>NC_137078.1:3920761-4520761 GCF_951640355.1 Cnephaeus nilssonii
CACAGTGCCCCGGAGCCCTCTGCTGCAGGGCCCACCAGCTGGGTGGATCTGCCCTCAGGCTTGTCACTGCTTCCTCTCTGCAGGAAAAGCAGAAGGTGAGGACGTGCTTTGTGGACTTTACCTGCAGTGCTCCCGTACAGGTGGGCCCACAATGAGAGGAGGAAGCTCACTTCCCTCGCAGAGCTTCCTAGGAACAAAGATGGGGCCGGTTGTAAGCCCAGCACCTTTGGGAGGAAACAGTATCTGCTTGAAATTGAGTAGCATTGTCTTGTTTTCATGGTAACCTTCTACTTCCAGCAAGTGATACTCATTTTCCACTTGGGAGAGTGATACAAAGTTTCCTTTTAAAACAAATGTATTCAGGGATGAAAGCCAGTTAGTTTGGTATTTTGTGCATTGTTTTAACTTTTTATTGTAAATTTGAAGAGTAGTTGGAAGCAGAGAGAATGGCTCCTCGGGGTCCCACCATGAGTCACCCCTGGCAGGTTTCGTTTTTCCTCCACCCGCTCCACTATTTCTCACGTTCAGCTTTCCCACTGGTCTCCAAAAATGTCTTGTTGCAGTCTATTTGTCTAAACCAAGATCCTAATGATACCCACACACTGCACGTGTGTCTTAAGTCTCCTTTTACCTGGAGTCCCCCTCCTTTTTCATCCTTGTCATTTATTTGTTGAAGAAACCGGGCCATTTGCCTTTAGCATGTCCCACATTCAGTTTGGGGCTGACCATCTCTCCCAGTAGTGTCATTTAACCTGTGCCTCTGTCTCCCATAGTTGCTGTTAACTAGGAGTTAGATCAGGAAATTTGTTTAGACTTGGGCCAACTTTGTGTGTGTGTGTGTGTGTGTGTGTGTGTGTGTGTGTGTGTGTGTGTATTAGAAAATGTAGCTTCAGATTTTAATAAGAGCTCCATTCAGACGAGAAACAAAGTAAATTGTTAAACAAAACCAAAATCCCAAACCAAAACCTGACTTTCTAATGAATATTTGACAGTCAGCATTGTTGAAATACCCTCTTCCACCAATCTCTTGTAGAAAATGTGATTATTGCTAGGTGGATTTTATTGTGTTGTTTTTAAGCTTCACATTTCTCTTCTTGATTTTTGGAATGTGCATTTTGTAGCTTTTTGAATCAGAGGATTGTGGAGGTTGGGGTAACTTGGAGCTTGAACAGCTGCCCTCGAGCCCCTCTTGGAGGAGCAGGGATCTGGGAGAGCAGCTTGAAATAGCCCCGAGCCAGGTTCCATTTCCCTCTGCTGGAGGGGCTCCGTGCAGGGTTTTGGGGTTTTTAGAATAAGAGTGATGATTCCCCAAAGTAGGACTAAGTGAGTACAGTCAGTGGGAAAATCCAGTTGACTTTCCTCAGAAGCCGCCCTAGACCTTGGGAAAACTGTAAATGAGCGAAAGTGTTTTAGTGTCTTTTTGTGAAGTTCTTTCCCTTCACCTCCACTCCATGTCTCTTTTGTCAGCACTCTAGAATGCTTTTGTATGTGTTAGCACTTCTTAAAATATCTTTTTTTTATTGTTTAAAATATTACATATATTAGTACATATATCTCTTCCCCCCCCCCATTGACCTTCCCCCAGCCTCCCCTACCCCTTTCACATGCCCTCATCCCACCCCCCAGTGTCTTGTGTCCATTGGTGTGCTTATATGCATGCATACAAGTCCTTTGGTTGCTCTCTTTCCCTCCCTCCCCAACACTCCCCAGCCTTCCCGCTGTAATTTGACAGTCTGTTCGGTGCTTTACTTCCTCTATATCTATATTTTTATTCATCAGGTTACAATGTTCTTTATTTTCCATAAATGAGTGAGATCATGTGGTATTTTTCTTTCATTGCCTGGCTTATTTCACTTAACATAATGCTCTCCAGGTCCATCCATGCTGCTGCAAATGGTAAGAATTCCTTCTTTTTTATAGCAGCGTAGTATTCCATTGTGTAGATGTACCATAGTTTTCTGATCCATTCATCTGCTGACGGGCATTTAGGCTGTTTCCAAATCTTAGCTATGATGAATTGTGCTGCTATGAACATAGGGGTGCATATATCCTTTCTGATTGGTGTTTCTGATTTCTTGAGATATAATCCTAGAAGTGGGATTACTGGGTCTAATGGGTGTTCCATTTTTAGTTTTTTGAGGAAACTCCATACTGTTCTCCACAGTGGCTGCACCAGTCTGCATTCCCACCAGCAGTGCACGAGGGTTCCTTTTTCTCCGCATCCTTGCCAGCACTTGTCATTTGTTGATTTGTTGATGATAGCCATTCTGACAGGTGTGAGATGGTACCGCATTGTTGTTTTGATTTGCAGCTCTCGGATAATTAGTGACGTTGAGCATGTTTTCATGTGTCTCTTGGCCTTCCTTCTGTCTTCTTTTGAAAAGATTCTATTTAGGTGCATTGCCCATTTTTTTATTGGATCATTTATCTTCCTTTTATTAAGTTGTATGAGTTCCCTTAGATGTTGGAGTTAAACCTTTATCGGTGATAACTTTTGCAAATATGTTCTCCCATACAGTGGGCTTTCTTGTTGTTTTGTTGATGATTTCTTTTGCTGTGCAAAAGTTTTTTATTTTGATGTAGTCCCATTTGTTTATTTTCTCTTTAGCTTCCATTGCCCTAGGAACGGTATTGGTGAAGAAATTGCTTTGGCATATGTCTGAGATTTCTCTGCCTGTGGATTCCTCTAGTATTTTTATGGTTTCCTGTCTTATGTTTAAGTCCTGTATCCATTTTGAGTTAATTTTTGGGTATGGTGTAAGTTGGTGGTCTAGTTTCATTTTTTTGCATGTATCTGTCCAATTTTCCCAGCACCATTTATTGAAGAGACTGTCTTGACTCCATTGTATGTTCATGCCTCCTTTGTCAAATATTAATTGAGCATAGTGGTTTGGGTCGATATCTGGAGTCTCTATTCTATTCCATTGGTCTATATGTCTGTTCTTGTGCCAGTACCAGGCTGTTTTGAGAATAGTGGCTTTGTAATACAGCTTGATATCTGGTATTGAGATCCCACCTACTTTGTTCTTCTTTCTCAGGATTGCTGTGGCTATTTGGGGTCTTTTTTTATTCCACATGAATTTTTGGAGAGTTCTTTCTAGGTCTCTGAAATATGCCCTTGGTATTTTAATGGGGAGTGCATTGAATCTATAGATTGCTTAGGGTAGTATGGACATTTTAATGATGTTGATTCTACCAATCCATGAACATGGTATGTTCTTCCATCTGTTTATGTCTTCCTCTATCTCTTTTTTCAGTGTCCTGTAGTTTTCCGCGTATAGGTCTTTTACCTCCTTAGTTAAGTTTATTCCTAGATATTTAATTTTTTTGGTACAATGGTAAATGGGATTGCTTTTTTGGTCTCTCTTTCTGTAAGTTCACTATTGGTGTATAGAAATGCCATAGATTTCTTGGCGTTAATTTTGTATCCTGCTACATTGCCGAATTCATTTATTAAGTCTATTAGTTTTTTGATGGAGTCTTTTGGGGGTTTTATGTACATAATCATGTCATCTGCAAATAAGGACAGCTTTACTTCTTCTTTTTCAATTTGGATGCCTTTTATTTCTTCTTTTGTCTAATTGCAATGGTTAATACTTCCAGTACTGTGTCGAACAGGAGTGATGAGAGTGGGCATCCCTGTCTTGTTCCTGTTCTTAGGGGAAATGGTTTTAGTTTTTGTCCATTGAGTATGATGTTTGCTGTGGGTTTATCATATATGGCTTTTATTATGTTGAGGTATGATCCTTCTGTTCCCACCTTGCTGAGAGTTTTTATCAAGAAAGGGTGTTGGATTTTGTCAAATGCTTTTTCTGCATCAATTGATATGACCATGTGATTTTTATCTCTCAATTTGTTTATGTTATGTATCATAACATATGTTATGTTTATGTTATGTTTATTACATAAACATATGTTATGTTTATTGATTTGCAGATATTGTACTATCCTTGTATTCCTGGGATAAATCCTACTTGGTCATGGTGTATGATCTTTCTGATACTCTGCTGGATCCAATTTGCTAGAATTTTGTTGAGGATTTTGGCATCTATGTTCATGAGGGATATTGGTCTGTAATTCTCTTTCATTGTGTTGTCTTTATCTGGTTTTGGTATTAGGGTGATGGTGGCTTCATAGAATGAGCTTGGAAGTGTTCCTTCCTCTTGAATTTTTTTGAATAGTCTGGGGAATATAGGTTTTAGTTCTTCCTTGAATGTTTGGTAAAACTCCCCTGTGAAGCCGTCTGGCCCTGGGCTTTTGTTTGCCGGAAGCTTTTTGATGACTGCTTCCATTTCTTCCATAGTTATTGGCCTATTGAGATGTTTAGATTCTTTCTGATTGAGTTTTGGAAGGTTATATTTTTCTAGGAATATGTTCATTTCCTCCAGGTTGTCCAGTTTGTTGGAATAGAGTTTTCCATAGTATTTTTTAACAATCCTTTGTATTTCGGTGGGGTCTGTTTTTATTTCTCCTCGTTCATTTCTGATTTTGTTTATTTGGGTCCTCTCTCTTTGCTTCTTGGTGAGCCTGGCTAGAGGTTCATCAATCTTGTTTATCCTTTCAAAGAACCAGCTCTTGGTTTTGTTGATCTTTTGTATTGTTTTTTTTTGGGGGGGGGCTCAATGTCGTTTGTCTCTGCTCTGATCTTTATTATTTCCTTCCTTCTGCTTACACTGGGCTTTTCTTGTTGCTCTCTTTCTAACTCTTTGAGTTGTATGGTTAGGTGATTTATTACCATTGTTTCTTGTTTTTTTGCAGTAGGCTTGTAGAGCTATGAACTTCCCTCTCAAGACTGCTTTCACTGTGTCCCATAGATTTTGGATTGTTGTGTTTTCATTGTCATTTGTTGCCATGATGTTTTTCATTTCTTCTTTGATATCTCTGGTAACCCAGTCATTGTTTAATAGCATACTGTTTAGTCTCCATGTGTTTGATTTTTTTTGGATTGTTTTTATTATAGTTGATTTCCAGTTTTATGCCACTGTGATCTGAGAAGATGCTTGATATGATTTCTATCTTCTTGAATTTGAAGAGACTTTGCCTATGACCCAATATATGGTCTTTCTTTGAAAATGACCCATGTGCACTAGAAAAGAATGTATATTCTGTGGCTTTGGGGTGAAATGTTCTGAAGATGTCAATTAATTCCATCTGGTCTAGTGAGTCATTTAGGATTGATGTTTCTTTGCTGATTTTTTTGTTTAGAGGATTTGTCCAATGGTGATAGTGGGGTATTAAAGTGTCCTACTATGATTGTATTGCTGTTAATCTCTCCCTTGATATCCTCCAGGAGTTTTTTTTATGTATTTGGGTGCTCCTGTATTGGGTGTGTATATGTTTAGCATAGTTATTTCTTCTTGTTGAATTGCTCCCTTCAGTATTATGAAGTGGCCTTCCTTATCTTGTTATGTCCTTCACTTTGAGATCTAATTTGTCAGATATAAGTATTGCTACCCCAGCTTTTTATTTCATTTCCATTTGCCTGAAAAACCTTTTTCTATCCCTTCACCCTCAGTCTGTGTGCGTCTTTTTTCTGAGGTGGGTTTCTTGTAGACAGCAGATATATGGGTCGTGTTTTCTTATCCAATCCGTTACCTTATGTCTTTTGATTGGTGCATTTAATCCATTAACATTTACAGTTATTATTGATAGGTGCTTATTTGTCACCATTTTTATTCTATACCCCTGTGTTCCTTCTTCACTTCCTATTTCTTTTTTTTTTTTTTTTACAGCAGACCCTTTAACATTTCTTGCATTGCTGGTTTGGTGGTAATAAATTCCCTTTGTCCTTTTTTGTCTGTGAAGCTCCTGATTTCACCTTCAATTTTGATTGATAACCTTGCTGGGTACAGTATTTTTGGATTCAGACCCTTCCTTTGCATGACTTTGTATATTTCATTCCATTCCCTTCTGGCCTGATGAGTTTCTGTTGACAAATCAGTCGCTAGTCTGATGGGGGTTCCTTTGTAGGTAACTTTCTGTCTCTCTCTGGATGCTTTTAAGATTCTTACTTGTTGTTGGTGTTTGCCAATTTAATTATAATGTGCCTTGGCATCAATCTTTTGGGGTTCATTTTGCTTGGGACTCTGTGAGCTTCTTGGATTTGTGTGGGGTTTTTCTTCCCTATATCAGGGAAGTTTTCTGTCATTATTTCTTCAAACAGGTTTTCTATTCCTTGTTCATTTTCCTCTCCTTCTGGAACCCTATTATGCGGATGTTGTTTTGTTTCGTGTTGTCCCAAAGTTCCCTTAAGCTCTCCTCCTGCTTTTTAATTTTTTTTTTCTAGAAGCTGCTCTACTTGGGTATTTTTTTCCTATCTTGTCTTCTAGCTCACTGATGCGGTCCTCTGCTTCTTCTAGTCTACTATTGATGCTTTCCATTGAGTTCTTTACAGCAGTGATGTCATTTTTCATTTCTTCTTGGTTCTTCTTCATTTCCTCTTGGTTCTTACTCATATTGTCGAATTTGTCTTCCATTCTTTTCAGCCACTTTATGACCATTTCTCTGAATTCTTTCTCTGGCAGGTTGCTTGCCTCCATTTCGTTTACTTCTTTTTCTGGTGATGCCTGCTTTTCTTTCATATGCAGGCTGTTTCTTTGTCTCCTCATGGTCTCTCTTCTCCAGGTGTCTGGTTATGTAGTTCTCTCTGTCCTGCGTTGATTTAAAGGCACAAAATACAATACAACCAGGTACAACACACAAGGCACTGAACAGAAATGTATTCATGATATTAATAACCCCCAATTAAGGGTACCACCAAAGAAAGGCAAATTATAGGATAGGAGAGAAAGAAGAAGAGAAAAAGAAAGAAAGAAAGAAAGAAAGAAAGAAAGAAAGAAAGAAAGAAAGAAAGAAATGCAAACATGAAATTTGGAAAATGAAATAAAAAATAAGAGAGAAAAGAAAGAGAATACGGAAGAAGAGACGAACAAACTATATATATGGGAAGAAAACTCCAATAGAACAGCCACTAATCCCAACAAATGCCAGCAACAAGTACCTGGAGATGAATACAGACTACAAACAACAACTAATATCAAGTGAGGTGAGGGAAAACAGAAGCAAAAAACAAACAAAATAAAACAAAACAAAAAAAGAATAAGCAAAACAATCTCACAAACAAGCATAAAAAATCGATATAATCAACAATCAAGCAAACAACAACAAAAGGACAGAGAGAAAAACAATTTTTTGGATAGTGAAGACAGAGAAGAGAGAGGTGTGTATGGACTTGGATCAGGGGATTGGAAATTAGATATATAAGTAGGGTGAAATTTTAACAGGTGGTAAAAAGAAAGAATAGGGAAAATCTAAAGCAGGAAAAAGGTAAGAGAAACAGGACAACAAAAGGGGAAAAGTGAGGAAGAGAGTGTTGTCATAAAGGTAAAGTTGAGATAGAGTAAAATGATGCTAATGGAAAGATGAAAATAGAATGTAGAACACTAATCCCAAAGTAAAATAAAGAGAAAATAAAATGATACTTTTTTTAAAAAAAAAAAGGTAAAATAGTAATAGTAATAATACTGATTGAAAATAAAAATGTAATAATTAAAAAGGTAAAATCAAGTGAGGAAAAAAGAAAAGAAATTAGTTTCTTAAGTAAAAGATGAAAAAAATTAAAAATAAAAATAAAATGTGCAGTAGTGAAGGTCATTCACTTCCTCTACTGTTCTGTTTGGCACACCTGTTTTCTAGTCAGGATAGTATTGCAGTTCCCTGCGTTCCACTGCTCCTCAGTGTCGTAAGCCATAGACTTGGGCCAATTTTTTAAGCCATTTGATTTTAATAGAAAATATCAAGTAGTATTAAATTAAATATTAGAATGTCCACAGAGTGAGTCTGCACTATGAAGGTGAGTTAAGGGTGAACTTGGGACCTGTCTGTGCGTGGAGAAGATTCAGGCAAGGGACTGAGCTGGACAGGTCTAGGTACTGGGAAATAGCCCTGAGGCAGAGGTGAAAAAGAAAGGAGGGGGGGGGGAAAGAGACAGGAAAAAAAAAAGGAAGCAGGGAGGCCAATGTGGAGGTAATGTCCTGGCCCAGAATACCAGTCCTCTTTGAAGGAGGTTCATGTGTGTGCATACACATCACACACACACACAGGGCCAAGGAGAAAGTTACTGTTTGAGGTATTTTGACCTGCATACTAGAACCCAGTTAGCTGGGTTCCAGGGTCCAAAGAATTTAGACCTTTCAGCAAAGGATGAGGTTCAAAGAAAACAGATTTACTTGGGGAGGGGAGGCACTAAGAAGGAGCTAGGGAATGGCACAACCTGCAGCAAAAGAGATTTAGGTTAGACATCAATTGAGAAGAACTTCAATGCCAGACTAGGGAAGTTGTATGCATAGTGGTTATAGTGTAGATTTTGGAGCAAAATTGCTTGGGTTCAAATCCTAGCCCTGCCATTTTCTATTTGTATAGTTCTTGGCATGTTTGTAAACCCTGTGTGCCTTAGTACCTCACCCTACAGATGAGATAACATTAGTACCTACCTCATAGGATGGGCCCAATGATTAGATGAGTTAATCAAATGTACTGACTACAGAAAGTACTCAGTAACCATTAGGTATTATTAGTATTGGATGATAGTGAAACATCTCTCCCTGGAAGTTTTAAAGATTGTCACACACCCCAAAAAATTTAGAAACTAGAGGCTAAGAAAAGTATTGCTTTATATTCATAATCCTCCACGTGGCTTCACCCAGCATCAGCTCCTTCCATGTGTTTGGTCTTCATGAAGCCCACTGGAGGCAGACTCTATTTCTCTACCCATTTGGGGGATGAGGGATGGAGGTGTGTAAAATGGCTTGTAAGGATTGCATGCTTTTGTGAGCACAGCCTTATAGAAAGGATAGAGGCAGGTCTTAAAGTTGGGCCCCTGTTCAGAGTCCTAGACCTGCTACTCCCTGGCTGTGTGACCTTAGATACATCACTGCACACCTCTGAGACTCCATTTCTCCGCCTCCACATTAGGAATTGGGCTTTGCTTCCATTGTCTGGTTTCCCTATGTGACAGATCTAAGCATAATCCCTGTTGTTTTGACTGATGGCTGATATCAAACCCTGCCCTCTGGGCCTCCCTCAGTCCCACAGGCAGGCCACCTGCAGTGATGTCCTCTCTTAGGGTCTGGCTCTGCCCTCACCCCAGTTGACAGCCACCATAGCAGGTTCCTAGAGACAGATATCAGAGCAGTCTCCCCCTGGACACTCAGGAGCTGCTCAGGGTCCTGTTTTCCCTCCATGTAGAGTTATCTTCATTCCTTCTGTATTCCTGATCTCAGAGGCAGCTCAGAAACAGAGGCTCAACAGTGAGCAGGCCCTTACCCTAAATCCCACCCTGGGCAGGTCATGTCTCTTCTCTGGGCCTCAGTTTCCTCAGTTGCAAAATGAAAGGCGGGGCGGGGGGGATCACGTAGGAGACTTATTCATTCATTCAGCAGATAGTCATTCATTAACTCCTCTGGGCCAAATCCTTTGCTGGGGGCACAAGAAACTGATGAGCAAACCCACGTTAATTCCCAGATCACTCCCAGCCTGTTTTTGTTGTTGTTCAGTCCTACAGGGGCTGCGGGCACTACAAGAATCTCCTGAGCTGGACCCAGCATGGGCAGCTTTCTGAAGAAAGTGGGAGTTCAATGAATCTTATAGGGTGAGGGGAAACACAGACACTCACAGATGCGCTTTATTTGGCCTGATGGGATTAGCCCACATGACATTTTAAATTTGAATTTATTGCAAATATCTAAAAATCAAGGGCTATTATGCAAAAAAAATTGGGATTTCTGACTTCTGAAAAACCAGAGGTTGCATTCCTATAGCAACGACTCTCCCTTTAGACCAGGCATAGTCTCCACCACTCTGTCCCACCTGATCACCCCTCCACACTTGCTCCACACTCGCTGTCCCCATAACTATCCATGGAGCCTCCGTTCTTCCAGTTGCTCAGCCCATAAACCCAGGCACTGTCTTCTCCTCCTCCCTTCCTCTGCCCTGCTCGTTTATCCATCAGCAACTCCCACTAGCTATGCTTCGGGAATGTTTCTAGAATACAATCTGAAGGGAGGGGTTGGGAAGCTGGGTGAAAAAGGTGAAGGGATTAAGAAAAAAACAAACCATTCATAGGTAACAGTAAGGTGATTACCAAAGGGAAAGGGGCTGGAGGGAGGCAGGAAAGGATAAAGGGAGATAAATGTGATGGAAGGAGACTTGACTTGGGGTGGTGAACACACACACAATACAGTATACTGATGAGTTATTATAGCATTGTATACTTCAAACCTATATAATTTTTAAACCAATGTCAACCTAATAATTAAATTAAAAAATAGAATACAATCTCTTGTCCCCACCTCCAGGGCTACTACCCGAAGCCAAGCAAACATCAGCTGCCCCTGGTCCTTGCTTCTACCTTCCCCCGACGGCCTCCTCTCTGCATAGTGAGCAAAGCGAGGCTCTGCATAGCCAGTCAGGACATGGACGCTGGCTCCTAGGCTCCCCAAGATGATTTCGCTGGCTTCTTCCCAAACACCCAGTGTGAGTCAGTAGCCAGCCCTGCCTGCTCCCTGAGCTTCCTAGTGGCCTGAGACAAGTGTTAGTGGCCTCCTAGCCTGAGACAAGGTGGCAGAACTCAGCCGCCCAGGAGGCTAGGAGCCCCGGAGCCCCCCAGTGGTCCCAGAAGACCCAAAGCTCTTAGCCGTGCACCTTCACTTTCCCATCTGGAAGACAGGGACATCCAAGCACCCACTTCTCACAAGGCAAATGCTACTTCAGAAGGAAGATTAAGGGTTTTCATGTTCAGGCCACTTGGTGTGTGTTTCTAGTGTCCACCTTTTTCCTGGCCCTACTCTGGCACCTCTGGAAGTCTGCAAATGTAAATGACTGTGATCCATTTTGTTCTCAGTCTGAAGCAGGAGAAAGAGCTCAGGGTTTGGAGTCAGATAGGCAGAGCCTGGTTTAGAAATCACCCTGGGCAAGGTGTCTGAACCTTGGCTTGTTAATTTGTAAAAGGAGATGATGAAAACCACAACTACCTAGGGTTACTGTGGAGGCTCATTTGAGTAATGTGTGCCAAGACCTAAGCTGCATGGAAAATTTCCCCACCTTCCACGGGCTCTCAGTGAAGGCGAGGGAACCAGACACAGGTAATGTGCATGCAGGGGGGCGAAATGTTATAGCCCAGGCTCAGGGATTGGAGAGAATGTGGGTGGAAAGGAGTCAGGGGAAGCATGTCACCAAAATAAATTATCTGCTTTATCTGTCTTCTTCATGGCACAGATTACTACTGAAAGTCGCCCTATATAATAAAAGCCTAATATTCAAATGGACCGAACAGCAGAACCACCCATAGAACGACCAGTCACATGACTGGTCGCTATGATGCACACTGACCACCAGGGGGCCGACGCTCAATGCAGGAGCTGCCCCAGCCCACAGTCCTCAGGCCAGCCAAGGCAGGTGCCATGGTGGCCCCTGGATCGCCCCGCCGGTCGCCCCGCAGATCAGCCCTGATCACCAGCCAGGCCTAGGGACCCTACCTGGGCACGAATTTCCTGTACGGGCCTCTAGTTTTTACATATTTGCTCACTTGGTGCTGATTGTTGCTCCCACCAGAATGTCAGCCCTCCTAGGTCCATTGCCTTCTTCAAGTCCTCGGTTGGTATCTGACACACAGTGAGCCCATCAATGTATGTTGAATGGATAAAGGAACAACAAATGAATCTTTGGCATCGTAGATATGATGACCTTTGAGTTGCACCTTCAAGGACAGTATATTGGGCCATGGCAGGATACATCAAGTTCACTAAAAGAGTTTGTATGCAACGTTGGCTGTTTGGGGCTTCATCATGGAGGTGGGCGGGTGGGGGTGAAGGGAGCTTGCAGAGGAAGGCGTAGCACCTGGGCTGGGGAGGGAACAGTTATGTAAACCCAGAAGGAGAGAGAGCTATGTGCAAAGGGCTGCCCACCAGGCTCTGTGGCTCAGAGGCGCCGAGGAGAGGAGGACTGGGGCAATGAACACCGACTGACCACTCAGTCCTCTGCCTCCTGCTGTCATGCCGAAGCTTCCCACTGGCCACACCCAACAGCAGACTCGGGGCACTGGAGCCTGGTTATGCTGAACAGAGTGGAGAATCAGTCTGCAGGGCACGTGGAGAGAATCTGGTCCAGAATTGCAGAATCCCTGGTTCCAGGCAGGTAGGCCAGGAGGCTCAGGAGTGCTCGGTGTGTGGCTACAGAGGGCAGCTTGCAGGTGTCCAGAAGCTCAATGCAGATGGCATGTGGCAAATGGCCTTGGATGCCTGGCCAAGGCTTGGCCTTTCTTTTGTAGGTGAAGGTCTGCCATGGAGAGGAAGGGTGGTGGGTGTTAGAATGACTCTATGGTGGGCAGTGGAACATGGGTCAGAGGTAGAGAGACTACTGGAGAGGGCACACAGAGACCTAGATGGCCTCGAAAATCCACCATCCCCTCCAGCTCACAGGCCCAGAATGGAGTAGAGTGCCCCCATTTTTGTGGATGAGACAGGCAGACATAAAGCAGAGTTGGGAGGTTTCAAAGCCCTAAGGACCGCAGACACACTTCACAGGTAAGTCAAGGGGACAAACTCAGCTAGGCCTGGAGGCTGGTCCAAAGCTCATCACTTGGGCCCCAGAGGGACACATTCTCCTAAATGGAGTCCTCACCCATAGCCACCCAGCCTGGAGTTGTTACCTTCCTCAGGTAACCACGAGCCCTGAGCTGGTCAAGTTCACCACAGTGTTGGCGTTTCCCAGGGAACAAATGTATCTTTTTCTTGCCTGAGCGGCAGTGACTTCATCCCCAGTGGGCTGTGTGAGTCACCAGGCTGAGAGTGGAGTGCTGGCCAGCTCTCTGTAGAGCCTGGCTGTGGCTGTGTGGAGAGAGGGAGCAGCTGAGGGGTGAATGTTTCCATGCAGACTCGCCTCCTTCAGCTGACCCACTGTGGCCCTCCTGCTGTGGGTCCCCCCTGCAGGAAGAGGGACAACCAGTCACTCAGCACCCAGCAGTGCCAGGTGCTTTTGAAATGAGAGGTGATGTCCTGCATCCAGGGTCACGGCGTGCTGCAGGCCTGCCACCACGTACTCCTCAGCACAGCGGGAGGCTAGGGATAAACTGAGGCTCAGCTAGATGAGATGCCTTGTGTGGGGACAGGACAGTCCAGGATGAACAAGGAGGATAAGCCACTGTCAGTGCTGTGGACAGATGGAGTGTGACAGTTGACATCCAGGAGACCTCAGAGCACTGGTAGCCCGTCTCCTCATCCATAAAATGGGGATAATGAAGCCCCCTAGGACTGTGGCAAAGCTGAGAGAGGACATAATGAGAGCAGTTGTGAAAACATTGGGGGGAGCCTGGCCAGTGCGGTGTAGTTGAGCATCAACCTATGAACCAGGAGGTCACAGTTTGATTCCCAGTCAGGGCACATGCCTGGGTTGCAGGCTCGATCCCCAGTGTGGGGTGTGTAGGAGGCAGCCGTTCAATGATTCTCTCTCACCATTGATGTTTCTACCTCTCTCTCCCTCTCCCTTCCTCTCTGAAATCAATATATATATATTGATTATATATATATTAAAAACAGTGTGTGGGGGGGGGCACACCCCAGGCAATCCCCACCAGGCACTCTGCTGTGTAACAGTCTTTGCTGCCATCAGCACCCTGGGACAGAGCGGTGAGCTGGGGGTGGGGGAGCACATGTGCTGCTCAGGTGTGAGGCTGGACCAGAGTGATGGCTCTGGGGTGGGGGTGCCAGGTCTTCTAACAGTGGATCTTCAAGGGCTCCCATGTGAATCAGCATGAATGATGGCTCACAGATCGGCTCCTGTTGGGTAGGCTTGCTGAGCTCCTCTGTATGCTCAGACCCACCCCAAGGCTTTCCTAACTCCTCAGACAGTCCCCTACCCATCCAAACCAGGAAAGCAGTTTTCTGAGAAGTAAGCAATGCCCTATGGGAGCTGGGGAAAACCACACCCATTTCTGTGCCTTGGTTTCCCCACCTGTAAAGTGGGAAGAGGGAAGTCCTAATGTGATGCTGTTAGAAAGGAGACAAACACAGATGGATGCAGCCGAGAAGAGGAACAAAGAAGTGAGGTTCCAAGCCCTTGGAGAGGCTTTGGTGACAGGGGCATGTTCCAGGAGAGGAACTTGGAAGGAGCCCCCACAAGCATCTTGGTCCTCTGGTCCTAAAAATGACACCTGTCTCTGAGATCACCTCCAGGGCCAAAGTGCCACCTGCCTCTCTCTATCAGGTGCCAGGCATGACTGACTTGGGCACAGAGCAAGCACAGTGATGGGTGTCTCTGAGGCTGTAGGGCCCAGGAGACATGGGAAGTCAGAACCTAGTGGGCAACACAAGGGCTTGGGTAAAGAGAGAGAGAAGCTTCAAATTTGCCAGGGATGTGACAGGCCAGTGTATGAAAACCCAGGGTTCCAAGAGAGAGGCAAAGGACTGACGGGGATGCTGGGAGGAGGGCTCAGGAAGATGTCTTGGGAAGAGAAAGAGGTTGTTACAACTTCTTTCTTGACCCTGAATCGACAAGGGACCAGCCCAGGCCAGAGGGGAGTGAGTGAGGGGATGGGTGGATGGGTAGATGGTTAGATGGATGGAAAGATTGATGAGGGATAAATAGATGGATGATGGAAAGAAGGGGGGAGGGAGGCAGAGAGGGAGAGAGGTGAATGTGTATGTATATGTGAATGAATGCGATCCTGGATGGTTGGTTGGAGAGGCGGGAGGAGGATGGATATGTGAATGTAAGAGTGAGTGGGCTGTCTCCACCCACAACAGATGTCTGTAGGACAGACCAGAGAAACGTGAATGGATATCTTACTCTGTGGCACAGGAAGTGCGGCCAATACGAAAGTGACAGAGAGGCTCTGTCCAGAGAGAGTTCCCTTGAGTCAGGAGAGACCTGTGATGGATGGGCAGCCTTGATAGGTGTGAAGGTCCAGCCACCGGGTGGGCTGGGGTGGGGTGGGGTGGGGTGGAGAAGTGCCTGTGGCAGTGGGAGACCCACTGTGGTGGCTTTTGATGAGGAGGAGAGAGAACTTGGGGTTCCCAGGTCCCCAGGGAAGCCACAGCCTTTGTAGAAACCCATCTTGCTTTCAGATAAAATGTTATTTCCTGGTTTGGGGACAGATGAGCATGCAATTGCTGTCCCTTGCTGTGGGAATTGGGCTGGAATCTGAGATGGAATTCCCAGCCTGCACAGGCCACGGCAGGGTGCCTGGGACAGAACAAGGCTTTGACCTGGAGACCCCTCTGTGGACAGGGGATGCCCCTCTCTGAGTCTTGGTTTCCTCGTGGGTAAAATGGGACGTGATGGCATTGACAGCGGTACATGACGTCCAGAGCCCCGCAGAGTGCCCTCTGGGGACCTCCTAGGGCAGGTTCTGTGAGCACAGATCTTGATCTGTGAGTCATTCTCCCTGGGGGCTCTGCTGGGCAGCCCAGCTGCCTGCCCTGGGCAGGGCTGGGAGCAGCTGGTGGGGTTGAGGGTGGAAACTCCATCTGGGGCCCCAATCTGGAAATGTCAAAACTCAGCTCAGGTCTAGACCCAGGGCTGCACAGAGGGGCCCCAGCCCTCAGCCCGCTCTACTTCCCATCTCTACACACAGGAGCTGGCTTGCAGCCAGACTGCCATGGTTCAGATCCCATCTCCATCACTAGGCCTGTGATTCCCCTTGTTTATCTGCCTCAGTTCTCCCGTGTGTAAATGGGCTGGTAATAAAATCCACTTCAGGAGGCTGTTGGGATCATTAGATGAGTGGTCTGGACCTGTGTCCAGGGCTCTGCGAGCCCGAGGTGGTGACGCTAAAGAGGAGTCCACCTCCCTCACCAGCACCTCACACAGTGGGAGGTGACCTGGCCAGGGCTAGAAGTGGCATCTCTCAGCAGAGAGAGACCCTCAGGGGCTGGCCACTCTCCCAGGAAGCAGCCCTGGTTTTGTCTTTATTTTTCTGTCTACCCAGGCTTCCCCCAGGAGCTGAGCAGGCGGACAGCCTCTCTCTGTCCTGGCAAATGCTCCCGGTGGGCTGGGCCATGGGCCGGCAGACGACGGGGTTGGGTTTAGGCCTCTGGGGAGATGGGGGAGGATGTGGGCCCGCCCTCGCCCCCGCCCACCTGCCTCCCTCTCAGGCTCAGCCTCTCCCCTCCCAGACCAGCCTCCGGACACAGGACAGGCCCCGGGGCTCCCGGCAGCCCAGCTGTGTGCTTCCCCTCACTGGCGGACACCCCTTGCCTGTCCCCCACCACCACCACCCCCCCCACCACCCCCCGTCAGTGACTCACTGTTACCCTGGCCCCTAGCCACTGCCGTCTCCTGGCAGGAGGCGGGCATTGGGTTATACAGAAGCCACAGTGTGCAAGGGCCTCCTGGCCAGGAGGGTCTGAGCAGTGGACGGGGTCAGCACACAGCGGCTGGCCCAGGGACAGCAAGGCCAGTGGTAGGAGCTGCAGGACCTGTGGGAGCAGTGCCTCACCCTCTCCCCTGGCTTTTGGGTCTTTGCTTTCTTCTTCCCACCACGAAGAAGTAGGTGACTCCTTCCAGCCAGCCTCTGGTTGGGAGAAGACCAGGTTTGGAGGGCAGTGGCCATGGGCCCCTGGGCCACTCACCCCCCACCTAGCCAGGCATGAAGGGTGGTGGCAGCGCCGTGTGGAGCCTGATGTGGAAGTACTGCATCTCCGTGCGGACCCTCAGGTACCAGGGGCATGGGTGGACACAGCTCTGCCGGGCCCCTCCTGTGGGGGTGACAGAGGGGGGGCACCAGGCTGGCTAGTTTGCCTGACTCGGCGGTCCAGGACAGCCCCAATATAGGGGGAGCAGGGATAGAGGGCAGGAAAGGCCCTGCGCTCTCTGGAGAGACTCAGAGTCTCCAATGAGGAGGGAGGGGAATGGAAGGATGGGCCGGGAATGTGCAGGCACTTGGCTGGGACCTGGAGTGCCCACTGGAGGATGCCAGTGGCAAATACAGTGTGGTTGGCAAACTCCCCAGTGTGATGGGAATTGGCATTTGTTACATAACAGGGGCATTGAGCACAGCTGTGTGACTTTGGCCCTGTTTTTTACCCTCTCTGAGCCTTACCCGCCCTCAGAATGAGGCTCCTACTCTTTCCTTCAGAGCACAGTGTACAATGGCTTTATGTGACCGTCAGTGGCAGACTCGGCACCTGGCTGCCTGAGTTTAAAACTGGCATTGGCATTATCGGCATTGTGATGTGGCTTCACCTCTGTGGCCAAAGTTTCCCACCTGCAGTTCCTTATAGGATTAGTGAGGATTAAATGAGATAATATACAAAGAACAGGGCCTGGCACACCTCAGGCTTGGGGTAAGTGCTTACCACTGCTGTTGGTGGTGTGCTTCCCTCTAAGTTGGTCAGATGGGAGGTATGATGGGGGGGGGCGGGGGGGCGGTTCTTGCACTTGGAGAGGAGATGGGCGGACCCAGACCAGGCAGCTGAGAGGACCCAGACCAGGCAGCAGGAAGCTGGATCCTGTGTGAGCTCAGGCAACCCTGGGATCTCAGTCTCATCTGTAAAGGAGCTTGGGGTGATGCCAGGATTTACATTTGGGAGGGGCTTAAAGACATAGCCACCTATTTGGAAAGCATCTCCCTGGATGCCACCTAAGAGCATATTCTTTACTTAAAGGGGAGTTTTACAAAGGGTAAGGGATTAGAAGATTATCCCTCTTTCTTCCTACTCTCATTACTTGGTCTATATCAGGCGTCCTCAAACTACGGCCCGCGGGCCACATGCGGGTGTTTTTGCCGTTTTGTTTTTTTACTTCAAAATAAGGTATGTGCAGTGTGCATAGGAATTTGTTCATAGTTCTTTTTTAAACTATAGTCCGGCCCTCCAACGGTCTGAGGGACAGTGAACTGGCCCCCTGTTTAAAAAGTTTGAGGACCCCTGGTCTATATTAATGATATAAGCCTTTTTTCCTTCCTTCCTCCCATCTTTCCATCCTTCCATCCTTCCTTCCCAAAATATTTGTGACAGTTTATAGAAAATACCTATAATAAAATTAAATAATAAGACACCAGGACCAGGAAGATTACAATTTAGAATAGGGTGTCATGACCTAGGGAGTAAAATAGAGCAGAATAGATATATGTAGCATTCTGAGGTGAAAATTGCTGAGCTTCCTGGCAGCCAAAGGAAAAGGAGAAACCCAGCTACGCATTCCCTCTCACTGTAACAAGAAGCCATTGCTACAATGGCTATAGTTGTCTCTGCCTCTGGGTGAGAGTGTCTGGGACCCTGACCTGTAACTGGATGGGTGGGTGGGTGGGTGAGGACCAGAGACACTGCAGGGATAGGCCTCAGGCTGAGCATACTTTAGGGGAACAGGGCAGACAGTGAGTGCTGAGGGGTTCTCTGGATGGGGGTGCCAGCTAACTGTTGGAATGAAGACAAGAAAGCTCACCCTGGAGAGTCAGAGGCAACCTGTTCCTCCTTAGACCCTTGGAAAGACAGGGGAGGGGTCCTTGGGCAGGGGTGAGTGTGCCCTGTGTCTTTCCTTGTAACCATGCCGGATTTTCCTGTGGTTCATTCTTTCCATGGTTTCTGGGGATTGGTGCTCTGGAAACCTCAGGGGTTGTTTACAAGATGCATGGGCCTGGCACCAGGGTCTCACCCGCTCTGACAAGGAGTAGCACAGACTGGCTCACGGAGCCCACAGACTGGCCTCTCCGTGCCTCAGTTTCCTCATCACCAGAGTGGGCATCATTGCAGAGCTACTCAGCAGGGCTGTGGGGCAGAGCCTTGTGTGGCTCACGGCAAATGCTGACTGCGTGTTGTGGCCACTGGGAACCAGACAGTGGTGATGGGCAGGCCTGCACCAAAGGGCTGCTGTGAGCACTGGCAGGGTGGCTGCTCACCATCAGTTGGGTGGGTGTGGGGACCATAATTGGCACTGGGTTTGCCCCAAACCCTCACTTAGCACCTATACGTACAGGGCACCTCCAAGGTTAGTTAGAGAGGATGGGCCTTGAGGGGCTCCAGGAAACACACTCTGCTCTTCAGACCCCTACCCCATCTTGTTGGGGACCCCAAGAGGGCTAAAACCAGTCCCTGAGTCAGACAGAGAGAGCTGGCCTTTGTGGGGATCCTCAGCCCTGCAGCTGTTGAGGGAGACCTGAGTCACAGGTCTGTGGCCCAGGCAGGGCTGGCGGCAGCCACAGGGACAAATTGGAGGGTGTGATCAGACAGCACGTAGTTTTCCACTTACGTCTTCAGATTCCCCCCCTTCATCCCCCACCCGCCCGCCACCACCACCACATGAGCCTATCACCCCTGGCTGGGTCCTACTCACATCTGGGAAAGCGTGAGGTGTGAGTGGGGAGCAGGCTGCCGCCAGCCAGCCCTGTCCCACTGCCCAGGGGTTTGGTGACTGCAGCCAAGAAGGCAGGGGCAGGGTCTCTGGGACTGCGGCCTGAGGTCCCTGAGAGGGCTCCTCTGGCTCCGGCCCGTCTCCGAGACAGAACACTTAGCAGTTGGGCACACCAGGTCCAAAGGCAGCAACGGCCGGCTGTAAGCTATGCAGTTCTGGGCAAGTTGTTTAACGTCTCTGGGCCTGCTTCCTTGCTGTAAAGTGGGAACGGCGCTCACTGAGTGGGCTTTTGGAGAAGATTCCAAATGGGTTCTGTTGACTCAGCACCCAGTAGACGGCATCCCTGGGATTCCTGTCCCCTCCTTCCCTCTGAGTCTCGGCGTGGAGGGAGGCAGAGCGATGACGTGGGGAGAGCAGGGACTTGGCAGTGAGGCCTAGCTGAGTTGGAAACTTGTCTCAGCCCCTTTCTACTGCATAAAAGCCTTTCGGGGTTGTTCTGAGATTAAATGAGCTGATGCCAGGGTGGGGGGGTGCTGCATTGTGGCCCTGTCTTTGTGTACACACCTCCAGCCTGTCTGTCACAGACTTTAGCCTGTGGTACCATCAACCCTTAGCCTCTGGGGTCAGACAGGAAAATCACTTTTGCATCTGGCCTTATTTCAGGAACAAAGGATTATTTTTGTGCCTTGAGGGCCAGTGGGACATTTGAGCTGCCTGTGATGCTGGGTAGGGATAAGGTGGGGCCTTGGCTGAGCAGACCCTGCTCCCTAGTCCCTCCCACTCTGTAGTGCATCTGGGGAGACCTGGGGAGCAGCTGGCAGCCAGGGTCTTGGAGTTCCAGGGAGCTTCCTCAACAATTAACCTCTTGCTGCCCCCAGTGGAGGCCTTGCGCATGCACCTCCTGGGACAGGGGCTTCCAGCGCCCTAGCCTGGGCCATGCCTGGGCAGCTCTGATGCACAGAAATTCCTTCCTACTTGGAGCTGGCACCTCTCTTCCCATGATGCCTCCCCACACAACCACACTGGGGCCTGTGCTCCAGGCCTCCTACCCATCTACTCCCCTGTCCTGGCACAACTTGCAGTGGCCAGGACTCCCTGAGGCTGAGGATGTCTTCAGTCCCCTCCTCATCTCCTTTTCCTGCTAGACTATCCCTGTCCTTCTGGCAGGGCTCAGAGCTGAGTATAGCACCCAGCAGCATTTGACCTGCACCCCCTTGCTCTGGGCACTGCCCAAATCACACACGGGTCCTTCCTGTGGCTGCTCTACCTCTGCATCTATGGATTCATGGCTGTGTCAGCACAGCAGGCCTGCCTGCCCTCTCCACCCCCTCCAAGCTGCTCCAATGCCTGCCCCCATAGGAGTCTTTGTGCAGGGTTGAGGACCTAACTCTGTGCCTGGCACTGTGTCAGGTGCTCAATATACATAGTAACATCCACCTGTGAGGAGTACCACCCCACCAGACAAGGAACCTAGGGCTCGAGTGCCTTGCATTATTAGTTTCCTGTCATGGTTATTGGTGAGGCCCTTCTTGGTGGGTAAGGCACTTGCCCTCAGAAAGCTTGGAGCTGGCAGGGAAGTTTCATGGGCACAGGCAACTGCAGCAGGCGGTAGAAAAGGCTTAGCACCTACTGTGTGCCAGGCCTGTGCTGGGCCCTGGGGGACAGCCCAGTGTAAGGTGAACGGCCTGGGCCTCATGGGGCTGACATTCAGGCAAGAGAGAAACCATAAACAAAACAAATAGATGAAGATGTCCAGAAAGGGATTAGAAGCCAGAGGCTAAAACTGGGAGGGGTGACAGAACAGCAGAACGGGCCATGTGACCTGGAGTGGTCAACTCTCATAACTGAGGAGTGAATAAACGGAATGTGGGCTGTTCATACAATGGAATGTTATGGAGTCATAAAATGAATGCCGTGTTGACGTGATGTGACATGGATGAACCTTGAAAACATTGTGCTGAGTGAAAGACTACAGAGTGAGTGTCCACAGCAGTCAGGTCCATGGAGACGGGTGAGCAGCTGCCTAGGGCTGAGCTCGGGGAAATGAGAGTGACTGCTTAATTGGTTTGGGGTTGCTTTGGGGGATGATGAAAATGTTCTAAATCGTGATGTTCGCACAACTCGGTGAATATGCTGAAATCATTGAATTGTACATGTTAAATGGGGTGAATTTTATGGAGTGTGAATTATATCTTGATAAAACAGCCTTTTTAAAAATAAAAATAAAAAAAGCTCGTCTGAGAAGGTGGCCTTGAGATGAGTAGCAGGAAGGAGTGATCTTGAAAAGACTTGGAGAAAGGTGTTCCAAGCAAAGCGAGCTGTAGATGCAAAGGCCCTGCGGCAGAGGGAGCCTGACGAACATTGGGAAGGCTGAGTAGGGGTTGGGAAGGAATGTGCACTTGGCAGGGTCTTGAGAATGTACTGGGGTGAGGGGAGAGACAGGGTAGGGTTTTAAGCAGCATAAACACATGATGTGCTTTCTGATTTAAAACAATCACTCAGATTGCTGTGAGGAAATACGGCTATGGAGAGAGAGGGGCAGGGACTGGGGATGGGCGGTGGAGAGACTAGTCCGGAGGCAGCAGCACTTCCAGAGAGGATGATGGCTCCCTAAGCTGGCAGTGGGGATGCACATAGGGAGGAGGCTCCCAGGAGGAAGGGTGGGTAAGGCCTCCAGAAGTGAGGGATGGCCAGGCAGAGGGGCAGGGATGAAAGGGCTCTGCAGGTGGGACCACCAGGGTGGGGAGCTGAGTGTCTGGAGGCCCCTGAGCCCAGTCTGGCCTTGAAAGACCAGGCTGGCTGCCACCTGGGTCCATTTGGGCCCACGCTGCTTTCAGAATAAGTAGGGCAGTCTTTCTCTGGGCCTGCCTTGTCCTGCGTGCTCGGCTGGCCTCGGTGAGAGTGTTAGCGCCAGCGTGGCTGGTGACCCAGTGTGGCCTGGTGCTCTGCACAAAGCAGCCTCAGGAAACCAGAGTGGCCCCGAAACGCGATAGGCCACGAGAGACTGGCCAGGGAGGGAGCTGTATTATTTATTGACCAGAGCCTCTGGGCCGGCCTGGTGACAGAGAAGCAGAGGGGCCGTTTGCACTGGCCAGACCTTGAAGGAGCCCCCAGGCAGTGTCTGGGACCCGGCAGAAGGGCAGGTGGGGGCCCCAGGGTGCCTGACACCCTCCCCCAGGGTGTGGTTTCCTGGACGCTGGCTGGCTGAGCAGGGAGGAAGTCAGACGTCAGGCCGGCAGTGGGCAGGGCCCACAGCTTGTCCCCAGGGGCCATTGGAGGCAGGCAGGGTGCTGGGGCTCCAGGAAGACCTCCACCCCATCCCCTGAGACACTGTGAGTACCTGCTGCCCGGCCCAGGGCAGGGAGGGGGTCTCGGCTGCCTGAGGAGCTTGTGAGGGCTGCTGACTGTCAGGGCAGCCTTCTGTGCTTAGGGTCTTCAGGCTCCTGTCAGGGTTTATGCTACTTCTTGGAACTGTTTTCTGTGACCTCTTCTCACTACATGATGGCCCTCCAGCTCAGGAACCCCAGTTATTTCCCCGCAGCTGCTTGGAATGCAGCCTTAGCTGCAAGAAAGAGGTTCTTTCACAGCCCTGGGCACGAGACCAGCCCCAGGCCCTGGCTGGTTCTTTGCCTGGGGACCTCAGCACCACTCTAAGGAAGACAGACTAGTCTCTGCAGCTGAGTAAGCTGAATCCTTCTGAGGTCACACAGTTGCCCAGAGCCCCTGCAGTGTGGCTGGTGCTGTTTCCTTCCTCAACTACTGCCCCTCACGCCCTGGAGCATAAGCTTTGAGCACACGGGGTTCAGGCAGAGGGAACAGAAGGCTTCCCGGGCTCCAGGACCTGTGGTTCCTGCCATTCGTCAGTCCATTGGGCCTGACTTTGTGCTGAGAGGACACTGCCTTGGACAGGTCTCTCCCTCGGTGCTCCCCAGGGCCATTTCCCCATCCGTGCAGTGTACTCAGGAGCCCCATGACCCGCTCTTTCCGAAATGATCCAGAGTAGAACCTTGAGGGCACGCAGATCCCCAAGGCTGGGAGGGACTTGGTGGGTGTCCCCAGGTTGGTGGGAAGCTTTGGACACACGGAGGCTCTTTGGCACCATCCCTTAGGAAGCCCCCTTTGATGAGATGGAGGCCTGGGGCCACCTGTCCTTCAGGGGGTTTCCACTGAGTCCTGCTTCTCCATCTAACCCTCACAACAACCTAGAAAGGAGAATGACTACCACTGTTGGTTATGTGGAAACCCAGGCCCTGCGATGTTAGGATGTCTGTGCAGTGTCCCACGGTGGGTGTAAATTGGGGAGCTGGGGTTCAAACCCAGAGTGATTCTGTGCCCCTCAGTGCATCATGTGGTCTCTGTCTTGGGGGCAGGAGCAGGGGTGAGTGAACTTATGACTTCCCTATCACTGGGTCTCAGTTTTTCCATCAGTAGTGGGCTGGACTCCGGTGCTGAAAAAGGGTCTGTCTGCCCCACTGGACCCCAAAACTCAGGTGGGCTGGGGGGACGTTCAGCTGCAGGATGACAGCTCCAGGCTGCTCCCGGAGCTTGGCCGGCAAAGGCTCACCTTTCTATAGAGCCCCTCATGACTCCAGCGAGCCAAGGTTGCATGAGAGTGAAAGCTGGCCCCAGCTTCAAGGCTGGGAGGACAAGAAAGAAAGCACATAGTGAGCACCTACTGTATGCCTGTCCCTTTCCCTATGATGCCTCCCTGCAGCCCTACAACAGCCTCTGGAGGTTCTACATCTCCACTTTGCAGAGAAAGAAACAGGTGTTGCTGGAACAGGTCTTTCCTAAATAAGTTAACCAAGCATGCTTCCCCATAAACTTAGAACCTGGGACTCATCAATTGGCCAGATTCAGTGGCTTCTCATCTGCCATCGAGAGGCTCCTGGGCCTGGTCCGCATGACTCAGTGGTTGAGCATTGACCTATGAACCAAGAGGTCACTGGTTCAATTCCTGGTCAGGGCACATGCCCGGGCTGCAGGCTCGATCCCCGATGTGGGGCGTGCAAGAGGCAGCCGACCAATGATTCTGTCTCATCATTGATGTTTCTATCTCTCTCTCCCTCTCCCTTCCTCCGTGAAATAAATTTTTTAAAAAAAAATTTTTTTTAAGAAAGGCTGCTGGGATGCAGGTTGTGGCAGAGACCTATGAGGAAGTCACTATATTCAAAACAGTTGTGTGTTGAAATACCTTCCCAGCAGACTAACCACTCTGATCACACTGGCAGCTGGGAACAAACAGTAAATCTGAAACCTGGTGCCTGCGAAACAGGGCATATCAAAGCCACAGGCTGAGCATGCACTGGGAAGCCAAAGAGTCCCTGCAAAAGGGGGTGTGCATATCACCTGCTTGTGAGCCACCAGAGGCAACCAGCTCGGTTCTGAGCTTTAATTTGGTATATTTTTAAACCACCTCCAAGCTGCCCCCAAACAGTGTGTTCATGAATGGCTGAGATCACCAGGGAAAAACAGCAAAGGGTGAAAGCAGGACGATGGAGGTCAGATCCCAGCTCCCCATTTGGTGCTTAACCCCTTGGGGATACCTCCCTGAGACTCAGTTTCCTCATCGGTAAAGCGAGGATAATATTTCACAGGGTGACGATTAAATAACATGCATGAGCATGCCCGTATGCAATGATGAAGCAATTGCTTGATAAATGTCAGTGATTATTAACCCTAAGTAAAATTAATTTTTTTTGTTTGATTATAACATTTTTAAAATTGTCATCTTTGCAATCCTGTACTTGAGCCAAATGGGAAATGCGAGTGCCCCACGTTGGGCTGCCAGTTGCGAATGTCCCTCCCACGTCCCGCGTGGTTCAGGGTTCAGGTTCAGGGTTCGGGTTCTACAGGAGGCCGCATACAAATGAAAGAGACAAGAAATAATAATTTGGGAATTGGGGGCCAGGCGGAAGCCCAAGAGAGGACTGCGCTTTGCTCTGGCCTAGCCATCCCTTTTATTCAGGTCTGGGGTACACCCATAGCCCTTAGGCAGGCAATTCCAGTAATAGCTGGATGATATCCCATCAGCAAGGATTTACATCAGACTAAAAGGTGGAAGTTGCTTCAGCTACCTTTGTATCCACTAAACAGTGGGTGTATGGCTCTGACCCTTGCCAGAGCCTCAAGGTTGACCAGCCTTCCGGGTTCCTTGTCCACCCCTCTCTGCTAGTGAAGGCAATGGGCGGCTTCCAACAGGGAAATTGTTTGGTTCAGACTATAAACCCCCAAAGGCAGGTGCTAGGTCTTTTAGCCTGTGTGCACCAGCCCGATCTGGGGTTCAGGAAATGAACTTGGTGAGTTAAAACCAAATTTTGAATTGGTCAAATCCCAAGTCAATCCAAGATATTTACATCTTCAATGATACAGTGAGACATTGATTGTTGAAGAGGAAAAGAAAAATCTAGTGAATGTTATCCCAGGGATATAATTAGAGAGTTGTGGGAGGCCTGAGGTAGATATCATTGGTACTTCATAGTAGTGGAGGGATGTTTAGGGGTGTCTCCAGGGGAGGCAACATTTGAGCCGGGTCTGGAATGTGAGTAGAAACTGACCAAGTATAGAGAGTGGAGGAGACTTTGGGTAGAACCTGTACGTTGTGTCATGGTCTGTTTAAGGAACAGCTATCAGATTTTTGGGTGGCATGGGCCAGCCAGAGTTGAGGCCAAAAAGGAAGGCAGTTGAACTCCAGAATCAAGTGCTAGAGTCTGTCTATGGACACAGAGGAGCCATCAGGGGCTTTGAGCAGGGGAGTTGTATTAACCAGTACCTTTTTGGTAAAAATTAAAAAATAAGAAAACCCAGACTGGTCTAAGCCAAAGACTGAATTTATTGCCTTCTATTTCTACAATAGACACGGCTTCAGATACACTTTGATTCGGGGGTTAAACTGTCTTTCCAGACGGGGCTCTCCTTTCCTGTCTCATGATCCCAATTTTGCAGATAAGAAAACTGAGACTTAAGGAGATGCAGTCACTTGTCCAAGGTCATACCATTAGCAAATGGCCTCAAACTCCAAATCTGCTTGACCCCAAAGCCCAGGCTCTTAACCATCTGCCCCACAGCCTTTCAGTAAGCAGATCTGAGTTTGGAAAGGATGCCTCTGGAGCTTGAATGGAGGACTGACTGCAGGGTGGAGACTGGTACCCCGCCTGGAGAGAGGAGGAGCCTAAGAGATGCAGCTGTGGTACACTGCAGCCCCTTGTTCTCAGCGCCCTGTCAGCTTAGCTTTTGTTGTTGTCATCTTCTTATGTAGATCAATATATTTTTTTATCTAATCAGCAATAATACACACCCATGCACACACAAATATACACTGAGTGGCCAGATTATTATGATCTCTGAACGCATAATAATCTGGCCATTCAGTGTATATCCTATATAATAAGAGGCTAATATGCAAATTGTCCCCTTGACCAGGAGTTCGACCAGCAGGCAGGCTGGCCAACCGCCCATGTCCCTTCCCCCTGGCCAGGCTGGCCGGACTCCATCCATGCATGAATTCATGCACTGGGCCTGAATACACACACACACACACACACACACACACACACACACACACACACACACTGAGTGGCCAGATTATTGTGCGTTCAGAGATCATAATAATCTGGCCACTCAGTGTATAGGCATACTAATTATTGTGCCTACTGGTTTCTGCTTGGGATGATCCTTAGCAGAAGGATATGCAGTGAGGCTCCTGGGCCTATAGGCTGGACTTTTACTCAGGCACAGGGACATTTCCTAGGGAATTTCTGGGAAAGTGCTCAAAGGGAGGTGACTACCCACTCGACAGGACCAGGGTGGGAGTGGGCTGGATGGGGAAACAGCTGCTCCTCACTTCCTTTTCAGCCCTAAAACTTTCCAAGCAAGAGTCCCACCTCCCTGATGACATCACACCATGTCAGATGGTGTAATGTCAGCATTGCAAAAAAGGGAATCTGAGGCAGTGAGCGTGTAGCACCCTTAACCTTGCTGTCACCTCATGTGAGTCCAGTCCTAGACAGGCTGCTGCTTTGTTGTATGAGCTAGACAAGTCACAGGGATAACTTGGGTCTTGGTTTTACATCTGCAGAATGAACCTATAATTCCCTCACTCACAGAGTGGACAAATGGATAAACCTTGGAAAGTCCCTGACCCAATGCCTGGCACCTTGCAGGTGTCAGAGAATGCTGGCTGTTACGATTCTTTCCTCTGTGTGGTGAACTCTCAGAAGGCATGACTGGCTATAAAGGTTAAGAAAGCTGGGCCCCAAATCTAGACCTTTTGTGTGAGCTGTGTGGTCTTGGGCAGGTCACTTCACTTCTCTGGGCCTCAGTTACCTTATCTGGGAAACGGTTTACTGAGCATCACCTCTGGGTCACTGAGAGAATTAATGGAATGCCCAGCACATGTGATGGGATTGTCTGGCATGTCATGTTCCCACTAGACAGTTGGACAACCCCTTTCCTCCCTGGGAGTACATCGAGTTATTCTATTTAACCATTCAGCTAATATCTAGTGAGCACCTACTATGTGCCAGGCACTTCTCAGAGTAGTGAAGAAGTCAAACCAAGATCCTTCCTTATCAGAGCTGACATTAGGGGATGGGGAGACAGACAGGAAATAAGCAAACAATAGAACGAGATGCTCTTAGACATGCAGTGAGGAAGATGAAATGGTGAATAGGGTGGGGAATGACTTGGTGGAGGCTACTTCAGCTGGAGGCCAGCAAATTAAGAGAAGCGTGGAAAAGGTGGAGATGGCCTGGTTGTAGAGCAGTGGTTCTCAACCTTCCTAATGCCTCGACCCTTTAATACAGCTCCTCCTGCTGTGGTGACCCCCAACCATAAAATTATTTTCGTTGCTATTTCATAACTGCAATTTTGCTACTGTTATGAATCGTAATGTAAATATCTGTGTTTTCCGATGGTCTTAGGCGACCCCTGTGAAAGGGTCGTTCGACCCCCAGGTTGAGAACCGCTGTTGTGGAGGGAGGAGCAGGTAAACAGCTACCCAGGAATTCAGGCTCAGAGAAGAGAGGGGCCAGGGGCTTCCAGCTCCCATTCCCAGAGGAGGGCATTTGAGTAGGCTGGGCCCTGCTCCCACCAGTCATGGGAGGGGGAGGGTCCCTGTGGGGAGATGTTCCATCTCATTCATCAAACATTCGCTGGAGGCAGGGCCCGCTGAGGCCCACCTCTGAGCCGTGATGGGGAGGGGAAATGCCCAGCCCTGGTGGCCACAGCCATCTGTCCTGGTGGCCTTGGAATCCCCGACTGAGGGTGCCGAGGGTGGTGGTGGAAGAGCACTTCAGGGAGAGGAAGCGGGGCTCAGCCCCGAACCTCAGAACCACTAAGGACCCCATAAGCAACCACACAGGCAGGAGCTGTGGACCCAGGCAGCCTCACTAGGATGAATGTGGTGTACACTTCATCTGCAAGGCCCGGCACTGCCCTGCTCCATGTGCCCACATGGACACTGGGCTCTGGCCTCCTCACACAAATAGTAGTAACAGCTGTTGTTATTGGAGCACCTGTGGGTGCCGGACACTGTCAGGCCCTTTACACACGGTCGGTAAGTCCCAGCTGTGAATAGAAGGGGGTCTAGCCTGGCTGGCATAGCTCAGTGGTTGAGCATTGACCTATGAACCAGGAAGTAAGGGTTTGATTCCCGGTCAGGGCACATGCCCAGGTTGTGGGCTCCATCCCCAATGTGGGGTCTGCAGGAGGCAGCCGATGAATGATTCTCTCTCATCATTGTTGTTTCTGTCTCTCAACCGCTTCCTCTCTGAAATCAATAAAGATGTATATTAACAAAGTAGAAGGGGATCTAAGCCAGCAGGTCCCCTTCCTGTCGCTGCCATCCCTATTCCCACTGAGCCTCCGGCGCAGCGCTGCCCAGGCAGAAGCCACGGTCCACACGGCTAGTTAGATTTTAACCAGTTAAAATTAAATAACAATATTTAATTTAAAAACTCAGTTCCCCATTTGCACTAACTATATTCTTAGTGCTCAGTGGCCTCATAGCTAAGAAGTGGAGAGTCAAGGGTCAACTGGCCTGAGCCCAGCCCAGCCCCCTTGGTGCAGCCACCCACCTTCAAGGTTCCCGGGCGCTGAGCAGGCTGCTTGGGACATAGGAGTGCTCAGCCTCATCTCAGCCATGCCCTTGCTGGGGGCAGGTGGGCTGGTAACATGGTGCCAGCATGTAAACAGGGCCAGTGGGGCTGGGCACCCCTCCCAAGAGCCTGGCTCTGACCCACCCTGCCTCGGTACAGACCGGACCAGGGGTATGTGCTGAGGTGGGGCCCTAGGGTCTCACCTTCTGGAGACCTTCAGTCCAACCCTGTTCTCCCCACCTCTAGTGAAGGGCTCCATGTACACTCCCCCGTAATGGGAGGGTGCCTTGTCATCACCAAAAATTATGAGAAACTTCCTCAGCACCCCCCCCCCACACACACACACACCTGAGTGTTAGTATCCATAACCGAAATATATAAGCCATGAAGAACCCATTTCAGATGAACTTGAAATGAATGAATTTTAGTCATTGCAGCATTTATTTTGGTTTGAAAGATGTTAATGCGTGAAATATAGTAATTGTTTAGTCTGTCAGTCATGTTGTATGTGCATATGGAATGCAAGATCCCTAAAATAATTCAAGGCTCCGAACTTGGGAATCTCTAAAACCTCCAGGTGCAGAAATCTCTGAGCGTGACGGGTCCGGAGTAGGATGGAGTGTGGGGTGGGGAGGGTTCCCTCAGAGGGTCTCCCTGTGCCGGCCCTCTGGATAGTTTCACACTGGTTTCTGAGGTGGGAGGGAGAGTGTTAGGGAGGGGAGCTGTGGGCTGTGTGTGGGAGGGAGAGGCCCCCTCCCTCCCACACACAGCCCACAGCTCCCCTCCCTAACACTCTCTTGCTGTTTATGTTCTGAGCTCAGCTGCTGAGGTGCCCACGGTATTTGCCTGTTCCCTCTAGCTGTCAGCCTCAGAGTTGAAAGTTGTGACCCTCTTTGCTGTGTGGGAACAAAAGTTGATATTTTTGTAATCTAGGGGAAGAGAGATGATGCAGACACCAATTCTTGCCCTCCAGGGCACTGTGTCTGGTGGGAGCTGGAGACCAGGCATAGTTTAGGGGTTGCCCTTCCCTCTGCTCTTGTGCTTCTGACTCGTGGCTGAGCCCTTGCGCATAATAGACATTCAAGTCAGCATTTACCGGGTGAATGAATGAATGAATGGGCACAAAGGGCCTGGTCCCAACCCTGCCCTCTGGCTTCTGTGAGTCCCACACACAGTGATGAGAAGGAGCACCGCCTCTTGGAGTTTTGCTCACAATTAAATCAGTGCTTCCTCTCCTTTTGGGGTCCCTGGGTTTTTATGTGTGGATTCTTTAAGAGTTATTTTATCATAATTTCAATCTTCAATAAGACTTGCAAGAATAATACAGAACAAATCTACCATGTACCCTTCACTCAAAATTCATCATCAGTAAAGTTTCACCAAATTTCACTCTCTCTTCTTCTCCTGGAGCTATTTGAGAGGTGGCTGCAAGCACAACAGTGATGGCTTTTACTGCTGAGTAAGGATATTCTGTTATATAACCATGATCCAATAGCCAAATTCAGGGAGCTTAACATTGACACTATACTAGAATTTATATACAATTAATAGTCAAATTTTACCAGTTATCCCAATAATGTTCTTTATGTCACGTTTTTACCCCAATCTAAGATCTTGCATTGCATTTAGTCATCATGTGTTTTCTTAAACCTTTATTAAGGTACTAGTGGCCTGGTGCACAAATTCATGCACATTGAAAGGAAATTAATTAGAAAAAATATTTTAATATCGCTATTCACCCTTTCTCTATAATAGAAGTGCCAACCAAATTCATGATCAACAATGACAGATGGAAACACACGCGTGCGATTGGCACCAGCGAGAGCTTTATAAGTATCACGTATGTGCAAGTCAGCTTAGCCTTTTATATACATAGAATAAACTTGCTTAATTAGACCTGCTTTCTGATGTAGCTAAACTTTTTTCAGCCCAGTGAAGCACCCCAACTTCTCTCGCAGGTAATTGTCAGCAACATAGCAGTAAATATCAAGCAGATTATTACTGTAGGTCACACAGGGAGAACAAAGGGTAAAATATTTAACTGCAGCAGTGTTTGACTATATTCTGTGCGGTGAGAAAACCTGAAGTCATTTTCAAGGGCCACCATTTCTTACTTCTTTTCAGTCGGGTCAAGTTTCTAAGCTTTCTAAGTTTCCATTTTCTGGCTAATGAAAAGAAAATAGGATTCCACCAAGTTTCCTATCTACCTACTCCAGGACTTCTGTGAGGATCAATGAGATGAGGCACGGGAAAACGCTTCATAGACATTTGGTTACAGTGTGAAATGTTTCCACCTGGCTATAAAGCAAGTCATGTTCCTGGGCTGAAGAAACTGCGAGGAGGCTAGTCATCTCTAGAGAGAGGAAGCCGGCATTGCTACATGACATCATTACCCAGCGCCCACAGTGACCGTTTCTGGGCTGGGCTGGGCTGTGAGCCGCATTTTGCGCCATAGAGTCTTGGCAGCGTCAGCTGTGATTTGGTGGGCTGTCGCTCCGGGGTGGTGGCAGGGCCTGTGTCCCACTTGGGGGAAGCCAAATGTTGCTTTCTGGACACCAGGTCCACAGTGCCGTTTCTCTGTGCACTCCACAGCAGCTCCTGCATTGAGCATCTGACCCCTGGTGGTCAGTGCACATCATAGCAACCAATCAGATGGTCGGACATTTAGCATATTAGCCTTTTATATATAGACTAGAAGCCCGGTGCACGAAATTCGTGCACGGCAGGGGGTTGTCTCTCAGCCCAGCCTGTACCCTCTCCAATCTGGGACTCCTGGAGGGATGTCTGGAGTCCAGGCAGTCGGACATCCCTCTCACAATCCAGGACTGCTGGCTCCCAACTGCTTGCCTGCTTGCCTTCCTGATTGCCCCTAACCACTTCTGCCTGCCAGCCTGATCACCCCCTAACCACTCTGCTGCCAGCCTGGTTGATGCTTAACTGCTCCCCTGCCAGCCTGTTTGCCCCCAACTTCCCTCCTCTCTCAGCCTGGTCACCCCTAACTGCCTTCTCCTGCAGGGTTGATCACCTCCAACTGCCCTCCCTTGCAAGCCTGGTCCCTCTCAACTGCCCTCCCTTGCAGGCCTGGTCCCTCACAACTGCCCTCCCTTGCAGGCCGGGTGCCTCCCAACTGCCCTCTCCTGCTGGCCATCTTGTGTCCACATGGGGGCAGGATCTTTGACCACATGGGGGCAGCTATATTGTGTGTTGCAGTGATAATCAATCTGCATATTACTCTTTTATTAGATAGGATAGAGGCCTGGTGCATGGGTGGGGGCCAGCTGGTTTGCCCTGAAGGGCGTCCCGGATCAGGGTGGGGGTTCCCTTAGGGTGTGGGGCGGCCTGAGCGAGGGGCCTGTGGTGGTTTGCAGGCCGGCCACGCCCCCTGGCAACCCAAAGGGAGGCCCTGGTATCTGGAATTTATTTTCCTTCTACAATTGAAACTTTGTAGCCTGGAGCGGAGCCAAGCCTGGGGCTCCGGCAGCCATTTCTGTGGCAGTTAATTCACCTTCTACAATTGAAACTTTGTAGCCTTAAGCGGGTGAGCCCGGCCAGGGTGTGCGGAAAGCTTTGCTTCCCCTGTTGCCGTCGGCAACCCTGGCCTGCTCTCTCAAGCTCCATTCTGCCGCCATTTGTTTGAATTTGTTTACCTTCTATAATTGAAACTTTGTAGCTTGAGTGGAGGCTTAGGCCTGCAATGGCTATGGAAAGCTTGGCTTACTCTGTTACCTGGGAAACTTTGCTCTCTGTGGCTGTAGCCATCTTGGATTGGGGTTAATTTGCATACTCTCCCTGATTGGCTGGTGGGCGTGGCTTATGTAGCGGAGTGATGGTTAATTTGCATATTACCATTTTATTAGAGAGGATAGATAACTTTCCATAAGATTCACTAATTTTAAATACTGTATATAGTTTCATGATTACTGGTATATTACCCCAATATTATTTATTTATCCTTAATTTTATTTTATTTTTTATTACAGTTTCAGCTGTACAGTGGATAGACATTTATATAGGTTACAAAGTGTTTCCTCTGATAAATTAAGTGCCCACCTGGCATCATAGATAGTTATTACAATGTTAACTATATTTCCTATGCTTTACCTTATATCCCCATGCCTAGTCTATAACTACTAATTAGTACTTCGGAATCCCATCACCCTTTTTCACCCCACTCCCCATACCCCTCCCCTCTATCAGTTTGTTCTCTGTGTCTGTAAGTCTGTTTCTATTATATTTGTTCATTTATTTTGTTCTTTAGATTCCACATATAAGTGAAGTCATATAGTATGTCTTTCTCTGTCATGCTTATTTCACTTAGCATAATACCCTCTAGGTCTATCCATGCTATTGCAAATAATAATGTTTCATTCTTTTTTATGGCTGAGTAATATTCCATTGTATATATGTACTGCTGGGTTTTTGTTTATTTGTTTCCTTTTGTTGTTAGTTAATCCTCACCTGAGAATGTTTTTTCTATTGATTTTTAGAAAGAGTGTAAGGGAGGGAGCGAGGGAGGGAGGGATGGAGGGAGGGAGGGAGGGAGAGGGAGAGAAACATTGATGTGAGAGGGACACATATTGACTGGTTGCCTTCTGCTGCACCCCGATTGGGTCAGGAATCAAAGCTGCAACTCAGGTATATACCCTTGACCAGGAATCAAACTCACAGCCCTTTGATGTGTGGGCCAGTGCTCTAACTGGCCAGGGCTGTACGTACACTCTGGCTTTTATCCACTCATCTTTTGATGGTCATTGAGTTGCTTCCATATCTTGGCTATTGTAAATAATGCAGTGAATATATATATAGGGGTGCATATATTATTTTGAATTAGTCTTTTGGGTTTCTTTGGATATATACTCAGAAGTGGAATCACTGGATCAAGTGGCAGATCCATTTTTAATTTTTTGAGGAACCTCCACACTGTTATCCAGAGTGGTTGCACCAATCTGCATTCCCACCAACAGTGTACAAGGGTTCCCTTTTCTCCATTTATTTATTGACTAGTGGCCCGGTGCACAAAATTCATGCACATTAAATGGAAATTAATTAGAGGAAATGTTTAATATTGTTATTTGCCCTTTCTCTATAATAGAAGTGTCAAAGATGGAAGAAAATTAGTAAAATGTATATGAAAATCTCCCTCCTGTCAGAGTCTGGGGCACACTGCGGGACCCAGAATCAAGTCCCTGCCCACCCGCGCACCTCAAATCGTGTGAGACCCAGCCCCAGCCAGCCCCACCCCCATCAAGCCTCGCAGGGCGGGGGGTGTAGCCTCAGGTCCCCCATCAAGCCCCACTGGGCAGGGGGGTGGCCTCAGGTCCCCGGGCCCCAGAGCTGGGGTGGGGGTGCAGCCTCAGGTCCCCCGTCAAGCCCTGCCTTTCGGGGGGCATGGCCTCAGGTCCCCAATGTCTTATATTCTGGTACGAGGGCACGAAGGCACGATGACCATTTGCATATTAGCTCTTTATATATAGGATGATATCTATTCTGACAAGTGTGAGGTGATATCTCATTATGCTTTTAATTTGCATTTTCCTGATGATTAGTGATGTTGAGCATCATTTCATATGTCTATTGGCCATACGTAAATCCTTTTTGGAGAAGTGTCTATTCAGGTCCCCTGCCCATTTTTTTAATTGGATTATTTGGGTTTTTGGTGTTGAGTTGTCTGAGTTCTTTATAAATTTTTAATATTAACCCCATATTGAATGTATCATTGGTGAATATCTTATTCCATTCAGTCTGTTATCTTTTTGTTGATGATGTTAGTTTTTTCTTTGCTGTGCAAAAACTTTTTAGTTTAATGTAGTCCCATTTCTTAAATTTTTTTTATTTTGTTTACCTTGACCAAGGAGATATGTGAGAAAAAAATATTGCTAAGAGCTATGTTAAAGAGTTACTGCCTATGCTTTCTTCTACGAATTTTATGGTTTTAGGTCTTCCATTTATGTCTTTAATTCATTTTGTGTTTATTCTTGTATATGGTGTAAGAAGGTGATCTAGTTTTATTTTTTTAATGTATTTGTCCATCTTTTCCAATACCACTTACTAAATTTTTACCCCATTGTATGTTCTTGCTTCCTTTGTCATAGATTAATTGGCTATCTAGGTGTGGGTTTATCTCTGGGCTCTCTACTCAGTTCCATTGATCTATGCCAGTACCAGACTGTTTTTATTATTATGGCCTTGAAGTATTGTTTGATATCAGGTAATGTAATACCTCCCACTTTGTTATTCTTTTTTAAGATTGCTGTCACCATTCAGGGTCTTTTGTGTTTCCAAACAAATTTTTTGGATTATTTGTTCTAGTTCTGTGAAATACTCCATTGGTATTTTGATAAGAATGGCATTGAATCTATAGTTTGCGTTGGGTATTACAGACATTTTAATAGTGTTAATTTTTCCTATCCATGAGCACAGTATATGCTTCCACTGATTTGTATTTTCCTCATTGAAGACTTTTTCTTCAATGTCTTATATTCTGAGTATAGATCTTTTACCTCCTTGGTTAAATTTATTTCTAGGTGGGATTTTTATGCAATTGCAAATGAGATTGTTTTCTCAGTTTTTCTTTGTGATATTTCATGATTGATGTATAAAAATGCAACCAATTTCTGAATATTTATTTTGTATCTTGCTACTTTCTGAATTCATTTATCAGTTCTAATAGTTTTTTTTATGGAATACTCAGGGTTTTCTATATACAGTATCATGTCACTTGCAAATAAGGACAGTTTTATCTCTTTCTTTCCAATTTGATACATTTTATTTCTTCTTGTTGGCTGATTGCTATGGCTAGGACTTCCAATACTATATTGAATAAAAGTAGTGAAAGTGGAAATCTTGTTCCTGATCTTAAAGGAAATGCTTTTATTTTTTTCCCATTGAGTATGAAGTAGGTTTTTTTTAAATCTTTATTGTTGAAAGTATTACAAATGCCCCGTTTTCTCCCATTGACCCCTTATAGCCAGCCTCCGCCCCAGGCCTTCACCACCTACTGTCTGTGCCCGTGGGTTATGCATACATGCATACAACTTCTTTGGTTGATCTCTTCCCACCCACTCACCCACCCACCCCTGCCTTCCCTATGAGATTCCACAGTATATTCCATGCTTCTATGTCTCTGGATCTATTTTGTTTATTTTGTTCAAGAGGTTTTTTTGTTCATTAGATTTCACATATGAGTGAGATCATGTGAAACTTGTCTTTCTCTGAATGTTTTATTTTGCTTAGCATAATACTTTCCAGGTCCATCCATGCTGTCTCAAAGAGTAAGAGATGCTTCTTTCTTACTGCTGCATAGTATTCCATGGTGTAAATGTACCACAGCTTTTTTATTCACTCATCTACTGATGGGCACTTGAGCTGTTTCCAGATCTTAGCTATCGTAAATTATGCTGCTATGAATATAGGGATGCTTACATTCTTTCTGATTGGTGTTTCAGGTTTCTTAGGACATATTCCTGGAAGTGGGATCACTGGGTCAAATGGCAGTTCCATTGTTAATTTTTTGAGGAAACTCCATAGTGTTTTCCATAATGGCTGTACCAGTCTGCATTCCCACCAGCAGTGTATTAGGGTTTTCTTTTCTCCACATCCTCCCCAGCACTTGTCATTTGTTGATTTGGTGATGGTAGCCATTATGACAAGTATGAGGTGATACCTCATTGTCATTTTAACTTGCATCTCTCTGATGATCAATGACTTTGAGCATTTTTTTTTTTCGTATGTCTCTTGGCCATCTGTATGTCCACTTTGGAGAAGTATCTACTTGAGTCCTTTGCCCATTTTTTAATTGAATTGTTTATCTTCCTTTTGTTAAGCTGTATGAGTTCCTTATATATTTTGGATATTAACCCTTTATCTGAAGTATCATTGCTAAATATGTTCTCCCATACAGTGGGCTTCCTTTTCATTTTGTTGATGGTTTCTTTTGCTGTACAGAAGCTTTTTATTTTGTTGTAGTCCCATTTGTTTATTTTCTCCTTACTTTCTTTTGCCCTAGACAGTGGTCGGCAAACTGCGGCTCACGAGCCACATGCGGCTCTTTGGCCCCTTGAGTTTTTAGCAAAGGCCAGCTTAGGAGTACCCTAATTAAGTTAATAACAATGTACCTACCTATATAGTTTAGGTTTAAAAATTTGGGCTCTCAAAAGAAATTTCAATCATTGTACTGGTGATATTTGGCTCTGTTGACTAATGAGTTTGCCGACCACTGCCTTAGGAGATGTATCCGCAAACATATTGCTAAGAGAGATGTCTGAGATTTTGCTGCCTATGGTTTCTTCTAGGATTTTCACGTTTTTACATTTAAGACTTTTATCCATTTTGAGTTTATTCTTTTTATCCATTTTATCTTTTTGAGTTTATTCTTGTGTATAGTCTTGGGTTTTTAGAATGTACCTGTCCAATTTTCCCAACACCATTTATTTATCTTTTTTAAAAATATTTTTATTGATTTAAAAGAAGCAGGGAGAGAAACATCAATGATGAGAGAGAATCATTGATCTGTTGCCTTCTGCACACCTTACCCTGGGGATTGAGCCTGCAACCCAGGCATATGCCCAAACCAGGAATAGAACCATGACCTCCTGACTTATAGGTCAACACTCAACCACTGAGCCATGCAGGCAGAGCCCAACACCATTTATTGAAGAGACTCTCTTGACTCCATTGCATTCTCTTGCCTCCTTTGTAAAATATTAATTGAACATAATGGCTTGGTTCGATTTCTGGGGTCTCTGTTTTGTTCTATTGATCTATATGCCTGTTCTTGTGCCAGTACTAGGCTGTTTTGATTATAGTGGCTTTGTAGTATAACTTGAGATCTGGTATTGTGATTCCTCCAACATTGTTTTTCTCTCCCAAGATTGCTGCAGCTATTCGGGGTCTTTTTTGATTCCATATAAATTTTTGGAGTATTTGTTCTACCTCTGTGAAATATGCTCTTGGTATTTTAATAGGGATTGCACTGAATCTGTAGATTGCCTTGGATAGTGTAAACATTTTAATGATGGTGATTCTACCAATCCATGAACTCAGTATATTCTTCCACTTGTTTATACTATCTTCCTGTAGTTTTCCGAGTACAGGTATTTTGCCTCCTTGGTTAACTTTATTCCTAAGTATTTTAATTTTTTTTTGTTGTTGCAATGGTAAATGGGATTGTTTGTTTAGTTTCTCTTTCTGAGAATTCATTGTTGGTGTATAAAAAAGCCATCAATTTGTGGTATTGATTTTGTATCCTGCTACATTGCAAAATTCATTTTTTAAATCTAGTAGTTTTTTGGTGGTCTTTAAGTGTTTTCTATGTACAATATCATGTCATCTTTGGATAATGAGAATTCTACTTCCTCCTTTCCAGTTTGGATGCCTTTTCTTTCTTCTTGTCTGATCACTGTGGCTAGGACTTCCTGTACTATGTTGAATAAGAGTGGTGAAAGCGGTCGTCCTGTCTTGTTCCTGTTCTTAGGGGAAATGGTTTTAGTGTTTGCCCATTGAGTATGATATTGACTGTAGGTTTGTCATATATGGCCTTTATCAGGTTGAGATATGCTCCCTCTATTCCCACTTGGCTGAGAATTTTTATTAAAAACTAGCTGCACCCGGCCACGCGTTGCTGTGGCTCAGTCTGGTTAAATGGAAAAGAAAGAAAAGAGAAAGCACACATTTCTAATATGTTTAATTTCACAATGCTTGTGGGTATACAATATTTTTTGTTGTTCCATTGTCTGTACAGATATAGAGATTGTCTGGTTTGCCGACTCTAGAACAAGCAACATATAATTGTCCATGTGAGAAGCAATCTGTGTCTAGATCTAAACTGCACAATTCTAAAGATTGGCCCTGAGCTTTGTTGATGGTGATTGCAAACGCCAATCGAATTGGTAATTGCAATGTCTTAAATTGAAATGGCATATCCGTTGGAATCATAGGAATGCGAGGAATGAGGACATCTTCACCTTTGAAAGGTCCTGTCAAGATTGTTGCTTCTACGACGTTGCTCATTAATTTTTTTACTGCAAGCCACGTGCCGTTGCAAAGCTTTGGCTGGTTGATATTTCGCAACATGATAATTGGCACGCTGATTTTCAATTGCAGTACGTGCGGTGGCATCCCTGGCAGATCGAGTGAATTCAAAAATTCTGTTGGATATAAGTAACCCCTTCATCTGCTTCCACAACAGTGTCGACGGACTTGTATGTGACTGCCTCGCTTTGAATGTTAGACTGAATAATATTGTTAAGTTCGTAGACGTCTTTGTTCTTGGCTGCAAGAATAGCTCGTTCACTCAGCCAATCGTGATTCTTATAATTGGTTTGAATATTGGGAAATACTTTTTCAACCAATTCTTCTTTTGACGTCACTAAATTGCAGATGTTATGAGGCAATGAAATTCGTCCTGAGGTCAGATCAGCTGGCACCTTTCCGTTTCCCAATTTCCAGCAATTGATGTGAAAATATCTCAGCTGATCGATCGTTTTGCAGCTGGACACGCATATTTGTAGTTAATTTTAACGTCTTTACGTGTTGCCACAAAGTAGAGTATTTCAGGCAAGCATTTATTTCATCCGCTGGTGTCGATCGAGGAATTGCAGGTAATGTTTGCCTGAAATCTCCTGCAAGCAATATTAATGCATTTCCAAATGGTCTGATGTTTCCACGCAAATCTTGCAATGATCAATCAAGGGCCTCGAGCGATTTTTTGTGCGACATTGTGCATTCATCCCAAACAATAAGTTTGCATTTCTGTAATACTTTTGCCATGCCGGATGCTTTGGAAATGTTGCACGTGGAAGTTTCAATGAATTGCATGTTCAATGGCAATTTCAAAGCGGAATGAGCAGTTCTTCCACCTGGTAGTAATGTCGCAGCTATTCCGGGTGACACAAGGCTATGTCATTTTGGGATCAAATTGCTGCCAGAATCAATCTAATTAGGAACGTTTTACCAGTTTCTCCTGGCGCATCTAAGAAGAAGATTTCTCCAATCCCGTTATTGACAGTTTGCATTATTTGATCATAACTGCCTTTTTGCTCAAGCGTTAGCTTAGGAATATTTGATTGCACATACGACAAAAGATCACCCGTGTTGTAATTTTGTTCACGATGCAATTCTACATCGAACGAAGCAGCAGCAGATCGATTCGGTGATGGCATCCCCAATTGATTGAGAACTTTGTTCGCGATTTCTAAGCACAAATCTTCAATCATTATCAACACTGAAATGGAATCATAAAATTGGAAATTTGTAAATCGTAAATGGATCGTAAATCGGAAACATTGAAATGGAATCGTAAAATATTTAGTATAGCGTGTGCTGCTTTTACGTCCAACAGATGGCGCTGTTTTTCAAAAAAGCATGTTTTTACCTGTCACAGGTGTGACATCTATATAATAGTAGGTATAAGGTATATAAAAACACGCGCGTATTCGAATGCAATGTTGTGTAAAAATTTCAAAGCAATCGGTGAAGAACTTTCGGAGATTTAAGATTTTGAACAAACGAACATTTACATTTTTATTTATATAGATGGGTGTTGGATTTTTTTCTGCGTCTATTGATGTGATCATGTGATTTTTGTCTTTCAATTTGTTTATGTGATGTATTGCATTTATTGATTTGCAATTATTGTGCCAGCCTTGCATCCCTGGAATAAATCCCACTTGGTCATGGTGTATGATCTTTTCAATATATTGCTGGATGCAATTGGCTAATATTTTGTTGAGGATTTTAGCATGTATGTTCATCAGAGATATTGGCCTATAATTATCTTTCTTCATAATATCTTTTTCTGTTTTGGAATTAGGATAATGCTAACCTCATAAAAAGAGCTTGAAAGTGTTCCTTCCTCTTGGATTTTTTTGAATAGTTTGAGGAGTAGGGGTTAGTTCTTCTTTGAATGTTTGGTAAAACTCCCCTGTGAAGCTGTCTGGACCAGGGCTTTTAATGGCTAGGAGTTTTTTTTATTACTGCTTCTATTTCATCAGTTGTTATTGACCTAGTCAGGTTTTCTGATTCTTCCTGATTTCAGTTTGGGGAGTTTGTATTTTTCAAGGAATTTTTCTATTTCATCCACATTGTCCAGCTTGTTGGCATATAGTTGTTCATAGTATTTTCTTACAATCCTTTGTATTTCTGTGATGTCAGTGGTTACTTTCCACTTTCATTTCTGATTTTATTTATTTGGATCCTCTCTATTTGTCTCTTGATGAGTCTGGCTAATGATTTATTAAATTTGTTTATCCTTTCAAAGAACCAGCTCTTGGTTTCATTGATATTTTTGTATTGTTTTTTAGTCTCTATACCATTTATTTCTGCTCTAATCTTTATTATTTCCTTCCTTCTACTTACTCTAGGGTTTTCTTGTTGTTCTCTTTCTAATTTTTTTTAAGTTGTAGGGTTAAATAGTTTATTGTTGATTTTTCTTATTTTTTTGAGGTATGCCTGTAGTGCTATGAACTTCCCTCTCAGAACTGCTTTGCTGTTTCCCAGAGATTTTGGGTTGTTGTGTGTTCATTTTCATTTGTTTCCAGGAAGTTTTTTATTTCTTTATTAATCTCATTGGTAAACCATTCATTGTTTAATAACATGCTACTTAGTCTCAATGTGTTTGAATGTTTTTGGGTATTTTTATTGTAGTTGATTTCTAATTTCATTCCACTGTGATCTGAGAAGATGCTTGCTATGAATTCAATCTTTTTGAATGTGTAGAGACTTGTTTTATGTCCTAAAATGTGGTCTATCTTTGTGAATGATCAATGTGCACTTGAGAAGAATTTATATTCTGCTGCATTGGGGTGAAATGTTATATAAATGTCAATTAAATCCATCTGATCCAGTGCATCCTTTAGGGTCACTGTTTCCTTGTCTGGAAGATCTATCCAGTGAAGTCAGCAGGGTGTTAAAGTCCTCTACAATGACTCTATTGTTATCAATCTCTCTGTTAAAGTCCTCTACGAGTTTTATGTATATATATATTTAGGTGCTCCTTTATTGGGTGCATATATGTTTACCAGGGTATTATCCTCTTGTTGAATCAATCCCTTTAGTATTATATAGTGACCTTTGTTGTCTTTTGTGATGGCCTTCATTTTAAAGTCTATTTTGTCAGATATGAGTATTGCTACTCCAGCTTTTTTTTCTTTTCCATTTGCATGAAAACTTTTTTTCCATCCCTTCACTCTCATCATGTGTATGTCTTTTGTTCTGAGGTGGGTCCTATAGACAGTATATAGTTGGGTCATTTTTGTATCCATTCAGCTACCCTATGCTTTTTTATTGGAACATTTAATCCATTTACATTTAGGGTTATTATTGAGAGGTACTTATTTATTGCCATTTTAATTCTGTACACCTAGATTTCTCTCTCTATTTCTTCTTCTCATTACAGCAGTCCCTTTTGCATTTCTTGTAATGCTGGCTCGGTGGTAATGTACTCCTTTAGCCTTTTTTCTCCGGGAAGCTCTTTATTTGACCGTCTATTTTGAATGATAGCCTTGCTGGATATAGTAATCTTGGTTTCATTTCTTGAGTACTTCATGCCATTCCCTATGGCCTGTAGAGTTTCAGATTGGAAATCTGGTGTCAGCCTTATGGGAGCTCCTTGGTAGGTAACTGTTTGCTTTTCTCTTACTGCCTTTAAGATTCTCTCTTTTTCTGCCGAAACCGGTTTGGCTCAGTGGATAGAGCGTCGGCCTGTGTACTCAAGGGTCCCAGGTTCGATTCTGGTCAAGGGCATGTACCTTGGTTGCGGGCACATCCCCAGTGGGGGTTGTGCAGGAGGCAGCTGATCGATGTTTCTCTCTCATCGATGTTTCTAACTCTCTGTCCCTCTCTCTTCCTCTGTAAAAAATCAATAAAATATATTTTTAAAAAAAAGATTCTCTCTTTTTCTTTAATTTTTGGCATTTTAATTATTATGTATCTGAGCATGGGCCTGTTTGGGTTCTTCTTGCTTGGGGTTCTCTGTGCCTCCTGAACTTGTGTGACTTTTTCCTTCACAAGCTTAGGGAAGTTTTCTGCCATTATTTCTTCAAACACGTTCTCTATCTCTTTCTCCCTTCCTGCCTCTTCTGGCACAGCTGCTAGTCAAATATTGTTACGTTTCACATTGTCCCACAGCTCCCTTAAGCTATCCTCCTATTTTTTAATTGTTTTTTTCTTTTTGGTTCTGTAATTGAGTGAATTTTTAAACCCTGTCTTCTAATTCACTGATTCGATCCTCAGCTTCCCCTAATCAGCTGTGTATTCCTTCCAATGTGTTCTTTATTTGTTCTATGTCAATTTTTATTTCTGTTTTCATAGTTACTATATCTTTTCTCATGCTGTTGAACATCTTTACCATCATTATTCTGAACTCTATATCAGATAAACTTCTTATCTCTACTTCATTTATCTCTTCTTTGGAGAATTCTCTTGGTCTTTCATTTGGGGGTTGTTCCTTTGTCCCCTCACTTTGGCTTCCTGTTTGGGTTTGTGACTATGTATTAGGTAGATCTGCTATACCTCTCAATCTCTAGTGCAGAACAGTGTCAAATGCTGTTTCTGACTAATTAGATCAGGCAAAGACTCAAAGCCTCCAAAGACCCACCTCTGCCTACCAACTGATTGGATTCTGTCTGGAAATGCCCTCAGGCAATCATCCAGAGTTGTAGCAAGAGGTTTTTTTCAACAGGGTGGGGCAATTTCTTCTGCCTGGAGGCTAATTGTTATCCTCAGTCTCTTATTGAGCCTCAGCAACTCCACCTCCCAGGGCATTGTGTTTTCCAATAGGATGGGTCAACTGTCTTCCCCTCAGGCAAGGCCTCCAATATAGCAAATGTCTGAGTGAGAAAGATAACCTGGACCTAACTGGTTTGGCTCAGTGGATAGAGTGTCGGCCTGCAGAATGAAGGGTCCTAGGTTTGATTCTGATCAAGGGCGTGTAACCTGGTTGCGGGCACATCCCCAGTTAGGGGGTGTGCAGGAGGCAGCTGATAGACGTTTCTCTCTCATTGTTGTTTCGTCTCTATCCTTCTCCCTTCCTCTCTGTAAAAAATGTATATATATATATATATATAACCTCCACAACGTGAAGGAATGACACAGCACAGGAAACCGGGGTATCTGCCATTTGAGCTTTAAACCCAGAGCCCCCAATCCTGGCTTCTGCTCACATAGCTCCAGTACACTCTGCCCTCCCTCTGCAGGAACACAATGTTGGCTCCACAGGGAGTTTGGTGTGCTGGCCCTTTAGAAGAATGTCTGAATTTCCAGCCATCTCTCCCTGGCAGACAGCAACCCACTGCTTTTCACACCCAAATATTATGGTGCTCTCTTCTGGGGGGCCATCTTGGGGATTAGACCCCAGAGTTCTCATTTGCAACCCTGCACAGCTCAGGTATCTCTCCAGAACCTCAGTTGCTGTCTGTGGGAGCCCAGCCCTTTCACACCTCCGCCCCTCTTACCAGTTTCTATGCAGTCTCCACTTTTGGTCCTCAGTTATCAGGGTTCTCTCCAACAACTCTTTCGTTGATTATTCAGGACGTTTTTCTGTATTTTAGTTGTAATTCCAGTTTGGTCCTGGGAGCTTGTCTGTGCAGCATCCACTTACTCTGCCACCATTTTTTATCTCTAACCTGTGATCTCTTGATGGCACTGTCTATACCCTCTTTTTTTAAACATAAAACATAACATACCAAACACCCTGTGCCTTCCTCTTTCTAGTTACCAAAATGTCTTGGAGATTGTTCCTTACCAGTCCATGAGCAGAAGGCACTTTTTTTTAAGTGGATGATCATAATATAACCTGGTGGACCAGTCCCTAATTTGTGTGCTTTAAGTAAAAATGTTTCAACAATTTGTATTCACTTTAAAAATAGTCAGTTAATTTTTAAAAAATATATATTTTTTTATTGATTTCAGAGAGGAAGGGAGAGGGAGAGAGAAAGATAGAAACATCAATGATGAGAGAGAATCATTGATCAGCTACCTCCTGCATACCCCCTACTGGGGATTGAGCCCACAACCCGGGCATGTGTCTTGACCAGAATCGAATCTTGACCTGTTGGTTCAAAGGTCAACGCTCAACCACTGAGCCACACTGGCTGGGCAATTACTTAACTTTTTAATACAAGTTAATAACAGTTACTTAATTTTTTTTCTTGCTAAACCTGATTTTATTTTTTTAATCTTTATTGTGGAAAGTATTACATAGATCCTTCTCTTTCCCCCATTCACCTCTCCCAGCCGCTCTTGTTCCCCAGGCCCTCACCATCCAATTGTCTGTGTCCACGGGTTATGCATATATGCATACAAGTTCATTGGTTGATCTCTTCCCACCTACCCTCCCCTGCCTTCCCTCTGTGGTTCAACAGTCTGTTCATGCTCTGAGTTTTGTTTTGTTTTTCATCAGTTTATTTGGTTGATTAGTTTCCACATGTGAGTGTGATCATGTGAAGATTATCTTTCTCTGACTGGCTTATTTCGCTTAGCATAATACTCCCCAGGTCCATCCTAGCTGTTGCAAATGGCAAGAGTTCTTTCTTTTTTATTGCCACATAGTATTCCATTGTGTAAATGTACCACAGTTCTTTTATCCATTCATCTGCTGATGGGCACTTAAACTATTTACAAATCTTAGCTCTTTTAAGTTCCACTGCTACGAACATAAGGGTGCATATACATTACTTATTTTTTTTAAATGCATATACAGAAGCACATTTAATTGACCTACAAGCCTATACCTATAGTGAGAAATAACCTGGTGTCTTTTTAAAAATGAACTAATCCTCAGAAAAATATAAAATGAAAAGTGAGATCTCCTCACATACGCATTCCACACTCTCCACCATCTTCCCAAAAGGTGCCACCAATAGCAGTTTGTTTGGTATGTGTGTACACTCTGGGGAGCGGGAATCAGGAAGTCCCATGTATGTAAAACATTTAAAATGTACACAAAAAGGATCATAACATACAAGGTCTTCTGTCCCTTGCATTTTCCACTACAAATGCATTTCAGGCACCTTTCTGTCCCCGGACAAAGTTCCAGCATATGGGTATGTCTTCATGCAGCCCCTCCTCTCCTATTGTTGGACACCAGAGGCATTTTCTTTGTCTGCTTTACTCTCACACAGAATGCTGTGTTGACTGTGCTTGATTTTTATATGTATTAACATGCTGTATAGTTTTACCAGATCACCCTTAAGAAAAGGTTGTACCATCTTGCACCTCACCTGATGCTGTTTTTGAGTGCACTTATTTCTTCTCACCTTCAACAGCAAAAGTATTATGAAACTTGTTCATTTTTGCCAGCTTGGAAGATTTTTTTTTAATTTTTTATTGATTTTTTACAGAGAGGAAGGGAGAGGGATAGAGAGTTAGAAACATCGATGAAAGAGAAACATCGATCAGCTGCCTCTTGCACACCTCCTACTGGGGATGTGCCCGCAACCAAGGCACATGCCCATGACCGGAATCGAACCTGGGACCTTCCAGTCCGCAGCCCGATGCTCTATCCACTGAGCCAAACCAGTTAGGGCGGAAGATTTTTTTTTTTAATGGCAAGCATGTTGTACTTTGATTTTTATTTCTTTAATATGCATTTAATTACAAGTGAGATTGAATGTCTTTCTATGAACTGCTTGTTCATATATTTTGATCTTTTTTTCTAATTGGTTAATCATATTTTTCCTATCGATTTTAAAGAGCTCCTTATATATCAGAGAAATTAACTTTCAGCTTATTTTCCTCAATTAACTTCTCTTATGTGCTGCAGATATCCTTTAACATTTGTCTTCTTAAATTTTTTGTGTTATTTTCTATTCCACTTACAAGTTTTAACTTTTATATAGTTAAATTAATCAATATTTCCCTTCATGGCCCCTGGGAATAAAAGTATTTACACAGTGCATTTTACATGACCGTTTTACACTTTCCAGTTGATCTTCACAGCAGCCTGTGACGGAGGCAAGGCAGGGTTTTCCCATCCGTTCTGTTTCACAGACGGATGCTGCGAGGCCGAGGGACAGTGGGACTTGCTCAGGCTGAAGAGATTCTAAAAGCTTGTGGTTCTCACTTCCCTCTCCTTCCTCCCACCAGCCGAGCGGCTCATTTCTGGCACTGCTAGCAAAAGAAGGTAGCTTCTCTAGTAGAACATGTTTTTTAGCAAACTAGAAGCATCTTTTCTTCCTCTAAGTGCTCTTTTAAAAAATATTCTGAAATTATAAAATTTATAGTTTTCAAAAGCAAAAGCTCCAACAATACAGAGGAATGAAACACAGCGTTTGGGGTGGGGCTCGCCTTGCCCCCAAAGCCCATCAGGGGACGACGGTAAGATTTGCTGTGAGCACCAATAAAGTGCCATGGGCTCAATCTTGCCGGATTAGGAAGACCTGCCAGGAGCTGGACATCCCGTGTGCGTCTCCCAGAGCTGTGTATGTTCCAGGAATACTTTGGGTGCTTGATAAATGCTTTGAGACAGGAGACACTCAGACTCTGGTGCCTCGCAGGCCTGTGTTCAGTCCCAGCTGTGTGAACGTGAACGGTGACTTACGCTCTATGTGCTGCAGTGACCTTGTCTGTAAGATTGGATAATAGTTTCTACCTCAAGTGAATTAAACAAGCCTCATAAGGTTTCTTCCTGGATCCGCTGTCCACTCCCATCTGGCCCGATCTCCGGGGTCATGAGACAGAGAGCTGGAAAGTCAAGCCCCCGCTCAGAGGGAGCAGTGCCTTGCCCAAGGTCACACAGCCCGTCCGTGCCGGCCCAGACGCGCCAGGCTGTTGACTCACCACACTGCCCGGTTCCTCGCAGCAGGGCCACGGCAGCCCTCCCTCCGGTGGCCTTCTGCTCCCCTGGCCGCCAGGGGCCCATCGGACACAGCCCGCTGCGGAAGCTCCGGGCCGGCCTGGGGGCGGCAAGGCCCTCAGACCCCATCCCCTCCCCTGCACACCGGCCGTGCGCATCCCCCTCCGGCTTTTCCCTCGGGTCCACTCCTCTGGGAACCCCCTCCTCCCCTTCCAGGCCCAGCCTCTCCCCACTCCGAGCTCCGCCACTGCTTCCCCGCAGTTGGGTCCCAAAGACGGGGCCACCGCGTTCTCCCGGGGAGCTGCCGGCCGGGAGGCCACCCCCGCACTCAGTGGGCGCTGAGTCCGTGTCTGCTGAGGGCTGAGGGGTGCTGCGGGATGAGGGGTGAGGGGTGCTGAGGGGTGAGGGGTGCTGCGGGGTGAGGGGTGCTGGGGGTGAGGGGTGCTGCGGGGTGAGGGGTGCTGCGGGGTGAGGGGTGCTGGGGGTGAGGGGTGCTGCGGGGTGAGGGGTGCTGCGGGATGAGGGGTGCTGCGGGGTGAGGGGTGCTGAGGGGTGAGGGGTGCTGCGGGATGAGGGGTGCTGCGGGGTGAGGGGTGCTGAGGGGTGAGGGGTGCCGCGGGGTGAGGGGTGCTGCGGGGTGAGGGGTGCTGGGGGTGAGGGGTGCCGCGGGGTGAGGGGTGCTGCGGGATGAGGGGTGCTGCGGGGTGAGGGGTGCTGAGGGGTGAGGGGTGCTGCGGGGTGAGGGGTGCTGAGGGGTGAGGGGTGCTGAGGGGTGAGGGGTGCTGGGGGTGAGGGGTGCTGCGGGGTGAGGGGTGCTGCGGGATGAGGGGTGCTGCGGGGTGAGGGTGCTGAGGGGTGAGGGGTGCTGAGGGGTGAGGGTGCTGCGGGATGAGGGGTGCTGCGGGGTGAGGGGTGCTGAGGGGTGAGGGTGCCGCGGGGTGAGGGGTGCTGAGGGGTGAGGGGTGCTGAGGGATGAGGGTGCCGCGGGGTGAGGGTGCTGAGGGATGAGGGTGCCGCGGGTTGAGGGGTGCTGCGGGGTGAGGGTGCTGCGGGGTGAGGGGTGAGGGGTGCTTTCGGCTTCTCCTCCCCAAACTGTAAGGCGCGCGCATTCCGGAGAGGACTCGGGGGGCCGCGGTGCCGGTGGACGCGCAGCCCGCACCCGCTGTTTGACTCTGGGCCCCCGGCTACCCCCTGGGCCTCCGTCTTCTCATCCGTGAACCGGGAGGGCCTGGGCAGGGGGGGAGCCTTGCCAGCCGGAACTGGCGATCTCGGTAGGAGGGTCCAGGGGACTGGGCTTGAGGCTGCGCTACCAGGTGTTTATTGGGGGCGGGGAGGGTCCGGAGGGAAATGCTGGGCCACCTCTCACCTCCAGGGCTCCCGGCCCATCCTCCGCAGCGGCTCCGGGGATCCCCGCGCTCTCAGCTCACAGGGACTCGGGTGACGTCCGCACCTGGGTCGGTACCGACTTCTCCGCCCCCCCCCCCCCCCCCACACACACACACACACACACACCTTTCGAAGGGGGTAAACTGAGCCAGGGGCCCGGGAGGCCACAGCCGAGGTCCGGGCCCGCAGGCGGTGTGCAGCCGGCAGGAGGGCCCGCGCCAGCTGCGGCTCCCGAGCGCCCGGCCCCCTCCCCCCTGGCCCGCCGCCCGGGACTGCGCGACCTCGGCGGCCGCGGACGGGCCCGCGAGGTAGGAGGCGGGCGGGCGGGCGGGCGGGGGGGTGCGGCCCGGGGCCCCTCCGGAGAGGTGGGCGGCGGCTCCGCTGCAGGGTGGCGCGGGCGGGTCTCGGCCTCCCGGGGGGGGGGGGGGGGGGGGGGGACCCGGCGGCTCCGCGGGGGCGGGCCTGGGCCGGGCGGCTCGGGGCGGGCGTGGGGCCTGGCCGTGCGGCCCGCCTTTCCGAGGGGCCTGCGGGGGTCGCTCTGCGGGGAGAGGCGGCGGCCCGTCCCCACGGCTCCGCGAAGCCTGGCCGACGCCGAAAGCGCGATCGCGGGGAAGGGGCGGTCGCGGTGCGCGCTCTCCGCGTCTCCGTCTCCGCAGAGGGTGCCGCCGGGCGGGGAGACGCGAGCCCGGCCCGGGGGTCGCCGGGGAGGCCGCCCTCCCGCTGGGCACTCCCCCCGGCGCCCCCCTCCCCCGCGCCGCCTCCCGCGGAGCAATCCCGCCGCGGCCCGGGCCTGCGGACCGATCTGGGAGGCGCCTCCTGGATCCCCGAGCCGGACAGACGCTGCGGGAGGGCCGGGAGCTGCGTCTGGGCTGGAGGGTCCAGGTCAGAACCTGTGACCTTGGGTAGCCCTATTCCTGCCGTCAAGTGGGCCACAGGCTGGTTCTTAGTCTTGGGGGGCCCTCTAGGTCTGACCCCTAGGAGGCAAGGAATCGGATTAGGAAATAGCGCTGGGCAGAACCCGCCTGGCAATCTCCGGACCCTGTCCCTAGGGGGGCCGGCTGCACTGGGTCCGAGACGGGTAAGCTGTTCCAGCTGTCAGGACTGTCCTGCCTGCCAGCCTGGATGGGGACCCTCCTGGGCCAGGGGCTTAGCGCGTGGGAAGCCCCTAGCCTGCCCAGCACTGGCTGTTCTTGGGCTCGGATGGGGCAGGGGTAGTTGGCAGAGGTGAGTCAAGGCTCTCCCCCACCCCGTCATGGGGAAAGGCCCCTCCTGTGTTTCAGTTGCCACTTTAACTGCCAAGCTCTCCATGATCACAGCGGGTCTGTTCCTGAGGCAAACAGAGCACAGAGAACAGTGTCCCCTCTCCCAGGTCTGTCCACAGGATGAGGTTCACCGGAAAGCAGCCCGCTCTGCCTGGCCAGCTGTGCATTTGCTCTGGGCACGCTCCGTACTTGGTGGGGGACACTTGTTTTGCACTAGGAGCCAGAGTCTGGTTGTGCCCTTTGATGAGCCACTACTCTGTGGTCATTCCCCACCAGAGTGCACGTGCTGGCCTGTACACCCCCTCAGAGCAACGCTGAACTGGGGGACACAGGAATGCCCTTCAGGTCACCCGCCCTGGCACCCAGTTTTATGCCTGGTTTTTCACTTGAGCTGGAAGATGGCCAAGCCTCTGAACCCATGTGTGGCCAGAGCCCAACAGTTGGGTTCAAAAGGAGAGAAGAGAAACAACCCCAGACCCCCCCCCCCCCCCCCCAGGAAGCAGGAAAAGACGAGCTAAGAGTTGCTTAGAGTGCCAAAATGCCCCAGCCCAGCCATTGAGCATCAGCACCGAGGCCTGAGAGAGGCAGGGACAAGTCCAAGGTCACACAGCATCATACTGTTTTCAGCTCTCCAGCAATCCAGCCATCCTTGGGGAGTTACTGCCTGGGAACACTCAGAGGACTCAGTGTTCCCCACAGAGGTCCCTGCCATGGAGGGACAAGGAAGAGTTCCTTTGTGGGGACTCTAGTTTACAACCGTTAAGTAATTTGGATCTCATGACCAGAGTCGCCACCCTCTCTCAAGGCTGCTTAACCGGGGGTCATGGTTGCCAGCCACTGCGCTGACCAACCTACCCTGCCCTGTCCGCCTTATTCTTGCTGGCCCCACAACCCCCATGGTTTTAGTCATGCCCCTTCCCCATTGTGCAGATGGGAGTGCCAAGACCAAGCCGGAACTGGGACCCATTGTATCCTCAGCTTTCCTCTACATCAGCGTCCTAATTATTGAGGTGAGAGTAAGCTAAGCATCTTAGTATCCCTAGCCAAGAAGAGGACAGCCATCCTTTGTTCCTGTGGTAATCTTCCTGTCACTGGGGTATGCAAGTTGGAGTGAAAACTCACTGGTCTGGAGGCTATGAATATGGAAGGTTGACCAGATGTCTCATCACTCCCCAATGGTCCTTATAATTAGGGGGCAGGGATGGGGTTGTTTGCTCTTATAAGGAGGCACTGTATTTCTTACATGAAAGAGGTTGGGTGAAGGCCTCTTCTGTTCGTAAGGTCTGTGTGTACTGGGTCCCATACACTGCCATTGCTTAGCCGTGGTGTTCACTGCCACCATGAAGTGTGGCTCACACTTGCTTCTGGGGGCAGCATCTCCGAGTGCCCACCGCCTTCCCACTGGACCCAGCTTTGCCCTGTGTTGGCTCCTGCACACCCCACCACCTGGAAACCTCTGTTCATTCTTACCCTCTCCTCCCGACATCATTCTCTTGGGGTACCACTGTCCTGAACAGAAGAGCGGTGTGCAGGAACTCAGGTGGGACTGACTTTAGACCCTGGTAAGGCACCAGCCTTCAAGACCCCCCTCCTCCCTGGATACGCAGTGGAACTACCACAGCAAACGCCGAGCTGTCAAGGCAGGATGCAGGCAGCCAGGTTCTCAGTGACTCTTCTGATCTAGCACGTTTGCAGCTCAAATCCAACAAACCTTTTTAAAACATGGGCTTCTCTTTGCCAGACCCTGTCATGGATGGCTCTCACATACATTATCCCACTTCATCTGCAAAACCACAAACCCACCTATTAACGTGTATGAAGGTTCTAGAAGCATAATATTAAAACAATTAAATCAACCCCGCAAGGCAGCAGTGCGTCCTCCCACCCACCACTGTTGATAGTCTTTTCAGAACTACTCGGATGCCCTAGGGCCCCAGAAGTTTTGAGTTTGTATTAGTGTGCCCAGACATCTTGGGGGGAGGGGGGGGATTCCTCTGGGAAGAGTGCTCTGACTCAAGTGAGCAGAGTCCAGGCTAACCCACATAAATATAAATCGACGGTGCCTGCAGTGGGACTGGAATCCTGTGCGGGAGCGCGGGTGCGCACACTGCCCCTTTAGGCGGCAATCCCAGCCTGCACTGTGCCCCAGCCTGTTGGAACAAGTCTCCTCCGCAGAACAGTGAACTCCCTGAGGGTAGAGAGGTGGCTGAGGTGCCTCAGGGGCTACTGAGTTTTAGTTGTGCTCAGCTTAGCTGAATCCAAACCAAAAAGAAGCTCCCTCTCACTGGAGATAGCCAAACTGAGGCCAGAGAGCAGATTTATGTATGTTAGCTTACATGCCCTGGAGGGTCATTTAAGCTCCAAGACTCCCAGAGCTAAATTAATTTCTAAATATTATCTGAGAACTTGGTGAAAGCTATCAGGATTGTAATATAGGTTCTTTTTTAATTTTTCAATTACAGTTCACGTTTAATATTCTGTACTAATTTCAGGTGTACAGCATAGTGGTTAGACAATCATATACTTCCCTAAGTTGTATTTTACATCCCACTGATTATTCTGTGACTACCATTTTGTACTTTTTTTTTTTTTAATTCTTACCCGAGGATATTTTTCCATTTATTTTTAGAGAGAGTGGAAGGAAGCAGGGGAGACAGAGAGAAACATCGATGTGAGAGAGACACATCAATTGGTTGCCTCCCACACGAGCCCTAACCAGGGCCAGGGATCACCAAAGTACATGCCCTTGACTGGAATTGAACCCAGGACCTTTCGGTCCATGGGCTGATGCTCTACCCACTGAGCCAAACCAGCAAGGGCCCAATTTGTACTTCTTAATCCCTTCACTTTTTCACCCATCCCCCCAACCACCCTCCGCTCTGTCAACATTAGTCTTTTCTCTATTTAGAGTCCACATATAGGTGAACTCATGGTATTTGTCTTTCTCGGTCTGATTTATAGGATGATAATATACTGTCTTTAAAACGCTAAGTGTCCACATTTTTAATAAAGCAAATTGAGAGTATTGTGGGAACATTTCATTATTCAGCTCATACAGATGCTGCACTAGGACCAAGCATTGGACTTAGCCAAGGGTCTTGAGGATTTGGTATGGAGCAAAGAAGAAGGAAGGTTAGTGTCCAATAACAAATCCATGTGCATCTGCTGTGGTGACTGTCACACACACCAACTTGGGAAGCTTGGAGGTCTGAGAGCTGAACTTCATATTACTTCAGCAAATCTCTTTCTGTCACAGAGCTGAAAAAGTTTGGAAGAGACCATAACATACTTTGGAGATTGCAAGCAGCACCCAAAAGGGCTGGGGTGTATGTGGGGACAGGAAGTGTCCCAGGGGAGTGCATTGGCTGAGAGCCAGCCTGTCTCTGGGACGAGGTTCAATCCTGGCTCTCAGCTCCCTAGCTTTGTGACCTTGGACAAGTCACCAGACTTCCCTGAGCCTCATTTTCTCCTTTTTAAAATGAGGTTGATGGTAGTGCCAATTATAAAGAGAATTCTGTGAAAGTGTGTGAATGTCATAGTCAGTTTTTATTTTCTCCTCTGGGGATCTCATAGAAGCCACTAAGTATTTCAAGGATTTCAAAGTCTAAATGGAAATGTCAGCTTCATTCATTTACTCATTCAACAAATACTTATGGAGTGCCAACTGCAATACCACAGGAGCAAAGCAGACAAAAACCCTTCTCTTCAGGAGCTTTTATTCTAGCAGCAGGACCCACAACAAATAAGAGAACAAATAAAAGAACCTCAGAGAGAGTTAAGTGCTAAAAAGAAGGTTGCTCTAGTTGGTGTTAAAAGTGGTATGCAGCTGAAACCGGTTTGGCTCAGTGGATAGAGTGTCGGCCTGCGGACTGAGGGGTCCCAGGTTCGATTCCGGTCAAGGGCATGTACCTTGGTTGCGGGCACATCCCCAGTGGGGGTTGTGCAAGAGGCAGCTGATCTATGTTTCTCTCTCATCGATGTTTCTAACTCTCTATCCCTCTCTCTTCCTCTCTGTAAAAAAATCAATAAAATATATATATTTTTTTAAAAGTGATATGCAATGGAAGAATTCTTCCACATGCAAGAGGAGAGAACCTTGGTTTGGGCTCTGTGCGATCTAAATTCCAGTCATGTCCCTGCTGGCTTCTGACTTGCTGTTCAACTTTGGGCAAGTTCCTTTCTGTCTCTGATCCTCTTTTCTTGTCTGTGAAATGAGAGTGGGAGGAGCCCACTCGGCTCAGAAGCCCTGGGTGGCTGGGTGGCTATCATGTCGAGGCTTCACCACCTGGTGGTGCTACAGTCATAGTTTGTCCCTGCTTGTCTTTCCCCTTCCACACATACCACCCATACACATAGCTAAATGTGATATGTAACCCGTCACACACAAAGATGGACAGGTTACATATCACTTGTTCTCACTGTCTTACCACCTATCTGAACAACTTTTTATAATATAATTTTATGTTACTATTTTTTTAAATATGTTTTTATTTATTTCAGAGAGAGGGAGAGGAAGTGAGGGATAGAAACATCAATGAGAGAGAATTGTTGATCCATCAGCTGCCTCCTGCACGCCCCCTATTGGGATTTGAGCCCCAACCTGGGCATGTGAACCTGGGCATGACTGGGAATTGAACCATGACCTCCTGGTTTGTGGGTCAACGCTCAACCACTGAGCCACACCATCCAGGCATATATTATCTTATTTTTTTGAGCTCTCTATAAATAGATGTAGGCTGTAGATATTTGTTTGGGTCGGGCTACTTTTGCTCAAAGTTGTGGTGTGTGACTCATCCAGTTATGAATAGCTATGGTTTGTCCTTGTCAGTGCTGTATAGTATTTCACTGTGTCACAAGGCCACAGTTTCTGTATCCAGTCTACTGTGATGGACTGTTCTTGAGCCTGAGTCCACGCACACGTGGCATCAACTTCTCTAGGCGTATACCTTGAACCGGGTGGTAACACATACACAGTGCCGCACTGGGAGTCATTCCCTCCCACCTCTCCCCTGCTCAGTGGCGCTCCCTATTGTCAGCCCTTGTCATATATGCTCACCTGGTGGATGTGAATGCTTTTTCACTGCCATTTTAATTTGCATTCCCCTCACTACTGATGAGGTTGGGTATTTTTGTGCATTTACAACCACTGGGATTTCCTTTTTGGTGAAATGCCTCTTTAAATGTTTGCCCACCTTGGGCTGTTGTGTTTTGTTTTTTTCTTGTTGACTTGGAGGATACTTTAGGTGTTCCAAATTTTAATCCTTTGTCAGTTGCATGTGTTATAAATATCTTGCCTTTTTCACTTATGAGATGAATGTCATAATTTCAGAGTTCCTAATTAAGTAGACAAATCTGTCTTTCATTTTATTTTTAATGTTTTGTGTGTTTTAAGAACTTTTTTTCTGCTTTGTGATCATGAAGAATCTCCTGTATTTATCTTTTTCATAAGGTCTTTAATCTACCTGGAATTGATACTCTTTTATGGTGTGAGGTAAGGGACCCATTTCTCTCTCTCTCTCTCTCTCTCTCTCTCTCTCTCTCTCACACACACACACACACACACACACACACACACACACCATTACCCAGGCAGCTCTCTCTCTCACACACACACACACACACACACACACACACACACACCATTATCCAGGCAGCCCAGCACTGTTTGTTGAGAAGTGTGTCCCTGTCCCTTATCTGCCCACCCCCACACCCCCCCCATCATTCCATGTAGCCATGCTTTTCAGGGGCAGGCAGGAGCCCAGGACTGAAGGCTCTGGCCTAGCAGGAGCTGGTAATCAGTGCTAACACCTGAGGGCAGGGCGGACAGCCCTCCCCCACTGGACCAGCTGCTGCTCTTGCCAAACAGGTCTGTGGGGCTGTGGTCTGTCGCATATCTGGCTGGTGCTGACTTGGGTTCTGGTGGATTAAGCAGGGGCTCAAGGTTTATGACCTGAACTGACCACTGCACAGGTGGTGGAGGAGGGAGGAGTGCAGAAGGAGCTCATCTACGGGAGCCACAGGAGGCCCCGGAGGCCAGCAAGACAGAGGCCCCCACCCAGGGCACTGGACCCAGGTAAGGGAGGGCAAAAAATGGTCGCAGCGGAGTCTTCCCTAACCAACTCTGTCTGGAAAATAAAAAGTCCTTTTTTCCATCTGGATCTGTTTGGGGCAGCCCAGAGACAAGAGGTGGCCCTGTGACAAGGCCACAGGCTGTAGCACGGACCTGCCAGGTCCTTGGCCCCCATGCAACCCCATGGGAGCTCACACACGCGCACTGGCACTCAGCCCACCAGTCTCCCGAGGGGCTTTTTATTCATTTCAGTGTCCAGGGCCTGCCCACTGGATAGGGAAGGGCCACTGCCTCCCTCCAATCGCCTTCCAGACCCTGGTGCCTTTCCCTAGCGCAGTGCCTGGCCCAGCAAAACTGGGCCTTCCTGCTCCTGGAGTCGGCAGGGCCGGGAAGAGGGGGGAGGGAATGGTGTGGGGGAATCTTCACTCCTGCCTTGCAAGGTAAGGAAGATTCACCCATTTAATAGATGAGGAAACTGAGGCCCAGAGTGGGGCTGTGGTCCAGCTGGGCCTGGCCCAGGAGGGTAGGATGGACCCCGAAGATCTCAGTGGCTTGCCTATATGACCCGGGAAGTTTCAGGCTATGACACACTCCTACCCAGTTACTTTCAGAGTAGAGTTGCTATTGCCTGGGGCTTTCTGGGAACTCTGGCCCAGGAAGTTCCAGGAGCAAGAACCAGTGCTTCTGGGCCCAGCTCAACTTAGACTAGTGCTTAGGACTTGGGCTTTGTCTCCTCATTTGTGCAGTGGGAGGTGACAATCATTGTACCCACCTCTTCAGGTCCCTCTGAGGCTGAAATGTAACCTGCCCAAAGGGGCTTCAAACATGGCCAGCTCCCAGGAAACCTTAGCTTTTGTTTTTATAGAGAAGGCCAATACCCAAGTGCCCTTCCTCCTCTGAAATTCCAAGCTCCTGTCTGTTTCCTTTTTCCTGAGCTCTCCATTTATGTGTTTATTTCTATGAGTTCAATATTTGCTTAGGAAATACAGGCACATGGTAAAGAGGTTATAAGAGGATACAATGAAAACTACATCTGTCCCACCCCTCCCACTCCTCCCAAGAGCAAACATGAAAAGCATTTTTTTGTATAGCAGGTCAGAAATATTCAAAGGATATTCAGGGTGTCCCCCCAAAAAATGTATACACACTTTAACAGCTGATAGCTCAATTTTGAAAATGAAATGTATTTTAATAAACACTGCCTTTATAATTATTCAAAGTTATGTATACATTTATTTATTTACACACACACACACACACACACACACACACACACATACATATACATACATACACACTAGAGGCCCAGTGCACAAAATTCGTGCATGGGGGGTTGTCCCTCAGCCCAGCCTGCACCCTCTCCAATCTGGGACCCCTCGAGGGATGTCCAACTCCCGTAGGATCGGGCCTAAACGGGCAATCGGACATCCCTCTCACAATCCAGGACTGCTGGCTCCCAACTGCTCACCTGCCTGCCTTCCTGATTGCCCCTAACCGCTTCTGCCTGCCAGCCTGATCACCCCTAACCACTCCCCTGCCAGCCTGATTGATGCCTAACTGCTCCCTGCCAGCCTGTTTGCCGCTAACTGCACTCCCCTGCAGGCCTGGTCACCCCTAACTACCCTCCACTGCAGGCCTGGGCCCCCCTAACTGCTCTCCCCTGCAGGCCTGGGTCCCCCCCAACTGCCTTTCCCTGAAGGCCCGCTCGCCCCCAACTTCCCTCTTCTGCCGGACTAGTCACCCCTAACTGCCCTCCCCTGCAGGCTTGATCGCCCCCAACTGCCCTCCCTTGCAGGCCTGGTCCATCCCAACTGCCCTCCCCTGCTGGCCATCTTGTGGCGGCCATCTTGTGTCCACATGGGGTCAGACATCTTTGACCACATGGGGGCAGCCATCTTGTGTGTTGGAGTGATGGTCAATTTGCATATTGTTATTCTATTAGATAGGAGGATTAGATAGGATAGAGGCCTGGTGCACAGGTGGGGGCCGGCTGGTTTGCCCTGAAGGGTGTCCTGGATCAGGGTGGGGGTTCCCTTGGGGCGTGGGGTGGCCTGGGTGAGGGGCCTGTGGTGGTTTGCAGGCTGGCCACGCCCCCTGGCAACCCAAGCAGAGGCCCTGGTATCTGGGATTTATTTATCTTCTGTAATTGAAACTTTGTATCTTTGAGCGGAGCCAAGCCTCCTGCTCGCTCCGTGGCAGCCGCCATTTTTGTTGGGATTTATTTATCTTCTATAATTGAAACTTTGTAGCCTTGAGTGGAGGGCTGGGCCTGCCAGGGTGTGCGGAAAGCTTGGCTTCCTCCATTGCCGGGGAAAGCCAAGCCTCCTGCTCTCTCTGTGGGCGCAGCCATCTTGGTTGGGTTAATTTGCATACTCACTCCTGATTGGCTGGTGGGCGTGGTTTGTGGGTGTGGTGGATGTATGGTCAATTTGCATATTGCTCTTTTTTTTTAGATAGGGTGTGTGTGTGTGTGTAATATGCTAATTAGGCCAGATGTCCTTCTGGATGACCTTCCAGATGAAGCCCCCCCCGCCCCGCATTGTATTTTATATAATAAAAGCCCAGCAACTGAAACAGTGGAATGACCAGAGACCAGAATGACCACAGCCCCTCACCCCAGCCGGCAGCCCCCCAGTGAGCGGTTAGGGGCGATCAGGCAGGCAGGCGAGCAGTTAAGGGCAATCAGGGAGGCAGAGTGCTTAGGGGCGAGCAGGCAGGCAGAGGTGGTTAGGGCAGTGGTCAGCAAACTCATTAGTCAACAGAGCCAAATATCAACAGTACAACGATTGAAATTTCTTTTGAGAGCCAAAATTTTTAAACTTAAACTATATAGGTAGGTACATTGTTATTAACTTAATTAGGGTACTCCTAAGCTGGCCTTTGCTAAAAACTCAAGGGGCCAAAGGGCCACATGTGGCTCACAAGCCGCAGTTTGCTGACCACTGGGTTAGGGCAATCAGGCAGGCAGAAGCAGTTAGGGGTGATCAGGCAGGCAGGCAAGCAGTGAGGGGCCAGCATCCCAGATTGCGAGAGGGATGTCCAGGATTTCAAGAGAGTGCAGGCTGGGCTGAGGGACCCTCCTACCCAAGTGCACAAAGTTCATGCACCGGGCCTCTAGTTTTAAATAAAACACCCATTAGCTTGCTCTGCCCCCATCCTGTGACTTCCTCTGGACCTTTAAATCCATTCACTGGGCCAGAGCCTGAGCTGCTGCTTCCTTCCAGAAGGCACACATATTTGTGGATGCTGGCACCAGACTTTTCTCATGAGCAGGACTTGAGGGAGGCTGCAGCCTGGCACGGGGCAAATAGAGGGACTGTTGAGCAGCAAAGAATGGTCCCTCTGTGCCCAGTAAAAGCCTAAGTTGGAGACCAGCTCCTCCTCCCCACTCCAGCAGATCTGGTTCTGGATTGAGGGTGGAGCCTGGGGACCCAGCTCAGGCCCAGTCTGGCTGCCAGCTGGCCATTGGGTGACCGTGAGCCAGCCCTGGGCTCTTCCTATCTCCTGACTCAGTGCAGAATCCCAGGGCATGTGGTGGCCTCAGTGAGAGGACTGACGGTCTGTCTCCTTGAGGACCCAAGCAAGCCACACATCACCCATCCCACCTGGGCTAAAACCCATGACGTGAGCTGGGGTTTTTGCCGCCTTCCTGTTAAGCTTTGATGGTTCCCATGAGGCAACTTGTCAGTGTTAAGTTATGTTGACATTTTCTTGGTAGGCCTGTGACTCCTGGACCTGCTGGTGTCTTATCTGTGCCACAAAAATCTCTTCCAGGGTCTGAGAAAAGAAAGTGGCAGGTGGCTATATGTGGCCACATGTCCTGTATGCATGAATATGAGGCCTCACCAGAAGGGCTCCCTGCCCCCTTGATGTTGGGAGAATGGCTGGGACCCAGGGTCACAGTCACCAGTGCCCAGTGGGGCAGAGCCCCAGGTGCTTCAATCGAACAATTGTTCAGGTACATGCTAAGAGCAGTGAGCAAGGAAGAATGCACTCTTGCCAATCTGTGGGCCTGAAAGGCTGTGTTCACCAGAAGAGGGCGCCCTTTACAGATTCACAAGCAGGGGTCCTGAATACTGGTGGTGGAACCAGCCTTGAGTGCTCACTGGCAAAGGAGAGGTGCCTGGGCATGGGGGTCTCCTTTCCACTTATGTGGTCTTCCTGTACCCAGTTTTCCAGAATCTCCCTCCAGGCTCCTGCTGGTAATCTAAGGGAAAAGAGAACCCCACCCCTCTCCTCCATCTGTGTGCGCAACTTAAGTAGACCCAGCCAGGTGAATCCTCAGACGGAATTAGGCTGTATGCCTGGCCTTAGGGCCTAGGAATGGCTTGGCTCAAATTATATCTAGATCCACATCTCATCTCTAGCTCTTCCTGAATGTCTCCTCCTGGTCAGAATACCTCTGCACCTTATCATCTGTTAATAGCCCCCAGAGCTCAAGTATGAAGGGTCCTTACCTTAGAGCCTGCCCCCTTGGGAAGTGAGCACTGTATTTATGAAGGCATGTTGATTTAAGGGCAGAGACTCCCATGAACTGCAACATCATTAATTTCACCCACAACTATTTCTTGAACTCCTAGTATGGGCCAGGCACTGCACGGGGGCGGGAAATAAATGGTGCGTACAGCAGACAGGAACCTTATCGTCATGGAGCAGTCCGGGGAAAGAGAGGGAAAGCTCTCGTGAGCAGTGTTGACCATGTGCTGGCAGGCTTTGCTCAGTGTGCCTGAGAAGGTGAGGCAAGGCTTTCCTGGAGGACCTGAGGTGTGAAGGTAAAGTAGGGTTAAGTAGGTGAAAAGAGAGGTGGGTGTGCCAGGCAGAGGAAACGGTAAATGTGAAAGCCCAGGGGCAGGAGCCAATTTGCTGACTGTGAGGCTGCAGCAGAGTGGGAAGAGCAGAGGCAGGCAGAGGCCAAATCCACAGGGGCTTGTGGGAATGGCAAGGAGTTTGGTGCTTGTTTCTTTTTTTCTTTTATATTTTTAAGTATATTTTTTATTGATTTCAGAGAGGAAGGGAGAGAGAGAGAGAGATAGAAACATCAATGATGACAGAGAATCATTGATCGGCTGCTTCCTGCACGCCCCCCACTGGGGATCGAGCCCACAACCCGGGCATGTGCCCTTGACCTGAATCGAACCTGGGACCCTTCAGTCTGCAGGCCGATGCTCTATCCACTGAGCCACACCAGCTAGGGCAGGTGCTTGTTTCTTAAGCAGTGAGGAGCCGGGGTTTGAAGCAGGGCAGTGGCATGTTGTTATTGAAATGTCTGTGAAATTGGGTTTGATTCCTGACCCAGCTGCCCTCCCTCTGTACAACAGTGAGGGTTGAGGAGGAGTGTGTCTTAGGCTGTGCAGGCAGGAAGAAGGAAGCTTGAATGAAGAAACTTAGTGTAGGATACAGAGGCTGGCACAGCCACCACCCTCTGGGCACCTGCCCCCAGGCTGGGGCACCCCCTAGTCTGCTGGCTGTCTTGGGCCTGGAAAGGCCAGACTGCAGTTCTCCAGTGGGGCCACAGGTGGCGCCAGCCTCCCCAGCAATGGCAGATGGGACAGAATAGCAGGGACCAGCCCTTTGAGAGGTGGGCTTGGGGACTGCTCTGGTCAGGCCCAGGACGAGCTAAGCTTTCCCCTGTTCTTCACCTACAGCCTGAGCCAGCAACCAGACTGCTGGTTTGGTGGCTCCAGCCTGCAGTTGCCACCATCCCGTCTTTCATCCCCTCCAAGGACTACTCCATCAGCTGTGCCCTGAGCTGTCTTTTTAAGCCTATCTAAATTTGCCGCTAAGCTTGACCAGGGACAGCTGGGTGAAACCAGTCTTTGCAGGGGAGTGCTTGGGTCCAGATCTCCCCTCTGCAGCCTCCAGTCAGTGAAACGCAGATTATGAAGTTCTGGTCTCACATGTCTTTAACGCCTCTTTATCACTCAAAAAAGGCTTAATTATATTTCATTATTTTATAGACAGTAATATAATCACATGGTTCAATAATCTACACAGCGAACAGTGAGCCACCCTCCTAGTCCTGTCCCAGTTCCCCCAGAGGTATTTTATGCAATACAGTATTATTATTGTGTGTGTACTCTTCCCCATCTTTATTTTTACCCAAATACAGCATTCTTCACCTTACTTTTTTCACTTAGCAATGCATCTTATATCTCGTTCCCTGGAAAGCATCCCTATTCTGTTTTATGCTGCCTCTGTAACATCAATTCTCCATACTTGTAATCTCTGTTTTAAATCGACAGGTCCTCACGCACAGACCTTCTGCTGAGAACAGAATCCAAGCAGTATTTCATAACAGTGTTTTCATGAATATATTTTGGGGGAAATTCAATTTATGCTCAATGAGGCTGGCATTTCATTGATGTGGCAGATACAAATTTTCCCATTAAGGAATTGGTATACAGTGCTATGTAATCCTCGGGAAAACTAGCCTGGGGATAAGTCCAGGCCACTCTGCCAGCTGTCACCCACTACATACACACCCACAGGATGAAGCCACTACTTCATCCTCTGGCCTCACACTTCAGGTTCCACATATCTGCAGAATTATAATTGTATTTTTCCAAGCCACCGAAGCCTTTGCCCATGCCATTCCCTATATCTGCAGGGCCCTTCTCCTAGGCCACCCAGAGAATTCTCATTCATGCCACAAATACCAGGACAGCTGTCAACTCTTCCCTTCCCTGACAGCTACTCCACCACCTCTCAGTCATTCCTGCATCTGACCCAGGTTGCTCCCAGGATTGCAGCGATTATCAAAGCATACCAGGCATCAGAATTTGCATTTCTAATGACTCCCAGCTGGGACTGTGGCTGCTGCTGCTCCTGAAGCCACACTCTAAGAAACACTGATGGAGTGGAAAGATCATAGGCTGAGTGTCGTGTACCTGGGTTCTAATCTCGGCTCCAACACTAATGGGTTGTGTCTGTGCAAATTACATGCCCTCTCTGGGCTTCAGGGCCTCATGATGAAGTGAGATGCAAACCCACCTCATAGAGCTGCTGTAGGGTTATGTGAACTTGGGTGGCCACAGGGCTGGCACCATCAACTGTGAGTTGTCCCGTCCCCTGACCCACGGAGCTTCCAGAGCATGAGTCCCACATCTGATTTCTCTCTGCATCCTCTGAGACACCTAGTCAAGGCCTGACACATAGTGGGTGGTAATAAATGGGGAGGGGGGGAGTCGTTGAACACATTTAGGGATGCACATGTTCTCAGTTATAGATTTGTTTAAATAATGAATAAGATGTCACATGTACCCCGCCTCCGTTAGTTCCAAATCAGGGGAGTCAGGTCAGGCTGGTTGAAGCCGTCCTCCCACTGGGAGAGTGTTGTTTAAATCAGTCACATAAAGAAGCCTGCACGAGGATATTTAAGCCATTTAAGAGAAACTGTTGCTTTAGGAGCACGTAGTGGCATCCATTTGCAAAACAGGCATCCCCAGCACTTATTATAAATGAACACAACTACTCATTCAAGTAGAGGCCCACTGGGGCCGTGGCTTGGCACCCCATGGCAGCTGTTCTGCAATATGAAGGCACTTCTTAAGAGTCAGCAAGCCACTTCCCTAACAGCCCTTAGAATGTGGATCAAGCCCTGCCAGGCGACTGAATCCGCCACAGCCATATGGGGTCTCTGTACCAGGGCAAGCCCTCGCAGCTTTCTCTCTCTCTGTTTTTTCTAGGTTTCCTCAGTTTCCCCACTCCCTTTAATGCAGACTGGCTCCAGTTTAAGCAAAGCTACTAGGAAAGAAACCAAATATATGAAGGATGTTTATTTGCTTTGCCAAAGGGTGTCAGTGTTATTTTTTAAATAAAATCATTAGCTGACAGGTTCCTGTAAGTACTAGAGATAAGAATCAGTGTTTTTGAAAAACATTTTCACCTGGCCCTTTCAGAATATATGGCATATGAAGAAGGGTGTTGGCTCAGATGGAATAAGACAAGGGTGAGAATGGGGATCAGGAATGGGGGCTTTTCCCTTCCTGGCTCACAAGTCTTGCACCACCCCTGTGTTTGTCCCTGAGCCAGAATGAATCTGGTTCAACAGGATTCATTCATTTATTTGACATTTATTGAGCACCTACTGCACACCAGCACCACCTGGGTACTGGGCTACAGTAGTGAACAAAGTCCCCTCCTTCACAGAGCTTCATTCTGATAGAAGAGACAGATAGTAAATAAGTTACCAAGTAATTAAGCAAGATAAAAATATAGGCTGTGAGATGGGCTTGAAAGGGAGTAAAATGAGATCAAGAGAATGGGGTGTGCGGGAACCCCTTTCATATCCCGCGTGGTTCAGGGTTCAGGTTCAGGTTCAGGGTTCGGGTTCTGGAGGAGGCCACACACAAATGAAAGAGACTAGAAAAATATTAATTTGGCAATATTGGGGGCCAGGCGGCAGCCCACCTCTAGGGGGAAGACTACCCCTCGCTCTGGCCTTGCAATCCCTTTTATTAAGGTTTGGGATCCACCCATAGCCAGTAATAGCCAATCAGCAAGGATTTACATAAGATTGACAGGTGGAAGTTGCTTCATCTACCAATGTCTCAATCAGAGGACAATGGGCGGCTTCCGACATCTCCCCCGTTTCTTTTCTTTAAAAAAATCTTTCATCTGCAGACTAGAAATAAACATATAAGAACAAAAAATGAGACAAGCAATAATGGTTATGCTGAGAGGCAAATGAATCAGTCTGTAGTAAGTTTCTTTCTGGGCCAACAGTTTTTTGAGTCCCAATTTCAATGTCCAACAGTTTTGAGTCCCAGTTTCAATGTCAAACAGTTCCTTATGTGTACATGTCAGCAATGATATCTCAATTCTGGATGGTGGACAAATGGTGGCAATGCAGGTCCGACCCTCTCTGGTTTGGTCCTGGGCAACCTGCAGTGATGCACAGCTGCTGACTGCTAGTATGGCAAGCATCGTCAGCATCTTCCATCTCTGGACTGTTTCTCCTCTTGTCTTCATGGCTGGAGCAGTCCTGTCAATTTCTCTCTGTTGCAGGAATCCATGTGGTCTAGGAGTTGTTTTCTGAAAATATACAAACATATTCTCTACCAAAAGTTAATAAAGGAATTATTTCTATAAATTTGACTTGGGATCCTTTTTATTTTTGCCAAAACGATTTTCCTTTGGCTTATTTTGACACCATGTGTGTTTTTCATGGGTGTCTTGTTGTTAGCATTACAAATGAAAATTAATTTTCTAAAGTAAAAATTTTCTAGATGTAATTTATTTACAGGATATTTTTTCTTACATGATATTACTCCACTACCCCCCCTTTTTTGATTAATGGAGGCTTTTAGAAATTTTATAATGCAGTCTTAATAACTTTAAATTTTAATTTTTTGCACAAAAACATGACTGCTTTAGGTTCATTGCATGTTAAGCAATTTTACCATGAGATGAACTATCAATAGAAATTTTAGTTAATACTTTAGGAACAGCTTTTTGTCCAGTACAATTAAATTTTCTTGAATATTCACTTATTTCAATTAGCCAATTTAAATTAATCTGAAAACTTGACTACTATTTTACTGTCAAATTTAATACTCTAACAACAATCTTAGTTTACCCTGTAAATATTAGTGGAAAGGATTATTTGCATTCTTGAGTAGGCCCTGAGCATTCCTGGTGCTAGCCTGGATTTAGATATAGGGCAGCTGCTGTCAGCCAAGTCTCTGTCTGTTACCTGGGTCCCGATCTGAGCTGGGCATGGGAAGCTAAGCAGCCATCGGGTCAGGAGACCTCCCTCAGAAGGGGTGAGGTTTCAGGCCTCAGCAAGGTTGGGGGGGTGAGGGTCTGTGCCCCACCTCTGTTGACCCCCAAGTTCTCTCCTGATGGCCCCTCTGCGACTGTGCCTGTCTTAGGTTGTTCTTTCCCTGAGGAATCTTAACCATCTCTGGCTAACCAGCCATCCTTCAGGGCCAAGCAGGGTGATGTGAGGTTCAGTTCTGTCTCCTTGGTAGCCTATGCCCCCGTGGCCTCCACACCCAGCACCTGCCTTGGGATCCCCTCGCCTGCTGGCGGGGCCCTGGCACTGATCACATATCTTGGGGAACCCAGGTTTCTTATCCAGGGAGGGCCCAGCTCACACCATTGGGCGAGAGACAGATCCATGGTACCAGCCATCACGAGGCTTCAACCTCAGCATGAACAGAAAGCTCAGGCAACAGCTGTGGGCAATTGGATTGTGAGAAGAGGGTCCCTCTTGGCCAAAAGGGCAAGAGGGTCCAATATAGAATGCTCAGGTGCCTTCCCAGGGGGCCCTCTACACAGTGGAAGGGATTAAATCCTTTCATGTCCTTTTTAAATTGCTGCCAGACATTCAAGGAATTAGTTTGTAAGTTTGTTTGGGATAATTGTGCAATATGCTGTAAAATATCAAAAATTATAATGACATTGTAGAATAATATGTAAGGATATTCTTTGCTCTAGGCCATGGCGATTCAATTTCAAACTGGCTGTCAATTTCTTTTTGTATAGACAAGGTCTTAGTTACATTTTCTGCACCTCTCCCAGGAGCAAATAGTGATAGTCCCCTCCTTTGGTATCCACGCAAGCCAGAAACCTCTCTTTAATTTTACACACAAAGGGGCAGTGTTTTGAATTTGTGTCATACAAAGGGGAAGCTGGGTGGCGACACCTGTGTAATTATATTTCCTTGCCCCACCCATGTTTCTCCTGGATGACCTAGGTGTTTGGTATTATTGGTGACTACATTAGGCGTGGGATCAGCCCATGTAAGGGGTCTTACCCATGAAGGGTCAGGAACATAAGTCCAAAATACTTCCCCATTTGCCCCAGGTAATATTACCGTACAGCTGATTACTGCTAGCATGGCAAGGAAAACGTTCTTAGGCGTTCTTGGGGTTCTGGTTACCTCACAAATTCACTCACCTTTCTGTACCATCTTCTTTACCATGCCCCAGGTGGCCTCTGGGCTGTTTGTTGTCTGGCTCGTCCTCCTCCTGCTCCTCATCTTCAGTGGATGGCTTGGAGTTGCTGCTCTTTGTGGCTGAGGTAGTTGATTGTCTGCAGCTGCATGGTGTGGCTCCAGGCGCAAGGTCCTCATTAGTCTGGCTAGTTTCTCTCTTGGATCCCTGTTGCAGTTTAATATTTCTAGCAGGAATCCACACATGTTTGGAAAAATTCTTTGGAAATATACAAGCATACCCTCTGCCAAAGGTTAATAATGGATTGGGTCCCGTCCATAAACCAGATTCGGGATCTTTGCATTTAACTAGACCATTTTCTTTTGTTTTATTCTGACACCAATGTAGCTCCATAGGTGTCTTTCCATCAGCATCACAAGTGAAAAAAATTTAAAGTAATTAAGGCTTGGTGCAGCCTACCCGCAGGTGATTTCTCCATAATCCCCCCTTTTTGTTTTTCAAGTTGGGATTTTAGCCGCTGATGCTGTCGTTCAATAATGGACTCTCCTTGGGAATTATATGGTATTCCTGTAATGTGCTGAATTTTCCACCTTTTACAAAATTCCTAGAGATGACAGCTTGTGTAAGCAGGCCCATTAACAGTTTTAATAATTTTTGGAACTCTCATGATGGCAAAAGCGGCTAGGCAATGATTAATAACCTGTTTTGCCGTTTCTCCTGTAGATGCAGTAGCCCATATTACTATTGAAAAGGTGTCTACAGAGACATGTAATGCCCCAAGGCGTCTAAAGAAAGTATAACGCGTTACATCATTTGCCAGATATGGTCTCTTAGCAAACCTCTAGGGTTGTCTCCTGTGTTATGCCCTTGAGGTAGATGTAACATGCAAGTGGGACATTCCTTAATAATCTGTTTTGCCTGTTGTCGAGTGATTGAGAATTGTTTAGACAGCATTTTGGCAGACTGATGTAAAAGCTGATGAGATTCTAAGGCTTCTTTTAATAAAGCAACCAATTGATCAGCATGTGCATTTCCTTTTGTTAAAGGACCAGGTAAGACACTATGAGCCCTGATGTGAGTGATATAAAAAGGATATTGTCTCTGTTGTGCAACCTGCTGAACTTGTTTAAATAGTAAAAATAAACTTTGGTCACTAAGCCATTTCAACCGGGCAGTTTCAATCCTATTCACTAAGTTCGCAATGTAAAAGGAATCAGAGACATTGTTAAGAGGCTCTTGGAAATCCTGCAATGCAGCATTAATAGCTTCTAGTTCAATTCTTTGTACAGAAGAATTGGACTAGAAGTCATACTGATCAGTATGACTCGGTCTGAATTTACTGTGTGATAGGCAGCTTTCCCGTTAGATGATCCATCAGTAAAAACAGTTAAAGCTCCAGGAATAGGTTCCTGCCTAGTATTTTTTGGTATAATGATGGAGGTATTATATAAAAAATTGTAGTAATTTATCTTTTAATAGGTGACAGCTAAGTTCCCCTGAATATCCACTTAACCCAATTTGCCAATTTATATCAGTCTGAAATAACATTTCTAATTGCTTCCTAGTGAGGGGGAAGTAGATACACTGGGGCTCTTCCCCTCTAAGCTGTTTACAACGTTTTCTAATTTGAAATATTAACTGGGCCAATAGTTCTACATATGTAACCGCAGTTTTAGAGGATTGATGCCTTAGGTGGACCCATTCAATAATGGTAGGAGAGTTTTTATTTTGAAAGATGACTCCAGTGGGACTATTTGCAGTCGGGTTAATTTGTCCCAATAAAGGTAATTCGGGCTGTACCCGTGCTACTTGGGCTGAGGAAATTGCCTGCTCAATTCTTAGCAACTCATTCCTAGCTTCATCTGTTAATGTTCGGGGAGAGGAAAGATTAGAGTCACCTCTAAGTAAATTAAATAAATTTGTCATTTCTCCTGTAGAGATCTTCAGATAAGGTCTTAACCAGTTAATGTCCCCTAATAATTTCTGAAAGTCATTTAAAGTTTTAAGACAATCTTTTCTTATCTCCATCTTCTGAGGCCTAATGCATTGGTTTTCAATTACAATCCTTAAGACATTTGAAGGAAACCTCTCTTTATTTCCTTCTAAAATAATTTTCAGGCTACAGAGAGTTTCATTTAAAAATCTTTGTCACATGAAACAATTTCTCTTAAGGTTATGGTGACCATTAGTATGGATTAGATTTAGTATTTTAATAATAATCCTCAGTTTATCCTGTAAATACCAGTGAAAGAGATTTCAAATTTCTCCTTTTTATTAAGCTAGAATTTTATTTTTAAAGAGTATCCCCTTAGGCTTATTTGCATCCACAGAGGGACCATGGGAGGTCTTAGTAACTTTCTTAGAATACTTAATCAAATTTCTTACAAAGACATTGGCTTATTCAAAGGGAGGGGTTGGACCCTATGGCTTCAAGATGGTGGCCCCCAGGGGACCGGCAAGCCTTGTGGCCATCATGGCAGCTGTCCAATCTGTTCCTTCAAAAGTCAGACAGTCAAAATCACATTGCAGACAAACAGAAATCTCACTAGCTGTTTCTGGTCTTTATTAGAATTGTTTATAAAAACATTGGCTTTTCATTTAGCTGAAAACCTTGATTATAATTTTAAAAGCTAATTTATTTAAGTAATTAAAGTAGCTATCTTCATTTAAAAAGCAAAGCAAATTTAATAAATGTTTACATCTGATTCACAAGCTGCAAATGTTGCCCCGCTTCTAGCTTAATTAAGAATGCAGGCGGCTACGGGCTTTTTGTCATTTTAAATTCTGCTGTTGGATTTTAAGAAATATTTAATTACTTCATTTTGCCCTTCTTAGAGGCCAAAACCTTCATAGTATTTAAAATATAGTTATTAATTTTTATTTGATAAAGCTTTCCATGCAATTTCAAGTATATTAGATCTGTTAAATTTAAAATATTTCCTTTAAGAAGAGAGAATAAATTTCTTGTATTACTCCGGACACCCTTGGAGCTTTCCAAGAATCATCTCTCTATTACAGCCCTGAAATTTTAACATGGAAAAAACCATCAAATGTATATATATATGTGTGTATATATATATATATATATATATATATATATATATATATGTGTGTGTGTATATATATATATCCATATATGATTTAAAGATTATAATTTTTTTATAATTATCTTAAGATATCAATTAGATTTTAAACTAGTTTTTGCATAGAAAAATTTTGGTTGGGATCACAGAATTAATCCTCTTTTTAAATTAGACCAATAAGCAACTTATTTTGAATTCCTAATTATTTTCAGAGAAAACACAACATTTCTTCAACAATTTTTATACTTTAGGCATTTAATTACCACAACTATATAATTTCTCCCAATTTAACTTGCACTTTGAACTTTCAAAGCTGGCAAGTCAAACATTTAGCAGTTTCTAGATTAATAACACTTTTATATTCTTAATCAATTAATAGATTCAATTCTGTCCTCTAGGTTTTTTATTAGCCAATTTAAATTTTAATTTTTATTTGCCAGTGGCTCTGGAAAACCAGGTTTGGTCTATTCGAATGTAAATTACCACATTTTCAAAGATGGCTCCCGTCGGGAAACTGGTCTACCTGTCTGCTTGTTCTACTGGGGGAAGCAAACCTGTAGCTGAAGTTCAAATGCAAATTAACACATTCTTCAAAGATGGCTCCTGGCAGGAAACTGGATTACCTGTCTGCTGGGGGAAGGGCATCTACCCTACCCCTTCCTCCATTAACAAAGGGCATAGCCAGCCCTCACCTGGCCTGTTTAGATTTTTTATAATTAATACATTATTTATCTATATTTCAACAATTTCTTTGAGATTCTAGAGTCAATTATAATTATTTTAAAGCATTTACTTTGGATAAATTCTATAACAGAGACAAATTTACTTATTTTCTTGAAGGCCTTAAAAGTTAACTTTTTAACAAGGTTCATTAGCATTTTAAAAACTACTCTTTATTATGGAAATGCGAATCCTGTTGCTGGAACTAGCTTGAATTTCTTTCGAGAAGACTTTTTCGCCCTTTTTCTTAGGAAAAAAAACAGTTCTGGGCTTTTCTTTTTCTGTAGCTTTTGCAGAGAGACTCCAGCTTAAAACCCTATCTAATATGTCCAAAAAATGGACAGTTGCGTGCATTTGTTTTTAAGCCGGGCTTCTCTCCCCACGAGCACAGAAATTCCAGACACATTTCTAAATTTTTAAGGCGAGAAGACTTTTTCATGGCCAGAAAGGAAACTTTAAATTACTGGGAGAGTGGAAGTCCATATTGGCTCGCCACATGTCTCTCCCTTCCCCCACATCCTGCTTACTTCGGGGGAAGTTTCAGTAACACATCTGGCCGAATTTCTTTTCATGCTTAATAGATAAAGACAGATCTCAAATTTTTTCTTTCTTTTTCACTTTCTGAAGTAATAACTAACACCCAATTTGGCCAAGATTTGCATTTCCCTTTGAGTTCTTCTATAATTTTTAAACAAAGCATTGAGTAATCTTATTGCGGGAGAGCAGATAGCCCTGCCCTCTCCTGCCACCTTTTAATTTCTCCGCACCAGAGACGGCTTCAGCAGTGGAGTTTCATTTCTTATTACAGATTTTAAATTCCAAATACAAACTAAGATTTTAATTTGAACAAGAAACCACATTATTTTATCAACTAATTCTTCCCCATTAGCCTGACTGAAAAAAATGTTCCCACCCTACTTACAGATCCGGTTTCTGTAGCTGGCTGTGGGCTTTGGGTGTGGTGAATTTCCCTCACCTCTTTTCGGTGAATTTTCCACACCTTTTCTCAGTGTATTTTTCCTCCTTCGCTCTAGGCGAAAAATATCATCTCCGCCAGATGTCCCACATTTGGGTGCCAGTTGCAGGAACCCCTTTCACATCCCGCGTGGTTCAGGGTTCAGGTTCAGGGTTCGGGTTCTGGAGGAGGCCGCACACAAATGAAAGAGACTAGAAAAATATTAATTTGGCAATATTGGGGTCCAGGCGGCAGCCCACCTCTAGGGGGAGGACTACTCCTCGCTCTGGCCTTGCAATCCCTTTTATTAAGGTTTGGGATCCACCCACAGCCAGTAATAGCCAATCAGCAAGGATTTACATAAGATTGACAGGTGGAAGTTGCTTCAGCTACCAATGTCTCAATCAGAGGACAATGGGCGGCTTCTGACAGGGGTGTGCCTCACCTGGGGAGGTCCAGGGAGGTCCCTTGAAGGAAGTGACAGCGAGTGTGTGCTGTCTTAGAGCTCTGGAGTGTGGAGACTTTAGGCCTGGGAGTTGAGGCTTGGAACCACCGAACTCAGTTCATCCCTGGTCCCAAGCTCCCAAAGGGTTTCATAACAAGGGACACTCTGAGAGTGGGTTCAGCCCTGGGACTGGTTTGTTGAGGAGGGAATGGAGAAGCAGGCACAGGCAGCTGGGGAAGAGAAGGGGCCAAGGCAAGGGCTGCCTCCCTGATTTGACCCCACCTGGGCCTCTAAGGCAGCCTCAGCAGAGCTGGCAGAAGCCTCAAGTCCACCCCGGTGGTTGCTGCTATTCCCCTCCCGCTTCTCCCAGCTGTACTCCATGCCAGAGGGGAAGTAGGGCATTCCCTAGAAAGGGAATCAGGGTTTGTGACCCGGGTCCTAGGAGCTGACTGAGTGTGAACAGCGGGGGTCAAAGCATGCTGAAGGACCCCTTTTCTCTTTCTGGATGATAGGATGAGGGTGGCAGGGGTAGCACTGACCTCAGAGGGTCACCGGGAGGCTCACGTGAAGTGGCACGTGCGAAGCATCCATCACAGAGCCTGCATTCAAGAAGCACCTGTGCAGGGAAGAAGAGGCAGAGCCGTGTTACGAACATAACACACTCATGGTTGGGGCCAATGGGCTGCGCTCAAATCCCTATCATCCAGGCACTGCCTGATGTCCTGAGCTAAGTTACTAAACTCTGAGCCTCAGTTTATCTATAAAAGGGAGGGGTTTTGAGGATTTAATTCAATCAGTTCTGTAAAGTGCCTGATTCAGAGTATGTGCTCTGTGTGAGAGGATCATGACTCTGAGACAGGTAACAACCCCTGGAGTTAAGGAAGAGGCAGGGAGGTGAGAAAGGAGGCTCAGAAAGACGCGTGCATTTTGCCAAGATGGAAGTTCACACGCCGGGTGAAGGGAGCTGGCCTTCAATGCTGTCTTGGCCGGGCCCCACCCTAGGACACAGCATCTGTTTGCAGAGGCACTTGGTTGTGCATCAGCTCTGGTGTGAGGCACAGGGCCACCGTGGAATAGAAGAGACTGCCTGGCTCTGCAGGCTCCTAGGTGCCCAGCCCTGGCTAGGCAGTTACAAGTGTCATTGCCAAACCTCACACCACTCCTACAAGGAAGGTCTGTCCCCACTTTGTGGGTAAAGGCATGGAGGCCCCGGGAAGCTGAGTAACTTGCCTGTGGTCACCTGGGGGTGGAGAAGGATGTCTGTCCAGCACTGCTGGGCACCGGCCTTCCTCTTCTGTTTGGGGCAGCGAACTGGGGCAGCCTGGCCCCATGTCCTGCCGAGAGAATGGCACCGAGGAGCAGCTCTGGGACAGCCTGGAGCCATTTTCTGGGAACTGTCCCTGCGGGGGAGCTGACCACTCAGAGTAAGCATTGTGGATCTTACCCTTTCCTTCCTGAGGATCTGGCAGGGACTTTCTTGTGCCGCCAGCCAGGGAAAGGAGGGTTGAGTATGAGAGGCTCAAGAGGGAGCACTTTTGATTTTATCTTGGGGATGGCAGGGCACCCTGATGGGAAGTTGATGACGGTGTGATTTGGGGAGGGTGGGGATCAGGGTGAAGGCAGCAGCTCAGTTTTTTGCTTCTACATTTCCTTCTGATGTTGTCAAGCCCCTTGAATCCTATAAGAACTACAAATGAGCATTTCCCATTTACTTTAATAGACTCATAGCTCAAGTAGAAGCCACAGTTCTGTTCTCCGTTGGCCCTGCCCCCTGGACTACTGGACAAGCAGTCCAGCTCACTCAGCTGGGCCCAGCAGGGGGATGGGCTGTACCTACAGTGAGGGCCAGACTGGGGAGGGATTCCATGAGCACATTCTGACCTGTGGCCACCATCACCCTCTTCCTTCACTCTTATAACAAACCAAAACCCTCTATGTGGCAGGGGTTGCCATGGGCAATGGGTTCCTGGAACATGGAGAGCTCTGGGGATCCAGGCTCGGAGGGCTTCTTGAGGAGGTATCATTCCTGGCTCTTATGTTCACGTGGTCAGTCACATGCTAGGTTTTTCAGAGCCCCCCTATCCCTATCCAGTGTGGGGTTTTGTTTCTCCTAGCATTGGACCCTGTGTCCTAACTGTGATCCTGTTATTGCAGCCTTTCTCTGAGGGTCTTTCCCATGCCCTCACAGGCTATATTAATCCATTTGTCAATTGTTGGAATAATAACAACTGCACCTAATTTTCATTGTTCATTTAAATTCCAGCGGAAAATAGCCTCCTTGCATCTCAAACCATGCTGGTTGCCTGGCTCCACGGCTCCTTTGTCGGAGCCGTTGTGAAGGCGCTGTGGAAAGGAAATCTGGTGACCAGTTCTTGGCTGTGCCTCAGCATGACTTGGGGAAGGGGTCCCCATTCTCTGCCTCAGGTTCCTCATTTGAATAATGGGAGGGCGGCACTGTGTCATGGTGACTCCTGGATCTGAAGCTCTGGGATACGCTGACATTAAGGCCCCTTTCACCTCACTGCCATGGTCCAGGACTTGGCCAACCCAAACGCTATTGAGTTTTTTGTGGTGGGGACTCAATCCCCCAGGTGCTGTGTGACAGATGTCTGCAACCAGGCCAGTTACATGAAGCAGTGGCAGAGTCAGAGCCCCACTTGGATGAGTGGGTGGAGAGTAGATAGAGAGTCATTGTCCCTGCCCTTGAGGTGCCCACAGTCTGGGTAAAGGGTTCTCACTCTGGCTGGGGGGGTGGAGACACTAGGGGAGGCATCAGAGAAGGTGATATTTGAGCTGGTCTTGAAGGTTGAGTAGGAGGTTGCTGAGCAGATGAAGAAAGCAACCCAGGAATTAGAAACAGCATATGCAAAGGCACTGGGGTGGGAAAGTGCCTGGTGCATTTTGGGAGGACCTATATTCTAGTGATGGTATCTGGGAATGAGGCTAGAAAGAGGGTGAGGCGCTGGATGACAACCCAGGTGATGCTTGTGCAGGTAAAAGGCCATATTGTCCACTTCAGGTAAACAACCCTCAACCTCCAAAGTAAGTTATGCCAATGTCATTTAGTTTACTTTGTTTAGTATGATCAGAGAAGTCCATGATTTGCAAGTGGTTTCTATTAAAAATGATTGAAATTGAAAAAGTAACTTGGCACTTAATGAGGTCAGCTTTATGTATCTGGATAATTTCTCTTCTGAGGACTGACTAGCTTTCCTGAGATGTCACGCTAGAGAGTTCCATGTTTTTTACAGCATCCGACATTCATACGAATAAGTTCCGTTCTGTGTGGAACCCAGACCCAGGTTGTATGCTGGACTGTCCATGTTCCTGTGGTGCCATCCCAGCAGGGGCCACTGGAGCCTGGGAGGCAGGTCGCCTGGGCCAGTCATTGTCAGCGTTCATCCCTTCACCTCTCTGGGTCTCACGTTCCCTGTCTGACAAATAAGGGGTATCACAGACCTCCCTCCTAGACCCAGCATTCTGGCTGTGATACAGGGATTTTGTTTCATTGCTGTGAAGAATAACATATTAATGACCCAGAGACACAGAGAGGGACGCTGGAATGGATTATAATGCAGATGTAATTGATTTTTACAGCTGCCAGTAAGACACAGCCTGCTCAAAAGACAAGGAAATTGTAGTACCCATAGGCAGTTTAGGTATAGTCTGGAATTTAGGTATTTGTGAACTGGCTCCGGCAGGCTTTAAAATTTCCTAGAAAATGCTATAAGATGTCAGAAGACTTCTAATCCCTTGGATTACTATGTCTTTTATTTATTTACTTAGAGGCCCGATGCACGAATGAAGATTCATGCAAGAATGGGCCTTCGTTCCCCTGGCTGCCGGCACCACCTTCACTCTGGCCAGAGCAGCCTTTCTGCCTTCCCACGCTGCCCAGAGGCCCAGAGCGGCTGGGTTGGTGTGGAAGGCCTGCATCGTCTCCATGGCGACAACGCAAGCATCCCGCCCCGTCCCTGGTCACTCAGCACCTGTGTATGCAAATTAACCCACCATCTTTGTTGGGTTAATTTTCATACTCACTCCTGATTGGCTGGTGGGTGTCGCAAAGGTACGGTCAAATATCATGTTACTCTTTTATTAGGTAGATTTATATCACTGGCCTTTTTTCTTATGGTAATAAACACTTATTTAAAAATTTGAAGACTAAGCAAGGGCATAAAATGAAAAATCTTCCTTCCTCCTTCCCACTCTGTCCCACCTAGACCTCCAATTTAGAGGGCAGGGGCCTGTCTCCAGGAATCTCTGGAACCCCCAGCTTCTCTTCCCAAAGGCAAGCCTTGTACCTGTTTCTTGGGTCCCCTTTAAGAAACAGTCTACACTTACATTGCTCTATATATGCACTGGTGTTCTATATATCTTATTGTAAATACATTTCACATTTTCTGAACTTTCAATGTCAATATTATGTCTCAGATCTTTTCCTATAAGTGTGTATGATGCTACCATTAAGTAAACTGTGGTACCATTTAAGTACCACAGTTTACTTAATCAGTCCCCATTGAGGGAAATTGTGTGTTTCCTCCTCTGTGTCCTGCTGTTACAAACAACTAAATCCTTGGACCTAACTCTTTGTGTACATGGGTAGATTGTAGGATTTGTTCTTTTTTTTTTTTTAAGAAACTTTATTTATTTTTAATATATTTTATTGATTTCAGAAAGGAAGGGAGAGGGAGAGAGAGACAGAAACATCAATGATGAGAGAATCATTGATCAGCTGCCTCCTGCACACCCCCTACTGGGGATCGAGCCCGCAACCCGGGCATGTGCCCTTGACCAGAATCGAACCCGGGACCCTGTGGTTCGCAGGCCGATACTCTATCCACTGAGCCAAACCAGCTAGGGCTAGGATTTGTTCTTAATAGTGAATTGTACTATCTTGTGTCCATCTTGTCTGAAGGTCACCTGGCCTGACCCTGTTGTTTTATTTTATTTTTAGTTCATCCTGATGTAGCTACCAACTACTACTACTACTTATTATTATTATTATTAAAATCTTTATTGTTGAGAGTATTACATATATCCCTCTTTTTTTCCCCTATTGTCCCCCTCCACCTGGTTCCCACCCTACCCCAGGCCTTAGCACCCTATTGTCTGTGTCCATAGGTAATGCATATATGCATATAAGATCTTTGGTTAATCTCTTCCAACCCCTCTCCCCGCTTCTCTCTGAGATTCATCAGTCTGTTCCATGTTTCCATACCTCTGATTCTATTTTATTCACTAGTTTATTTTGTTTATTAGCTACCTTGTTAGTTTATTTTCATTTTATTTGGATTTTTTTATTTTTTTATTTTTTCATTTTTTTATTAAGGAATTATATGTGTATATATCTTACAATTGCCCCCCCAACCCACTCCCATACATGCCCTCACCCCCCAGAGTTTTGTATCCATTGGTTATGCTTATATGCTTGCATACAAGTCCTTCGGTTGATCTCTTATCTCCCTCACCTCTCCCTAACCTTCCCACTGTAATTTGACCTTCTGTTTGATGCTTTACTGTCTCTGTATCTATCTTTTTGTTCAACAGCTTATAATTTTCTTTATTATCCATAGATGAGTGAGATCATGTGGTATTTTTCTTTCATTGACTGGCTTATTTCACTTAGCATGATGTTCTCCAATTCTATCCAGGTTGCTGCAAATGGTCAGAATTCCTTATTTTTTATAGCAGCGTAGTATTCCATTGTGTAGATGTACCACAGTTTTCTGATCCAGTCATCTGCTGACGGGCACCTAGGCTGTTTCCAAATCTCAGCTATTGTAAATTGTGCTGCTATGAACATAGGGGTGCATATATCCTTTCTGATTGGTGTTTCTAGTTTCTTGGGATATATTCCTAGGAGTGGGATTACTGGGTCAAATGGGAGTTCCATTTTCAGTTTTTTGAGGAAACTCCATACTGTTTTCCACAGTGGCTGCACCAGTCTGCATTCCCACGAGCAGTGCACAAGTGTTCCTTTTTCTCCGCATCCTCGCCAACACTTGTCGTTTGTTGATTTGTTGATGATAGCCATTCTGACAGGTGTGAGACGGTACCGCATTGTCGTTTTGATTTGTATCTCTCGGATAATTAGTGACTTTGAGCATGTTTTCATGTGTCTCTTGGACTTTCTTCTGTCTTCTTTGGAAAAGATTCTATTTAGGTCCGTTGCCCATTTTTTTATTGGATCATTTATTTTCTTTTATTAAGTTGTATAAGCTGCCTGTAGATGTTGGAGATTAAACCTTTATCAGTGATAATATGTACAAATATGTTCTCCCATACAGTGGGATTTCTTGTTGTTTTGTTGATAGTTTCTTTTGCTGTAAAAAAGCTTTTTATTTTGATGTAGTCCCATTTGTTTATTTTCTCTTTAGCTTCCATTGCCCTAGGGGCAGTATCAGTGAAGAAGTTCGTTCGGCATAAGTCTGAGATTTTGCTGCCTGTGGATTCCTCTAGTATTTTTATGGTTTCCCGTCTTATGCTTAAGTCCTGTATCCATTTTGAGTTTATTTTTGTGTGTGGTGATCTAGTTTCATTTTTTTTTTTTGCATGTATCTGTCCAATTTTCCCAACACCATTTATTGAAGAGACTGTCTTGACTCCATTGTATGTTCATGCCTCCTTTGTCAAATATTAATTGAGCATAGTGGTTTGGGTCAATATCTGGATTCTCTATTCTGTCCCATTGATCTATATGTCTCTTCTTGTGCCAGTACCAGCCTGTTTTGAGAACAGTGGCTTTGTAATACAGCTTGAGGTCTGGAATTGAGATCCCTCCTACTTTATTCTTCTTTCTCAGGATTGCTGTGGCTATTCAGGGTCTTTTTTTATTCCAGATGAATTTTTGGAGAGTTTTTTCTAAATCTGTGAAATATGCCGTTGGTATGGGTAGTATGGACATTTTAATGATGTTGATTCTACCAATCCATGAACATGGTATGTTCTTTCCATCTGTTTACGTCTTCCTCTATCTCTTTTTTCAGTGTCCTGTAGTTTTCCGTGTATAGGTCTTTTACCTTCTTAGTTAAGTTTATTCCTAGGTATCTTAATTTTTTTGGTGCGATGGTAAATGGGATTGCTTTTTTAGTCTCTCTTTCTATAAGTTCACTATTGGTGTATAGAAAGGCCATAGATTTCTTTGCGTTAATTTTGTATCCTGCTACATTGCCGAATTCATTTATTAAGTCTATTAATTTTTTGATGGAGTCTTTCGGGTTTTTTATGTACAGTATCATGTCATCTGCAAATAAGGATAGCTTTACTTCTTCTTTTCCAATTTGGATGCCTTTTATTTCTTCTTCTTGTCTGATTGCAATGGCTAATATTTCCTGTACCATGTCAAACAGGAGTGGTGAGAGTGGGCATCCCTGTCTTGTTCCTGTTCTTAGGGGAAATGGTTTTAGTTTTTGTCCATTGAGTATGATGTTTGCTGTGGGTTTATCATATATAGCTTTTATTATGTTGAGGTATGATCCTTCTATTCCCACCTTGTTGAGAGTTTTTATCAAGAAAGAGTGTTGGATTTTGTCAAATGCTTTTTCTGCATCAATTGATATGACTATGTGATTTTTGTCTCTCAGTTTATTTATGTGATGTATCACGTTTATTGATTTACGGATATTGTACCATCCTTGCATCCCTGGGATAAATCCTACTTGGTCATGGTGTATGATCTTTCTGATGTACTGCTGGAGCCGATTTGCTAGAATTTTGTTGAGGATTTTGGCATCTATGTTCATTAGGGATATTGGCCTGTAATTCTCTTTCATTGTGTTGTCTTTATCTGGTTTTGGGATTAGGGTGATGCTGGCTTCATAGAAGGAGCCTGGAAGTGTTCCTTCCTCTTGAATTTTTTGGAATAGTCTGAGGAGGACAGGTTTTAGTTCTTCCTTGAATGTTTGGTAAAACTACCCTGTGAAGCCGTCTGGCCCCGGGCTTTTGTTTGCCGGAAGCTTTTTGATGACTGCTTCAATTTCTTCCATAGTTACTGGGCTATTGAGTTGTTTAGATTCTTCCTGATTGAGTTTTGGAAGGTTATATTTTTCTAGGAATATGTCCATTTCCTCCAGGTTGTCCAGTTTGTTGGAATAGAGTTGTTTATAGTATTTTGAAACAATCCTTTGTATTTCAGCGGGGTCTGTTGTTATTTCGCCTCTTTCATTTCTGATTTTGTTTATTTGGGTCCTCTCTCTTTGCTTCTTGGTGAGCCTGGCTAGAGGTTCATCAATCTTGTTTATCCTTTCAAAGAACCAGCTCTTGGTTTTGTTGATCTTTTGTATTGTTTCTTTGGTCTCTATGTCGTTTATCTCCGCTCTGATCTTTATTATTTCTTTCCTTCTGCTTACACTGGGCTTTTCTTGTTGCTCTCTCTCTAACTCTTTGAGTTGTTGGGTTAGGTAATTTATTACCATTGTTTCTTGTTTTTTGCAGTAGGCTTGCACAGCTATGAACTTCCCTCTCAAGACTGCTTTCGCTGTGTCCCATAGATTTTGGATTGTTGTGTTTTCATTGTCATTTGTTGCCATGAAGTTTTTTATTTCTTCCTTGATGTCCCTGGTAACCCAGTCATTGTTAAATAGCATGCTGTTTAGTCTCCATGTGTTTGATTTCTTTGGGTTGTTTTTATTGTAGTTGATTTCCAGTTTTATGCCACAGTGATCTGAGAAGATGCTTGATATGATCTCTATCTTCTTGAATTTGGAGAGACTTTGCCTATGTCCTAACATATGGTCTATCTTTGAAAATGACCCATGAGCACTTGAGAAGAATGTATATTCTGTGGCTTTGGGATGAAATGTTCTGAAGATGTCAATTAATTCCATCTGGTCTAGTGAGTCATTTAGGATCGATGTTTCTTTGCTGATTTTTTGTTTAGAGGATTTGTCCAGTGGTGATAATGGTGTATTAAAGTCTCCTACTATGATTGTATTGCTGTCAATCTCTCCCTTGATATCCTCCAGGAGTTTTTTTTATGTATTTGGGTGCTCCTGTATTGGGTGCGTATATGTTTACCAGAGTTATTTTTTCCTGTTGGATTGCTCCCTTTAGTATTATGAAGTGGCCTTCCTTATCTCTTTTTATATCCTTCACTTTGAGATCTAATTTGTCAGATACAAGTATTGCTACCCCAGGTTTTTTTTTCATTTCCATTCTCCTGGAAAACCTTTTTCCATCCTTTCACCCTCAGCTTGTGTGTGTCTTTTTTTCTGAGGTGGGTGTCTTCCAAACAGCAGATATATGGGTCTTGTTTTCTTATCCAATCTGTTACCCTATGTCTTTTGATTGGGGCATTTGATCAATTTGCATTTAAAGTTATTATTAATAGGTACTTATTTGTCGCCATTTTTATTCTATACTCCAGTGTTTCTTCCTCGCTTTCTAGTACTGTTTTTTTGTGTGTTTTTTTTCCGCAGACCCTTTAGCATTTCTTGCATTGCTGGTTTGGTGGTGATAAATTCCCTTAGCCCTTTTTTGTCTGTGAAGCTTCTGATTTCACCTTCAATTTTGATTGATAGCCTTGCAGGGTACAGTATTCTTGGATTGAGACCCTTCCCTTGCATGACTTTGTATATTTCATTCCATTCCCTTCTGGCCTGACGAGTTTCTGTTTAGAAATCAGTTGTTAGTCTGATGGGGGTTCCTTTTTATGTAACTTTCGTCTCTCTCTGGCCGCTTTTAAGATTCTTACTTTGTCGTTGGTGTTTGCCAATTTAATTATAATGTGCCTTGGCATCGGTCTTTTGGGGTTTATTTTGCTTGGGACTCTGTGAGTTTCTTGGATTTGTGTGGGTTTTTTCTTTCCTATATCAGGAAAGTTTTCTGTTATTATTTCTTCAAACAGGTTTTCTATTCCTTGCTCAGTTTCCTTTCCTTCTGGAACCCCTATTATGCGGATATTATTTTGTTTTGTGTTGTCCCAAAGTTCCCTTAGGTTCTCCTCCTGCTTTTTCATTTTCTTTTCTAGAAGCTGCTCTACTTGGGTATTTTTTTCCATCTTGTCTTCTAGCTCACTGATGCGGTCCTCTGCTTCTTCTAGTCTACTCTTGATGCTTTCTATTGAGTTTTTTACAGCAGCAATGTCATTTTTCATTTCTTCTTGGTTCTTCTTAATTTCCTCTTGGTTCTTACTCATATTGTCGAATTTGTCTTCCATTCTTTTCAGCCACCTTATGACCATTTCTTTGAATTCTTTCTCTGATAGGTTGCTGGCCTCTAATTTGTTTACTTCCTTTTCTGGTGATGCCTGCTTTTCTTTCATATGCAGGCTGTTTCTTTGTCTCCCCATGGTCTCTCTTCTCCAGATGTCTGGTTATGTAGTTCTCTCTCTCCTGCATTGATTTAAAGGCACAAAATACAACACAACCAGGTACAACACACAAGGCACTGAACAGCGATGTATTCACGATATTATTAATCTCCAATAAAGGTGACCACCAGAGAAAGGTAAATTAGGGGATAGGAGAAAAAGAAGAGTAAAAAGAAAGTAAGGGGGAAAAAAAAGGAGTGTCGAAAATGAAATTGGGGAAATGAGAAAAAAGAATAAGAGAGACTAGAACGAGACTAAGAGAGAAAAGAGGAACAAATATATATATATGGGGAGAAAACTCCAATAGAAAAACCACTGGTCATAGCAAATGCCAGCAAGAAGTACCTGGTGATTAATACAACCTACAATACCAACTAATATCAAGCAAGGTAAGGGATAACAAGTAAAAAACAAACAAAAACACAGGAAACAAAAAAAAAGAATAAGCAAAACAATTTCACAAAAAAGCATAAAAATTCGATATAATCAACATTCAAGCAAACAACAACTAAAGGACAGAGAGAAAAACATTTTATTTATTTATTTTTTTTTAGTTAAGACAGTGAAGTGAGAGGTGTGTATGGACTTGAAGCAGGGAATTGGAGATTAGATATATAGGTAGGGTGAAATTTTAGCTGGGGGTAAACAGAAAGAATAGGGAAAATCTAGAGCAGGAAAGGGTTAAGATAAACAGGACACCAAAAGGGGAAAGGTTAGGCAGAGATTGATGGCATAAAGGTAGAGTTGAAGTAGAATAAAACGATGGTGAAGGAAAGGCGAAAATAGACTGTAGAACACTAATCCCAAAGTAAAATAAAGAGAAAATAAAATGACACTTAAAAAAAATAATAATAATAAAGACCCAAAAATAAATATAATAAAAAAGGTAAAATAGTAGTAGTAATAATGTTGATTGCAAATAAAAATGTAAGAATTTAAAAGGTAAAATTAAGTGAGGAAAAAAGAAAAAAATAGTTTCTTAAGTAAATGATGCAAAAAATTAAAATAAAAAAATTAAAAATTTATTAAAATTAAATAAAAATGTGCAGTAGTGAAGGTCATTCACTTCCTCTAGTGTTCTGTTTGGCATGCCTGTTTCCCAGTCTGGACAGTGTTGCAGTTCCCTGCATTTCACTGCTCCTCAGTGTTGTAATTCAGTCTTGACTTTTAAGCAGGGGGTGTCTTAATTTCTGGTGTTCCTTTATTTTTTATTAGACCAGAGTCAATTTGTGATTCAGCCTCTGGGTGGCAGTGTTTTTGGATTGACTTCCAGGACTCTAAGGCCTCTCTAGCCTTTTTACCTCTATGGCACTCAATACTGGTTTGCAGAGGCTGGTGGGCAAGTTCAAGCCGACTGCACACCCCTGAATCTCCCAGTCTATCCCTCCGAGTCAGATCAAAACCGGTTGCTCTTCAGAGATTCCCCCCTGTTAGCAGCTCTGAGCCCCCTTCCACAATCACGGATCACACGGGCCCCAACAGCCACGGGCCTCTCCCGGCTCAGACCTCCCTGGTCATCCAGCTCCCACCGTGTGCTCACGCGGGCGTTTCTCTCTCCGGCAGGGACTAGAACCTCACCCTATCCCTGGAGAAATCTGACCTTTCCATGGTGGAGTGAAGAGCACCTTTGAGTCCAAGCGTTTGCGCCTCCTGGGATCGGTGCTCTGGGGCAAACAGTTGTTGGGCGGTTGCCGCAGTTGTTGATTTTCAGGCCTTGGACAAAGTCCACCTTCCCTTTCAAGATGGCGAGATTTCGCCGTCCGAGCCCGTAGCTCCAGGAGGGGACCCAGCCGCCGTGGGGGCTGCCCTGTCAGGGGAATCCCGTCCAGCAGTCCCCCACCTTCTCCTGGTGTTCAGCTGTCCCTCAGCTTGCTAACAAATACTCCCAGTGCGACCCTCAGCTGTTCTCTCTTTCTGCTCCAGGACCAGGCTGGGAACACGTCTGCCTACTCTGCCGCCATTTTCTCCTTCTGCTTGTTAGTTTATTTTTATATTCAATAGTTTATAGATATGTATTTATTGCCATTTTATTGTTCTTTCTTCTCCTTCTTCCTCTTCCTCCTCCTCCTCTTCTTCTTCTTCCTCTTCTTAAAGAATACCTTTCAACATTTCATGTAATACTGCTTTGCTTTATGATGAACTCCTTTAGCTTTTTTTTTTTTTAAATATATTTCTTTGTTGATTTCAGAGAGTAAGGGAGAGAGAGAGATAGAAACATCAATGATGACAGAGAATCTGTGATTGGCTGCCTCCTGCACACACACACACACACACACACACACACACACACACACACCCCGGGGACCAAGCCCGCAACCCAGGCATGTGCCCCCGGTCAGAATTGAACCCGGGACCCTTCAGTCTGCAGGCCTACACTCTATCCACTGAGCCTAACTGGCCAGGGCCTTTGAGCTTTTGCTTGTCTGTAAAGTTCTTTTTTAAAAATATATGTTTTCATTGATTTCAGAAAGGAAGGGAGAGGGAGAGAGAGATAGAAACATAAATGATGAGCCCTAGCCAGTTTGGCTCAATGGGTAGAGCGTCGGCCTGTGGACCCAAGGGTCCCAGGTTTGATTCTGGTCAAGGGCACGTACCTTGGTTGCAGATTCCTCCCTGGCCCTGGTTGGGGCTCGTGCAGGAGGCAACCAATTGATGTTTCTTTCACATCAATGTTTCTCTCTGTCTTACCCTCTCTCTTCCACTCTCTCTAAAGAAAAAAGAAAGAAAGAAAGAAAGAAAGAAAGAAAGAAAGAAAGAAAGAAAGAAAGAAAGAAAGAAGAAAGAAAGAAATAGATCAATGATGAGAGAGAATCACTCATTGGCTGCCTCCTGCATGCCCCACACTGGGGATTGAGCCTGCTACAAGGGCATATGGCTTGACCAGAAATTGAACCATGACCTCCTGGTTCATAGGTTGACATTCAACCACTGTGCCATGCCAGCAGGCCATCTGTGAAGCTCTTTATCTGACCTTCAATTCCAAATGATAGCTCTGCTGGGTAGAGTAATCTTGGTTGTAGGTCCTTGCTTTTCAACACTTTGAATATTTCTTGCCACTCCCTTCCTTCCTGCAAAGTTTCTGTTGAGAAATAGGCTGATACTGTATGGCACTCCCTTGTAGGTAATTAACTGCTATTCTCTTACTGCTTTTAAGATTCTGTCTTTGTCTTTAACTCTTGGCATTTTTAATTATGATGTGTCTTGGTGTGGGCCTCTTTGGGTTCCTCTTGTTTGGGACTCTGCACTTCTTGAGCTTGTCAGTTTATTTCTTTCACCAGGTAGGGGAAGTTTTTTGTCATTATTTCTTCAAATAGGTTTTCAATACCTTTCATGCTCTCTCTGCTCCTTCTGGCACCCCCATAATGTGAATGTTGGTACGCTTGAAGTTATCTCAAAGGCTTCTTACACTATCCTGATATTTTCTTACTAGAGGCCCGGTGCATGAAATTTGTGCACAGAGGGGGTTCCTCAGCCCGGCCTGCACCCTCTTTAATCTGGGATCCCTCGGGGGATGTCTGACTGCCAATCCCTGTGGGATCGGGCCTACACGGGCAGTTGGACATCCCTCTCACAATCTGGGATGACTGACTTCTAACCACTCACCTGCCTGCCTGACTGATCGCCCCAACCCCTCTGCGTGCCTGCCTGATCACCTCTAACCCCTCTGCCTGCCTGCCTGATCTCCCCTACCTTGCCCCCACTGCCTGCCTGATCGCCCCTAACTCCCATCCACTGCTGGCCTGATCTCGCCCCTAACTGCTCTTCCCTGCCGGCCTGATTGCCCCTAACTGCCTCTGCCTGCCTGATCACCCCTAACTGCCCTCCCCTGCCGGCCTGATCTTGCCCCCAACTGCCCTTCCCTGCCGGTCTGGTTGCCCTCAACTGCCCTCCCCTGCTGTCCTGGTTGCCCCCAACTGTCCTCTCTGCCTCAGCCCCCACCACCATGGCTTTGTTCGGAAGGAAGTCAGGCATCTGGAAGATGGCCGGTCGACCCGGTCTAATTAGCATATTACCCTTTTATTAGTATAGATAGATTATATAGGATAGGATTGCTTAAATGGCGGGGGGGGGGGCCTTTTTCAACAGGAGGAGATGCTCTTTGCAGACAAAAACACATAATCCCTATATCTGGACTAATAGCCAGCCATATACACTATACTGCCAAACCGGTCATTAAAAAATTGAACCACTTTCTTACACCTTACACCAAACAGCTGTTGCCCTTAAAACCCCTCCTCAGCCCCCACCTTATGTTCTGCCTTTGCAGTTCACCCAGATTAGGTTCTGATGGGTCGGTTTCTATGCCAGTCAGTGTCAAAAGCTCCACCTCCTAGGCAGCCATTGGCTCCTCGCAATTCACCCAGATTTGGTTCTGATTGGTCGGTTTCTATGCCAGTCAGCATCTCCGGGCCTATCTTCAGGCCTGATCATAGAGTTGGGGCTGATCAGCAGCCACCCCAGGCTGCTGGCGAGCAGGCTAAACTGCTGACCTCTGGGAGACAGAGAGAGGCTTGGCTGCTGGAACTGCTGATCGCCTCTCTCTCTCTCTCTCTCTCTCTCTCTCTCTCTCTCTCTCTCTTTCTCTCTCTGAGAGGTCAGCAGTTCAGCCCGCTCACCTGCTGCACACGCAGCCTGGCGTTTGGTCGAGCCTTCGATCGTTTTGGATGTTATGACCCTGGCTCTTCGTAAATATAGATTCTTTTTTCTTTTTGCTCTTCTGATTGGGTGTTTTTTGTTTCCTCATATTTCAAATTATTGATTTGATTCTCAGAATCCTCTACTCTACTGTTGAATCCCTGTAAATTATTCTTTATTTCAGTTAGAGTATGCTTAATTTCTGACTGGTCCTTTTTCATGTCTTTGACATTCTCACTAAGATCCTTGAAAGTCTCACTAAGTCCCTTGAAGCTCTCATGAAGATCCTTGAGTAACCTTATAATGATTGTTTTGAACTCTGTATCTAGTAGTTTGCTTTCTTCCATTTCTTTCATTTGTAACATGTTCCTTTGTCTCTGCATTTTGTCTGCTTCCCTGTGTTTGTTTCTATGTATTAGGTAAAGCTGCTATGTTTCCTGGAATTGGTAGAGTAGCCTTGTGTAGTAGGTGTCCTGTAGGGCCCAGTGGCTCAGCCTTTCCAGTCAACTGAGTTGGGTAGTCTAGGTGCACCCTTGTGTTGGCTGTGTGCACAGTCTTGTTGTAGTTGAGCCTGTTGGTGTCACTGGGAGAAATTGACCTCCAGGCCAATTAGCTGTGAGGACCACTGTGACTATAGTGGGAGAGCTGCTGTGCAGGAGACATCCTATGGAGCAGGACTTGCTTCAGTGGGGTTTTGGTGCTCACTGAGTCTGCCCCTTGAGTGTGTTGCTTGTGGATGTGTAGAATTGTAGTCTGCTATGGTCTGAAGCTGTCCACTGGGTGCCCTGGCTCTAGGATCTCCATGGAGGTGCAAAGTCAGCCACTGCCTGGGGCCCCCTGGCAGGAGCTACAGAGAAATCTACAAATGCCTTCTCTTTGTATTGCGTTTGGAATTACCCAGACAAGGCCCAACTGTGAAGCAAGGCAGGCTGGTGCTAGTGCTGGGTCTTGGGCCTTTTATTGATAGGTTTGGGGCTTGCTGTCATGAGCTGCAGCTTGTTTGAGAGATTTTAGCAAAGTCTGAAGTCTGAGCCAGGACAGGCCATTCAGATGGAAAAGCTGCTGCAAACAGCTTGGGTGGGGCAGCAAATTGGATGGGTCAGGTTCTCAGGGAATCCCCAGGGCAGAGCAAACTGTGTGCTCCAGGCTGATGGAGATTCAGATATGGCTGCCAGTCAGCCTGTGACAGGGGAGGTCCCAGCACAGGAACACTGCCCCCTGTAAGCACTGCTGTCTGGGAGAAAGCAGCCCAAGAGTTCCTGCCCTGATGCCAGACAATCCAGTTCCTCCCCATATGTGTCTGGGTCCCCCAATGCCTCCTGGTGCTGGAGCTTGTATGGGTCCAAGTAAGTTTGTGCACTGGCCCTTTAAGAGGGACACCTGGGTGTCTGGCAGCCTCAATCCATGCTGGTTTTCACAATCCAAAGTTATGGGGTCTTCTCTTCCCAGTTCTGAGACCATGGGTTGGGAGTCTGGTGTGGGGCTAGGACCCCTTGCAGGCATCCTCTGCAGGGATGATTTCTTCCCGATTAAAAAACAGCACATGTGGGTGTCAGACCAGCACATTCCATGCCTTTGCCCCTCCTACCAGTCTTAATGTGCTTTCTTTTTTACTTCTCTAATTCAGCCAGCTTTCAGGTGGTTCTGAATGATGGTTGTTCTGTATTTTAGTTGTAATCTGTGGTTGTGGGAGGTGGTGAGTACCCACGTTTACCTACACTGCCATCATGGTTCTCTCTCCTGACACTATTGTTTTAATCATCATCTTCCCCCAGGATGTCTGGATTCTTCTCTTCCAGGTTTTGTCCACGGGGCCTGAGCCAGGACACTGGTGGTCTGGCTGAAATGGCAAGGCATTCACTGGGGTAGCTGGAACCAATGTGAAACTTCTTCAGGGGAGCTTCATTTATCTCAGGGTTGACAAAACTTTTCTGTGGAGAGCTATAAATATTGTAAGCTTTGCAAGCCATACATCTCTGTTGCAACTGTTCACCTCTGTTATAGCACAAAAATATCCACAAACAATATGTAAATGAGTGGGTAAAAGACATTATTTTAAAAAAGCAGGCAGTGGACTAAATTTGGCTCTCAAGCTTTAGTTTACCAACCTTTGACTTATTCAGCTGCTGGGCACTTTTGTGTCCCTGGCCTCATAGTAGGCATAAGGGATGCTACAGAGAAGGACACAGGCCCAACCCTGGCAATGGTAGTACAGCTCAAGGGTGTGAAGAAAGAGCAGCTGCAGAGTAACATGAGAGTGTACTTTACCAGAGGAGTTTGTAACTTGGAGTAGGGGCCAGACGGAGGTGGTTTTCTGGGAGAAGTGACATCAAAAGCTGAAACCCATGTCCTAACCATGAGCCAGGCACAGTGGTGAATTTAGGGGTCTCAAAGCAGTTCAGTATTCCTGGAGGTGGGTGTGCATAGCGGGGATGTGATGAAGGAGAGAGCTGAAAGATGAACCAGAAGCAGACCACAGGCCCCGAAGCCAGCCATGGAGAGGTGGGACTTCATCCTGACAGCTCTAGGGGAGGGACTGCTAATGTTACCTTGGCGGGGTGCCACCTGTCCGGTCCACGGAGAGCAGGAAGGCCGTGGAAAATGGAAGGCTTGCCCTCGCTGGTCTGGCTCAGTGGATAGAGTGTCGGCCTGTGGACTGAAGGGTACCGGATTCAATTCCGGTCAAGGGCACATGCCCGGTTGCAGGCTCAATCCCCACTTGGGCGTGTGCAGGAGGCACCTAATCAATGATTGTCTCTCATCATTGATGTTTCTATCTCTCTCACTCTCTCCATTACTCTCTGAAATAAATAAAAACATATTTTAAAAAAGAAAGAAAGTGGGAGGCTTTTAGAAGCCAGGGCGAGGGAACAAAGTTTGGTTATGGCATGTAAAATGGGCCAAGACAAGCAGCTCAGGACTGAAACCCAGGAAAATACAGTGGAAGTAACATTTTTATGATTTTCTTGTATCCTACAACCCCTCTACATGGGCTCCGACTCATCCCTCAAGGTCAAGTCCAAATGTCCCTTTATCTTTGGAGCTTCTCATGGGGAAGAGTTATAGGCTCCTCCCTCCAGACTATCATGACATCATCCTGGGGGACACTTGTCACTGCAGTATCTCCTCATTGAGGTCTCAGAAGACACACACAGAATAAGCACTAATAAATGCTTGATAAGTTAAATTAAATGGCAAGGTGATTAGCCAGGATAGAGGTGGCTGATGAGCCACATTTTACAGTTGAGGAAACTGAGACTCAGAAGGCTAAGCAATTTGCCCAAATGATACACGTACAAATTCTTCCCAGTTTAGTCATTTCAGCAGAAAAATTAACTTTCTCTGTCTCTCCAGGCTGGAACTTTTCTTGCTCACCTCATAATTTGCTAAATTATTAATCTGTGAGGCAGTTAACTGAGCAGAAGCAAGAGGCACATTTAGCAGGAAGATAAAACAAGACAAGAGAATTAGGAGGCATCTGGTTTTCAGACACTCCACCAAACGCTAACAGTGAAATTTAACCCTTCTTCTAAGTCCCAGCTGGAACAATGTCTGGTGAGTGGTGAGGCCCTGGCCCTGAAGAAGTGCCTGGAATTCTTAAAGAATTGGGTCTTGAGGCTGTTGGACCTGTCTGGAGTGCTCTAGCAGCTGGGCTGGGGAATTCTCTTAGCTGTTTACTGAAGCCTATTTTTAGAGGGCAGTTCAAGCTGGGGTGGAGTGCCCCCCCTCCCCCCCACTCTTCCCACCTCGCCCAACAGGGATGCAGGACAGGATTATGGTCTTTTAACAGTGTGGCTCAGTTGGTTGAGGGTCGGCCCATGCACGGAGAGATCACTGTTTCTATTCCCAGTCAGGGCACATACCCAGGTTTCAGGCTACATCCCTGGTAGGGAGTGTGCAGGAGGCAGCTGATCTATGTTTCTCTCTTTCCCTAGCCCTTCCTATCTCTAAAAAAGTCAATAAAAACAAATTTAAAAGGACTCAAGATGATGTCCCTACTTTAGTGGGTCTGCACATCCTGAACCCCACAGAACTGCCAGCTGCCTGGCCCTCCAGGTGATGGACGTGTGGGTGGGGTGGCCTAGGGTAAGTGGGGTGGCCCAAGACAAGTGGGGCTTTGATTGTATCTATATCTGCTTGATATCTCCCAACCATATTTGGGTATTCCACAAGTGTGGGTGCTGGGCACTATGCATGCCTTCATGAAGCCCAAGAATAGATAATAAACAAGTAAATATGCCAATTGAGAACAGCAAGCCATGGTTGCCTACAGTAGGGTAAGCTGAGCAAGCCTGTGAGAGGAGAAGGTGTGGAAAAGTCCCTTAGTTAACCCATTTAAGCTGAGCCTCAGTTTCCTCTTCTGGAAAATGGGACCTATAACAACTCCACCTGCATTACAATATTGTCTTGAGGACCAAATATCAGTGAAGAGCTCTAAAATACTAACTAGTGTTATATTAAGCCTGCTGTGGGGTCTGGACATTGTCTCTGAGTGAAGGAGGGCAGGGGTTAGATAGGGTTATGGAGAAAGAAGCTGCTTCCGTTAGATCCGCACCAAAAAGTACCCAAAGGGCGCCCCAGCCTCAGGATGGGACCTGCTCCTTTCTCAGGCGCAGGGCATCAGAGCCCCAGAATCACACCATCTGGGACAGGAAAGGCCCAGTTTTATAGACCGAGGCCAAGGCGGGATTGGCAGACCGCGGCGCCGTCCGCAGAGCGGGCTAGTTAGCTGGTTGGGCTTTGTGTCCGCTGTGCTCGCACTTGGAGGGTATCGGTGTTGGAGCCGTACACAGCCTGCCCGCCCCCAAAGGACCGAGCTCGCTGGCACGGGGGAGGCTGGGGCTGAGAATCCTGCCCTAGCGCCCGTCACCCCCAGCTCCGGCTCTGCAGCCCCGCCCCCTCGCGCAGCCCCGCCCCTTCGTGCAGCCCCGCCCCCTTATGCAGCCCCGCCCCTTCGGGCCTCGTCCCCACGCTCCCTCCAGCGACCCCGCCTCCCGGCCCCGCCTTTGTCCCGCCCCCTCCGGGGCCACATTCCTGCGGCCCGGCCTCGCGTGGCGCCCGGCGGGCGGGGCGGCGGCGGCCGAGGAGGAGAGGGAGGCGGAGGCGGGCCGGGCTCGGTGGCCTGGTACCGGGCTTGGGGCCGGGGTGGTGGGACCTGGCAGGCACTGGTGGTCGCCCAAGGCGATCGCGTGGCGGGTGACCAGCCCCTGGTCGTCGGGCCTAGGCCCTGGGATCCGGCCGCCCCTGGCAGGAGTGGGCGGTCCTCGGCCCGGCCCGGCCCGGGCGCCGGGGGCCAGCTCCCGCCGCAGCCGCCATGTGGTGCCTGCACTGCCATTCGGAGCGGACCCAGTCTCTGCTGGAGCTGGAGCTGGACAGCGGGTGAGGGCCGGCGGGTGAGGGCCGGCGGCCGCGGCTGGGCGGGCTGAGGGGCGGGAGCGGGGAGGAGGGCGGCGGGGCGGGCGGGGGAGGGCGCCGGCGGGCGGGGCGCCGCGGCGGGTGGGCTCCTGCGCCGGGCGCTGTGCCCTGCGGCGCCAAGGCCCGTAGAGACCGCCGGGCGTGCGGTGTGCCAGACCGGCTTGGGGCATGGTGTGCGAGAGCGCGGCCCGGCCGGCCGGACGCCGGGGAGACCGGGTGGAGCCTGTCTGGGAGCGCGGTGAGCCGGCCCGGGACCCCGTCTTGTGCGTGTCAGACACATGCTGCCCGGACGGGAGGCGTGTGTTCGTGCTCAGGAGCGACTTGATGCGCACGTGGGAGACACTGATGGGAGTTGGTACCGGTGGAAGCGGGAGAGCAAGTGGCAGGGCGCTTGGGAGAGGAAGCGTGGCCGGCGGTGTCTGCTCTCGTGCCTGGCTGCAGATGGGCCCAGGCGGACAGGCCCTCCTGCAGGCCTGTTTTTGTGAGACCCGAGGCCGGTGCTTGGGTTATGTGTCCACCTTGTCAGGGAGTGTGTGCAAGGCTGAGGGCGTGCACAGGTGGTTCTCGTGTGCTCCAGGCAGGGCCATCTGGGAGTGCGCTGGGACACCTGGAACTGAGGGAGGTTGAGTTCTGTGTGGCTCCTGTTGTGGCTGAAGGGGGCTGCTGGTGGGATTGGGGTGTTTGTTTATATATGCTTGGTATGATCAGGATTGGAGAAGGCGGGGGTAGGAGGGGAGCAGTGTCCCGGAGACCAACCCTTTTCTGCTCCACAGTCTGTGGGTGGCTGTCTGAACATCCAAGGGCCCATATTTATGGCGATAGAGTGTGTGCATGTGCGAGGAATATCGATTTCCTTGCTCCCCTCGCCAGCACAGCTGCCCCCTGAGCTGTCTGCAGGTTCCTCCTAGGAGCACGGGCTGTGGGCGGGGTGGGGGAGGGGGGGTCGTTGACAAGCTAATTTGGCTTGTGTTGGGCCCCCTGGGGGATGTCCACCGGCAACCAGCTGGCAGTTGCACTGAGAACATGCATATGTTCCCCTCTGTCTCCCTCACCCCAGGGGCCTGAGACTATGGGCCCGAGGCTTCATGTGAGGTGGTGTGGGTACAGTTCCCAAGGACCATTGCTCCTTGCATCTGGGGTGGAGGCCAAACAAGCTGCAGCTGCAGCACCAGCTGTCCGGAATCAGGGGGTCAGTCTGAGAATGGGGTCCTGATATTCATAGCCCACAGGTGCCGCTGCCGTAAGCATCTGTCCCACCTGGCATTGCATTCTTGTCCTTGCGGGACCGGCATCCCCACATTGTAAGACAGAACACGGAGTTCGAGTGTTCGGTCTTGTCAGCACCAAGGCTCTTGGGTTCCTGAGTGCCTGCTGTGTATAGTCATTGCTCTAGGTGCTGGGGACACATTAGTTCACCCTCAGCCTCGCCACAGTTAGGTCACATTTGCTCCTCAGTGCCTGGGATGTGGTTTTGAAGGAAGCCTGGGGAGGGCCAGAGAGAATCAGCCCAACTTCTGGCCTGCAGAGGCTCAGTCAGGAGCTCCTTGCACTGGCCAGCTTGCCCCTACCCAGAGTCCTTTCAGCTGGCCACCTCCCCATCTCTTAACCCCGAAAGGATGCAGCGTGCTGCAGAGACCTCGGGAGAACCCCAGTCTGTAACACTCCCAGACAGCCTCTCATGGTATAGTGCACCCCCTGCAAGCTTTCTGGTAGCCCTGTGTGCAGCACCTGATGCTCTGCTGTTTGAGCCTTAAAGAGCCCTGGTCTCTCCCTTTCTAAACAGGCACGTTGGGTAGGGAATCCAGTGACGGGCAGAATATTACAAGGGGAGCCTGGAGTGAAATCCAGATGTTTTGATGTTGGGCCTCTCACAGGCCCTTGCCAGCCCTGCCAGGATTTTCATGCTTTTGCTCAAAGAAGTCTGACTCTGAACTACTTGTACTAATATTTACACAGCTTCAGTTCAAAAACCAGGACAGGACTGACATCTGCACAAACAGTGAGATGACTGCTCAAATAGGTGTTTCTGGAAGGGATTGGACAGGGTTCCCTGGATTGTGGGAGCTTAGTGTGCCTGTGTGTGTTAACTGGCTGGACTCAGTGGAACATGGGGTCATGGTTTGCTAGGAGAATCTGAGTCAAGGGCAGCTCCGAGAGGCAAGCAAAGAGACTTTGTTTCAAATCCCAGCTCAAACTCAAGTACAAGCTACCACACCCTCTTAGCCTCAGTCTCCCCCTCTGTGGGAAGGAAGAATAATACTGCTTCACAGAAGCACCTGAGAAAATGGGTGTCCAAAAGCCCTGGCCCAGCTGGCCAGCCCCAGGCCTTTAGTCAGATGGCTCGATCATTCAAGTCAGTATTCTGCCACTAACCCCTTGGATTTTCTTCCTTCCTCTTTTGTAAATTTCCTTTAATTATGATGGAATGTCCACCCACTAAGCACAGTGGCAAGGTCTGATGGGCTGAGATCCCACCATGGGTGAGGGAGAGTTCTGCAGAGGTGGCCCAGCTCCCTTGTGTAAATGTGTGTTTGTGTGGTGGGGGAGGATGCTCAGAGGCTGTTGAGTGTGATTTTTTTGTCCTCAAAAGCAAATCATAATGGGTTTAAAGGCCCTTAAGGCTCTTGAAGAATTCATTGTTGTGGCCTTACCGAATCTGGGTGCTCCCACTGCAGGAGCTGCTGCTGAGAGAAAAGTTACGGTGATTGTGGTGGAAAACATGGCATGGTTCCCCTGGCCCTGCTGCTCTTCTAGCTGCGTAGCTGACCCCGGCTGGGTGAATGCCCTCCAGGCCCTAGGCCCGTGACAGGCACCACCTGAGTGAGCAAGTGAATGAGCCCATGGGTCAGACATGCCCTCCTGAGCTTGGAGGGTTGGTTGCTTTGTTCCCTGGGGAGATGTGTGTGACCCAAGGGTACCCAATGTTGCACTTTCGTGTTTGTTTTGTTTTCTTATTCACTCCGCAGTTACTGAGAGCGAGCGTACTTTGTGCTAGACACTGAGCTAGATGTAGAGGATCCAAGGTTAATGATGTGATATTGTGCATCACAGAGCACAGGCTTTGAGGTCCCATAAAACCCCAATTCTGCCTCTTCCCAGCGGCTTCAGGTATGTTGCCTCCCCTGTCTGAGCCTTGATTTTGTCATCCATGAAATGGGGCCAAAATTATTTCTTAGGAGGATGTGCTGCTTTGCCTGGTGTCTGGCACATATTAGATGCACCCAGAAGGGCAGCTGTTGTCACCACCATCACTATTACACCACCTTTTCCCAGCTGTGAAATTATTGCTGAATAAAAGTGGTTCCTCTCTGCTTTCCATTTTGCTAGTTTCTGGTTTACTGGAGCCTTTGTGGATCTTTACGAGATCTCTCCTTAAGGGACCGAGGCCTGGTCCTAGTTGATCCAAGTTTAATATCTTTTTATGCTTTATTCATATGTGGCTGTAGCTTCTGTGCTCCTTGATGGAAAGGATCATTCTTTCCACTTTATTTTCTTGGTTTAAGGCTTCCTAACATGGTGACAGTTTAAAATTTAACCTAAGGCCCAGATGTGGAAACATAACAGAGTTCCTTCCTTGTGTATATATGTGGGAAACTATGGTAGTATTGTTTTTCCTCTTTGTTCAAAGGTTGGAGCAATCTATGTATATAAAAGACTAAGCGACTGATCGACCGATCGCTATGACACGTACTGACCACCAGGGGACAGACGCTCAATGCAGGAGCTGCCCGCTGGTGGTTAGTGCGCTCCCACAGCCACCTCCCGCGGCCCCTCCCCTCACCCAGCTGGCCGGCTGATGATCCCAATCAGGGTGGCCAACCTCCTGTGGCCCCTGCCTTCCGGGGCCAGCCAGCTAACCTCCCACAGCCCCTCGCCCTAGCCGGATGGCCCCAATTGGCCAGCCAACCTCCTACAGCCCCTCCCCCTACTGGCCAACCTCCTGCAGCCCCAATCGCCCCCCCTCCTCCCCCCGCCCCCCCCCCCCCCATCGCTGTCCAGGCCGAGGGACCCCACCCGTGCATGAATTCGTGCACCAGGCTTCTAGTAATGATAATAATAGTAATGGTTGCCATTTAGTAAACTCTGTGTGAAGTACTTAATTTTCAAAGCAATTTTCTGCTGTCCTTATTTTTTTCAGTTGGGGGAAGGTTACATGACTTGCCCAGGGTCACCAACCAGTAAGTGCTAGAGCTGGAATTCAGTCAGCCTGGCTTTGGGGTCTGTGCTTTTCATAACCAGGCTCTGCTCCCTCTGAGGTTAAATAATCTTTAGAAAAATATGTCACCATTATAAATGGAGCCTTTTGCACCTTTTCCAAGCCACAGAACAGGTGTTTGGTATCCCATGGTGTTAGGATTCCCAAAATATCTCCCAAACTTGGTATCCCCTGAGCTCTCTGACCTCACCTGGTGTCTTGCAAGACCCCACAGACCCCCCAATAGTTGCTTCCTGAAACACTGCAGTGAGATTCTGAGACAGTGCCCTTTGGCTCTGAGCACTTGCAGCATTCTGAGGTAGCACGCTTGCCACGGGCCAGCCTCAGTGTGGAGCAGAGTCTTGGGAACAAAAGCTGACTCATTACAAGACCCTGGTAAGGAAACCCCAGGCCAGGGCCTTTGATGTCTTTAGGGGACATGCATGCGTATGGGCTGCTGAACTCGATCCCATGGGAGGGGAGGAGCATTAATAACCTGGAAGTCACCAGCTAGTTGGTGAGTGGCCTCCTCATTTGGGTTCCAGGCTGGATTGGAATCTGTCTGCCAGTGTGAATGCTTTCTCTCTAAATGGTGTTTGTTTCTCTGTTTCTGGCCAGGAGGTTAGACGGTGTAAGGATTAAATATGTTAATGCACGTGAACCATTTAAAATGTTGCTCTAGTATATTATAGCAAGCACTCAATAAACGTTAGTTATAATCATTGTAATTGTTCTTATTTATCCTGATTATTACTAAGCTTCGAAGGGTCTTTGTCTCCAGAGACAGGAAACCTCCTGGAGAGGCGTGGGCAGGACTGGCTACAGTTAACTGTCTACATGTGGCCTCCCCAGAAGTGCTAGCATCAGTCACCTCCTAATATCCTCTTTCTGGGCCTCAGTTTCCACATCTATGAAGGTAGATGAGCTTCATGACCCTTGTCGTCATTTGGTGAGGGAGGATGGTTAAGGGGGCAGATTCTGTAGCCGGGCTGCCTACCACCCTGATCCCAGCTCTGATCCTCACATGCTCTATGATCCTCACACGCTCTGTGATCTTGGGCATGTTCCTTAGACTTTTTGTGCCTCGGTTCCTCCATTTGTAGCATGAGGTGCTGGTATAGCAGCTTGTGGAGTTGTGAAGATTGGGTTAATACACAGAGTGCACAAATAGCACAGAGGGTGTTACTTGTTTAGGGCAGCTATGTTGCTAGATGGGAGTGGGTATCTCTTTTTAGCTATGGACAAGGCCAGGGGTAAGAGAGAGTAAGGCAGAGAGAATGGTGGTGAGGGAAGCAGTTGAAGGGCCAGGGATGTTCATGGTGTGAGGCAGTGATGGCAGCAACTGGGGGTGAGACAGATTGCAGACTTGGTGAGAAGGGACTAAAGCCCATAGGCTGTGTGTGCTTATAGCCCACTTTCCCTAGATTAACCCAGATTTAAACAGCCCACTAAGAGTGGACAGTTAAGAGTGTTAATATACTTATTTTATTTCAACCTCCCAAGAATCTTGTGAAGTAGCTGGTATTGTTCCCATTTTAGAGATAAGAAAACTGAAGTGAGAAAAAAAAGAAAATAACATATTCAAATTTTGCAGAACATAGATTTCTTAAAAATTTAGTACATTCATTTATTCCTCCATTTATTTATTCAACACCTACTATATACCAAGCTCTGCAACAAAGTATGAGGCCATCCCATCTAATAAAGAGGGAATATGCTAATTGACTGCCACGCCCTCAAAGATGGCGGTGCCCAGTCCCCTCAGCCCCACCGGGGACGGCAGCTGTGCGGCACGGCTGGGCCCGCCCCCAGGCGGATCTGGCCGCTCCGCGCGCCTACCTCCGGAGTCCCCCAGTCCCCTCAGCCCCTTAGCTGCCCAGGGCCGGCCCGGGGTGCAGGGAAGCCTCAGATGGCGGCTGCCCAGCCGTCCAGGGCCACCCAAGGCTCAGGTAACCAGGGCCGGCTGAGGCTTGCGCTGCCAGCAGTGGCAGCAGCAGAGGTGTGATGGGTGTGTGAGGTAGATTGGCTACCTCCTGCACACTCCCCACTGGAGATTAAGCCTGCAATCCGGATATGTGCCCTGACTGGGAATCCAACAAGGACCTCCTGGTTCATGGGTCGAAGCTCAACCACTGAGCCACATTGGTTGAGCTGTACCACAGCTTTTTTATCCACTCATCTACTGATGGGCACTTGGGCTGTTTTTAGCTATTGTAAATAGTTCTGCTATGAACATAGGGCTGCATATATTCTTTGGGCTGCATATATTCTTATATATTCTTTCTGACTGGTGTTTTGGGGTTTTTAGGATATATTCCTAGATGTGGAGTTACTGGGTCAAACAGCAGTTCCATTAAAAAAAAAAAAAAAAATATATATATATATATATATATATATATATATATATATATATACACATATATATATATATATATATATATATATGTATATATATATATATATATATATATTTCAGAGAGGAAGGGAGAGGGATAGAGAGATAGAAACATCATTGATGAGAGAGAATCATTGATCAGGTGCCTTCTGCACGTCCCACAATGGGGATCAAGCTGGCCAACCTGGGCATATGCCCTTGACCAGAATTGAACCCAGGACCCTTCAGTCTGCAGGCTGATGCTCTATCCACTGAGCCAAACCAGCGAGGGCCATTTTTATTTTTTGAGTAACCTCCATACTGTTTTCCATAGTGGCTGTACCAGTATGCATTCCCACTAGCAGTGTACTAGGTTTCTCTTTTTTCCACATCCTCACCAGCTCTGTTTTTTTTTTTTTTTATTTACTAGAGGCCCGGTCCACGAAATTTGTGCATGGGGGAGGGTGTGTCCCTCAGCCCAGCCTGCACCCTCTCCAATCTGGGACCCCTCGAGGAATGTCCGACTGCCCGTTTAGGCCCGATCCTAAACGGACAATCGGACATCCCTCTCACAATCCAGGACTGCTGACTCCCAACTGCTTGCCTGCCTGCCTTCCTGATTGCCCCTAATCGCTTCTGCCTGCCAGCCTGATCACCCCTAACCACTCCCCTGCCAGCCTGATTGATACCTAACTGCTCACCTGCCAGCCTGTTTGCCCCTAACTACCCTCCCTTGCAGGCCTGGTCACCCCTAACTGCTCTCCCCTGCAGGCCCGGTCGCCCCCAACTTCCCTCCTCTGCCGGCCTGGTCACCCCTAACTGCCCTCCCCTGCAGGCTCAATCGCCCCCAACTGCCCTCCCTTGCAGGCCTGGTCCCTCCCAACTGCCCTTCCCTGCTGACCTGATCGCCCACAACTGCCCTCCCTTGCAGACCTGGTCCCTCCCAACTGCCCTCCCCTGCTGGCCATCTTGTGGCGGCCATCTTGTGTCCACATGGGGGCAGTCATCTTTGACCACATGGGGGCAGCCATCTTGTTTGTTGGAGTGATGGTCAATTTGCATATTATTCTTTTATTAGATAGGATAGAGGCCTGGTGCACGGGTGGGGGCCGGCTGGTTTGCCCTGAAGGGTGTCCCGGATCAGGGTGGGGGTTCCCTTGGGGCATGGGGTGGCCTGGGTGAGGGGCCTGTGGTGGTTTGCAGGCCAGCCACGCCCCCCGGCGACCCAAGTGGAGGCCCTGGTATCTGGGATTTACTTACCTTCTATAATTGAAACTTTGTAGCCTTGAGCGGAGCCAAGCCTCCTTCTCGCTCCGTGGCAGCCGCCATTTTTGTTGGGATTTATTTATCTTCTATAATTGAAACTTTGTAGCCTTGAGTGGAGGGCTGGGACCACCAGGGTGTGCGGAAAGCTTGGCTTCCTCCATTGCCGGGGAAAGCCAAGCCTCCTGCTCTCTCTGTGGCCGCAGCCATCTTGGTTGGGTTAATTTGCATACTCGCTCTGGATTGGCTGGTGGGCGTGGCTTATGGGTGTAGCAGAGGTATAGTCAGTTTTCATATTACTCTTTTATTAAATAGGATTGATGATGGCCATTCTGGAAGGTGTAAGGTGGTACCTCATTGTTGTTTTAATTTGCATTTTTTGATAATTAGTGACGGTGAACATTTTTTCATATGTCTCTTGGACATCTGTATGTCCTCTTTGGTGATCTAGTTTGGAGAAGTATCTATTCAGGTTCTTTGCCCATTTTTAAAAATTGGATTGTTTGTGTTTTGTTGAGTTCTATGAATTCTTTATATATTTTGGATATTAACCCCTTATCAGATATGTTCTCCCATACAGTGGGTTCCCTTTTCATTTTGATGGTGACTTGTTTGGCTGTGCAGAAACTTTTTATTTTGTTGTAGTACCATTTGTTTATTTTTTTCCTTTGTTTCTCTTGCCCTAGGAGATGTATCAGTGAAAATTCTGCTACGTGAGATGTCTATATTTTCTTCGAGGATTTTTATGGTTTCACAACTTACATTTAAGTCTTTTATCCATTTTTAGTTTATTCTTGTGTATAGTGTAAGTTGATGGTCTAGTTTTATTATTTTTTTTCATGTACCTGTCCAATTTTACCAGCACCATTGATTGAAGAGACTGTCTTTACTCCATTGTATGCTCTTGTGAAATATTAATTGGACATAATGGTGTGCGTCGATTTCTGGGGTCTCTGTTCTGTTCCATTGGTCTGTTTGCCAATACCACGCTGTTTTGATTACAGTGGTTTTGTAGTACAGTTTGATATCTGGTTTATGATCCCTCCATGGAGAACATAAATTGGTCTTCTGGTTAATGTGGAGCTTTTTTGGTTACAGTGGTTTTGTAGTACAGTTTGATATCTGGTGTTGTGATCCCTCCTGGAGAACATAAATTGGTCTTCTGGTTAATGTGGAGCTTTTGTCTTTCTGACGTTGTGGCCCTTGGGCTTTCCTGAGTGGAGGATGAGGCAGAGGCAGAGAGCAGGGGGCAGTGGGGAGTCAGGAACCTGCAGTTCCTCCCTGGGGCTGGGCACTCGTAAATGAACATTTCACTTTGCCCTTGGAAGTTCAGAATAGTAGCCTTGAATCTCAAAAACATGTTTGCTAGCCCGAGGAGGTTAGCTGGGTGTAAGAACTGTCCTGCAGATTTCCTTGTTGGTATTGGCATGACTGAACTGGAGACGACGGGAGAGAAGGGGCTAGAGGAGTGCAGGTTCATAGTATGTGCTCAGTAAACGTGAGACTCTATGATTCTTACTAACTGGTGTATCTACCAAGTTATTTATTCTTATTGCTGTTATCTCCCTATGCAGGCTCTGGAAAGGACCCTGAAGTGCAGTTAGTCCCAGGCGTGAGTTGGAGAGGAAGTGTTTGGGAAGTAGCTTTTTTCTCTGCTGTTAGTGGAGGGGAGGTGCAGGCAAGCAAACATGAATTCTCTGTTCCCTCTGGGGCCCTTGACCTTTCTCAGAGTCATAATCTAAATGTCCAGGGTTTTTTGTTTTGTTTTGTTTTGTTTTCCTGCTTAGTAAAAATGGCACAAAGGCTCAGGAAGATAACAGGCTTTGATGTGGGTAGCAAATTCTTAGCACAATTTTGAACTTTTTCTTACAGACAATTTTAAACATACATAGAAGTAGAAAGAATGGCATAATGACCCCCATGGGCAATTTTGTTTTATTGCCCCTGATTATTTTGAAGCAAATACCAGAAATCTTGTTGAGTTTGCATCAGGGACCTGCTGCACTGCGGTTTCTGGGCCTGCAGGTGTCATGCTGCGGGGCCTCTGGAGCAGAGCCTCCCTCAATAGCCCTGGGCTGTGTTGGCCACGTGGGCCAGTTTCCCAGCCTAGAAGACCAGGTGATGCCTGCCCCCTTTGGAGAAAACTGTGTGGGAGGCCCTATGTCTAGAAGTGAACGAGGGAAGCCAGCCCATCAGACAGGGCTTTCCTGGGGAAAGGGATGCCCAAGATGGGGGCTCTCTGCGGAGTGACCAAGGCGGGGCATTGGTTACTGAAAATTCTTTGCTCCCATGGGCCGTGGTCCCGCCCAGCGCTCACACCTGCTGCTGGTGCGGCTACTGGCCCCAGTCGCTCCTCAGGCCTTCTCTACCTCCTCCTGCTGCTGAGGGGCGATTGAGGCCAGCAGCCGCCGCTTGCACCCGCTGCTGGCGCCAGCCCCAATCGCTCCACGCTGCTAGTGGGTGCAAGCGGAGCCGACGCCATCAGCATGTGGGAGCGGGGGAGCGGGAGCGGGGCTGCCGGCAGACAGGGGACCGGGGGCCACGGCAGGAGGGGCCGGGCCTCGTGGCTCACATCTCCTTTCAAGGTGCACGAATTCGTGCACTGGGCCCCTGGTATTATTACTAATATCCCTAGTGTCTAACACAGGGATTCTCACATAGAAGGCCCTCAAAATCAACCAAGTTTAGGTAATAAACCAACAGTGGGCCCGAGTCCTTCTCTGTACCATTGACCACCCCTGGTCAGTTCACCCCTTGCTCTCAGATGGTCTGGCGCCTATTTCTGACTAAGGATGTTGCTGGAGGCCTCTTCCCACTGTTGCATGCTCACTGCCTGACAGCCCCCACTGGCTCCTCCTGATGCCCCTGCGACGTGAGGAAGCACTAACAATCCTGTGTTGTGATATTGACAGCATGACCCCATTCGCTTCCTGGTGACACACCCTAGGCTGAGGATTTGTGTGTGTGTGTTATTTGGCTGGGGGTAAACAGTACCCTCATTATATGATTGGAAACTGAGGCATAGAGAGGCCAAGTCACTTGCCCCAGGTCACACAGCTCCTCCCTGCCAGCTACCAGACAGTCACCAGAGAAGGGCTCTATGTTAGTGTTGCAGTTGCAGGAGATTAAGGGGGAGAAGTTTTCCCTACCTTGACCTTTCATTCTTCCCCCTAGACCCTGTTTGCACATTTGCCTTGGGTACCATGGGCAGATGTTGGTCCTGATGCCTTGGGTACCATGGGGGTCCAATCAGATGTTGACATGCAATGGAACCTGTGGCTACAGGCCCAGGTCCTAAAAGGGCTGGAGGAGTTCAGTGGGCAGACAAAGCAGGTGGGCTTTCCCCACAGAGGGAGGAGTATGACGAAGGTGGGGGGTGTGAAGTAGCTTGTTTCATCTGCTGGTAGACCAGTGCCTCAGTCAGCCTCTGCCCTCCTTACCCTCTGTGTGCCTCTCTGTGCCTCAGTTTCTCAATCTACAAAATGGGAAAGTGATACAGCACCTATCTCGAAGGGTTGATTTATGTGACAGAATGAGCCCTCCTGTAAACTGTAGACTCAGTGATTGTGACATGTCCATAAGTTCATCAACTGTCAGGAGGTTGGGGTGGGGGAGGCTGTGCACATGGGACAGGGCTATGTGGAAACGCTGTACTTTCTGTTCATTTTTTTTTTTTTTTTTTAATATATTTTATTGATTTTTTACAGAGAGGAAGAGAGAGAGATAGAGAGTTAGAAACATCGATGGTAGAGAAACATCGATCAGCTGCCTCCTGCACACCCCCCACTGGGGATGTGCCCGCAACCAAGGTACATGCCCTTGACCGGAATCGAACCTGGGACCCTTGAGTCCGCAGGCCGACGCTCTATCCACTGAGCCAAACCGGTTTCGGCTTTTCTGTTCATTTTTGCAGAGAACCTAAAATGACTTTAAAAAACAAAAATGTATTTTTAAACAGTTGTCATAGGATGACATGAGTTAATCCCCTGTGAAGTGCTCAGAGCAGTGCCTGACACAGCACTGGTGTCTGTGTTCTTCTCTCCACCATCCTCAGGTCATTCATCCATTCATTCTAAACATGCTTTCTGACCCCTGTCCTGGCGCTGAGGACACAGACATGTAGAACACTCCTCCTGGTACCAGCTTACCCGTTGGGCCCAGGAGTCTTGTGGGTGCTGTGGGCACAAGTATCCTAGGAGGGAAACAGCATCAGGGAACTGGCCCCACAGCACATCGCTGCAGACAGCACCACTCAGACGGAACTCCAGAGTGAGATGGGGTCAGGAAGACATTCAGCCACCTGGGAGGGGGGCAGGGTGGGTGTTGGTGCCACACTGAGGGGTCTGGACCATGACAAAAACTTTAAGCCAGCAAGGACTTGGAGGATTTGCATTTTAGGTGCTTTCTGGCAGCCAAGGGTGGGCAAGTGCAGGAGGGACCTCTCAGGGCAGCTTGGTGGTGGCAGTCCTGGATGAGACTGAAGAGCTGGGGTCAAGATTGTCCTGGGCTCTGAGAGGGCCACATGCCTGGCTCTGGCCAACAGGGTAGGTCTGAGGCAGAGGCCTGTAAGAGGGGCATTTTTCTCCTCCGCTGCCCATACTCTTTCCTGGAGCCCGCCTGCTGGCCTGTGCCTCATTTTTAGCACCCCCAGGGTGTCCCTGGGGCCCGGCCCAGCCCTGTCTGCTGGAGCCTTCCACAGAGAACTGCTTTATTTAAGTCCGTGTTGTGCATATGGAAATAACTAGAGGCCTCTGTATTTAATCTGGCTCAGCTGAGAAGATTTTTGGCTCTGTGCACACATGTTGAAAATCTTTCTGAGTGAGCCCAGGGGTTGGCAGCTCTGGTCATTTTTATGCAGTCAGAACCAACAGGCACTGCCGTGGCTCAGCTGGGATGAGGGTCTGGCAGAGGGCAGGCTACAGAAAACGGCCGATAAAACACAGAAAGGGCAGAGGTGATGCCAGTCGCAGAGGAGGCCATGGCGAGGGAGGCAGTTTGGTAAACATTGTTGCACAAGACCAGGAAGCTGTAGGTAGAATGAAAGGAAAGGGGCTTTTGGCAGAATTTCCCTACCCTGTGGGTGCATCTGCAGCCATAGGGGCACCATTCTGAACATAAATGGGCAAAGGGTCTGTCGAAGGTGGGCAGAGCTCAGGTTCAAACCCCTGGACATCACCTGAAAGCCTAGTTTTGGAATATCTTGACCCTGTGAAACTGAGGAGTGAGGACTGCTGGTGCATTGAAGCTTGGTGGCTCAGCCAGCCATATGACTGAGGATCGTGGTGGCCTCACTTTGATAGTCTTGTGAAAATCAGATACTCAGAGGATGCAGCAAAGCAGAAGTCCTTGTCATTCCCACCAGCTGTGCAGAGCTGTGGGAATTACTGAGCCCTGTCCCTTGGGACTTGGTGTTCCAAATCAGGTTCCTTGGAAATAAACTGATCCCAGAGCTACAGATCTGACTTCTTCTCTTTGAGTTGGGTCTTAAATTTTTTTTTTCTTTTTTGCAAGTATCATAAGCAAATGCAGAATGCCCTCACTAGGCACAAAGGTGACCGAGGGAGAGGAGCAGGCCAGGTGTGGCCGGGACTGTGGTGATGGGAAAACGTGTGGGTCTGATGGGTATGGCTGCTGCCACTGCCTCTGACTGTTAGCAAGCAGGAGTGTGGACTCAGTGTGGCCAGAACCCTACTGCCTCCCCGCCCCCAGGAGAAGACAGAAGCCCAGATTTCCATGTAAAAATCTCTAGATGGTAAAATGTTGGTGATTCATCTGAGGGTTTTTTGTTGTGTTTTTGTTTTGTTTTGTTTTGTTTTTCCAAATGCTGTTTGAGCAAGGGCCAGCCAATCTGGAGCTCTGTATTGAGACCTGTTGAGCTCCTTGCACAGAGGCTCTATCTCCTGGAGAGCTCTGGGCTGTCTCAAGTGCCCATAAATAAAGAGTGCCAGGGTGGGCACGGGGCCTGACTCTCCAGTGGCTCCAGGCCTTTCAGCCAGCTGTCCCAGGGTTGAGGCCCAGGGTCCTGGAGGGATGGGCCTGACCTCTGCCTCAGTCCTGGCTCAAATGGCTCAGGGGGAATACAGGGATTTTTCACAGCTTCCCAGGAAAGGCTGCAGGACTTGTATTAGAGGCTTGATTTTTCTCTTGGGTTAGGCCTGTCCCCTGACTTCAGTCCCCAGGATGATCCTTAGGCAGGTTGGAGGCCTCCAATAGAGACACCGCAATGAGCAGCACTTCCTCAAGCAGAGGCCCTGGTTGGGCTGGATTGTAGGGTGTTTGCATGCCCCCCCCCCCCCATCCCTCCCTAGGGCCTCATTGCAGCTGGCTTTGAGCCCAAGTAAAAGTGCATGTTTGCCAGCCTGTGGGGTGCATCTCTGTTCCTGGTTCCTCTCTGAGGCTTCATCAGTGCTGGCCCAGCCCAGCTGGCTTCCCTGTGTTTTGGGAGGTGGGCATGGAGCAGGGTAGGCCAGGAAGCTGACCCAGGGCATCCCTGAGTGTGGGGCTGCATGTGTCCTCTGTTCCTCTGTGACTGGAGGCCTGAGCAATAGTGTTCTGGGTGCAGAATGTGTGTCTGTACCTTGGAGAATCTTGCCAGCTTCTACAACTGTTTAGAATTCCCAAGACCCAGCTGTAGGCCGAAGAAGTGAGTATGGACACAGGTCCCATCTCACCTGTGCTCCAAGGATCACTTGGTGACCTGGTTAAGTCTCTCTCCCATCTAGTGCTCTTTCTTCTAAATAGGAGAGGGTGAGCCCTTGCCATTGGCTTGTGGGGAGTAAATGAGATGGCCCAGTGAAATGCCAGGGGAAGCTGACATGAGGGTGGCACTACCCATAGGCCTTAGAGGAAGAAGAGAGGGCCCTGAGAAGCTGAAGCATGAGGTGCCGTCGGGGAGGATGCACTCGGCACAGCTCTGCAGCTTCAGAGCCTGATTATTCTTTGGGCAGCATTGTTTCCCTCTCTGTGTTTGTTGAATGAATGAACAAATGAGTGATGGTGTTTCCTTAGTTACTGGTAGTATCACTCATTCATTTGTTCATTCATTCAACAAATACTAACTGAGCACCTGCTATGCCAAACCCTGAGCGAGGAACAGGATACATTGGCAGCCACCTCTCTGCCCTTCCAGAGTTGACTCTTTATTTATTTATTTATTATTTTATTGATTAAGGTATCACATATTTGTCCTCATCCCCCCCATTCCCATCCCAAACCCATCCCCACGCATGCCCCCACCCCCCTGTTGTCCCTGACCACTGGTTAGGCTCATATGCAGCACACAAGTCCTTTGGTTGATCTATCTCCCTTATCCCCACTCTCCCCTACCTTCCCTCTGAGGTCTGACAGTCTGATCAATGCTGTTCTTGTTCTTCAGTCTATGTTGTTCATCATTTCTCCTAGATGAGTGAGCTCATGTGATACTAGAAATACACTTATAAGAACCGAAAATGAGACAAGCAATAATGGTTATGCTGAGAGGCAAATGAATCAGTCTATAGTGAGTTTCTTTCTGGGCCAACAGCTCTTTTGAGTCCCAATTTCTATGTCAAACAGTTCCTTATGTGTAGATGTCAGCAATGATATTTCAGTTCTGGATGGTGGACAAATGGTGGTAATGCAGGTCCGACCCTCTCTGGTTTGGTCCTGGGCAACCTGCAGCGACGCACAGCTGCTGACTGCTAGTATGGCAAGGCGACGTCAGCGACTTCCATCTCTGGACTGCTTCTTTTCTGTCTTCATGGCTGGAGCAGTCCTGTCAATTCCTCTCTGTTGCAGGAATCCACATGGATTGATCAGAGTTGTTTTCTGAAAATATACAAACATATTCTCGACCAAAAGTTAATAAAGGAATCTTTTCTATAAATTTGACTTGTGATCCTTTTTCATTTTTTGCTGAAACGATTTTCCTTTGGCTTATTTTGACACCATGTATGTTTTACATGGGTGTCTTGCTGTTAGCATTACAAATGAAAGTTAATTTTCTAAAGTAAAAATTTTCTAGATGTAATTTACTTACAGGATATTTTTCCTTACACGATATTCTTCTACTATCACCCCTTTTTAAAATTTAAATATTAGGAGGCTTTTGGAAATTTTATAATGTAATCTTGATAGCTTTTAAATTTTAATTTTTTGTACTAAAATATGACTGCTTTAGGTTCATTACATGTTACGCAATTTTACCATGAGATGAACTACCAATAAAAATTTTAGTTAACACTTTAGGAACAGTTTTTTTTGTCCAGTACAATTGATTTTTCTAGAATATTCGCTTATTTCAATTAGCCAATTTAAATTAGCCTGAAAACTTGACTACTATTTTACTGTCAAATTTAATACTCTAACAAACATCTTATTTTACCCTGTAAATATTAGTGGAAAGGATTATTTGCCTTCTTGAGAAGGCCCTGAGCATTCCTGGTGCTAGGCTGGGTTTAGATATCAAAAACCCCAGTTCCCCACATCATGGGTACAAGACAACTCAAACAAGTCTTGTTGCAGTGAGAGGGCAGCTGCTGTCGGCCAAGTCTCTGTCTGTTACCCGGGTCCCGATTTGAGCTGGGCATGGGAAGCTAAGCAGCCATGGGGCAGGAGACTTCCCTCAGAAGGGGTGAGGGTTCAGGCCCCTGCAAAGTTGGGGTGTGAGGGTCTGTGCCCCACCTCTGTTAACCCCCAAGTTCTCTCCTGATGGCCCCTCTGCGACTATGCCTGTCTTAGGTTGTTCCTTCCCTGAGGAATCTTACCCGTCTCTGGCTAACCAGCCATCCTCCGGGGCCAAGCAGGGTGATGTGAGGTTCAGTTCTGTCTCCTTGGTAGCCTACGCCCCTGTGGCCTCCACGCCCAGCACCTGCCTTGGGATCCCCTCGCCTGCTGGAAGGGCCCCAGCACTGATCATATATCTTGTGAAACCCAGGTTTCTTCTCCAGGGAGGGCCCAGCTCACCCCACTGGGCAAGAGACAGATCCATGGTACCAGCCATCACGAGGCTTCAACCTCGGCATGAACAGAAAGCTCAGGCAACAGCTGTGGACAATTGAATGTGAGAAGAGGGTCCCTCTTGGCCAAAAGGGCAAGAGGGTCCAATATAGAATGCTCATGTGCTTTCCCAGGGGGCCCTGTACACAGTGGAAGGGATTAAATCCTTTCATGTCCTTTTTAAATTGCTGCCAGACATTCAAAGAATTAGTTTGTAAGTTTGTTTGGGATAATTGTACATTATGCTGTTGTAATTCTAAAATATCTAGAGATGTGTTACCTTTGTCTCCAAGCACCAAAAAGATGATTTTGTATTGATACCCAAGGGTGCGAGGTACTATTATAGGTAATGGGGATAACACAAATCTGGGAAAAATTATAATGACATTGTAGAATAATATCATGTAAGGATATACTTTGCTCTAGGCCATGGCAATTCAATTTCAAACTGGCTGTCAATTTCTTTTTGTATAGACAAGGTCTTTGTTACATTTTCTACATCTCTCCCAGGAGCAAGTAGTGATAGTCCCTTTCTTTGGTGTCCACACAAGCCAAAAACCTCTCTTTAATTTTACATACAAAGGAGCAATGGTTTGATTTTGTGTCATACAAAAGGGAAGCTGGGTGGAGACTCCTGTATAATTATACTCTCTTGTCCCACCCATGGTCCTCCTGGATGACCAAGGTGTTTGGTATTATTGGTGACTACATTAGGCGGGGGATCAGCCCACGTAAGGGCTCTTACCCATGAAGGGTCAGGAACATAAGTCCAAAATACTTCCCCATTTGCCCCAGGTAATCTTACTGTACAGCTGTTGACTGCTAGCATGGCAAGAAAGACGTTCTCAGGCATCCTTGGGGTTCTGGTTACCTCACAAATTATTTTTAAATTTTTTTAAATTTTTTATTTTTATTATGATGATTATTATTTTTTATATGTGTCCTTATTCCCCCATTAACCCCCCATCCTCAATTCGTGCCCCACCCCCCTGTTGTCTGTGTCCATTGATTAGGCTCATTGCATGTACACAAGTCCCTTGGTTGATCTCTTCCCCTTTTTTCCTACCAACCCCCTCCTTCCCTGAGGTTTGAGGTTCTGATCGATGTTTCTCAGTCTCTGGATCTGTTCTTGTTCATCAGTCTATACCGTTCATTATATTCCACAAATGAGTGAGATCATGTGATATTCATGTTTCTCTGCCTGGCTTATTTCACTTAGCATAATGCTCTCCATCTCCATCCATGTTGTTGCAAATGGTAGGAGCTCCTCCTTTTTTACCGCAGCGTAGTATTCCATTGTGTAGATGTACCACAGTTTTCTGATCCATTCATGTGCTGATGGGCATTTGGGCTGTTTCCAAATCTTAGCTATGGTGAATTGTGCTGCTATGAACATAGGGATACATATATCCTTTCTGGTTCATGTTTCTAGTTTCTTGGGATATATTCCTAGGAGTGGGATTACTGGGTCAAATGGGAGTTCCATTTTTAGTTTTTTGAGGAAACTCCATACTGTTTTCCACAGTGGCTGCACCAGTCTGCATTCCCACCAGCAGTGCAAAAGAGTTCCTTGACAGTAATACAGGAAGGGGTGAAGGTGATGCAGACCAGGCTGTGCGAGGGGTTGGACAGGCCAAGTGGCCAGATGCTGGCTCTATTTTGAAGGTGGAACAGCCCAATTTGTTGACAGATAGGAAGTAGGGTGTAAGGAAAAGAGAGTTGCCAAGAGTGACTCTCAGATTATTGGCCTGAGCAGCTGGAAGTCTCAAGTTGCTGTCAGCAGAGATGGTGTAGGCCACTGGGTCGGGGAGCGCAGGAGCCCACTTTTGAGCCTGTTTCAGATGCCTACTAGTCATCAAAGGGTAAGTGCCTGGGCAGTTGAACGTTGGTTTGATTCCTTTGTGATTACTGTATGTCCCCAGTAAAGTAAATTTGGGAATTGGGTAAAAGCAGAAACCCTCCGGACTCCCTCTGACCCCTACCAAGCCCTATAGGGGTACGTTCTTGATTGTCCAGAAAGCTTGTCACCTTCCACTTTTGGATATGATGCTCCTGGTTAACTAGCCAAAAGTCACTTTGGATGTTTAGGTGGATGTCACATTGAGTCTGTGCCTCACATAGACTCATGCCTTAAATATTTTCAGTTTTCCCGCGAGTGGCATCCCACTGCCCAGGTCTTGGCCGTGTCTGGAGGCTTTGAGTGGAGGGTTCAACATGTGTGCCTAAGTATGTGCTGCCTGTGGACTTACCCTCGCTGCCTCTCTGTCCACCTGCCCTAGCCCTGCAGGCTGGCCTGTGTTCCCTCCTGCTCATCACCTTTCCTGAGGATCCTTCCTTCTAGTTCACATTTATCCCAGCTCTGCCTACTTGGGGGGCTTCCAGCATCACCAGGCCCAGTCTGGGGAGGTCCTCAGCTCCTCCTCCCTAAGAGGGACTGAGCTTCAGGTGTTCCTGGGGGCCCATAAGTCCCTTCAGTTGCCACATGGGCATGTGTCTTCTCCAAGAACCACTTACCAGCTGTGGGCCAAACTGTAAGGCTCAAGGCATCCTTGGAGATGCTGGGAGATGACGGAGGTCTCCAGACCCTGCTGAAACGCCTACACAAGGCAGCCCTTCTCCAGTAGCCGAACTGCTAAAAACTTCTCTGAAGCCCCCAGGCTGCCTTCACCTTGCTTCTGGTCCCACTGCCTGCCTGCTTCCTTTGCCCCAGGATGGCCCCACAAAGACCTGGGGTGGCAACTGGTCCTGAGGCTGCTCTTCTCCAGCTGAGCTATCCCTGCTCTTGTACAGAGGACAAGACCTCCAGTTTTTTCCCACCCTTACCTCCTCCCTAGACCTTGCCCTGGTCTGTCTGAGTCCCTCCCCCAGGAACTGGAGCAGAACAAGATCATCCCCTTTCTCATACGGGGTGATAAACCAGGGTCAATATAGCCTAGGCGGCGAAGAGCGGCAGAAAGCCCCACAAGGGAGCTTGTCAGGGCTGGGAATTCGTAGGTCCTGCCAAGAGTGACTCTCAGATTATTGGCCTGAGCAGCTGGAAGGCTCGAGTTGCTGGACTCCCTTTCTGGACATCAGAAACCAGAGCAGAGCATGGGGAAAGCCACAGGCCTGGAGGCATGAGGGCCATGCGCATTTCAGGGGCTGTTGCTCTCTGGCCTGTGAAGACTGCCAGGAATCTGGAATGAGGCTCCTACTGTGGACATTTAACCACGGACGGGCTTTCAGATTGCCACTTCCTCCAGCCCAGCCCATTCTGAAGAGTGTGCTTCCCCACATGATAGGACTTTAGCTGGCCACACCCAGCCCAGGCTTATTTATCTCATGACCGTGCTACACCCAAGACCCCCAGGCTCTCAACCCCAACTCTGCCCAACGTGTCAACTGCTTGCTCTTCCTCTGAGCAGCCAGGTGGTAGATATACCCGCTTGGTGTCCAGTCCCATCCCCATTCTTCCCTACATGGGTGACCTCAGCCCAGTCACTCAGATTCATCTTCAGAAGGAACAGTGACCTGGCTGCCTCCTTGCTCCCAGGATAGTGTTTGGGTTACTGGCCATGTAATTTAAATACCCAACACAGAACCTGTACCTGGCAGGTTTGGGGAAGAGAGTTGCTACCACATAATCCCAAGCTGTGTGACCAAGTCTACACGCACACACTGCCTGGGTTCTCATTTCTCTCACTAGCTGTGTGACTTTGGGGTGGGCTGGCCCTCTCCAGGGCTGAGAGGATCAAGTGAATGACATGTGAAGCTTACAGCACTCCTAGCTATGTAGGCATTAGCTGTTACCATCATTGCTGTTAGAGAGGAACCACTGGCACCCTAACAGTGGGTCTCCGCTTCTGCCGTGCCCTCTTGCCTGTGCCCAGAGCCACCTCTAACTAACATTTTTCTTGAGAAAAGTCACTTACAACTTCACAGGTCATAATTGGAGACATCTGTGACCTAGAGACCAAGGGCCCCCCACCCTGACTCACTCCCCAGCTAGAGTCTGGGTCCCTTTCTAGGACTCTGCTGTGCTCCCTCATCACCAGTGTCTATGGCTCAGGGCTGGGATGGGTGTTCTCAGAGAGACCCTGCAGAAGTGGGGGGCAGATAACCCTGGCTCCCGCACTGGGCCTCTCTGCCCCTCCCTTTTCTAACTGCTGGGACATGTGGGTTGGGTTGGGCCCTCAGAAAATTCCCAGACAGAAATTAGAAAGCATTTTTTATGAGCAAAACAGCCTTTTAGGGACTTTACCTGTATCAACTCTGTTAAGCCTCCCAATAGTCATGTGAAGTCAGTACTCTAATTGCCCCCATTTAACAGAAAAGGAAACTGAGACACAGAAGTCTTCCTGTCTTTGGCCTCACAGCTGGTAAGTGGTGTAACCAGAATTCCAGCCTAGACATCTGGCTCAGAAGCCACAGCAAGGTGCCCACAGAGTCCCCACCGTGGCAGAAAGGAGGCAGGGCGTGGTGGGAGGGCATTTCAAAATGTGTTCTCTGTGCTGATGCTTTCCACGTCCTAGGGTAGTTGGAAACTCTGGATGCCATTCTGTAATAATCCAGACATTTCCCCACGTAAAAATAACAGACCAGCTTCCAGTGGAGGAAGGTGTGTTTGGAAAACCGTAGAGGAGGGGAGCAGCTTAGGGTAACCATCCACTGGCTCAGAGCTTGGAGTCCCTGGGCCGCGGGAGCCACGTGTGGACACAGCCATGTGTACCTCCAGCTCTTGTCTGCTCTCCAGCCCTTCCGTGCTGGTCCCACCTCCGGGTCCATTGTGCACAAGTGGGGCTTGTATTTTGGGAAGGAACAGGTCCCGGGCCCCTGTCTTTGCTGGAGACCAGGGCTTTCAGGGACTCCCAGTGGGATGGGTAGACTTCTCTTTTTCTCCAGGTAGTCCACACAGTGACGAGGAATGTGAAAGTGGGGTTGCAGTAGGCAGGGTGGCCCCACGGAGGAAGTAGGATTTAAGCTGAGTCCTGGGTGTGGTCCCCCCAGAGGCCAAGAAATACAAGTAAAGGGCAGTGGGGAGACACAGGTTGGGGTGCAGGTTCAGACAGTTGGTAGAAGCTTCCAGCCAGGATAGGAGTCCTTCTGCCACATCTCTGCCTGGGATCTGACCTGAGCATTTCTAGTGACAGAGCTCACTACCTCCTAAGCAGCCCTGGCCACGGAGAGCATTTTTTCTCAGGCAGGCACCGTTGATCATAGTTCCGTGCAAGGAAAAATCTGCTCCTCCTTTACTGGTCAGCTCATTCTAGGATTGCTGACAGGCATCTTATCTTTCCTTGCTGCTTTTCTCTTGGCCAAGCAGTCCCAGCTCAGTGGGAGGTGATTTCTAGACCCCAAGGTTTGCTCCTGGCATACTGTGATTTGGGGTCATCAAATAGAGTTGACCTCACATGCCAGCGGGGGTCAGATTTGTGGAGTGCTGTGTTGGAATATGTGTGGGCGGGAGCCTGTGACCAGTTAGCAGTGTCTGCCTCATGCAGGCAAGGGGTGAGCACATGCCCAGATTTGCGATTTCCACTTTGGGGCTCTGGATGGCTGTTCAGGGCAGCAGCGTCCACAGTCTTCTGCCGGGATCTGACCCTGAAGGTGGATCGCAGGGCTGTGTTAGCTCCTGTCTTCTAATGAGTGACTGGCTTCGCTGCATCATAGTATCAGTTCATATTAACTTATGGTCAGCTAAAAATATTCCCCAGTCTTTTTAATAAGAACATCCATTAAACCAGATCTTTCCCCATCTTAACATTGTTTCCATTATATGGATATATAATTAATTTGAATCAATTTCTTGTTGACAGACATTTAGGTTATTTCTAAATTTTTATAATTAGAAACAATACTGCAGTGAAATTCCTGATATTTACTTCTTTCTGCATTAATCTTTTCTTAGCCTGAATTTCTAGAAAAGGGATTTCTGAACTAGGAGCATCAAAAGATTTCAGGCAGCAGCCACCTAATTGTCATACAATATTCCAGTGACTAAATTGACAGGGAATGCCAGAGACTTGGAACAGGTACCCACCCTGTTCTTTGATTTGCATGTGGTCCAGCAGTTTAGTCCCAGTGTGGAGCTGAGGACTGACTCCAGAGTCTTTAGTCCTGCTTGTGGGAAAAGCCTCCCCAAGGGAGGTGACCTGGGTGCTGAGACCCTGAACTCCACCTGGGAATAACTGGCATAGAAGTGGTGTTCAAGGCATGGTTCCATGGGCCTGGAGGCTCAGGAGGGAGGAGGCAGTAGGGGGAGCAGAGGGGTGGGAGTGGGGGTGAGGGTGGAGGTGGGCCTGGCAGTTCCCTGACCCCAAAGTCTCACCTGTGAACTCAGGTTTCAAAAGCAAAGAGCTTTGTCCCTGGGCAATCTGCTGTGGGGATCTTGCTGTGGGAAGGGAGAAGATGACTGTTCTGCTGACATTTGACTTTCTCCTCACCCAGGAAAGAACTGGGATTAGAGTTGAGTACTAATCAGGACAGGGGCTTAGATCCTTGAATTTTAGAAAATATCTTTATTGGTTCAGCCAGTCAAGCATCCACATGATTTAATTTGATAATTATTTCTAGCTACTATGAAAAAGTTCTACCTACTTCTGAGAGTGCCTGTTGTTGCACATACTTGTTAACACTGGACATTTTCACTTAAAAATTTTATCTTTCTGTTAGCCAGATTAAGAAAAGACTCTTCTAACGTTTAATATTGAGTAGCTTCTGATTGGGACAAATAAGAAGTGATGTTCTCTGGCTCAAGACAAGCTCTTAAGCTTCATATCTCCACCCATGATGTGCGCACTTTTGTCCACTCGTTTTATTGGAGGACAGTGTTGGTCACCATTTCTTTTCTTATCTGGATAGTTTGAGGTTGGTTTTGATTTTCAGGACATGGAAGGGCTGCCATATTGCACAACTCAAGGAAATACCACTCACATAGATGCTGCAGGAATTGGCGATAGATTGAATGGGGCGGGGGGGGGGGGGAGGTTGGCTGTAGGGAGGGACTGAAGTGATGGCATCCAGGATTCTGGCTCAGGTCACTGTGTCACTGTGCGGTGATGGGGACAGATCACAAGGTGGGTTTACAGCACATGTATGTTGAGTGGGGATGATGTAAGAAAAATGTTTCAGGACCCAGTACACAGCAGGCATGGGACAGTGCCTTCTCTCCCTCAGCAAGCGTTTACTGACCCCATGTGTTGGCACTTGGGGAATATCAGTAAGCAAAACAAACAGACTTACCCTTGCCCTTATAGAGCTTATGGACCAATGTAGGAGACAGACAACAAACCAAAAAAATAGGATGAATACATTATACAACGTGTTCCAAGGTGATGATCGTCATGGAGAATAGAAAAGGCGAGTAAGGATTGGAAGTGCTGAGGGGAGGGAGGTGTGGCTTTAAACTAGGTGAATAGGGTGGGCCTCCTTCAGAAGGTGGCATTGAATCAGGACCTAAAAGAGGCGAGGTGAGGTCCCCGCAGAGGTGCAGGAAGAGTGCTCCAAGCAAAGGGAGTAGCCCATGTAAGGCCCTGAGGCAAGAGTATGCCTCACTCTTTTGAGAAGAGAGAAAGTCAGTGAGGCTGGAGTAGATGAACAAGGAGAAGAGGAGCCAAGATGAACTCAACTGAGGCCTGGCCTTGAAGGACAGGTCAAGGACAGTGTCTTCTGAGTGTGATGGGGAGCATAGGAGGCACTTGATCTGGTTTATGTTTTATCAACATTGCTCTGACTTCTGTGGGGAGAAGAGAGGCAGGGAGACCAGTAAGGAGGCTGTGTGATAATCTAGGAAAACTTGCTGGCGGCCTGCACCACCTCCTGAGGAATGGGGAGAGCCTGGGTATGTTTGGAAGGTAGGGCTGATAGAGGAGAGGAAGCTGGAGTTGCCATCATGAAGGGAAAGGCTGTGGGTGACTGTCAGACCCCTTCTCTTGGCCTGGAATGGAGGCTCGGCCCCTTCTCCCTAGCATGTTCGGGAACCTGCTGGCCTAGGCATTTAGGAGGGCTGGTAATGCACAGAGCAGGAATCCTGGGCTGTCGTAGCTCCAGAAAGTTCTTCACTCCCCAGCCAACTCCATTCCTATCAGACCTAAAGAGTGCCCCTCCTGCTGGACCCAGTCCTCTCTCCAGGGTGGCACACCTGCTGATGTCCTGCCTAGGAATCCGGGTTGCCATGTGGGCAGCCATGCCCTTGATCACTACAAGGCAACTGTTTCTCTTTTCTTAACCCCTGTGCCCCAAACCACAGACGGGCCCACAGACACTCCCCTCCCTGGTGTTAGGGAGAATACCTTGTTTTGCCTGCTCACACTCGTTTTAAGGCCTGGTCAGCAAGGGCTAGGGCAGTGGTCGGCAAACTCATTAGTCAACAGAGCCAAATATCAACAGTACAACGATTGAAATTTCTTTTGAGAGCCCAAAACTGACTTCTGCACATGGGCCACAAAGTTTCAATCGCACTGTACGTTTCAGTCGCACAGATATTTTGTGGAAGAGCCATACTCAAGGGGCCAAAGAACCGCATGTGGCTCGCGAGCCGCAGTTTGCCGACCACGGGGCTAGGGAAAGGATCAAATCCATCACCTACGTGAGAGATGAGCTCTGCTCCTTCTCCCAGAGCAGCAGGCAGAGTAGCGAAGGCCCAGGCCTGCCTCACTCCCTGACAGCCACCGACAGCTCAGAGAGCCTGAGATGGCGCATGGGGCATCTGCCTCTGGGGATGCACAGAAACCTCCCTCTCTCCTGTGTCTGCAAACTCAGGGTGGCCAGAATATTTTAAATCCACGTGAGCAGAGCCCTGACCAAGCATTGCCAGCATGGGGAAATCCCGGTGAGGTGTTCACAGGCTGCTCTCAGAAGGCGGGATAGTGGGAGGAGTATGCGGCTTTCGGCCACACAGCCAGGTGGGCTTTTCCAATGGAGACTGTCTGCTCATCTGTAAGTTGGCATTAACCACCTGTGGGTCTGACATGGGGACACCTTCACTCTTCCACACACTGTTTATCGTGAGGCACTGTTTGAAGTTTTATCCGAACTGTGAACATAAGAAATATCCAAGCCTGAAGAGAATTTTTGTAAAAGTTTATTTGAGCCAAACTGATGACATGCCGAAAAGCAAGATTTCAAATGCTCTGGAGAATGACAATTTTGAAGTTTCTTTTATACATTTGAAGTTAAATGAGGGAACAAAGGAAGATTAAATGGAAGTGGGAGAAAGCAAAGTGGGGATTGAATTACAGAGTAGTGAAGATTATATGCTCTCTTAAGGTGTTACCACTTATTTCAAAGGTATGTTAACCTAGATACACAGAAACCATGGATGAGGCTTGCTTATGGCAAAAATAAACCTTTTACTGAAAAAGTTATATGCCTGGGACGTGACTACCCACCATGATCTGCCCAGTTAGGAATTTATGATCAGATCACCCTGTGAGGTTACTTTCCATAGAACACCCCCCCTTTTTTTTTCCACAGTTCCCCCTTTTGGTCATAAAACAATCCAAAGGTTGTATTGATGACCAACTTTTTGGTCGGATCGTATGATCTCACAATGTGAGGAAGGTTTTCTCTTAGGAATCTCAATATCGACGTTGTTTTGTTGAAAAGGGGGGCCACTGGGGAAGAGGCAGTACTGTAACCATAGGATGTGAGTTGAGGCCAAATTTTCCAAAAGGGAAGGGTAGGTAAATGGAAGGCAGTGAGGCCTTTTGGGGCTTCATTGTGAAAAACTCTGGGTCATTTCTGTCCTATGAGCTAGCATGATTCGAGTTTTGCCTCTGTCTCACTTTTTGTATTTTGCATCTAGTATAACATTCACATAAGCCATGAAAAGAGTATTAATAGTTGTTTTATACATGTTCAGTAATCATAAGGAGTTGGACTATATAGAAAAAAATCCAAAGAATAAGTATACTATTATGATGACTATTATTAGCAGACAAAAACAATGGAAATGGATTCTGAGTTCAACGTCACTTGGTTGGTATACAGACCTTGTAGATGTCTTTGGATAGCTGTCCACCTCTGAAGTCAGGGGCTTTTCAACCTAGAGGAGTCTTTGGTGTCCCTTATAGGTGGAGGCAAGTGTCAGAGACAAGGGGTCCATGTCCCTTCCTGGTGAGGTGCTTGATAGGGTCCCCTTCCAATGAGATTGGAAAGTGTCTTTTATTTGATGTTCTTTCCAATAAACAAAATCTCCAGGTGGCAGTTAGTGATCTTTAAAGTCACTGTCTCCTGGGAGTTCCCTGGGAGAAGTGGTCACCTACTTGGCATTATTTTTCTTTCTTTTTTTAAAAAAATATATTTTATTGATTTTTTACAGAAAGGAAGGGAAAGGGATAGAGAGCCAGAAACATCAATGAGAGAGAAACATCGATCAGCTGCCTCCTGCACACCCCCTACTGGGGATGTGCCCGCAACCAAGGTACATGCCCTTGACCGGAACCGAACCTGGGACCCCCCAGTCCGCAGGCCGACACTCTATCCACTGAGCCAAACCGGCCAGGGCCTTTCTTTCTTTTTTTAAAAACATATTTTTATGATTTCAGAGAGGAAGGTAGAGGGAGAGAGAGATAGAAACATCAATGATGAGAGAGAATCATTGATCAGCTGCCTTCTTCACGCATGATCCACGCTGGGGATTGAGCCTGCAGCCAGGGCATATGACCCGACCAGAAATCGAACTGTGACCTCTCGGTTCATAGGTCGACGCTCAACCTCTGAGCCACACAGGCCAGGCCTGGTTATTCATTTCCCCCCACTTATTTACATTAATGCAATTTTAACATTAAAAAAACAACAACAAAAGAACAAGTCTTTAATGTCAACAACCTGAAAGACATTTCTGTTCTACTTAAACCAACAAAGTTTATTTACTAAAGAATAATTTTAGAACACATGAACTTGAAAAGATTTTGGGTTAGTTTCTATATTTCTGAGAATTTTAGAATACCCAATCATTACAAACACTTGCCTTCAAAATCAATTAACATCAATATGCTTAATTTTAACAATATCATCCAGAGGTAAAAAGTTGCCCCACATTTACAACATAGATATATAGAAACACATAGACAAAGAGACTTTCTAGCCATGAGAAAAACTAGCTTATAAAAGAACAGTTGGATCCATATTTTGTTTTGGCAGTTGGGATAAGAAGACACTTAAAATTTGTATCTGTCCTTGACAAGTCAAGTTCCAATGACCTTCCCCCTTTTAAAATAAGGATAGGCATATTTATTTATCTATTTATTTATAATACATATATGTATATTTTATATTTCAGAGAGGAAGGGAGAGGGAGATAGAAACATCAATGATGAAAGAGAATCATTAATTGGCTGCCTCCTGCTTGCCCCACACAGGGGATCGAGCCCACAACTCAGGCATGTGCCCTGACCCAGAACTGAACTGTGACCTCCTGGTTCATAGGTTGGACAGGCATTTTTAATACCTCAAAGAATTGGATTGCCACCTAAAGTACAACATTAGTTCTGTGTGTCCCCATCCATTTATCTAAATCTTCTTTTTGAATCTTTGAGAGACCAATTAAATGTTTTCCATTCATTCTGCTTAATTTTACAGCCAGCTTTTTCTAATTGTGCCTGAAAATGATTTGAAGTAACAAAGGACCCTGCAGGAGTATTAATGGTAGGCTGACAGTTGTGGGACTTGTTGGCTTCTGAGGCACAATTTCCCAGTTAATTTTAGTTTTCCTTTGAGATCTTTAGAGTCTAAACAAACTTCTAGGGAAAGTCAGCCTTTATGTGTGCCCTTCTTTGGATGAGCCAGAAATGATGAATCTCTCTATAGACTGCTTTACACCCTGGGGAAAGGATTTCCTCAGGCAACTCCACAAAGCTTCTTAGTCACCTGAGAATACCTGAGATTCAGGGTGGGGAAGGAATGTCCTTTCTCTTTTTGGAGCTAACTAGAGTTCAGTCTCTCATTAACCAGGAAAGGTTTTGTTCAGGTTCTCAGTAAGCAATCAAATTAAAAAAAAAAAAAAAACACCACACCTAAACTTAAAAGCAGCAACCCATTTTACCCTTCTTTTCCTGGATTATCTCAGCCCTTTTCTACCTCAAGAATTTTCTAAGAACAGCTCAGATAAATTCAGGATCTGCTTCCTAAAACAGGGAGGTCCAGGATTTCAAGAGAAAACTCATCCAAGTGTACCCAATGTGAAGCAGGGAGCCAGTGGGGCACCATGGGCCCCTGCTGGTACCTAGCACTGGGTACCCCGTACGTGTCTGCAGGGTGGTCCTGGTGGGCTTCTTCAGAATCCTGCAATACTACACCAAATAAATGTTGATGTAAGAAATGTCCAAACCTGTAGAGAATTTTTGTGTTTATTTGAGCCAAATTAAAGACATGCTGGCAAGTAAGATCTCAGATGCTCAGAGAAGAACAGTTTTGCAGTGTCTTTTATACATTTGGAATTAAGGAGGGAATAGAAGGAAGCTAACATGAAGTCAAGAGAAAACAAGGTACAGGATAGTTAAGATTCTGTGCTTCCTTGAGAATGATTACTTCTGCGGGCTCTGAAAAAGGCGTTTGGACAGGGCTTGCTTAAGGAAAGGTACGTCTTTTATAGGTCTGGGGCATGACTACCCACCATGGCCTTCCCCGTTAGGGATTTACGATCAGATCACCCTGTGAGGTTACTTTGGGTTAGATTTATTACAGAGCCCCTTTTCCGTCCACAAAACAATACTAGCATTTTAAGTTCCGTGTGTCCCCGTCCCTTTCCCTACTCAGCACATACACATGAGGCCCAAAGGAAGCTGCTGTTGGTTGACTGATGTCAGGAGCGTTGTGCAGGCTGGTATTCCTCTGACCCCTCAAAGGCATCTAGCCCTGAAATGAGAACTGACCCACCTGGTTCACAGCCAGATCAAGGCAAAGCACCTAGTCTTTTAACTCCTAGCCCAGCCCCTTCCCCAGAGAAGGGCCTCTAGTCACACTTCAGCCGCTGGGGAGCAGACTGGGAGGTCCTTTGTCACAGGGCAGCCACTGCATGCTCCGGGAAGCAGGGCCAGTTGGTGAGTGGAAGTCTTCTGTATTATGAGTTGGCCACCAGAACTGGCTCAGGGCAGAACTGGAATAGACTGCATGGGTCTGCTGCCTTTGTCCTGGCCCTCTCTGCTGTAGGGTCTCCTTCCCTAACCCCTACTTCGCGTCTCACCTAGGAGTTAGTGAACAGTCTCACATTCTACACTTGGCAGTGTGGCCCTGCCAATCCCTGTGACAAGTAGAGGCAATGGAAGGGGGGTAGACCAGTTGACCCCGAGGCTCTTGAATGCAAGGCTTTCCCATTAGTCTGCAGATGGGAGTATTAAGGAAGGACTGTAGCCTGGGTAGGGCCTGCATCACTTCTCTGAAGTCCTGGGCCCCAGAGAGACCCTGCCCCAGCCCCAGGGTTTTGTAAAGGTTGAGTGATAGTCTACAGGGACAGGCGTATGGAAAGGCATGCCTAGAGGGGTACCAGAAGCTGTTATTAATATCTTGTATAAATTTCTCCCTTTGCTCTGTGTCCTATGCTGAAGAGCAGTCTGCATTGGTAACCAGTGTCCGTCAGCTGAGTTCATGAGTTCAGGATGAAGTCAACCACTCCCCTCGTCAGCCCTGGTGCTTGGAACTTTGGGAGGATATGTACGCGTCCTGGGGATGAGGGGCAGTGCGGTGGAAGGGGGCACCTGGTCTTGGAGTCCTACCAACTTGGGCTTTAATCCTACTCACTATCTGTGCAACCTCGGGCAGGTCCCATACCAGAACGAGGGCCACAGGCTCTAACAGCAGACATCTGTTCCTCCCAGGCCTGAGGCTGCGAGGCTGAGATCACAGTGTCACAGGGCTGCTTTCTCAGGCCTCTCCTTGGCATGTAGAGGGCTACTTTCTCGCCACATCCTTACATGGTCATCCCCGTGTGTGTGTCTGTGTCCTAGTCTCTCTCATAAGGATTCCAGTCATATTGGATTAGGACTGTAGTGACATTTTAACTTAATTATCTCTTATAGACCCTACCTTCAAATAAAGGCATATTCTGAAGTATTGGGGGTACTTCATGATCCCTGAGTAGGTGCAGTAAAGAGTCACTTTTGTTAATTACTGTTTTTTTTTAAAAAAAAACAAAAACCTACAGAATCAGTGGTTTACTTAATGCAGATGGTAGGAGTGAGGGAGAGGAAATGACAGGGTCCATTCAGTCAGTGAGTAAATCTTACTGAGCACCTATTGTGTATAGGCCCTGCTTTAGGCATTGGTATCATCAGTGTCTCAATGAGCTAAACATCTGTCCTCACAAATTGACATTTTTGTGTAAGCAAAATCAGTAAAGTGTTAGATGTTAGAAGGTGACAAGTTTTACAGAGAAAATGAATCCTGAGGGAGGTGAGCCTCAGGAAGATGTGGAGCAGAGAGTCTTGGCAGGGTCCTTCTGGCTATACAGAGTGGTCAACTGCAGGAGGGTGAGGGGAAGTAGGAAGACTAGGGGTGTGGAGTTCCACTGCAATGTGGTAGGCTGCCTCTTGGACATTACCCACTCCTGCCTCCTGGTGCCCCCAAATGCCCTGGATTCTGGTTTCCTGCTCACTGGAGGCCTCTCTCCTCTCTCTTCTGCAGTGTGGAGGGCGAGGCCCCCAGCAGTGAGACCTGCACATCATTGGACAGTCCCTCGGCCTATCATCCGGACCCCTTAGCACCTGGCTCCAGCCTGAGCCCGGACCATTACGAACACACGTCTGTGGGCGCCTATGGGCTGTACTCAGGGCCACTGGGCCAGCGCACACGGAGGCCCAAGCTGCAGCACTCAACCTCCATCCTGCGCAAGCAGGCCGAGGAGGAGGCCATCAAGCGCTCACGTTCCCTCTCTGAGAGCTATGAGCTCTCCTCGGACCTGCAGGACAAGCAGGTAGGTGGGGCCTGTCTCTTGGCCACTTGGGAACGGGCAGCAGGCTTGATGGGAGAGACCCAGCTGGGGTTGGCTTCTTGTCGCTACGTCTTTGAGCCTCCTCTGAGAAGTGTGTGTCCTTGTGAGTATCTGTGGACTGGGCGTCATTGTGAATGTCAGGTGAGCACACATTGACTGGATCTCCTCCCTGTGTCCCAGTGAACGTCCAGACCAGGCGTTGGGTGGGTTCTGGCTGAGAGGGATTTTAGAATGGCCACGGTGAGTCTGAGGGACGAGTAAGAGCAGGCCTGGGTTAATGTGTGTGTTCTGGGGGAGGCCAGGTAGGAGGGACTGAGAGGGGCTTTGATGACAAAACACAGAGCCCATGCCTGCCTTCCTGAAGTCCCTCTTTACACCCTCCCCTGCAACTCCAGATTTGGGGAGCCTGTCTCAGGCAAACAGGGTTGCTGCTTGGTTTGTGAGATCCAAAGTCGGCAGGAGAAAATAGGCCCTGGCATCAGCTCTGGGCCTGAGCTGATGGCCCTGGCATCATGGCCCCTCCCCCCACCCCTGAAGGCTAACATAAGGGGCCCAGGATCTCAGGCTTGAGAGGGAGAAGAGAGGACTTGCCCTTTATTGGCCGGTGGGCTTACAGGGCTGTTCTCAGAAAGTAACCTCTGCATACAGACTGTGGGAGTGAAGCCACCTTCAGGTGAGGGGGAAACAGACCTACCCTGGCTGACTCTGGGTCTGGCCAGGCTTTGAAAAGTCAGTTTGAGCCATACACACCCCCTACCCACCCACCCGTTCCCCTCCCTTCTTCTGCTAAGATAGCCGCTCTGCTCAGCCTGCTGCTCCCTCTACTATGGACCCCAGAGAACTAGTGTGTCCCGTGTTTGGGGGAGCTGGCATCCCTGAGGAGGGCGGCTCATGGAGCTGGGCAGGCTCTTACTTTCCAGAGAGGTGAACAGACTACCAACTGGCAAGTGGGGGACCAGTACCCATACTTGGCTGTGTGAGGCTATGAGCCATTTCCCCCAGCCCCCACAGTGGCTCTGAGCAACCCTCTCCCCTGACACCAGCATCTATTTGGCTTTATTTTAGTGACCTCTATGCCTCTCTGTCTATTCTCCATGACAGACTCTTTGATTCTTCTTTTTTTTTTTTTTAATTTTTATTGATTTTTAAAGAGAGAGGAAAGGAGAGGGAGAGAGAAATAGAAACATTGATGTGAGAGCATAACATCCATCGGCTGCCTCCTGCATGCCCCCAACTGGGGAACGAACCTGCAATCTTTTGGTATATGGGACGATGCCCAACCAACTGAGCCACACCAGCCAGGCTAACTCTTTGCTTTTTCTTTTTTTACTTAACATGTTAAGCACCATGTCAATCACCGGTGACTGACACTATACTTTCTGTCTGGACCTCGTCAGTCACCGGTGACTGACAGTATACTTTTCGTTCAGGCCGTGTCAGTCACTGTTGAATGACGATATACAATTTAATAATTCTTTATTATTGGAAGTAATATATATGTCCCGCTTTTTCCCCGCACTGACCCTCTCTAGCCCGCCCCCTCCCCCTCCCCACCCCACGCCTTCAGCACCCTATCGTCTGTGACCATGGGTTATGCATATATCTATACAAGGTTTTTGGTTGATTACCTCCCCACCCACTCACCCTCCCCCACCTTCTCTCTGAAATTCCCCATTTTGTTCCATGCTTCCACACCTCTGAATCCACTCCTTTCATCAGTTTATTTTGTTACTTAGATTCCACATATGAGTGCGATCATGTGATACTTGTCTTTCACTGACTGGCTTATTTCACTTAGTATGATACTCTCCAGGTCGCCCCATGCTGTTTCAAGGGGTAAGAGATTCTCCTTTTTTACTCTTGCATAGTATTCCATGGTATAAATGTACCACAGTTTTTTTATCCACTCATCTACTGATGGGCACTTGGGCTGTTTCCAGATCTTAGCTATTGTAAATTGTGCTGCTGTGAACATAGGGGTGCATACATTCTTTCTGATTGGTGCTTCGGGTTTCTTAGTATATATTCCTAGAAGTGGGGTCAAATGGCAGTTCCATGTTTAATTTTTTGAGGAAACTCCATAGTGTTTTCCATAACGGCTGCACCAGTCTGCATTCCCACCAGCAGTGTGCTAGGGTTCCCTTTTCTCCACATCCTCTCCAGCACTTGTCATTTGTTGATTTGTTGATAGTAGCCATTCTGACAGGTGTGAGATGGTACCTCATTGTCATTTTGATTTCCATCTCTCTGATGATTAGTGACTTTGAGCATTTTTTCATATGTCTCTTGGACATCTGTATGTCATCTTTGGATAAGTGTCTATTTAGGTTCTTTGCCCATTGTTTGTCTTCCTTTTGTTAAGCTGTATGAGTTCCTTATATATTTTGGATATTAACCCTTTGTCAGATGTATTATTGTCAAATATGTTTTCCCATATTTGGGCTCTCTTTTTGTTTTGTTGATGGTTTCTTTTGTTCTGCCGAAGCTTTTAATTTTGCTGTAGCCCCATTTGTTTATTTTCTCCTTAGTTTCCTTTGCCCTAGGAGATGTATCTGTAAACATATTGCTACGAGAGATGTCTGAAATTTTGCAGCCTGTGGGTTTTTCTAGGATTTTTATGGTTTCACCATTTACATTTAAGTCTTTTATCCATTTTGAGTTTATTCTTGTGTATAGTGCAAGTTCGTGGTCTCGTTTCTTTTTCTTTTCTTTCTTGCTTTTTTCTTTTTTTTGCATGTATCTGTCCAATTTTCCCAACACCATTTATTGAAGAGACTCTCTTAACTCCATTGTATGCTCTTGCCTCCATTGTCAAATATTAATTGAGCGTAACGGCATGGGTCAATTTCTGGGTTCTCTGTTCTGTTCCATTGATCTATATGCCTGTTCTTGTGTCAGTACCAGGCTGTTTTGATCACAGTGGCTTTGTAGTATAACTTGAAATCTGGGATTGCGATTCCTCCAACTTTGTTTTTCTTTCTCAAAATTGCTACAGCTATTTTTTGATCCCATATAAATTTTTGGAGTATTTGTTCTACTTCTGTGAAATATGCTGTTGGTATTTTAATAGGAATGGCATTGAATCTATAGGTTGTTTTGGGTAGTATGGACATTTTAATGATGTTGATTCTACCAATCTATGAATACATATATTCTTCCACTTTTTTATATCTTCTTCTATCTCTTTTTTCAATGTCCTGTAGTTTCTGAGTACAGGTCTTTTGCCTCCTTGGTTAAGTTTATTCCTAAGTATCGTAATTTTTTTGGTGCAATGGTAAATGAGATTGTTTGTTTAGTTTCTCTCTCTGAGAATTTATTATTGGTGTATAAAAAAGCCATAGATTTTTGAATGTTGATTTTGTATCCTGCTACATTGCCAGATTCATTTATTAAATCTAATAGTTTTTGGTGGAGTCTTTAGGGTTTTCTATGTACAGTATCATGTCATCTGCGAATAATGAGAGTTTTACTTCCTCCTTTCCAATTTTGATGCCTTTTCTTTCTTCTTGTCTGATCACTGTGGCTAAGACTTCTAGTACTATGTTGAATAAGAGTGGTGAAAGCAGACATTCCTGTTCTTAGGGGAAATGGTTTTAGTTTTTGCCCATTGAGTATGATGTTGACTGTAGGTTTGTCATATGTGGCCTTTATCATGTTGAGATATGCTCCCTCTATTCCCACTTTGCTGAGAGTTTTTATCAAAAATGGGAGTTGAATTTTGTCGAATCTTTTTCTGCATCTATTGATATGATCATGTGATTTTTGTCTTTCAATTTGTTTATGTTATGTATCATCCTACCTTATAATAGAGAAACATGCAAATTGACCGCACCTCCGCTATGCCCACAGCCAATCAGAGTGAACAATATGGCGGTTAATTTGCATATGCGGGCGCTGAGCGGCCTGGGTCCAGGAAACATCCTCCAGACCCAGGCCGCTCCTAGCCTGTAGGCCTGTGCTTAGGTCCTGAGTGGCAGGGGTCCCAGAACGCCCCCTGACCACTCAGAGCCTATGGGTGTAGGCGCCAAGCAACCTGGCGGGCGGAACATCCCGCCCCAGCGGCTTGCAAAGGCTCCTGCACAAAGCAGCAGTTTGGGGCCACGCCCCCAGCCAGGCGCCCAGGACCAGGGGCTGCCGCTGGCCTCTGGGGTGTACCGAGACCCTGGCGGCCACTGCTGTGTGCTGCCCGGGGTCCCTGCAAGCCCCAAGCCTGAGGCCCATGGTCAAGGTTGGCTGCTGGCCTTCCCAAGCCGCTTGCAAAGGCTCCTGCACAAAGCGGCGGTTTGGGGCCACGCCCCCAGCCAGGCGCCCAGGACCAGGGGCTGCTGCTGGCCTCCTGGGTTTGCCGAGACCCTGGCGGCCACCGCTGCATGCTGCCCAGGGTCCCTGCAGGCCTCGAGCCTGAGGCCCATGGTAGGGCTGGCTGCTGGCCTTGGGGCGTTTGGAGACGGGGATGTTCCCGCCCCGCCCCAGAGGCTTTCCAAGCTCCAGCACCAAGTGGCAGATTGTGTCCATGCCCCAAGCCTAGCGCCCTCCACAGGAGGATGGCTGCTGGCTTCTGGGGTGTGCGGAGACCCCGGCAGCCACCACCGGGTGGCAGGGACACGCCCCTAGCCCAGTGGACACAACCCAGGGGCTGCATGAGCTGCAGAGGATACACCTTTTTAAAAAATTTTTTTTATCAATTTTGTTTATCCTTTCAAAGAGCCAGCTCTTGGTTTCATTGATTGTTTTGGTATTGTTTTTTTTAGTCTCTATGTTATTTATTTCTGCTCCAATCTTCCTTCTACTTAGTCTGGCCTTTTCTTGTTGTTCTCTTGCTAGTCAGCCCCGTCTCATGCTTCCCAACATTCTCTTTCTAGTTCTCTAAGTTGTAGGGTTAAATAGTGTATTGCTGATTTTTCTTGTTTTTTTTTAGGTAGGCCTATAGTGCCATAAACTTCCCTCTCAAGACTGCTTTTGCTGTGTCCCAGAGATTTTGGGTTGTTGTGAGTTCATTTTCATTTGTTTCCAGGAAGTTTTTGATTTCTTTCTTGATCTCGTTGGTAACCCATTCATTGTTTAATAAAATGCTATTTAGCCTCCATGTGTTTGAATGTTTTGGAGTGTTTTTACTATAGTTGATTTCTAATTTCACCCCACTGTGATCTGAGAAGATGCTTGCTATGATTTCAATCTTCTTGAACTTGTAGAGACTTGTTTTGTGTCCTAACATGTAGTCTGTCTTTGTGAATGATCCATGTGCACTTTGAGAAGAATGTATATTCTGCTGCTTTGGGGTGAAATGTTCCATAAATGTCAATTAAATCCATCTGATCCAGTGTGTCCTTTGGAGTCACTGTTTCCTTGTTAAGTTCTTGTCTGGAAGATCTGTCCAGTGAAGTCAGAGGGTGTTAAAGTCCCCTACTATGATTCTATTGTTGTTAATCTCTCTGTTAAAGTCCTCTAGAAGTTTTTTTTTTTTTTATATTTAGGTGCTCCTATATTTGGTGCATATATGTTTACCAGGGTTATATCCTCTTGTTGGATCGATCTCTTTAGTATTATATAGTGACCTTTGTTGTCTCTTGTGATAGCCTTCATTTTAAAGTCTATTTTGTCAGATATGAGTATTTTTTTCTTTTCCATTTACATGAAAAAATTTTTTTCCATCCCTTTACTCTCATTGTATGTGTGTCTTTTGTTCTGAGGTGGGTCCTATAGACAGCATATAGTTGTCTATATGGTGGGTCATGTTTTTGTATCCATTCAGCTACCCTACACCTTTTATCGGAACATTTAATCCATTTACATTTAAGGTTATTATTGATTAGGTACTTATTTATTGCCACTTTAATTCTGTATGCCTAGGTTTCTCTCTCTGTTTCTTCTCATTACAGCAGTCCCTTTAGCATTTCTTGTAATGCTGGATTGGTGTCGATGTACTCCTTTAGGCTTTTTTTTTCTTTTGTCTGGGAAGCTCTTTATTTGACCGTCTATTTTGAATGATAGCCTTGCTGGATATAGTAATCTTGGTTTCAGATCCTTGCTTTCCATTACCTTGAGTACTTCATGCCATTCCCTTCTGGCCTGTAGAGTTTCTGATGAGAAATCAGCTGACAGCCTTATGGGAGCTCCTTTGTAGGTAACAATTTGCTTTTCTCTTGCTGCCTTTAAGATTCTCTTTTTATCTTTAATTTTTGGCATTTTAATTATGGTGTGTCTGAGCATAGGCCTGTTTGAGCTCTTCTTGCTTGGCACTCTCTGTTCCTCCTGAACTTGTGTGATTTTTCCCTTCACCAGATTAGGGAAGTTTTCTGCCATTATTTCTTCAACATGTTCTCTATCTCTTTCTCTCTTCCTGCCTCTTCTGGCACAGCTACTAGTTGAATATGGTTACGTTTCACATTATCTCACAGCTCCCTTAAGCTGTCCTCCTGTTTTTTAATTGTTTTTTCTTTTTGGTTTTCTGATTGAGTGATTTTTTTCAACTCTTGCCTTCTAATACACTGATTCAATCTTCAGCTTTGCCTAATCTGCGGTGTATTCCTTCCAATGCGTTCTTTATCTGTGTTATGTCATTCTTTATTTCAGACTGTCCTTTTGCCATAGTTACCCTATCTTTTTTCATGCTGTTGAGCATCTTTACCATCATTACCATATTTTCCAGTGTATAAGACGACTGGGAGTATAGAAGATTTTCTTGGGTTAAAAAGTCATCTTATACGCCAGAAAATACGGTGCTCTGAACTCCATTTCAAATAAATTTCTTATCTCTGCTTCATTTATCTCTTCTTCTGGAGAATTCTCTTGTTCTTTCATTTGGGGGTTGTTTCTTTATTCCCTCATTTGGCTGTTTGGGTTTGTGACCATGTATTAGGTAAATCCTCTACACCTCTCAATCTCTAGTGCAGGACAGTGTCAAACACTGTTTCTGAATAATTAGATCAGGCAAAGACTCAATGCCTCCAGAGATCACCTCTGCCTAGACCAGTGGTCGGCAAACTGCAGCTCGCGAGCCACATGTGGCTCTTTGGCCCCTTGAGTTTTTAGCAAAGGCCAGCTTAGGAGTACGCTAATTAAGTTAATAACAATGTACCTACCTATACAGTTTAAGTTTAAAAAATTTGGCTCTCAAAAGAAATTTCAATCGTTGTACTGTTGATATTTGGCTCTGTTGACTAATGATTTTGCCAACCACTGGCCTAGACTATTAGGATTCCGACTTGAATTGCCCTCAGGCAATCGTCCTCAGGTGTGACAGCAGTTTGTTTGTTTTTTCAATAGGGTGGGACAGTTACTTCTGCCTGGACCCTAATTGTTATTTTCGTCCCTTAGGTGGCCTCAGGGCAAAGTGTTTTCCTGTAGGGTGGTCAACTGTCTTCCTCCCAGGCAAGGCAAATGTCTGTGTGGGAAAGATGTCCTCTACTGGGTGAGGGAATGACTTAGCACAGGAAACTTGGGGTGTCTGCCTTCTTAGCTCTATCCCCTGAGTCCTGGCTTCTGCTCACATAGCCCCAGACCACTCTGCCCTCTCTCCATCAGAACACAAGGTGGGTGGCTCCACAGGGAATTTTGTGCATTGACCCTTTAAGAGGGTGCCTGAATTTTTAGCTGTCACTCCCTAGCAGACAGCAACCCTGCTGCTTTTCACATTCAGATATTATGTGGGTACTCTTCTCCATTCTGGTGCTCTCTGCTGGGGAGCCCAGCTTGGGGACTCAATCCCAGAGGTCTCAGTGGTAACCGCCCCCCAGCTGAGATATCTCTCCAGAACTTCAGTTGCTGTCTGTGGGAGCCCGGCCAGCCCTTTCATGCCTCCGCCCCTCCTAGCAGCCTCTATGCGGTCTCCCCTTTCGGTCCTCGGGTATCAGGGTTCTCTCCTGGGAGTCTTCTGATGATTGTTCAGGAAGTTTTTCTGTATTTTAGTTTTAATTCCAGTTTGTTCCTGGGAGCAGGTCCATGCAGTATCTACTTACTCTGCTGCCATTTTTAATCCTAGTCAACGCTTCGCTTCTTGAGAGTAGGGACCTGTCTCTCTGTGTTACCAGCTTTGGCGTAGTGCCCACATGGAGTAGGCAGGTGGAACCTAGGTGAGCAGGGTGCACTGCTTTGCCTCCCTGAGCAGTGTGACTTGTTCTCGAGGATTTGAGAGCTCTCTTGGCCCCACAGCAGATGCCACTTTTCCTGGCTCCCTGAGAGAAGCCAGTTCCTTCTCTTGCATTCCCACTGAGCAGGCTTTAGCTCCAGGTATACATCTCACTCAGGATCGAGGCACGGGGAGTGGCCCTCAGAGCTGTCCTAGGTCACAAGTGGCTGGTGGCATGAGTTTCAGGACTTCAGGAAGTCCCAGTCCTTCTCACCTGCCTGCAGTGCTGCCCCCTCTCCTAACAGCAACCCTGCTGCTTTTCACATCCAGATATTATGTGGGTACTCTTCTCCATTCTGGTGCTCTCTGCTGGGGAGCCCAGAGAGAAGTACTGTGGTTCCAAAGAGCGAGAGCTGCTCTTCTCTGGGCCTCCGTTTCCTTGTCCGTATAGTGAAGGGACTTGGGAACCTCTTAGTTTGTCAACACCTTCCAGGAATATACTTCAGTGTCTTTAGCCCCAAGTGTCCCTGAGCTTGGCATGTGCTGGACACTTGCCTCAGTTTCATAGAGTGATCAGCACATTTCTGAGGAGGGCCAGGGTTAGAACCCAGGCGTCTGGCCTTGAAACCTCCTAAGCTTGGCACTTCTCTCAGGCCTCCCTAAAATTTAGTGACTCCTCCAGGCCAGCAAGAGGGCTCTGTCAGGGCCACAGAAAGGAAGCAAGACTGGAAGCCTAAGCCTATGCTCAGGGTCCAGAACCTCGCCAAGATCTTTGGCAGATTGTTTGTTTGTTAATCCTCACCTGAGGATATTTTTTTCCACTGATTTTTAGAATAGTAGAAGGGAGGGAGGGGGAGAGAGAAGCATCAGTGTGAGAGGCACATCGATCGGTTGCCCCCCACATGTACCCCAACTGGGGTGGGGAATCAAACCTGCCCTTGACCAGGAATTGAACCCGCAAACCTTCAGTGTGCAGGCCGACGCTCTAACCACTGAGAAACACTGGCCAGGGCTGGCAGGTCTTTTAATTTGCACATGCCTCTGGTTCCTTCTCTCTGGAGGTGCTGCCTTTCTCTCTTCCAACATTTCCAAAGTTGTGTTAAACTGCGTATCAAAAGATGCGCAAGGGCCAAGGCTTCTGTGGCTAAAGAAGTGTGGGAAATCACCACTTTTTAAACGTTCTGAGAAGTCCTCTAGGGAACATACTTGCTTTAACTTTAACATGGTGTTTCTCCATCTTATTTAACCTTAGAATCCAGATTTCGCACATCAGCATGCACCAGTGGTTCTTTTTTAATACATTTTATTGATTTTTTTTTTTACAGAGAGGAAGGGAGAGGGATAGAGAGTTAGAAACATTGATGAGAGAGAAACATCGATCAGCTGCCTCCTGCATACCTCCTACTAGGGATGTGCCTGCAACCAAGGTACATGCCCTTGACTGGAATCGAACCTGGGACCCCTCAGTCTTCAGGCCGACGCTCTATCCACTGAGCCAAACCGGTCAGGGCACCAGTGGTTCTTTTAAGCAGCTTTGGGGTGTGCTAAAGTCTTCCTAGATGGGGCCGCTATGGGCTGGGGAGGGAATGACTGCTGGTAAGGAATGTGCTACTCCAGGACTTGGGAATGTTTCCACTCTCCTCTGCTTCTCCCTCCAGGTGGAGATGCTAGAACGGAAGTATGGGGGACGCCTCGTGACCCGCCATGCAGCCCGCACCATCCAGACAGCCTTCCGCCAGTACCAGATGAACAAGAACTTTGAGCGCCTGCGCAGCTCCATGTCGGAGAACCGTATGTCCCGCCGCATTGTGCTGTCCAACATGAGGATGCAGTTCTCCTTTGAGGGGCCTGAGAAGGTGCACAGCTCCTACTTTGAAGGGAAGCAGGTCTCAGTGACCGATGACAGCTCTCAGCTGGGGGCCCTGGTGCCATCTGAGGGCAGTGACTTCGGTGAGCCACCATCCCTCAAGTCTTCAGCCCCGTCCAGTGATTTCGCAGATGCCATCACTGAGCTGGAGGATGCCTTCTCCCGGCAAGTGAAATCCCTGGCCGAATCCATCGACGACGCCCTCAACTGCCGCAGCCTTCATGCTGAGGAAACGCCAGTCCCTGACTCAGGGCGAGCCCGGGACACCGAGCCCCAGGCAGCCCTGCACACTGTGGACCACCACAAACTGGATGAGATGACAGCCTCGTACAGCGACGTCACCCTGTATATCGACGAGGAGGAGCTGTCACCGCCTCTGCCCCTCTCCCAGGTGGGGCACCGGTCATCCAGTGCTGAGTTAGACCTGCACCTGCGGGCTGGGGGTGCCGCCCAGGACTACTGGGCCTTGGCTCACAAGGACGATAAGGGGGACACAGACACGAGCTGCCAGAGCACACCGTCGCTTGAGCAGCAGGAGCAGCGGCTGCGGGTGGAACACCTCCCGCTGCTCACCATCGAGCCTCCCAGCGACAGCTCAGTGGACCTCAGCGACCGCTCAGAACGTGGCTCACTCAAGAGGCAGAGTGCCTATGAGCGCAGTCTCAGTGGGCAGCAGGGCAGCCCCAAGCCCGGCCCCCACTGCGGCCCCCCTAAGGTCCTGCCCCGGGAGGAGCCAGAGTTGCGAGCCCGGCCTTCCAGGCCCCTCGATGGCCACCTGGCCATCAATGGCTCAGCCAACCGGCAAAGCAAGTCCGAGTCAGACTACTCAGATGGGGACAACGACAGCATCAACAGCACTTCCAATTCCAATGACACCATCAACTGCAGCTCTGAGTCGTCATCCCGCGACAGCCTGCGGGAACAGACGCTCAGCAAGCAGACCTACCACAAGGAGACCCGCAACAGCTGGGATTCACCTGCCTTCAGCAACGATGTCATCCGCAAGAGGCACTATCGCATTGGCCTCAACCTCTTCAACAAGTGAGTGCCTGCTGGCCCTGCAGGGAAGAGGAGGGTGGGGCAGTAACGCCCAAGGGACCTTGGCCAGGGCCTTCCTCTCATGCCCAAGTATCTCCTTGGGCACCAGTGGGGTGGCTCTGTAACAGTGCCTGGGAGAGCCAGTGCTGTTGGGTGGGGAGATGGGAGCCCGGTGAACAGGTTTGTGGGGAGAGCAGACACTAACAGGCTGAGCAGGGAAGAACAAGGGCCTTCTCTAAAGAGTTTGGAGCCCTGTCAACACATAGAACAGTGACCAGTGCACAGCAGATGCTCAGGAAACTTGTGCAAAGGTTGATGCAATGTGTAATGCCATGCCTAGCTGTGAGCATCAGGCTCCAGGGTTTGGATATTTTTCTCTGGGTTATCTGAGCCAGGGCGTGATGCAGTCTGTGTGCAGCCTGGACTTGGAGGCACGTGTGGGGGAAAGGAGGACACAGATAAACCTGTGCTGGCAGAGGTCTCAGCCAGCGTGAAGCCCTTTGCGAGGTGTGTGAGCAGGGTCTATTGAGGGGTTGCCACCGGCCATGGGTTCTGGAAAGGTGGTATAGGGGCAATCGTGAGAGAAGATCAAAGGACAGAGACTGGCATTTAAAGCAGGCTATTATTTTTCTTTGTTTTTACTTCTTACATTTATTTTTTATTTTTTAATCTTTACTGTTTAAAGTATTACATATGTCTCCCTTTTTTCCCCATTGATGCCTTCCAGCCTGCCCCCACTCCCCACCCCAGGCCTTCAGCACCCTATCGTCTGTGACCATGGGTTATGCATATATGTATACAAGGTTTTTGGTTGATTACCTCCCTCGCCTTCCCTCTGAGATTCCCCACTTTGCTTCATGCTTCCATGCCTCTGGATCCACTCCATTCATCAGTTTATTTTGTTACTTAGATTCCACATATGAGTGCAATCATGTGATACTTGTCTTTCTCTGGCTGACTTATTTCACTTAGCATGATACTCTCCAGATCTCTCCATGCTGTTTCAAGGAGTAAGAGATTCTCCTGTTTTACTGCTGCATAGTATTCCACGGTGTAAATGTACCACAGCTTTCTTATCCACTCATCTACTGATGGGCACTTGAGCTGTTTCCAGATCTTAGCTATTGTAAATTGTGCTGCTATGAACATAGGGGTGCATACATTCTTTCTGATTAGTGTTTCAAGGTTATCCTAATATATAAAAACCCAGGGTCCATAATGACCGAAGGCTTGACTGACCGGAAGTCAGTCCTGCAGTCAGTGCTGGGTTACCATGGCGACCCAGCACTGACTGCCGAGGGGGCTGTGGATCAGGCCCAGAGAGAGGCCTGGAGAGAGAAGCAGGGTCTGATCCGTAGCCTCAGTGGCAGCTGTTGATCAGCCCTTGCCTCTCTCTTTCTCTCTGGGCCTGGCCAGCAGCCACACCTCTCTTTCTTTCTGGGCCTCCGTGGGGGCTGCTGATCAGCCCTGCCTCTCTGATCAGGCCTGGAGATAGGCCCGGAGACACTGGCATAGAAACCGACCAATCAGAACCAAATCTGGGTGAACTGTGAGGAGCCAATGGCTGTCTAGGAGGCGGAGCTTTTGACGCTGACTGGCATAGAAACCCACCAATCAGAACCAAATCTGGTTGAAGTGCAAGGAGCCAATGGCTGTCTAGGAGGTGGAGCTTTTGACTCTGACTGTCATAGAAACCAACCAATCAGAACCTAATCTGGATGAACTGCGAAGGCAGAACCTAAGGTGGGGGCTGAGGAGGGGTTTTAAGGGCAATAGCTGTTTGGTGTAAGGTGTTAGAAAGCGGTTCAATTTTTTAATGACTGGTTTGGCAATATAGTGCATATGGCTGGCTATCAGTCCAGATATAGGGATTATGTATTTTTGTCTGTGAAGAGCATCTCCTCCTGCTGAAGAAGCCCCCCCCCCCCCAATTTAAGCAATCCTATCCTATATAATCTATCTATACTAATAAAAGGGTAATATGCTAATTAGACCGGTCGACCGGCCACCTTCCAGATGTCCGACTTCCTTCTGGACAAAGCCATGGTGGTGGGGGCCAAGGCAGAGAGGGCAGATGGGGACGAGATCTGGCCGGCAGGGGAGGGCCATGGGGGCGAGATCAGGTTGGCGGGGGGGGGGGCAGTTGGGGGCGAGATCAAGCCATCAGGGGAGGGCAGTTAGGGGTGATCAGGCAGGCAGGCAGAGGCAGTTAGGGGCGATCAGACAGGCAGGCAGAGAGGTTAGGGGCAATCAGGCAGGCAGGCAGGCAGAGGCAGTTAGGGGCGATCAGGCAGGCAGAGGCAGTTAGGGGTGATCAGGCAGGTGAGCAGTGAGGAGCCAGCGGTCTCAGATTGTGAGATGGATGTCCCTGATTGGAGAGAGTGCAGGCTGGGCACTCCCCCTCACCCCCCATGCACAAATTTCATGCACCGGTCCACTAGTTAGGATATATTCCTAGAAATGGGATCACTGGGTCAAATGGCACTTCAATATTTAAGTTTTTGAGGGAACTCCATACTGTTTTCCATAATGGCTACACCAGTCTGCATTCCCACCAGCAGTGTACTAAGGTTCCTTTTTCTCTATATCCTTGCTAGCACTTGTCATTTGTGGATTTGTTGATGGTAGCCATTCAAAGCACTGCCAAAAGTAGCAACCTGAAGGGGAAGGAGCTAGACACTCCCTTGAAGGAGATGTTGGAAAGCTCTGGTTATGGAACCTCAGATTTCACATCATTTCCTTTCACAGGACCTCCAGGATTTGGTGTTACCAGACACGCGCCTGGTTCTGAGCCCTCCAGGGTTGAGGACACGGCCAGCCTGCCTGGTGGTTACTAACACACATTTACCACACTTTCCTGCTTCCTCATCTCCTAGAGTAGGGAAGTCTTGTGGGCACTTTTGAGCCATCTCAGGTGCAAGTAGAAGTGCTCTCTGGGGGACTCAGAGAGGCCTGTCCAGAGCGCAGGGATAGGGAATGTTGCATTCCTGTGGGGTCGGTCAGTGGTCTGGGGGTCACTGGTCATCACTCAGCTCAAAACTAAGAGTCTTGGACACCTGACATCTGCCTTGGGTGCTGTTTCCTGCCTGTGGTCTGCTGCGTGTAAGGACCAGCCCTGCCACTGTGCGAGTTGTGGCTAAAGAGCAGGGAAGGTCATGTCAGAGCCTGTCCTGAGCTCTGTCCTAAAAGTCTGCCCACCTGCTCCAGGATACAGCCAGCTCCTGGATCAACTAGACCCAGGCCTGTGCCCTCCTGGGGAGGCTGAGACTGCCCGGGGGGTTCCTGGTTCCTGGAAGAGACCGTGCTCTTATGTGGGAACTCCCAACCGAGTGGACAGGCAGAGGCCAGAAAAAGTCTCCCTCAACCACCCAGTAGATTGTTTCTCACTCTGTTAGTCTTTTTTTTTTTTAACTTGAATTTATTGGTGTGGCATTGTTACCGGAAAGGGGACCTGGCCCTTGGCAGGTCTACCTAGTAGGGCCAGCCATTAGCGTGTGGTTTCTTGACTTCTGTCCAGGTGAATTTTAGAGGGTGTTTATTAAAGCCGGGGACATCTCACAAGGAGGGGCTGGGGAATGAGCCTAGGCCAGTCTGCTTTGGCTCACTAACAAGTCAGAGAAAAGGGGCCTTGGGAAGAGGGTCAGGGGGTTTGCCAGGATGAACTGCCACTGCCTATTGCTACCCTGGTCGCAAGCCTCATGGGGTCCCCTAGAGTTCAGGAGATGCGTGGCTGTGAGGGAAGAAGGTGGGGAGAGGTGCAGGCATGCTCCTGGGGGGAGAGCACGGCTGATTTGGAGAGTCGGTCCAGGCTGTTGGCCCACAGCGGGTGCGAGGAACACGGAAGCGGGAAGGGCCTTCCTACACTGCCCAGTGTGGCCCAGGGCCAGCAAGGTCCCCGCAGGAGACTCACCACCGGCAGATAGGCAGCGCATCGGCTGTATGCTGCCAGAGAGGTCACTCCAAGACCCGTCAGAGGCTCCCTTTGCCAGCCACGTTCATCCTGACCTTGAAACCCCTCAGCTTGGCGTGGCCTCCCACCCCACCCAGCTCCTTACCTGTCCCTTCTGCCACCAGCCTTTCCTCTCTGTTGTTCGGTGAGCTCCTGTCGCGGTCAAGGTGCAGTCAGTCCCGAGCCCGCTCCTGCATTGTCACTGTGAGACCTTCCGGGTGGAGCCAGTCCCTCCCACGTGTGGTTCAGGCTAAAAGCTGGGGCCATCGGGTTCACATATGGATCCACTAGCAAATATTGTCATTTCTGCCCTTAAACTGTGTCCTAAATCATCTGTGTCTCCCCACCTTGTGCACCACTGCCTGGAGGCCTGCGGGAGTCTCCTAGCTTGGGCCTGGCCTTGCTCCCTACAGAGCAGCCAGAGGGAGATTCTTAAATATGGACATCAGGTCCTGTCACTGCCAAGCTCATCCCACCCTGAAGAAAACCAGATTACCATGTGGTCTACACAGCATTGTGTGGTCTACCCTCACCCCTACACTGCCCTCCTCTCCCTGTCCCTCTCACCCCTACACTGCCCTCCTCTCCCTGTCCCTCTCACCCCTACACTGCCCTCCTCTCCCTGTCCCTCTCACCCCTACACTGCCCTCCTCTCCCTGTCCCTCTCACCCCTACACTGCCCTCCTCTCCCTGTCCCTCTCACCCCTACACTGCCCTCCTCTCCCTGTCCCTCTCACCCCTACACTGCCCTCCTCTCCCTGTCCCTCTCACCCCTACTCTGCCCTCCTCTCCCTGTCCCTCTCACCCCTACACTGCCCTCCTCTCCCTGTCCCTCTCACCCCTACACTGCCCTCCTCTCCCTGTCCCTCTCACCCCTACACTGCCCTCCTCTCCCTGTCCCTCTCACCCCTACACTGCCCTCCTCTCCCTGTCCCTCTCACCCCTACACTGCCCTCCTCTCCCTGTCCCTCTCACCCCTACTCTGCCCTCCTCTCCCTGTCCCTCTCACCCCTACACTGCCCTCCTCTCCCTGTCCCTCTCACCCCTACTCTGCCCTCCTCTCCCTGTCCTTCTCACCCCTACACTGCCCTCCTCTCCCTGTCCCTCTCACCCCTACACTGCCCTCCTCTCCCTGTCCCTCTCACCCCTACACTGCCCTCCTCTCCCTGTCCCTCTCACCCCTACACTGCCCTCCTCTCCCTGTCCCTCTCACCCCTACACTGCCCTCCTCTCCCTGTCCCTCTCACCCCTACACTGCCCTCCTCTCCCTGTCCCTCTCACCCCTACACTGCCCTCCTCTCCCTGTCCCTCTCACCCCTACACTGCCCTCCTCTCCCTGTCCCTCTCACCCCTACACTGCCCTCCTCTCCCTGTCCTTCTCACCCCTACACTGCCCTCCTCTCCCTGTCCCTCTCACCCCTACACTGCCCTCCTCTCCCTGTCCCTCTCACCCCTACACTGCCCTCCTCTCCCTGTCCCTCTCACCCCTACACTGCCCTCCTCTCCCTGTCCCTCTCACCCCTACACTGCCCTCCTCTCCCTGTCCCTCTCACCCCTACACTGCCCTCCTCTCCCTGTCCCTCTCACCCCTACACTGCCCTCCTCTCCCTGTCCCTCTCACCCCTACACTGCCCTCCTCTCCCTGTCCCTCTCACCCCTACACTGCCCTCCTCTCCCTGTCCCTCTCACCCCTACACTGCCCTCCTCTCCCTGTCCCTCTCACCCCTACACTGCCCTCCTCTCCCTGTCCCTCTCACCCCTACACTGCCCTCCTCTCCCTGTCCCTCAGAGCCCCTACACTGCCCTCCTCTCCCTGTCCCTCTCACCCCTACACTGCCCTCCTCTCCCTGTCCCTCAGAGCCCCTACACTGCCCTCCTCTCCCTGTCCCTCAGAGCCCCTACACTGCCCTCCTCTCCCTGTCCCTCTCACCCCTACTCTGCCCTCCTCTCCCTGTCCCTCTCACCCCTACACTGCCCTCCTCTCCCTGTCCCTCTCACCCCTACACTGCCCTCCTCTCCCTGTCCCTCAGAGCCCCTACACTGCCCTCCTCTCCCTGTCCCTCTCACCCCTACACTGCCCTCCTCTCCCTGTCCCTCAGAGCCCCTACACTGCCCTCCTCTCCCTGTCCCTCTCACCCCTACACTGCCCTCCTCTCCCTGTCCCTCAGAGCCCCTACACTGCCCTCCTCTCCCTGTCCCTCTCACCCCTACTCTGCCCTCCTCTCCCTGTCCCTCTCACCCCTACACTGCCCTCCTCTCCCTGTCCCTCTCACCCCTACACTGCCCTCCTCTCCCTGTCCCTCTCACCCCTACTCTGCCCTCCTCTCCCTGTCCCTCTCACCCCTACACTGCCCTCCTCTCCCTGTCCCTCTCACCCCTACACTGCCCTCCTCTCCCTGTCCCTCTCACCCCTACTCTGCCCTCCTCTCCCTGTCCCTCTCACCCCTACACTGCCCTCCTCTCCCTGTCCCTCTCACCCCTACTCTGCCCTCCTCTCCCTGTCCCTCAGAGCCCCTACACTGCCCTCCTCTCCCTGTCCCTCAGAGCCCCTACACTGCCCTCCTCTCCCTGTCCCTCTCACCCCTACTCTGCCCTCCTCTCCCTGTCCCTCTCACCCCTACACTGCCCTCCTCTCCCTGTCCCTCTCACCCCTACACTGCCCTCCTCTCCCTGTCCCTCTCACCCCTACTCTGCCCTCCTCTCCCTGTCCCTCAGAGCCCCTACACTGCCCTCCTCTCCCTGTCCCTCTCACCCCTACACTGCCCTCCTCTCCCTGTCCCTCTCACCCCTACACTGCCCTCCTCTCCCTGGCCCTCAGAGCCCCTACTCTCAGCTGCCCTGGATCAGCCTCTTGGTCCTCAATCCTGCAGAACCCATTCCCACCCCAGGGCCTTTACGTTTGCTATTGCCTCCACCAGAAAGCTCCTTAATCACCTTGGTCACTGAGTGTCACCTGCTCAGAGAAGGCCTCTAGTTCACTTGCAGGAGCCCCTCCCCACATCCTCTGGCCATCACTCAGTTGCTTTGCTCTTCAGAGTGTGGGCTGCAGCCTGCCATTGTGCTGGGCAGTCGTGGCTGGGCAGTCGTGGCTGGCCCTGCTCCCTGCTGTTGTCCCAAGTGGTGTCTGGCACAGAGGGGAGACATGGTGCTTGACCTGGGAAGGATCTGCATTTCCAGGGCCCCTTGCCCAGCTGCTCCTTCCTGCAGCGTGTCCTCTCCCATTGCACTTTGAGCTTCTCCAGGGTAGAAGATGCCGTCTCCCGGAAATCCATGATGCTGCATGACATTTCACATGAACACAGGAAGGGCTGGGTGAGGGCAGAAAAGGGAGAGCAGCCCCCACCCCCGGGGAGCAGCAGCTGGCTGGGCTTAGACCTGAGCACTGTATTGGGGCCATCAAGGGGCCAGGCAGGCCAGGTGTGGGTGGGTGGATTCAGGGAGGCCTAGCACAGCCCTCCAGTCATTGCCATGCAGGAACACAGACCCGGGGTGACCCCTCATCTCGAAATTGAGGGAGGGAGGGAGGCGTGGGCTGGGGTCCTGTGGAGGCCAGTGTGGAGTGGGTTGGTGAAGAAACTCCCGCTCTGGCCCTCCTATCATCTGCCGAGTGGTTGGAGAGGCCTGGAGTATGGGGGTTTCTTGGTCAGAGACCCCAGAGTCATGGGGAAGAATGAGTTATGTGGGGTGGGTGGGGGGGCTGGCAGGGGTGAGGGAGCAGGGCCACTGTCACCACTTTAGTGCCAGGAGCCATCTGGCTGGCAGCTGCTCCCCACCAAGCTACTGAGGGTGAGGTCAGGGTGTGTGGTCATCCAGGATAAAAATAGCAGGGTCACCTTGCAGCAGGAGGTTCACTTTTGCTTGTGTGTGGAAATCCAGTATCTGCGAGACACTGCTGTCAGCCAGGAGCTGCAGCAGTGAGGAGGCAGGTTGACACTGGCCACCTCCATGCCCCCAGGCAACAGAATACTGACCACTGGGACATGGGGGATGGCCAGCCCCCAGTTAGTGTGTGGTTCGATTTATCTCATGCTGGCATGGGTGCCAGATGTACCCTAAGTCCTCCACCTCTCCAGGTTTTGGTGTCAGAGGAGGGCACCTGCCCTCCAAGAATCCCATTGGTGGCCCTCTCTCCTCAGCCTGTCTCATTGGACCACCAGTACCTCCTTGTGAGGTCAGCCAAGCTCATGGCATACTACACAACCAACAGGAGGTGGAGGCCCAAAGGGAGCAGGGACCTGCCTGGGCTCACTGCCGAGCCCCGGGGCGCTTCTCTGCCCCACAGCTCCCTTTGCAGGTGGACACACCCAGTCCCTCTGTGAAGCCCTCATCCACTGCCCAGGCAGGGCTTGTGCCATGCCTCCATTTCCTCTCATAAGTTGAGGCTAATCCTAAACCTCTCACAGTGCTTACTGTGGCATCATTCTAGGTACTGACTGTTAGCAAGTTCTTACAACAAGGCAAGGTAACAAGGTTGTTGGGCCCCTAAACAGCACAGGTAACAAGAGTGCTGACCCCAAGGAGGAGTGTAAGAATTAAGTAAGTTAGTGGGTGTAGAGTGCTTAGACAGTGATGCACAGAATAAGTGCTCAGCAGGTGTTAGAGATTGTTTATTCTCTGTAGGAGGACAGTAGAAGGCAGACTAGCATGTGTTGGGCAAGGGGTTCAAGTCTGCCTGAGGTGCAGCACGGGGCACCAGCTTCTACTCAGTGGGGAGCATAAAGCTGGGTGGGCAGGGGCTGGTTATGGGGCCAGGGTTTGGGGTATTGCAGGGCAGCTGGGGAGGGTCCCTGCTCTAGCACCCATGGCTATGCTCCTGTGGCTGACCCAGTCTTGTCCATTCTTGGCTCAGTGTCTGGTAAGTTCTAGGTTCTCCCATGTTGCAGGTGGGGGTTGGGACAGGGTGCCTGAGCCAGGGTCTCAGCTTGGGTGCCTTGAGTGCCCACAGAGGTGAAGAGTAAGCCTGGAGGGGCCAGAGCTGCCAGGGCTGAGCCTGTCTTTTATCCTACCCCCCAGGAAGCCTGAGAAGGGCATCCAGTACCTCATTGAGCGTGGCTTTGTGCCAGACACACCAGTGGGAGTAGCCCACTTCCTGTTGCAACGCAAGGGCCTGAGCCGGCAGATGATTGGCGAGTTCCTGGGCAACAGGCAGAAGCAATTCAACCGCGATGTGCTGGAGTGAGTTCTGGGGCTGGGGGTTGGGCCAGCATGGACATGTTCCTGTGAGACTCCATGGCCCTCAGGCCTGCCCTGCTGCTGGGACATACACCGAACCCTCCCCTTACCTCTTTCTAGCTCCTAGACACCCATACCTATCACACATACCTTGCCAGGCATACATGTGGGCATCTACCCTTGGGCGCCCCCCTTCACACACCCTTGTGACCTCCCCTCCTCTTCAGGCAGGCTGAGCCACTGAGCACTCAGTGAGGAAGGGGTGTGCAAAGTCAGGGCCTTGACAGATGCCCTTTGATGAAGGAGGGGAGCTGGCCAGGAGAGACTCCAGCGCCACCAAGATGGGCAGCACCACACCCAGATCACTGCCTCTGCTTCTCTCTCTTGCCTCTCCTGGATGGGAGATCAGGGGGTAAAAGTCCAACCCGCATCTCCTCACTCCACATTTCACCAGCCCAGAGACTGGCAGCCAGAGCACTCAGCTGCTTGGAACCCTGCAGAAAAATGGGTTTCTAGTTCCCTGGGAGCTGCTGGCAGTTTTGAGAAGTCTGCCCAGCATGTACCCTAAACTCTCCACTCCTTTGAGACTCCTGAGTAGAAGGCACCTGTGTTGGCCCTTGTGTTTACTATGCTCAGGCCCTGTGTTCTCACCTCACCCATGGGGTGGATGTCAGGGGTTGATGACCCCCTGTCACAGATGAGAAGCCAAAGTCAGCGGAATGGGATGGCTCATTACATGTGTTCTGCTCACCCTTTGCCGAGACCTGGAGGATTTTCCCCAGGCCTGTTGTTGAGGATTTTTCTGATCCAAGCAGTTATGAGCTGATATGCCGACCCTGGGCAGATAGTCCAGAAACAGAAATAAAAGCAGAGTAAAGAGCTAACCATCGGTAACAGTGGCTTCCATCTGTCCAGGCCCTGCCTCATCTGGGCAAAGGACAAGCAAGGGGTGGCCCCGAAGCCAGGCCCTCTCTGCAATGAGGAAGGGCCTGGCCACAGGTCTACCTGCTGCCTCCGGGGCTCCCTGGGGGAGGGAGGTGGGTGCTGTGGCCTCTGTGGACCACAGGTGAGGAAACCCAGGATCAAAGGGAGAGGGCCTGGCCTGGGTGCACCCTCCCCCCACACACATACATGGCCTCATATATGCACATACATACTCATGCAGTCACACGCAGACACACACACAGGAGTATGGCTGGTATGTGTCCAGTACCCAGCAGAACGAAGCCTATGTCCTTTGTTGGCCAGGTGTGCCCATCTGGGCTGCTTTCTTCCTGCTCAGCTCAGTGTTTCTGTTCTGGCCTCATTCCGGAAAGCCTGCTGGGTTGTTAGTATGGTTAATCTCCTCCCCACCCCACCCCCCTTCCTTTTAAATTGGTGTGAGGATATGGTTCAGGGGAACACAGATTAGCTCCTTAGTGAATTGGGCCTAAAATCTTTGCAGTGCAGCCCCCTCCCCTAAAGCTGTTTCTGCACTCCCTCTGTGCCCTGGCTTCTGGTCTGAAGGAAATCCGTGCATTGTTCTCCTTGGATCAGAAAATAGCAGTGACCTCAGAAAGTAGTGAGGTTCCTCCCACCTCTACCCTCCACATCAGCATCCTACTCAGGAGCTGGTCAGCAGCTCATCCCAGGTGCCCGCCCCCCCCCCCCCCCCCCGCCACTCCTAACTTTCACCACAAAAGGCCCTCTGTGCTCAGAGAAGATTGGGGGCACAACAGCTTATCATAAGCCCATCACCCCCAGTGGAGTAGGCTCTGGGTGTGGAATTAGGTCCCCCATGGCTGAGGCCTCCACAGCCCCAAGGGTGGCTATGGCTTTGTTATAAACCAGACACCAGTTTATGCTGCTTGGGTCCTTAGTGTGGACCCCACGTTCTCTGTGTAAGGGTCCTGGTCAGAGCACCGAGCAGGCTGTAATGCGGAAGCTTGGCTGTGATAAGAACCAGAGGCTTCCCCAAGCTCTGCCCTTCATCCTTCTGATTGGCACATGAGGATGGTTCCAGAAACACCCAGCCAAACCCAGCCACCTCTTCCCATGGCCGTGGCGTACAGCACAGGCTCTGTGTGATTACTGCATGGAGAGTTAGTGCCCAGCCTCCACTTCCTTCTTGTGCGGATGGGCGTGTGCCCCTGCCTCCCTCAGAACGCCAGAAGACTCCTACGTTACGTCTGCATTATGTCTGTGTAGCATTAGTTTCTGCACAAAGGGTCCTTATTAAGAATAGTTGTATGCTCTGGCTCCCTGTATGTCCAGAAAATTGCACACACAGATGTAAATATTAACATTTTCCTTCAGTTTTAGGGCTTTATGGACTCCCCAGAAGCACAGGGATCTGTGGCCATAATCTGAATTGTTGGCTGATTGGAGGAAGCTAAGCAGATGCCCTCCCAGACAAGTGGCAGCCTGGCCTCGACGGCCCTTTCATCAACCCCTCTGCTCCACTCTCTGCAAGCACGTGCTCACCTAGCCTAGTGGGAAGGCAGCAGAGGCTGTGGGCAGCGGACACTGACATGGCCTTTCTTGTTTCAGCTGCGTGGTGGATGAGATGGACTTCTCTGCCATGGAGCTGGATGAAGCCCTCAGAAAGTTCCAGGCGCATATCCGGGTCCAGGGGGAGGCACAGAAGGTGGAGCGGCTCATCGAGGCCTTCAGGTTGGGGCTGCGGCGGGGCAGGGGGAAGGCATCAGGAAGAGGAAGGTTCCTAGCAAAGGGTTGAATACCCGTAGCCCCTTCACAGCATTGGGTGGCTCTGAGCTCGCCTAAGAGGTGAGCCAGAAGCCCCTCCTGGGTACCAGGAACTTGGCTGGTTAGTGCTAGAGCCAGGGTTTTTAACAGTCTTTGTCTTCCTCCAAGTCCTCATGCGCCTCACCATTCATGAGTCCATCTGTGTTTTCCTTCATCTGCCCTTTTATGGGGCAGCTGCTCTCTCACAGTGACTCAGAGCATGAGCTGCAGAGCCAGATGACCTGGTTCTAATACCCACTCCACCACGTACCAGCTGTGTGACCTTGTGCTTATTAACCTCTCTGTGCCTTGAGTCCTTGCCTATAGAGTGGGGATAACGAGTACCTACCCTAGACAGGGTTGAAGGCTTAACCCACTGAGGATGTGTGGGCACACAGCCCAGCATCTGGCATGACAGAGAGCCTGCATTCAAGGTCACTGCACAGTCTTCTATCCTGGGACTGTGTGTACACTGTGTAGGTGTCTCTGTGTTCCTTGCTGGATGTGACAGACACAAGTCAACTGCTGCTCCAGCACTCTGGGCTCAGCACCAGCGGTGGGTCAAGGAGGAATGAGGACACAGGAGGAGGGCAGTCCCAGGGCCTAGAAGAGGGATGTTCAGCCACTTCCTTCCAGGAGGGTTTCCTGGAGGGGGTGTCACAAGGAAGACAGAATTGAAGCCCACGTTGCCTGAGCACTGATGGCTACTGCTTCAGTAGCAATGCCCCACCTGGCTCCTCTTCTCCGTTCCTGCCACTCTCACCATGCCTCCATGAGGTTACCAGTGAGAGGCCTCTTAGAGGTGGGGGCGAGGGTGCACTTGAGGCAGTGAGGACAGTGCACAGATGACTCAGTGAGGCTGTTGGTTCAGGTGTCTTAAGAAGCTGCCCAGAGTGACAACTGAAACAAGACGGAATTGTATCTCCCTCTTAGCTGGTGCAGAGGCCAGGCTCTTTTCATCTCAAGTCCAGGACTCACCATCACACCCCGGTTCCAGGCAGGGCAAGAGACTGGAGGGCACACCCCTGCCGTTGAAGGCACAGTCTTGAAAGTGCCTTTATCCCATTGGCCAGAACTTGGTCACGTGGTTGTACCAGCTCCTAGGGAGCCTGGGGAACATTGTCTTCCCCCAAGAGCCATTGCCAGCTGTAGTGCAGGTGAGAGGGAGAGCGTGTACTCAGGGCAGCTCTGCCAGGCAGGCGTTGTCCTTGCTTACCAGGTGCAGGAGCTGAGCCTCAGCTGTTCAGTGCCAGGTGGAGCTATGGCAGCTACGCATGAGTGACAGGCAGATCCACTCCCTGCCCCAACTGAGGGAGCCCTGACCCGCCTCCCTTTCCCCGGCCCCCAGCCAGCGGTACTGCATCTGCAACCCTGGGGTGGTGCGGCAGTTCCGGAACCCAGACACCATCTTCATCCTGGCCTTCGCCATCATCCTGCTCAACACAGACATGTACAGCCCCAACGTCAAGCCTGAGCGCAAGATGAAGCTGGAGGACTTCGTCAAGAACCTCCGAGGTGAGCTGTCCTGGCCCCAGGCTGAGATACACACCTCCACAGACACCTCTGAGCACGAGCCCCACCATGTGTGGGTCTGAGAGGCAAATTTGACATTACCTCCTGCTGGATGCAGGGGAGAGGTAGGAGGCCCGGCTGCAGCACACCCAGTTCTTGCTAAGATGGGCTTTCAAGCAGTGTTGGTCTCAACAATGCATGTACAAAGTACAAATTATCATAAAGAGCAAGTGCTGCCTGGGTCTTGGGATGCAGGAAACCTAACTCCTGGAGAAGTTGATGTTTTTAGCCTGTTATTAAAGGACTAGAGGCCCGGTGCGTGAAATTTGTGCACGGAGGGGGGGTGTCCCTCAGCCCAGCCTGCACCCTCTCCAATCTGGGACATCCCTCTCACAATCCAGGACTGCTGGCTCCCAACTGCTCACCTGCCTGCCTTCCTGATTGCCCCTAACCGCTTCTGCCTGCCAGCCTGATTACCCCCTAACTACTCTGTTGCCAGCCTGATTCATGCCTAACTGCTCCCCTGCCTGTTTGCCCCTAACTACTCTCCCCTTCAGGCCTGGTCACCCCTAACTGCCCTCCCCTGCAGGCCTGGGTCCCGCCCAACTGCCCTTCTCTGCAGGCCCGGTCACCCCCAACTTCTCTCCTCTGCCAGCCTGGTCACCCCTAACTGCCGTTCCCTGCGGGCTTGATTGCCCCCAACTGCCCTCCCTTGCAGGCCTGGTCCCTCCCAACTGCCCTCCCCTGCTGGCCATCTTGTGGTGGCCATCTTGTGTCCACATGGGGGCAGGATCTTTGACCACTTGGGGGCAGCCATCTTGTGTGTTGCAGTGATGGTCAATCTGCATATTACTCTTTTATTAGATAGGCTAGAGGCCTGGTGCATGGGTGGGGGCCAGCTGGTTTTCCCTGAAGGGTGTCCCAGATCAGGGTGGGGGTTCCCTTGGGGCGTGGGGCAGCCTGGGCGAAGGGCCTGTGGTGGTTTGCAGGCCAGCCACGCCCCCTGGCGACCCAAGTGGAGGCCCTGGTATCTGGGATTTATGTATCTTCTATAATTGAAACTTTGTAGCCTGGAGCAGAGGCCTAGGCCAGCCAGAGCTGCAGAAGCTTGGCTTCCTCCATCGCCGGGGCAACCCTAGCCTCCTGCTCTTCCCGATCCGTGGCTGCCGCCATTTCTACTGGAATTTATTTACCTTCTATAATTGAAACTTTGTAGCATTGAGTGGAGGCCTAGGCCGGCAAGGGCAGGTGGAAAGCTTGGCTTCCTCCATTGCTGGGGAAACCCAAGCCTCCCTCCTGCTCTCTGTAGCCAAAGCCATCTTGGTTGGGTTTATTTGCATATTTGCTCCTGATTGGCTTGTGGGTGTGGCTGGTGGGTGTAGCAGAGGTATGGTCAATTTGCATATTACTCTTTTATTAGATAAGATGGACAGGGGTTTGGCAGGCCCAGGTGGAGGGGAATTAGTCGCAAGGGGACAGAGACCAGAGAAACCAGATCATCACAGCACAAGAACGCCGGGCCAGGCACAGGTTGACCAAGGCCTGGTTGGAAGTATGTGTAGGAGCACAGAATGGAGCCTAGGTGCTGGGAGCCCTGAGACCTCCAGCAGGCAGGAGCTGGACAGATGGGCCAGCACATCCCAACCCATCACTGCTGCATCCCTCACAGCATCTGCCCGGCCACTCATCCTGTACACTTCATGTTCCTCTTGAAACTGTCTTGCCTTTTTGTTTTTGTCTATTTATTAAAATATGTTTTTAAAGGAACCTTATATCACCACTGTAAATGGGAAACCAGTAGCACTTATCACAATAGGCAGTCATTATGAAAATGAATACAATGAAAAGAAAGTACCACTGTTTATTCCAGCAGGAGCTGTTTCTGGCTGGGCCCTGAGGCTGAGGCTGCCCTCTCTTCCTGGCAGGTGGGCCCATGTCAGGTACTGATGAGGTAGGCAGCAAGAAGGGAGGCCTTCTTGGCATCCGATAGGGAAGGAATCAAAAAGGGAACAGCTGTCTTCCAGCTGACTCCATGTTGGCTGATGGCATGGGCCTTGTGTACCTGGAGTTCCTGGAAGGAAGGGAGCAGGAGCTGGGCCCTCACCTTGGGAAATACCAGCTGCGCAGGCTGAGGTCCCCTTTAAATGGCATCATATTTTAATTTTTTTTCTCCTAAAAGTTCTTAATTTATTAATCCTCTCATGGAAATCTGCACAGTCACCACAGATCAAGTCCCTGAAGAATCTTGACTCCTTCTGCAGTCCCACCTCCAGCTCACTCTCTGCAGCACCCATGCTGGCCTCTGCAGCCCCTGGCTCTCTTCATCCTGTTCTGTGTTCCTTCTGTTTTCTTGAGGTCTTCTTCTCATACAGGTCATGTCTTGCAAGTCTATGTTTGGGTTCATTTTTCTTTGTGAATTCCAAGTAGTCATAAATCATGCCACAGCCAGCTGTCTGGCCACCAACAAAATGGGTTCTGAATCCAAATACAAAGATGACATCTGGTGTGGTCTTATATAATTTGGCTAGTTTTCCCTGAATTTCTGTCTTGGGTACTGATGCCTTCCCAGGATGAAGGACATCAGTGATCATTTGTTTCCGCCGAAGTAGTCTGTTGGCAATGAACTTCCTGGTCCAGATAGTTACTGTGTCGTTCATGATGGCGGCCAATCTTCAAGCAGCCAGGAGGAGGTAGCATATTTTTTAAAAAGAAACAAAAGTTGGTCTAAATCAAGTCCAAGTCCAACTGTGAGCTTGTTGAGCTGTTTAAAATTTCTACTCTTCTCCTTTATTTTTGTGGTAAAAGCTGCTCTGTCAATCCCTCTCCTGGGTCAGATAATTCTCCCTCAGATCTTTAGGTCCTCCCTGGTGCGCCCCCTGGTGGTGGCACTGCCATAACACGAAGGCTAGAGAGAGCAGAGGCCACCAGGACCTAGGGAGGAGCACTTCCGCCCTTCCCCCGTTTGGCTGGCCCCTGAGGGCAGGGAAGCTCACTTCCGAGCACTCAGATGGTCATTCCTGCTTGGAGCACTCACTGTGTGAGGCCCTCTGCTAGGTCAAAGGGCTTGGCAAGCCCCTCCCCATAGCCTCGTCAACAGTTTTACTAATCCTGTGGCTGAGCTAGTCTGTGGTCTGAGGATGGATGTGGGTTTGTGTTTCTCCTGTGAGTAGGGCTGAGTTTCTTTTCTCACAGCAATTTCCATAGTGGTGTAGCAGAAGGTATGCACTTGTTGTCAGGGCAATCCAGGTTTGAGTCTTGCCCCTGGATTCTGCCCATGAGATGTGGGACGACAGCTGGCAAATGCACCAAGATCTCACTCTGAGGGGCATGCCGAGAGCTGCTCACACTTCTCACCACAGCTCTGAGGAGCCACCCATGCTCTTGGTGGCCTTTTTCACAGATGCTCAGCTCAGGAAGATTGAGTCACAGGCTAACAAGGGGCGAAGTGAGGATGGGCCCAGTGTTGGAACCTGAACTTACAAACCCTCTCCTCACCTCAAACCCAACCTCTTCCCCAGGCCTTAGCATTCTCATCTATGGAATGGGGATGGTACGCCCACCCCACGGGGCTGTGGTCGGGATCAGCAAGGTCATATTTATAAAGCCCTCTATCAGCCCTCCCGCGCTTGTCCAAGTGGCTGTGCTGGCCTTTTCCCTGGTGGAAGGATTCTGAGGAATTTGTGGTTGACTGAGGATGTTCAGTAGCTGTGGGTCTGGAAAGTCTGTGGTTCTGCTGGGACTGGTGAAAGGGATCACTGTTCTGATTTGGGTTAGAAACTGGTAAATCGGAGTAAGCCTGGGGCTTGAGGCTGAAGGGACCACCCAGCCCCCAGCCTGACTAATGCCTGGCCCCTGTCTCCTGCCTAGGCGTGGACGATGGTGAAGACATTCCCCGAGAAACACTGGTTGGTATCTATGAACGGATTCGCAAGCGGGAGCTGAAAACCAATGAGGACCACGTGTCCCAGGTGCAGAAGGTGGAGAAGCTTATCGTGGGGAAGAAGCCGGTATGTGGTGGCCCTATGTCCCAGGGGAGTTGCTGGGGGCATGAGGTGCTCACATCCACCTTCCCGGCAGGGCTGGTGAATTCTTTCAGGATTTGGGTTTCTTTAAGAGACTTCTAATATTTGGGAATAACAATCATTTGCTCTGGGTTAAAGTTGGAGAAGCTGGGGACTTGAACAAACCAATGGGCAGGTTGCACAGTTCCTTGGTGACTTGGGAATGCCCTCAGCCTGCCAATGAGAGGGCCTTCCCTGTCCACTCCCTTGGGTGTGGCTGGATAGAGCTAAGGAAAGATGCCTTGGGAGAGTATTGCCTCTCAGGCACCCAGGTGCAACTTTTGAAACATTGATCTTTTTTCCTTTGTTTGCTGTTTCCCCGTTTAGATTGGATCCCTGCATCATGGGCTTGGCTGTGTGAGTATCCCTCTGCTTTCATGTTCTGGCTAATGTCCCACCCTGGGGGTGGCCCATGTGCCCACATCTTCCTGCTCCCAGATCCACAGTTCTGGCTGCTTGAGTTAATTTTGCAGCAATAAGAAATTTTATTTTCATAATTAACCCAGACTCAAATCTCTGCAGGCCCAGAGATTACAGCCTCCCGGGGCGGGCTGTGCTGTCAGGCTGAAAGCAGATAGTCTCCTTCCCTCCCTCTGGGCCCAGTTGAGCTCAGACCCAGGTTGGTCCCCAGACACTGAGACACTGATGTTTATTGGAGGGCCTTCTCTTTCCCCACCCAGCCCAAGCTCTGCCCCCCAAATGGGCTTCTGTGACCTGCCCTTGTCCACCTCTCGAGCCCCAAAAGCCATCATCCTCTTACTTTGTACTTTTGCTCCAGACAACATTATTCCCTGGATGTGCCAGGCTGGGCCATGCATTTCCCTCCCCTTATCTTGTCTTCCTCATGTCCTGAACTCGGGCATCCTTCTACCAGGGCACCCTTGCAGAGTTAATGCTCCTTGGCTACTACTGTGCTTACCCTCTGGGGGTCTTAACTGGGCACGTACTGTCTCCTTACTGACCCATCTGTCTCCTGTGGGGTTTAGGGTACTCCCAGAGCAACAAGAGGGCCTGCATGATGGTTTGCCATACCAGGCCTTGATAGCAGCTTGGACTGCGGCAAGGTCGGAGGCTCTTTGAATCTGTGACAGGTGTGTTCAGAGGCAGGTGTTCAGAGCAGAGGTTCAGACCAGGCCCCGCAGAGCAGTGACTGCTGGCTCAAGTTTGGATAGGGTCTTTCAGGCTTCAGAAATGTTGAAATCATTTAGGAGGGGTCTGGAGAATGGGACAACGCTGAGGCTCTGCAGCTCCTCATGTGTGGCTGAGGCAAGTTGTTCAGCTTCTCTGTGCCTCGGTTTCCTCATCTAGGGTAGATTCTCTCTAGAAAAATATTTGCAGGAGACTAATGGGCACTTTGGGGACTTGGAAAACAAACATTCCTCTCTAGCTGGGGGCTCACATGTGAGCATGGTTCTCTAAGGAGTCTGGTACCTGCCTGAAAGAATGGAGCAGAGGTCTCACAGAAGCGGCACCCTTACCCTGGCTCTGCAGGGCAGGCGGGAAAACAGCTGCAAGCCAGAAACATGGTTCATGCTGCATAGTCTGTGAGAAAAGGTGTTTGGAACACAGGCCCAAGGGCTGGGCTCCTCACATTCAGGCTAGACTCTGTGCTCCAGAGGCGGGGCAGGCTGCTGAGGACACACTTCCCTCCCCCCCACAGGTCCTCTCTCTGCCTCACCGGCGGCTGGTCTGCTACTGCCGACTCTTCGAGGTTCCAGACCCAAATAAGCCCCAGAAACTCGGACTGCATCAGCGAGAAATCTTCCTGTTTAACGACCTCCTGGTGGTACGTGGTTCCCCACGGATTCATGGCTGACAGTTGTTATGCAGGGAGACCTGGCTATGTGCCTGCATGTGGGGAAATGCCCTCACAGGTGTGGGGTGGAGGTGATGGGGTGGAGTTAGCCCAGGCCTTTGGGCTGCCAGGAGCAGGATCTAACACAGACCGCTACCATTGGAAATGGGGCTTCGTTGGCTTCTGTAAACGTCCAGAAGGGGATTTGGAGCCTCAGCCTTGGCTACTCCAGAGGCTCAAACATGAGAGCAGAACTCCTTTTGATCGTCTCCATGGCTCAGCTGTGCAGGCCCCTCCTCTGGGTGGGCTCCCTTCTTGGGCAGGCTTCAGCCTAGGAGGGAAAGTCGGCCTTGGAAGCTCCAGGCTTAGTTTTGTCTCCTCGGCCACCAGTAGGATTCTCTTCTTAAAAATCCCAGCAACGGTCTTGTTGTTTCCAGTGCCTGAGCCACAGCTAGTCATGGGGCCAGGCAGGTGTGGTGCTGTCTAAGTGCCTAAGCCTGGATCACGGTCCCCAGGACTAATGGATTGAGGGTGGCAGACGGGGGTTCCCCAAAGGGAGATTGAGGAGTGCTCCCCCCCCCCCCCAAAAAAAAAGGCAGCACGGATGTGAGCCAGTGGGGATGAAGATGCCTCTGCAAAGAACAGGGGAAACTTGTTCTTAGATCTTTGTCCCCCTGCGTGCTACAGACTTTCTTGCTGAAGGGCCCTTTCCCTAGTCCCCACCTGCTTAAGGATCAGCTACACTTCTGTGATTCCTGAGGTGGGAATCAGATGTGTGGGTTCAGTTATTTGTTAAGCATCCTGACCTTGAGCAAGCCACTTTACACCTCTGAATCTGTTTCCTTTGTGAAATTAATCTCCGAAGGCACAGTGATCAGACAGGGTTCTGGACATGAGACCCTTGCACGACATCTTCAGTGCCACATGCGGGAATGTGACTGCCAGCTCTCTGCTGTGTTGAGGGGCTTTGTAGCCAGCTGGGATGGCACTAGGGTCTGGAAAGAACAGAAAGCTGTCCACACCAAGGAGAGAGTAGGCGTGTGTTCCTCCCCGTGTCAGGTCCTTCCTCCCGCAGGGCCTCCTGACTTCTGAACCACAGTCATTCTTACAGAAGCATGCGGTCTCCAGCTCCCAGAGCTGCTCCAGGGCAGGGCCAATGGTGTGGCTCAGACTCTGTCTCTGGTTGCCCCCAGGTCACCAAGATCTTCCAGAAGAAGAAGAACTCGGTGACATACAACTTCCGGCAGTCTTTCTCCCTGTACGGCATGCAGGTCCTGCTCTTCGAGAGCCAGTGTAAGTCTGTGCAGCTTCCCGGGCCTGCTGTGCGTGTGCTGGAGCACTGTGCTCACGAGGCCAAGACCTGCACCCCGCCTTATTCTCTCCTTCCTCCTGTGCCATCAAGGATAGAGCCCAGGGTAGCTTCAGTGCTCTGAAAGGCAGCAATAATTGGGAAGAATTTAATAACATTATATATGGTGTTCAATGGTTTACTTTTATTGTTACTTCTTGCAGGTGATAAGATACTATTGGGCAGAGTAAATTTATTTAAATAAATGTTGATAAGAAAGCACGAAGTAAGTGGCATAAATGATATGCAAATGTGGGCAAACAAACAGGTGAAGGTAATACAGGACTGAGCCCTGGAATGGACCACGGGGTTCAAACTGGCTGTGTGGCCTGGCTGCTTAACCTCTCCGGGCTGCGTGTGCTTTATCTGTGACGTGGGTGGTGCTACGCCACAGGGTTAGGTGCATGTGGAAGTCAAGTGCCACTGGAGCCCTTCTCTGAGTGTGAGTGGGTGGTGGGTCTGGGGGTTTGGGAAGGTAGTTGGCTCCTAACCAAGACACCCCCACTGACCTTATCTTTTGACCTTGCTCCTTCACATGTCCCTGTTCTCCTTTTCCTCTCTCCCGTTGGAGGCCCCGAGCGGCAGGCTGACCCAGTCTTCCTAGGATGAGTGGGGGGCAGTCCTGCTGGAGTGCCCAAGGGGAGGGCTGTAGGGCCTCCACGCAGGGCCGCCCCCGTCCTCTCAAACAGGTGGCTGTGGTGCCATGTGATCGGCCTTCCATCCACAAGTGGAAAGTTCAGGCCTGGATTTGGGGCTCTTTGCCTCTTCTTTGTCCTAAATGGGACTAGCACCTGCTATGCCCTCTCCTTTCTCTCATGTTCAGGAGAGGCCCAGCATGCCCACCCTGCCATCTCCCCACTTCCTGCCCCATCTGCCCTACCCAAGGTCAGAAGGCCTGCCTTGCCTGGGTTTTCATCAGGCAGCACCATGGGACTGGTGCTACCCCACACTGTCCCCAGCAGCCAGACTAGACTGAATCCCTAGACAGAGGCTGTATCTGAATCATTTTCAAATTCTGAGGGCTCAGCCCATGGTCCTGGGCACAGATGCTAGTAAGAGCTGACCTTACCTTCCCCAGGCCATGCCTTCACACCAGGGGCTGCACACTGCCAGCCTCGGGTCAGTCTGGCTCAATGTTATATTTAGTTTGTATACTTTTAAAAATTTGTTGAGCTGATATTTAAATCCTCGCATTAATACTTTTGGCTTCTCTTGAGAAATGAGAAACGTTTGGTACCGCTAAGCCCACATTCCTGCCTGCTGGCTCCTGGCTGCACACTCCATCCCAGCACTCTCGGTGCTCATAGTCCCACCTGCACTTGGGAGAGTCACATGGCTTCTAAGCATTTGTGTTTCCAGCCTTGACATGGATCAAAAGTGGGATTCATGTTTGAGTCAAGATCTTGCAAACTCCCCATGGCTGAAGCTTGATGCCCACTGAGGAGAGAGGTGCTTCCAGGAGACCAGAGTCCCAGAGACCCGTTGTGCTTGGAAGGGGCACAGGCAGGTCTGAGCAGAAAGACACTGCACGCAGCAGAGTGTGTGTTGGGTGTGGGGACCCACAGAGCATCCAGGGCTGCTTGAGGTCTGGAGGCCATTCGGGCCTGAGATGATGGGTAAGACCCTCCACCGAGCGCAGGGGGCTGCCCCTCTCTTGGACTCAGCACCTTTCTTGGGCTGCTGTCTCAATGAGGATCTGGGCGCCATGACCTTCAGAATGGAGGAGAAGAAGAGGGCCTGGCTTCCCTCAGATCAGCCAGATCTTCCCTGACTCACATAGGAAGGAGCACGGACCTGAGTTGGCAGATGGAGGTCGTCTGGTGGTCCCTCCAGTCTGCACTATGGAAGCATTTTCTCCCTGTCAGACGTGCCTGCTGAGACCTGCATTCTGACCACTTTCCTCACGCCCATCCTGAATTCAGACTGGTATTTTCTTGATCAGGCGTGGAGATGACAGAGAATGCAGGGGCCTATTGGTTCTCCTCTCTTTTTCCTTTGCAGACTACCCCAATGGCATCCGGCTCACGTCTGCAGTCCCTGGAGCAGACATAAAAGTGTTAATAAACTTCAATGCTCCCAATCCTCAAGACCGGAAGAAATTCAGCGATGACCTGAGGGAGTCCATTGCGGAGGTGCAGGAGATGGAGAAGCACAGGATAGAGTGTGAGTTACAGACCTCTTGAGGAGGAAGAGCCAGCAACCTTGGCATCTTTTTTTATTTTTATTTTTTTCAGAGAGATGAAGGGAGAGGGAGAAAGAGATAGAAACATCAATGATGAGAATCATCAATTGGCTGCCTCCTGCACGCCCCCTACTGGGGATCAAGCCTGCAACCCAGGCCTGTGCCCTGACTGGGAATCGAGCCATGACCTCAGCCACTGAGCACCACCAGGCCAGGCTGCCCTGACATCTTTTAGGATTCGCTGGACACAGGTGTTGGCTCCTATATGGTGGCAGCGACTCTGTGAGCCCACAGAAATGAGCTGTCCTGGTCTTTTCTGGCCTTCCCATGTCTATGTGACTGGCAGACCACATGCCCAGGCCACAGAATGTGGCAGGGGCCTCTTGGTGAGAGCCAGGCTTCAGAAGCCCAGGCCTGTTTGACTGGGGAGGCCCCTGGTTCCTGGTCTCCTCCTGGGACAGGAGCACCCAGAGTTCTATGTGGTTATTCTATTCATCTTCTGCATCAGGGCCCAGCAGACTGAAAAAGTCACAGCCACGCCCATCCCCTGGGTTTGTTGGAGCTGATGATAACCCCTGCTTCTCCTGGCTCCAGATGTGCAGGCTCAGGTGTGCCTACCTCTGGCCCTTCCATGAAAGGCCAATTAACACTTGTTCATCCAGACCGAACATCTGTCTCCTTGACCTCAGGCCTGGAAAGAGACTATCGTTCCTGCAGACACAGGGCACTCTAGCCTCTCCAGCCTCCCTCCCTTTTGTTCAAGGTAGCCATCACTTCTTTCCCAGACAATGCTCGCCCTTCCTTTCTCCTCATTCAGGCAGATGGAGACTCGGTACAGTGCCAACCCTGAACAGAGGGCAGTGGACCTCTTCATTTCCTCCTGGTGGGGGTTCCTATCCCGGCCCCCCACCCCCACCCCACCCTCCCCTGGCTGTGCTCCTCTCACTGCGCCCTTGCTCCTCTATTTCAGCGGAGCTTGAGAAACAGAAGGGTGTTGTGCGGCCCAGCATGTCCCAGTGCTCCAGCCTCAAAAAGGAGTCTGGCACTGGGACACTGAACCGAGCCTGCCTGGACGACAGCTACGCCAGCAGCGAGGGCCTCAAGCGCAGTGCCCTCAGCAGCTCCCTGAGGGACCTCTCAGAAGCTGGTAAGAGCTGAGCCTAGGACTCAAGACGGGCACACTGGTGGTCGGGCATGCATTGTGCGCCGGGACGGTACTACAGTGTGGCTGGCAGTGGAGGGCTTAGACAGACGCTGCTGGGTTTCCCCTGACCATCCCCAAATGTGACCAGGCAGAGGGGATGGCACCAAAAGGCAAAAGAAAACAGGACTAAATTTTTAAGGCAGAACAGCAAGGAAGTTACCCCATTCTCCCTTTCTTCTTCTAGGAGTTTTATTTATTTTATTTATTTTCTGAAAATGGCTCTTACAAGAGTGAGCCAGACTCGCTGGTGGCTGTGTTCCGTGCACTCTGTGGCCACGCCCTGTGCTTTAGGCTGATGAATGAAATGGAGTAGAGCTTTCTAAGCTGTGTCTGAAACCCCCTCTCCCACTGTCCCTGGTCTTGCTTTCTCCCCAGCGGTCTCTCTTCTGGGCCTCTGTCCAGCCAGAAGCGGCAGCCACAGGAGGCCCTGGGAGTCAGGGGAAAGCCCTGGTGGAAACTGAATTTTGTTCTTTGTTTCTGTGTGTGTTTAATTTGCTGCCAGCCTCTTAACCCGCAAGCAAGCAGCACCCCTCAGGCCTCCCAGCTTTCCTGGGGCACAGATGGGGGAGAAGTTGTACCTGGGTATCAGGAGCAGGGCGCTTCTGCTGGCAGCCCTCACATGGTAGGGCTGCCGTGGCAGGGCAGGGGAAGCAGGGAGGTGTGGGTGCAGACCCAGCTAGTTGCCTGTGAGTGCTGCTCCCGCCGTCTTTGCCTGCTGCGCTGTCAGACAAGCTGTGGAGTGAGGGGTGCACTCTGGCAGTCTCCTCGGCCACCTACTAGTCATGTCAGCTTCTCCTGGGAGGAGGCTCAGGGTTTGCAGTGGAGTGGGGGTGGCAGGGCATTGCACAGAGGGCACAGGGCTGTGCCCAGCACTGTAGGCTCCTGGGACCCTGGGCTCTCCCTGCCCTGACGCCCCAGGTAACCTTGTCCCAGGAGCCCCTACTTTGTTGGGAAAGACCTTCTCAGGATGAGATCAGTGCCCTCTTCTAGGGGCCCAGCAGCCCCTCCCCTCCTAGAGGCTTGCCCACCCCACCCTGCCTCAGGCATCGCCAAGTGGCCGGCTCACGGCCCCTAAGAGAGCCGGCTCATGACCCACCTGGTGCCTGTCCAGCCAGCAGCTGCCTCCCTTTGTTTGGCTTATTTATTTCCCAGAAATGTTTTCTTTCTTTTTTATTTTCCTTTTTTGAGTTGGACTTTTCCTTTGCTTTTGTCTTGTCATTTTTCCCCCCTTCCATAGTGAAAATCAGAAATCCATTGCCAGCATGAGGGTTAATCCAGGGCTTCCTAACCCTAGCCCTGTTGACATTTTATGTCTGATAATTTCTTGCTGTGGGGACAGTTCTGTGCAAGAGGTTCAGCTGCATCCCTGGCTTCACCTCCCAGTAATGACAATTAGTAATGTCTCCAGAAATTGCCCGGTGTCCTCTGGGATGCAAAATCACCCTTGGCTGAGAACCACTGGTGGTTGCCCAGCAGCACGTATCTGGACTACCGTGGGCATCTGCAGGTTTGGGGCCCGGGGCCTGCGTTTGAGTTTGTGCCGTGGAGCAGGCTCTGGCCGCTCCGTTCCCTGGAGGCCTTCTCAGGCGGCAGCGGCTCTGCTGGAACTGAGGCTCTCAGCATGTGCCCGCTCTGCCGCAGCTTGGAGCTTAGGAGTCAGAGCCCCATGACAGGCACACGGCCATGTGAAGGAAGGAACCAAGATTTGGCCAACTTCCATCTGTTGTTACTATTGGCGCTGTCATTTAGGGATTCTGAGCTGAGAAGGGCTCTAGGATTGTGTCCTCTCAGGAATGAAGCTACAATGAAACAAGTTCCCAGGAAAGAAAGGCCCCCTGACCCCAGGAAGGTTGGAGGATGAGGTAAGGTGGGTGTTTGAGTCCTGGCAGTCGCCAAGGCCCCAGACTAGGGACAGGCCACGTGTGACTTCCAGGGGAGACAGGCCAGTGTCAGCAGCCTTCCAGAAGATGCTGGGCCTGGCCGTCGGAGACGTGGTGTTATATGCTCTGGACTAGGAGGGGCGAAGCTCTCAGAGTTCGTGTCACTCCCACTCATCATGGCCTGCACCAAGATGGCCTTGTCAAGGAGGGGCAAGGCCCGGGGCAGCCTGTTTCCTCAGGAAAGCCAGCGCTCAGTGGTTGGCAAGTCATCACTCCCAGAGAAGCTGCCCAATCCTGCACTCACACTTCTATCCAGGAGACAACACACCAGCAATGTACCTGCGTGTACCTCAGCCCTTCATGAACCTTGAGTACCAAGAGGCAGTCATGCTTGGATGCCCATGACTGGCAGAAGAAGCCTCCAGGAACCCCCAACATTCTGAGTGGTAGCGGAAGGGGCCTGGGCTCCAGTCCAAGCTCCCACTGAGCTGCAAGGCCTCACTCCACGTCCCTCCACTTGGTCTTCCTTCGGTTTGGCCGTGTTTGTGTCAGTGGCACCAGAGCCCTGCTGGCCTATGATCGAGGACTGGCAAGGACCTGGATGCAGTGTGACTGAGCCTCCGCCCTGCCCCAGATTAGCCAAGTCATGGTCAGCACTGTCTGTAGGCCCTGGGGGCCTTCTGCCCTCCCAGCCTTACTGCTCCACACCAGCCCCGGGGATGGGGGACCTGCCTGCACCCATCACCGCTCCAGGCGCAGAGCTGAGACCTGCTGCCTCCTGTCTGGGAAGACTCGGGAGCTCTTGGGGCCCCAAGACAGGCCCTCCACACACAAACGACCTGTGGCAGCCTTCCCTGGGACAGGGCCGTACTCAGGGCTGCCCTCGGGATGGCCACCCAAACAGAGCCCCGCAGAGGACACTCAGCGCACTGATTTCAGACTCACACTGATAAGATCCTCTCTCCCCTCTTCCTGCTGCTCATTAGCTATCAGGCCGTGGCCAAGTTACGGTGCTGGGCTTCAGTCTCCCCGGCTGCAAGGTGGGGACTAGCACTTCTCTCCAAGGATCTCTGTGAGAGTCAGCACGTGCCAAGTCACACTGCATCCAGGTCCTTGCCAGTCCTCTGCTCATAGGCCAGCAGGGCTCTGGTGCCACTGACACAAACACGGCCAAACCGTAGAGCGCAGCCTGGCCGTGTGTGTGGATGTGGTCATTGAGGAAGTGTACCTGCGTGGCTGCCAGCATTGCCAAGGGCCACAGGGCAGCCTCTGGGTAGAGAGCCCTGCCTGCATTCTGGCCCGACTCTACCGGCAGGGGAGGCTCTGAAGAGCCGTGCTGGGAGCCCCTTCCAGACGTGGTTTCCGATCAAGCCCGAGGAGAAGTGCGGCTGGGACGGGCTCACTTGAAGCTAGTGCAGGGTCCGGAGAAAAGGGGACGATTACCTGGCAACAGCGCAAAGGAGGGCAGTGTGGGTGCGTGGGTGTGAGCCACTGCTCGGCATGCTTTGCCTTGGTGCATAGACAGTGTGTGTGCCTGTGTGCACACACCTGGGCACGGGGGTGCCGCGGGCAGGCGTCTGTGGGCATGTCTGTGAGTGGGAGCTTTGGGACGAGTGCCGAGCTCCTGTAGGGACCCCACATCTCATGCTGGTCTGAGAAGCGGAAAAGGTGACCGCTGAGAAGCTGAACATTACTCAGAGACATCTAAGCTAAAGCTCTCCTGAGTCTTGGCCCATGCTGGGCAGGAGGAGGGCCTTGAGAAGCGCACTCCTCACTCCAGCTGGAAGATGAGGAAATGTGACCCTCATCTTACTTCTGTCTGGGATTGAGAGTTTTCCCTGGTCCTCAGGAACTGGTGGAAAACCCTTTTGCCTCATTCACTGTGTGGCCCGGTCCTGAGTGGACAGACCTTCTCATACGTGCCAAAGGCCAGCAAGGCCTTCTGTGGACCTCAGGCTGGGGTGTCAGCAGGCAGGCAAAGGGACTACATCTTCCCTGAGACGGCTGCTCTCTGCCCAGGAGTGAGGTCTTACCGGGGGCATGGCCCAGCATGCTCAGGTGCTGCCCTGAGGCCCAAAGGACCCACAAGCACGCCCTCTCCACAGAGGTGTGGGCCACAGGGAGGTACATGGCAATACCATCCTCCAGGCTCCTGGGCCTGACCGGGAACGCAGCATGGCCCATCTCTGTCTCCACTACCATCTGCATTCCCAGAGACCTGACGGAGGCTGGACCCCTAAGCTTGGGCACCATTGTTCCCGCTGGCCGGAATGTCCTGCTGGAACCCATAGAAGAAGCCCTCCGGAGGGACCGTGGAGGCCAGGATGGGCACTGGGCATCCAGCACCAAGAGGAAAACTCAGCCTTCCTCTAATATGGCTAACATATGTTGAGTGCCCACATGTGCCATGCTCTGGGGACATAAAAAGGCATTGGCAGTGAGCGCTGAGAGAATGCTTGTGGCATCCTGGGGGGGGGGGGGGGTGCCCACAGAGGGGAGCAGGACTCCAGGCCCCTCCCAGCAACCCCTGACTCATCCGCCTGTCCCTGGCCAGGGCCCTGCACAAACCAAACACTCAGCCCAAGGCACCGGGAGAAAAAGGATGGGAAGTTTCATTTTGTTTTAACCACGATTCCCACCCAGCCTGGAGGGTGAGATGTATATGTATGTGCAAATACATACCATACATATATGAAATTCACTAAAAATCCGGCCGGTGCAGGACCACATTTTGTTTTTAGGCATTGCAGAAGCTTTCTTCACCCTGTCCCGTCGGCAGGTGGCTGAGGCCCACTTGAGCATGGGACTTGGGGCCTACCTGTGTACCCACCTCAGCTCTTCCAGAGGCCCCTCTCCACAGAGGGCCAGGCCAGGAGAAGGAGCTGGTTGAAAGATTTTTTATGTTTTTTAATCCTGTGTTTTTTTAATAACTATCTACTGTCCTGCAACCAGCTTCCCCACTGAGCCCCTTCTCCTACCTCACACCCAGCAGGTGGGCCCCATACCTGAGCCTGGTGGTGGTGGCAGCACAGTGCCCTGGCCTGTGTCTGAGTCTAACCTCTGGTATTGCATGTTCTGGGCAGGGAAGCGAGGGCGTCGCAGCAGTGCGGGATCGCTAGAGAGCAATGTGGAAGTAAGTAGGAAGCACCTACGTTCAGCTGGCTGTTGTGTGTTGCCTCCCTGATCCTTGGTTTATACCTGTTGTCTTTTTATTTTTATTTTTTGCGCTTTCACTACTGCACAGAGGCACAGACACCCCTCCCCGCTGCCTGCTTCAGCCCAGTGCATGCCAGCTTCCCCTCTGCTAGAATCTCACCGCTTGTTTGGGCTGGAGTGGGTGAGGGGAGGGCTGGTTCTGGATTGTGTGTTTTAGTTCCCACTTCACCCCTGTGCCCTGTGGCCCCAGCATGGTTCACTAACACCCCAGCTCCTGGGCACCCCCACCCCGCCCACCAGCACTGCTCCTAGGCCAGAAGCAGCAGCTGCTGAGCACCAGGCAACCTCCCCATCGGCCTGACTTCCATGCTCCGAAGTCCCCATTGCATTCTTCCCGGAGTTTCAGTTGTTGTGTGTCTGCAGATAGGGCACGATGGAATTGCTTAACTAGCTCGGGGGAGGAGGAAAACCATAAGAAAACAAAACAGTGTGGATTTCATGAGATTTCATTCATCCTCCAGCCATCTCTGTATTACTGTTCACATCTTAACCTCAGCTTGCAGATATTTTTGTTTCTTCCTCCTTGTTTGGTTTGCAGTAGGTAGCTGCAGTGAAATGCCTAGGCAGTCCCCACGCTCAGGACAAGGGTTCCCGAGCCCTTCACCACCTTCCCAGAAACCTGGGGTTCCACACAGGCAGAGCAAATGCCCTCAGACCCTTGAGAGGAACCAGGAAAGCTGAGGCTGCGATCTCGGCAGGAACAGGGCTCCTCACGCACACTAGCCTGCCCCACTCCCCTTGGCACACACTGCTCACAACACCCCCAGACAGACGTCTGATCTGAAAGCTCAGGTGCTTGTCAGGAGAGAGCCCAAACGTGTGCTGCTGCTGCTGCTGCTGCTGCTGCTGCTGCTCTGACTAGAAAGGAGGGCCCTCCTCTCCTGCCCAGTGCCCCCTGTCCTCCCTGGGACGCCCTTCTCAGGGTCCCCCCACCCCGCCCCAGCTGACTGCCACAGCAGTGTGAGAAGTGCCCGAGTCCAGCCTCGCCCAGCCCCACCCTCTGCGGCAGTGAGTTGAACTAAAGATTAGCAGTCAGTGGGTGAACTTTTTACATTAAAAAAAAATTCATTCTGACATAAGTGCTTTAAGATCTTTTAATTTTGATTTCTATGAATTTCCTTTTTAGGGGTCCATCATTAGCAGTCCTCACATGCGCCGGAGAGCTACATCAACACGCGAGTGTCCATCTCGCCCACACCAGACTATGCCTAATTCATCCTCCCTCCTGGGCTCCTTATTTGGGAGTAAGAGAGGGAAGCCCCCTCCTCAGGCTCACCCACCTTCAGCCCCTCCCCAGCCACCCCCACACCCTTTGGGCCTGCCCCACCTGCAGCACTCCGTGGTGGGCCATCACCAGGGGCCTGCAGAGGGCCCTCCGCAGGTCCCGACGCATGGGCACCACAGCCAGTACTGCCACGTGCAGCAGAACCCACCCCCCTACCACCACCACCACCACTACCACCCCCCCCAGCACATCCAGCATGCACACCAGTACCACCACAGCCCCCATGGGGGGCACTTGCCCTATGGGACCCACACGCACAGCCACCCGCCACTGCCCTTGGCCCATGCCAGCCATCCGGGCCACGCAGCACACCACCACGGGCATTCCCCTGCCCCCCCGCCCCCCGCCAGCAACAAGGCCAAACCCAGTGGCATCAGCACAATTGTATAGACAGCTTGGGCCAGGGTCCCAGACTCCCCGGAACAAGTGCACACCACAAGAGGCACGCCTGGGGCAGCCCGCCTCAGACCAGACCCAGGGCACTTCTGTTTCCGTCCTCCCATTTCCCACAGCCCCATCGGAACTCTTGAGCACATGGGCTTGTGTTATAGGGAGCAAAGCTCCTGATTTAATTTAGCATTGGTGCCCTGGGCTCCATCCACCTCAGCCCCAGGGGTGGGCCGCAGGCACTATCAGCCTTGAAACAGTACCTCCAGCCCAGGAGATGTTGCCCGCCCCCCCCCCCCCCCCCCCCGTCTTCTCCAGCTGCAGCCCTCAGCTCTCTCCTCCCTAACTGTACACAAATATGAAAAGCCTAGAAAAAGAAGAAACAAGACACACAAAAAACAGAGACAGAACAAAACAGAAAACCCAAAACTTGCTGCATTATTGCTCTTTTATTGACAATGGGCAAAATTAAGTAGACCTGATATGGTTGATGAAAATACGTAAGTAAACTTTATATAATATAAATATATATAAATAAATAAATAAATAAATATATATATATATACACATACTGTATAGGTAGTATTTGTGTGTGAAAGGCAAACATTTCAGTCCACAAAATTAGCAATATAGACTTTACAAGGAGCTCCCCATACCTGATAGGAAGACAGTACCTTAGATACATGTGAGAGGAGACCAAACACCTAAATGCTAGGAACAAACTCAGATACTTCCATATTTTCATAAAAGCAGAGAAGTCCCTCTAGGACTGACTATTCATTACTTATTCAGTCATTACTAACTGTGCCAAGTAACATAGCATCTAACTATTTAAAAAGTCTAATATCGCTTTATATAAATCCTTATTTTATTAACAGAATACTATCATAGGTAATCAGTATTATAACTGCTCTGTTATTTCAGGTAAGCAAATAGATAAAATGCAGTAAACTACAGAGCAACTCAGGATGGCTGGTCAAGAACTGGCTGTCTTAGAGTATTGGTCACACACATTCATGACACTTGAATAGCTGTGATAACTGTGAATTTCCATGACCCATGGTTCTTTTACATGCACATGATTTGATGCACACTCATTCAGAGTCCTCTGAGAGGGGCATCATACACTGCAGACGTATCATCTCCAACATGAAAAAGACCAGCTCTCATCCTTGCCTCCCTCAGCGCCATAACGTCCTCATCCCGTTTCCAACAGCAGCAGGAGCCTCTTTCAAACCTGCAGGCTGATGTTAGCATTTAGCTACCCAGGGCGGTGTGTGTGTTCCTGCTTTATTTTCTGAGTGGTGGCCATGATCATTGTACTTCATGTAGCCATGTGCTAGCATAACCCTGTGTCATCACTGTGGCCCCTCTGACCCAGCTGACAAGTGCCCAGCCCTCACTGGCGAAGCCCCCGTTGCCTTGTCATGGTCCAGTTAGCTGCCAGGGCATCACATGACTCTCAGCTGTGCTCTTGTTGCTTCCGTCTTGTGACACCATCTGCTCCCCTGGGGCCGGGCGCTGCACGCGTCCGGTTCTGTGCCTGAGTCACATGGGCCATACTTTGTAGTTTCAGCCTTTCGCGACACTGCAGCCACCAGTGCCGTGTTCCTAAGCCGTGGGACCGAGGACTGTCCATGGCACCTGCCCAGGTGGAGAGCCCTTTCAGAAAGGGCGAAGCTGACAGGACTGGGCTGCGGAGCTCCGTGCTCCGTGGAAGGTGTGGCGAGCTGTGGCCAGACGGCAGACGACAGAGGGAGCCCACCCTAGCCAGCTGGCTGGGCATCTGTCCATTTTCCTCCTTTGCCATGTCATTGAGGCAATCATACCAGCAAATCTGCAACCGAGCACTTTGTTAATCTCCACAGAGAGCAAATACAGCAATCTAGAGTTACGCCTTTTAAAAAAGGAAGTGTGACTTTAACCTGCCCGCCTTTACCTTCCCATTGGTACAACTTTTCTGTCTTGGACATCTGCTCAGAGAGGAGTAAAAAGCACAGGTGTGCCTGATCTGGTCCAGGCCCAGCCGGTGGGAGGCGCCCCAGCCCATTGACTCCTGAATTCTTTTTCTTTCAAAGCCAGGCTCCCAAGGCATTCTCTATTATGCAGTTTAAAGGATGTTCTGACAAGGGAAAGTCAAATTGTACTGCGTGTCATCAGTGTTGATTGTGTGAAGCCACATTTATATATTGTATATTCACAAAATATATCAGTGTTACTGTTGACAAATAGTTGAGGTAAAGTGATAACATATTAAATATGCCGGCTTTTTTTTTTTTTTAATCCCTGTGTACCAATGGTAGAGTTCAACTGTAAATTCTAGGTTGTTCCAGAAAAGATCCAGGCTGTTAGTACAAGGTTGCTCTTTCTGAAGGGGCGATAACCAAGGAAAACAAAACAAAAAGAACCAACAGTACATTCATTGATGGGGCCAGTGAGAGGGGCCCTCTCTCCATTGCATCCTCCGTGCTCCAAGGGCCATTCAGCACTCTCCTCCAAACTGTTATTGACGTGCCCTGAAGTTTTGTCAAGTGCCACAGGGCCAGGTCTAGTGAAATGGGGCTTCTTGAACAAACTCAGTTTCTCCCTGTGTTCCCAGCTTCATGCAGGGTATTGGGTTCAGAACTGTGAGGTGTGATCGTCCTCCGTGTTTTATCTGTAAACCTGTCCCGGAGGTGTTCCCAGCTTCATGCAGGTTATTGGGTTCAGAACTGGGAGGTGTGATCGTCCTCCGTGTTTTATCTGTAGACCTGTCCTGGAGGCGTCTCCAGAAGCACACTGTTCCATTGGAGAGGCTGGAGGCAGCTGCCCCGATCTTGTCTGGGCAGCAAAAGCTTCAGATAAACATGTCCCCCATGTTGCTTTCACGGGGCTGTGCTCTCTGGATCCCAGCCTGACAGAGTCATAGCTGTAGGGACCTATTGTTCACAGAGGCCTTGTCCCCTCAGGAGGCTGAGTGCCACCACATTGCTTGTGCCATCTGGTTTGTCAATATACTTGGGACAGCTTCTCAAGTCACACAAATTATTTCAGTTACGTAATTTCTGACAGGAGCAGGAGACCCTCAGAGGAATCATCTGGTAGTATCACAAAAATCTTTTCTGGGACAACAGTGAAATCATATATTTGTACTTTTTTAAGTTTATTAATGAATTATACAACACTGTAAAAATAAAGTTCATCCTAATATGATGTGCACATCTTGTCAACAATGTCTCCAGTCTCCATGGAGCGAGACTTCCCACCCTGCGCTGCATGCAGCAGAGGCCTCTTCTTCATCTTTAAAATGACCTAGAAAGACAGCGGCGCTTACACATGACCCTAGGTGTTGACTCAGCATTCCATATGAAGCTATGTCCACAGGTTAAGCATGCATCTTACAGTTTTGTTGTAAAAATACCATCACCCTTCCTGTCTGAAACGAGTAATTTTGTACATATTTTAAATAACAATAATAAAAGAAACATTGCACAGTGCATCAGTGTGAAGTGGGGGTGGTGACAAGGGACAAGCAGGAAGAGCCTGTACCTCATGTGCATGTGTGTTGGTGTTGGTGTTGCTGTTCTGTCTGCGGTCTTGCTGAGGCCGCATGCAGTGTCCGTCTCCTCTCGAGAACTGTCATTCACCTTCAAGCTGTTTTAAATTACTAGAATCAGGTCTTGAGTAAAGACTGTTCAAAGACTTTAAGGGATGCCTTGCTCACAAGAAGCCTGATGCCCACTCTGTAACTTTGGGGAGGAAAGGAGTGCTTTGTTTTAATATGCATTTGTTTGTGAGTAGTAACAGACTCTATTGATGTAAAACCATAGCTGTGATCATGTGGAGAAATCAAATAAATTCTTTAAAATTCTCGGACTCTCACTTTTTTTGAAAAGTCCAGATATTTCCCTATTGGCCCAGAGAGATTTCCAGCTGACAGGTATGCCCATCTTTGTCGTGACTGCGGGCACTGGGTCTCCTGGAAGACCCTGGCCTGACTTTAATTTGAGAATGTTTAAGATAAAGGTGCGTATCCCAACTTCAACTCCAATAAAATATGTCAAAGGTTTTTATAATTTCTAGCAACTTTCAAATTTTAGTGCTTTTATCAGGTTAGAGAGAGGAGGTGGCCCATATGAAGAGCTGAGGTGGACCGGAAATGGCTTATGGAGGGAAAAACTCTAATGGTCCAGTTCCCAAATGCTTGAAGGGAGTTTATTTAATGAGGTCAAAGTTGTCTGTTTTTCCCAATTAACGTGATGTGCAGGATCCCGGAAGGTGAATTCTGATTTTACTGGAAAAGTTCTGTGAGAACATGACTGACTTGTGCTTCTTCTTCTTCTTCTTCCCTGGAACCAAATCCAGTTCCAGAGAATACTGCCTTCAAGTTTCACTGCATATCATAACATGAAGTAAAACTGGTAGATCGAATTTGTGGAAAACAAAAAGGTTTAGTGACCAAAATTTACCATGGCTTACCCCTCATTAAGAAGTGAATTTTGATCCAAAGATGTTCTCAGAAAACCATTCCTTTTCCAGGCCATTCAAGGGTTCTTCAACAGAGTAAAGCTGGTTACTAAAGCCCCTAAAATACTTAGCTCTACTTCAGCATTTGGGTTTATGACATTGAACTGCACACCAACGTGTGCTTGTCTCCTCCACCAGCTTGTGCGCTCCTTGGGGGCACAGAGTGCACTTGACCCACTTCTCTGTGTCCAGTGACCAGCACAGGACTGGTCTTGCCAAAATGCATCTGAAAGTGATGGTTGGCATGGGGAAGCGGGGTCACAGCAAAACCACTGGTTGATCTTAGTGTGTGTAAATCATCATCACAATTTTATGGAAACTTGTTTGCTCAGCCCTTTGCTACCCTTGGCATTGAGGAGTCTAGGTGGGACACACATGATGCTGTCAAACTTCTACAAACGTAGTTCCTGCTCACTGTTTCCTTCCCCCACTCACAACACATTTTTAGCCCTCATTTTACTTGACCTCACAGCAGCTTTTGAGATCATTCAAGTTTGTTCCCACAACAGTATTTCCTTATCACCTCTGTTCCCACACTCTGGTCTTCCTCTTTGGGGTATCTTCACTGTCTCCTTTGTAGAGCTGGTAAGTGTTGGTTTGAGGATCAAGTCCAAGCTCTCTTCCTTTCTTTACTTTTTTCTAGGCCATTTCATGCAGATCCACAGTTTCAATGTAGCTTCCAAATGTGAATCTGCAGCCCAGACCTCCACTCTGAGCACCCATGTTCCCTTGGATCTTTCTTTCTCTCCATGACCAAATTGATGATCACACACAGACACACACCAAGTGCTGTGTTCCCTACTTTGACAAATGGTGTCACCACTGAGTTGCATAAATGAGAACTTGGGGATTGTCCTTGACACCTGTCCTTTCTTCTACTCCAAATCCATCTATCACGAAGCCCTTTTGACTTCCTCCTCCTACATGTTCTTGAATCCATTTCTTCACCTCTGTCACTGCTTCAGGCCATCACCTGTCTCTCACCTGGATGAGAGCTCCCTAACTGGCCTGCACCATCGTGGTCCCTCAAACCCGTTTCCCACGTAGCACCAGAGGAATTTCTAAGGTGCCACCTGTGTAAAGTCATGTCAAGGGCTTCCTATTGCCCTTATGATTGAAAAAACAAAATCCTTAACATGGCCTTCATGAGGCCTGCATGGGTGGCTCTGCATGGACTGGTTCACCTTCACTTGCCCCTCGCTCTCCAGCCACATGAGGCTCCCAGACAAGCTGAGTTTTCTCCTGCCACTGGGCCTGTGCAGGTGTGCCCTCTTGCATCTGTGTTCAGTTAGCTCCTTCATCATTCAGATCTTAGCTTGGCCATTATCCCCTCTGAAATGTGTTACCTATAATAATTATATATTCAGTAGTGTGATAATTTTGTTACAGTAAATGTCACAAGGTCAGGACAGTGGCTGTCCTTATACACTGCTGTAACCTCAACACGTGGCACAAAGTAGGACTTTCATAAATGTCTGTTGAATGAGTATATGAAGACCACAGAGCCCCAAAAGGAAATTCAGTGCTGAAATGCATGATGGCATTTGGATGTTCAAAATGAGATCCAAGACCTAGGAAAGCAATGTGGACCAGAGTGCTAGGAAGAAATTGGATCCTACTGACATTTCTTCTTAGGTCAAGGAATAGTTTGGGTAGTGGTCAGAGGGTTTTAATCATTGTGTTTTATCTTTCATCAAATGTGTTTTAATATTTAGACCATTTGGAATGACTAGATTTATAAAAAGCAAGGGGGAAAATTACCCACAACCCCACCAACCCTAAAACAGTTATATTTAAATATTTGGTCTATTTTCATTCCATCTTTTCTTCATACATATTTCTCAGTTACCTAGTTCATATCTTTTGTGTGTGTCCCAAAAGGTGTGTAAGTATTATTTGGTGCTCCTCATAAAAAGAAAGAATTTTCACAAAAACATGTAGGAAATGCTGAATTAAAGTTAAACTAGTGTTGTGTGTTTTTTTAAATGATGTTTTTATTGATATTAGAGAGAGAGGAAGGGAGAGGGGGAGAGAAATGGGCTGCTTCCTGCATGCCCCCTACAGGGGACTGAGCCTGTGTTCTGGGCTGCAAACACTGCACAGCTCCTCCGCTGCCTGGAGGCAGGATGCCTTAGGACAGAGGGAGGTGGAGTAGGTCACTGAACAATGGGTTGGTTGGGGTTTAGAGGGAGTTAGAGGTTCAAGCTCCGGCCAAGCTGCCCAGGCGTTGTACCTGTGCCCTGAGTTTCTCGGAAACGGCTGAAATAGCTTTTGTAACCTTTGGGTTGTCATTGTAACTGTCCTAACTCCCTCTTGTGGTTTCTGAGTATAAATTTGCTGTAACACCTGTGATCTGCACTGCAGTTCGGCCTTTACAGCGGTAGAGTGCTGCAACTACAGTCACTGGCCAGTTTATTAAAGGCTCATAAATTTTGATCTCTGTCTGGTGGTCGTCTCTTGTGGGTCGCCCCATAACACCTGGAACCTCAGGCATGTGCCCTGACCGGGAACCGAACTGGTGACCTCTTGGTTCCTGGGTCAATGCTCAACCACTGGGCCACACCGGCCAAGCTAAACTAGTTTCTTTACTGCAGGACTTCTCAGAGCCTTTTAAAAAGATGATGTGTATTGTGAATCTCGGAAAGATAGTCTGTTTTCCAAACATATTTAGCTTTGGAACGCTGTTGAATTCTATAGCATACAGTTTAGTAAAAGTTTATATGTGTAAATTTTTATTTTTTTCCTTAGTGTATTCTGATGTTATGTAAGACTCAGTATTTCTAACATCTGCCTAATGGCCAATCAAATGGACATCCTATGATATGCTGGCCATTCAGATAGTGTTCTTTTGGTGAACAAGGAACAGGAAATAATAGAGTTACTGAGTGTATTTGGTAATTCTGGTGAGAGTTTGGGATTTAAAGAGATGAACACCACTGAATCTAACCTTAGTGCTGAGTTCCTGGGGTACACATTGACACTATTTTGGCAGCTCTGGGAAGCCATGTGTCACCTGAGATGCCTTTCTGTACAATGTGTTCAATTCAGCAATCACTTTCCAAGGGAGCCTAGCTCACCTTCATCACAGAGTGGACTTGTCATAAAGACTTATTGGTTGGTCTGTGAAGGCTACTTACCCCTATTTCTTTTTTTATAAATTTATTTATTTATTTATTTGTTTGTTTGTTTATTTATTTATTTATTTATGTTAATCCTCACCTGAGGATATTTTTCCATTGATTTTTAGGGAGAATGGAAGAGAGAGGGAAAGACAGAGAGAAACATTGATGTGAGAGAAACATTGATTGGTTGCCTCCTGCCCGAGCCCAGACCAGGGCCTGGGCCAAGAGGAGACTGCAACCAAGGTAAGTACCCTTAACTGGAATCAAACCTGGGACCCTTTGGTACCCAGGCTGACGCTCTATCCATTGAGCCAAAACAGCTAGGGCCCCTATCTCTAATATGTAGCTTCATGACTTTTAAGACAATTTTAGGTAATCTTTCCTTTCCTTTCTATTCTAGCTGCACTCCAGCCCACCTCCACAATGTGACCTATAAAAAAAATTCCAATTAAATCTGAATGGTAGGAACTAACGCACTTCATTCATCTTTCATGGAGTAAATAGGGAAGAAAGCATTCAAACATAAAAATACCAGAGTATTATTGATACCATCTAAATTGAATCTCTTCTCACATCCTTCAAGAGCAGTTCAGAAAAAGGACAAATAAAATTACCTATTGCTCACCTGGCCATGTGGCTCAGTGGTTGAGCGTCAACACAGGAACCAAGAGGTCACTGGTTCAATTCCTGGTCAGGGCACCTGCCCGGGTTGCAGGCTCAATCCCTAGTAGGGAGCGTGAGGGAGGCAGCTGGCTGATGATGTTTCCCATCAATGTTTCTATCTACCCCCCTCTCTCTAAAAATCAATAAAAACATTTTTGTTAGAAATGCTCTCAACGATGTCAAAAGAATGAGACAAACACTCGAAACTGGATCAGCAAGGCAAATTTACTTCTGCGCAGAAGGGTGCTCCTGCCAGCTGGAAATCATGGGCAAAAGCACACGGAGTGGGAAATCCGTTCGGGGGTTTTATTTCCTGACTCGGGGTCTGCCCTGCCCCTCACTCTGAACTTTGACCTGATTGGCCAGGGTTCAGAGCTCGGAGTCCCATTATTTCTCAGTTGGCTAATTGAGAGGAAGAGGAAGGTAAGGCAGAACCTAAGATGGTAGCCCCCCTGAGAGCCTTAAGGTCATACCAAGATTGCAGAACCTAAGATGGCGGCCCCTGAAGAATCTGAAGGTCATATCAAAATGGTGGGACCTAAGATGACTGCGAGCTCCTTCCTTTGACAGGAAAGATCACTGGTTCACTCTCACAATTTTTAAAATTACCTATTGCTCAGAACTAGAGTGTAACCAGGATAGAGCAAAATCCCACAAATTTTAGTGAAAGATCAATGGGAAAATCAACATCTTAGGCTGGCAGAGTTGAAATCAGATCTCATACTAGAACACAGATCTGGGGGTGGGGGGACTGCTGCATGGAAAAGGGGAGATGGCATGGTCCTAATGGTGGTAGAACAAAGATAACATCAACTAGATTTCATGTCTGTAAAGACAGAGACCAACCCAGAGTGGACATGTGAGGAGAGAAGTAAGACCTAATGAATCAGAAGGGGAAGACTTGGAAAGTTCATGGGACCAGAAGTGGCTGAAGGCACTGCTTCCGAGAAGAGGGAGGCGCCTGGGAAAGCGAGGTTTCCCTGGAAGGCTTGGGGGGGGGGGGCGGGGGGACGACTGAGTAGAGGGCATGCAAGAGGCAGCCAATCAATGATTCTCTCTCATCATTGATGTTTCTATCTCCCTCTCTGAAATCAGTAAAAATATTAAAACAAGATGCTATCACAGAATCAGAAGACAGACATAAAAGAAATAAAGTGTCTTTTATTAAAGGAACTGCAGTTCACTGTGTTAATCTGAGAATTTTTGTGAGTTTATTTGAGCCAAACTGTCAACAATTGCCGGGAAGCAGAATCTCAACAAATTAAGATAATGCTCTGGAGAATGGTGGTTTTCACCTATTTTTATAAATTACCATCAAAGGAGGAGACATAAGTGGGAACATTAAATCCACTGGTGATAGATTAGGGAGGTGGGAGAAAGCAAAGTGGGGAAACCTCTGGATTGGATAAAAAGTAAAATGATACATACATACCTCTTTTACATAGGTGGGTACAGGATAGTTAACAGTCAGCAATTAACAGATAATAATAACAATAAAGGAGTTTGTGGTTGGTGCCCTGGCAGCATTTGTTGTGCCCTGAGGGGTCCAGAAAAAGGGAAGTCACAAGTTACCCTGACATTCCACAGATATGTTATCTTAGATGCAAAAACACAATAGGCTCAGTAAAGATCGAAGTTGATGTTTGTCAGAGAAGATACTGGCCTAGAACATGACTACTCACTATTAACTGCTTTTTAATTAAAGGTTTTAATTTCAGAACATCCTTTGTTGTTATTTTAGGTCTCTTGAATTTGCAAGGCCGCCACACAGGCCTTCCTTGAGTTAGGTTAGCATGTGGCCCTTTTTTGTCCACAACTATATAAGAAAAATGGAACATTTTTGGACTAAAAAATCAAGTAAACCATGTAAGACCTGGGCCTTCCCCATATACCACTACTGCCAGGGGCTAAAAGCCAACAGCAGTTAGCATATTAATGCAAAAAGAATCATTGGAAGGCCAATGGACTTTGATATTCAGCAGGGCTGAAAATCAGCATAATATTGCCCTGCTGTGGGCTCAATGGCTCAAGGCAATTCCCTAACATTATAATCCTTTTACTGTTTACCAAACTTTACCTTTGATATGCCTGTATGCATTGCTAGAGGGAAAGATGTGTATCTAAAACTGAATAAAAAGCAGATGGGACCCAGTCTTGGGGGTGCCTCTTCAAGAAAGAGGTCTCCACCTGCCCCCCATGCCTTCTAAATTCGTATTTCTTGTATAGCCTTTTCATTTGTGCTTCGGCCCCTCCTTCAGATCCTGAACCCCGCCACGAAGGTTGCAGCACACTGCTATTGTTGGCCTTGGAAAATCCAAAGCAAATAAACACAAAGTCTTCATACAAAAATACTTTAAGGAGGAAAATGAGAAAACTTTTTAGCAAATAAGAGCACACATAAATGCACATAGGATAAAAATTCAAAGCAGGGGGAAATTGTAACACAATATATCATTAATTACACATAATTAAACAACCAATCCTACCTTATAATAGAGAAACATGCAAATTGACCGCACCTCCGCTACACCCACGATTGGGCCGGCGGGAGCCTGGGGGCGGGACTCCGGGTGGCCTATTCGGCCGTTGAGAAGATCAAGATGGCGGCGCCCAGTCCTCTTAGTTCCGGGGGTCACTGGGAAGATCGCGCCCCGGGGAGGCGAGACCTGGCTGCCCAGCCGCTCCAGGGGGTCCCTGGAGAGATCCCCAACCTGTGGGGGCGTGGCCAGGCCCACCCAGCCTCTCCCGGGGGTCCCTGGGGAGATCGGCACCCCGGGGAAGTGAGGCGGGACTCGCCCAGCCGCTCCCGGAGTCCCTGGGAACATTGCAGGCATGTGGTTGCTGAGACCCAGACCAGGCCTCTGGCCACAGATTCATAGCTTTGCGGAGACCTAGGGCAGGGAGCTGCCTCATCTGCAGCGAGACAGAGGTTCTGCAGTGCCCCCAAGACATGGGTGGGCCCAGCCAGGGATCAAGGGGCATGGAAGGACTCCTGGCAGAGGGGCAAGGACCCTCACCCTTGAGGCGGGGGTTGAGGGGTGGTGCCACCTCAGTGGGGAGGTGCTGCACTGCAGGGTACTGGACTGACTGATGTGATTCAGAGAAGCTCCCAGTGTTAACCGGCCACACTCAGGCGGCCTTCACACTTCAGAGGCAGTGACTCCTGCTCCTGCCTTGACCCAAAAGCAAGCCCGCGACACCCTGCCCCATAGCAGAGCATGCCTAGGCAGTGAGTGGGAAGCCTTCCACCTGCTTCGGAGAAGGGGGGGCAGTAAAGAATGGGGGGAGAGGAAAGAATGTGGAGCATCCGCAATGAAGAGGTGCTTGAGAAAGAGGCTTGGAAGCCTGACTGGAAGGTTTGTTCTGTTTGCTGGGCGGCTGCCCCTTAGGAAGCGCAAAGAGCATGGCTCTGAGGGCTTCCTGTGTGCTGAGTCAAGTTCCACAGCCAACTGGAATTGGCCTCAGTTTCCTGGTCTGTAAAATGGATGAAGCGTGTCCCAGTGCCTTCACTGAGCTTTGATGGCCAATTGAGATACTATATAAAGAAAATGAGGGAAGAAGTGAGAAAGAAAAGGAAGGACGAGCAACACAAAAGAAAGACTGAAAGGAACCTGTAAACCCATTGTCACTTAAATAGGGAATATAGTCAATAGTGTTGTAATGATGGTATGATGCCAGGTGGGTACTAGAAATATCGGGGAACACTTTGTAAAGTATATGATTGTCTAACCACCATTCTGTAACTAATATAAAACCTGAAACCAATACAAAATAATGTTGAATGTAAAGAAATGAAAATTGGAGTGAAATTTTTATAAATTTCAAAGTTTATTAAAAGCTGTAAAGGAAGGAAGGGGAGAATAAAAAGTGTTTTTCATTTTACCACTTCATTAAAAAGACAGTTATCTTTATATGGTGCTTTTATACTTTTCTAAGACATTATCTCATTTTAATTTCCGGGCAACTTAAAGACAAGATAAGTATTCCCTCCACTATTCAAAGAAAGGAAATCTTGGTGTCTGGTCCCCATGATTCAATTGTCAAGCCCTTATTGTAAAGCAGGGTTAGTAAAATTTTCTGTGCAGGGTCATATCTATACTAATAAAAGCCTTGGGGGTGATCAGGCCAGCAGGGGAGGGTATTTGGGGGCAATCAGGCCCGCAGAGGAGCAGTTAGGTGTCAATCAGGCCAGCAAGGGAGCAGTTAGGGGGCAATCAGGCAGGTAGGTGAGCGGTTAGGAGCCAGCGGTCCCAGATTGTGAGAGGGATGTCCAACTGCACGTTTAGGCCTGATTCCACAGGGATCGGGCCTAAACCTGCATTTGGACATCCCCCGAGGGGTCCCATATTAGAGAGGGTGTAAGCTGGGCTGAGGGACACCCTCCCCAGTGCACGAATTTCGTGCATCGGGCCTCTAGTAAGATATGAAAGAACACCACAGTCTACCTTGGTTCTTGAATTTAATTCATTACGAATGCTGTTTGAGAAGTGATTTGTTCGAAAACTGAATCATTTTTCCCCATTAGAAATAATGTAAATTTAATTTGTTCCAGACCCACAAATGATTCCACTTTAACCTTTCTATGTATAGTACATGCCTAATGTAGTTTTATAAATAAACACTTTTTTTTCTTAAATTTATCGTACCATCCCCGACAAGCCTTAAAGGAATCACTTTCAGCACTGGGTCCCGGGATGTCTTTCAGGTCACTATGCAGTGTCTTTGCTGGTTCATATCACTGCCTCCAAAATGCTGTCACCCAGCTAACTGCTTCTTGTTTATCCAAAACAGTTTTTTTTTTTACTTCTTTAATTCCCTGTAGTCATTGTTTCTTTCACATCCTTAGCAACATTAGCACTTTTGGTTGTGTCTTTATATTTTAAAATTGTGCTAATCATTCTCTCCTTTGTATATACATTCTCTTCTTTCCTTTGTAAGTGGCCTGAGAGAAGCTTTTCGTCGTGCTGAGGTATCATCATAAAAGGGTTGTCAGGTCACAAAATTGAAGTTTTGTTCCACAACCCAGACTCTTTTTTTCCTGTGAACAAGTTGGTTGAGAACTAAATTGTTCGAAGTGGGAGACATTAGAGAACTGAGGTTTGACTGTACAATTGGACAAATAAGTCCTGGCTGGTGTGCTAAGTGGTTAGAGTACCACCCTGTGGACTGAAGTGTCTTGGGTTCAATTCCCAGTCAAGGGCATGTACCTGTGTTGTGGGTTCCCTCCCTGCCCTTGGTCAAGGTGCATGCAGAAGGCAACCAGTTGATGTGGCTCTCTCACATCCATGTTTCTCTCTCTCTCTCTCTCTCTCTCTCTCTCTCTCTCTCTCTCTCTCTCTCCCTGATCCTCCCTTCCACTCTCTCTGAAGAAGCAATCCTCAGGTGAGGATTAACAACAAAAAATGTGGACAAATAAGATGTGCAATGGAAGCTCACTAAACTCAAGAAAAAAAATGAAGAAAAAGACAAAATTATCTCAGCTGCCTAAAGGAGAAAATATATAACTGAAAGTACAGAAATGGACATTGAGGATGGAAATAAAAGGATCCAAGAAAATAAAATATAAGGAGGTATTAGAGGACAGAGAGAAAGTAGAGATGTAGCAGATGAAAATAGAACATATAGCCCTAGCTGGTTTGACTCAATAGATAGAGCGTCGACCATTGGACTGAAAGGTTCCAGGTTCGATTCCAGTCAAGGGCACATGCCCAGGTTGTGGGCTTGATTCCCAGTAGGGGGCGTGCAGGAGGCAGCCAATCAATGATTCTCTATCATCATTGATGTTTCTACCTCTCTCTCCCTTCCTCTCTGAAATCAATAAAAATATATTTTAAAAAAAGAACATATAAGTACATGTAATAATACTACAATGTAAGACTGTAATTAAAGAAAATTGTCTATAATAAAGAAGAGCTGATGCCCCGCTGATGTGGCTCAGTGGTTGAGCATCGACCTATGAACCAGGAGGTCACAGTTGGATTCCTGGTCAGGGCACATGCCTGGGTTGTGGGCTTAATCCCCAGTCAGGGGTATGCAGGAGGCAGCCTATCAATGATTCTCATCATTGATGTGTCTATCTCTCCCTCTCCTTTCTCTGAAATCAATAAAAAAAAAATTTTTTTTTTTTAAAAAAAGAAGAGTTGAACCTGCATCCTGAAAGTTCTAACTAAGTTCTTGGGAGAAAAATAACTAGCCCACAATTATCAACACTGAGAGACATATCCAAGTACAATTAATTAACTTAGAAGATAAATTCTCTGGACCTCTGGTTTAAAAACATAGGAAAGTAGCTTTGCACAGGTTTTAAACATACAAGAATTTGGTGCATACACTTCTTATGAGTCCTTTCTGAGGAATCTATTACAGGACAAACCATTCAACCAAGAGATTTGAGAAATTTTGTCAAAAGGACTGATGAGCACTGGGTACATAAATTATAAAGGTCTAGGACTAAAACATAAGTGGGGATAAGGATGGAAGAATACTATGCAATGTTATATGTTCAGACAAAATAGAAATAACACAAACTTATTTTTGTTAATCCTCACTCAAGGGTATTTTTCTTTCCTTTTTTAAAATATACTTTTTATTGCTTTCAGAGAAGAAAGGAGAGGGAGAGATAGAAACATCAATGATAAGAGAGAATCATTAAATGGCTGCCTCCTGCACACCCCCTACTGGGGATCGCGCCCACTACACAGGTATGTGCCCTGACTGGACATCGATCCACGCTCAACCACTGAACCATGCCAACTGGGCTCAAATATATTTTTCCATTGCTTTTTAGAGTGGAAGGGAAGGCGGAGTGGGAGCGGGGGGGGGGGGGGGGGGGACAGAGACAGAGACAGAGACAGAGAGATCTGGAATCGATTGGTGCCCCAACCCGGGCTGGGGATTGAACCTGCAACCCAGGGACGGGTCCTTGACCGGAATAGAACCCACCACCTTTCGGTGCATGGAGGAAGCTCTACCAATGAACACCACCAGCCCGGCAACCATTTGTACTTTAAAACGAAGCTCTACCAATGAACACCACCAGCCGGGCAACCATTTGTACTTTAAAACGAAGCTCTACCAATGAACACCACCAGCCGGGCAACCATTTGTACTTTAAAACAAAGTCCTTCAGGCTCCCCATCCTTGGGAACTGAGACCACTAAGACGGTGGCACCCGGCCTGCTTCCCGGCCACGCATGCGCACTGGCCAGCGGAAGGCGCAGAACACTCACATCATAAATAGCGCATGCGCACCACCTGGTGGCAGGCGCAAGGAAGTGATGTCATTGGGTACCGCGCATGCGCTATGGCTTGCGGCGCGGCGCGCTGTTGTGACGTCATCGGGGCGCCGGGGCGGGAGTCCAGGACAAGCCCGCGAGGGTGTGCACTCTGGACGGCATGATGGTCTTCGGGCTCCGCGCGCGCACCTGCTGGGCTCTCCGGTCCTTCGCTGTTAGCAGGCGAGCGCTGCGCTCCAGTCCGCGCTCCCACGCTTTCGCCAAGGAGCTCTTCCTGGGCCGGATCGAGAAGGTAACGCAGAGCCCGGCGGAAGCGTTCGTCTCGGCCTCCCGCTTTTGGCCCTTATCAGGAAAGACTGGGATCAAGTTTTGTCCTGGACCTTGCACCAGCTTGACAAGTACACCAAAGGGACGGGGGTGCTAAAATCCCAGATTCCCGAGGCCCTCTAGGCCATACAATTTTTCCTGGAAAAAGGAAGGGTCTTTCCATGGCTGGGGCCGAGGATCTGCATCTGACAAGTGTTCCAGCTAATTTTTAAAAAAATGTTTTAATTGATTTCAGAGAGGAAGGTAGAGAGAGAGAGATAAACAGCAGTGATGAGAGAGAAACATGCATCAGCTGTCTCCTACATGCCCACACTGGGACCAAGCCTGCAAACTGGGCATGTGCCCTGACCTGTAATGGAACCAGTGACCTCAAGGTGCATGGGTCATATTCAGCCTTTGACCACACTGACTGAGCTGGCTCTGAACCTTTTTATCTCTTCTTTGACCCAGTTATTGTTTAGTAGTTATTGTTTAATATCCGCATGTTTGCTTTTTTCAGTTGATTTCCAATTTCAAAGCATGTGGTTGGAGAATATGCTTAGTATGATTTCAGTCTTCTTAAATTGTTGAGGCTAGTTTGGAGTCCCAACATATGGTCTATCCTTGAGAATGATCCATATGCACTAAAAGAAGAATATATAATGCGTTCTGGGATAAAAGTCTCCGTAAATATTGATTACGTCCATTCGGTCAAATGTATCACTTAAGGCTGATATTTCCCTATTGATTTTCTGTTTGGATGATCTGTTCATAGTGATTAGTGGAGTATTTAAGTCCCTTACTATCATTATGTTTTTACCAGTTTCTCCCTGTAGTTCTGTTAGTAGTTGCTCTATATATTTTGGTGCTCCCAGATTGGGTGTGTATATATTAATGTGTTATGTCTTCTTGATTTATTGTCCCCTTTATCTCTATAAAATGTCCATTTTTGTCTCTTACCCTTTTTATCTTGAAACCATTTTGTCAGGGCTATAACCTGCTTTTTTCTGGATACCGTTTGCTTGGGGTATCAGATTTCACCCCTATGTTTGTCTTTGCAGCTGAAATAGGTCTTTTGAAGACTGTGTATTGGGTTTCCTTTTTGATCCAACCTACTACTCTGTGTCTTTTTATTGGAGTTCAGGCTATTTACATTCAGTGTGACTATCTATATATATAAAAGCGTAAGCGACCGTTAAGACGGAATGACCAGTCGACCAGTCACTATGACGTGCACTGACTACCGGGGGCAGAAGCTCAACGCAGGAGCTTCCCCTTGGTGGTCAGTGCACTCCCACAGTCAACCTCCCACAACTGGCCAACCTCCCATGGTCCCTCCATCCGGCCAGCAGGCCCCAATCGGCCTGCTGCCCGCCTGCCACGGTGGCGGCGTGGGAGTGAGGGAAGGAGGCGGGGAGGAGGTGGGGAACTGTGTGGTGGCGAGGCGCCTATGTCGACGTCCGGCATCTGTTCCTTCTGCGCGGGACCCGGCGACGGTCAGTTAGGTCTAGGGACCCCACCCATGCACGAATTTGTGCACCAGGCCTCTAGTTGATATATAATAATTTTATTTTTTGTTTTCTTGTAGCTCTGTGTCTCCATTGTTAATTTTCCCTTATGTTCTGTTTTTTATTTCATTTTGGTGGTATTCTATGATTTTTTTCCTTGTTTCCTCTTTTTTTATGTTATATTGTTACATGTCTCAGTTATAGATTTCTTTTGTAGCTACCATTAGGTTTATGTAAAAGAAAGTTTAATATATATAGTAGTTCTTTTTATTTCTGATTGCATCTTATCTCCATTTCCATGTGCGAATTCAGACCTTTACCCTCTTTTATGTTTTGTTGTCACAAATTATCCCTTTTTATGCTGTTAATTTCCAAACTGCAGTAGCGCTTTTCTTTTTAAAAAATGTTTTTACTCCTTTAACTTTTATGTTACATTTAAGTGTATAGTACCCTATTCTGAACAATGGTTGCAATTTTCTGCTTCTGTCTGTTAGTCATCTTACTCATAGTTGTGTATCTTTTTGTCTTTTTGTTTCAGGTAGAAGAACACTGTTGAGTATTTTGCGTAATGCAAGTCTTGTGGTGGTACATTCCCTCAGATTCTGAATATCTTGTAAAGTCTTTATTTTTTCCTTCATATATAAAGGATAATTTAGCTGGATATATTAATCTTGGCTGATGATGTCGCCCTTGGTAATTTGAATATTTGGTTCCACTCTCTCTTAGCTGGTAGGATTTATGCTGAAAACTTGATGATAATCTAATGGCATTTCCTGAATAGGTTACTGGATTCTTTTTTCTGGCTGCCTTGAGAATTTGTTTTTGTCATGAATTTTTGACAGTTTTAATATCATGTGCCTTGCAGAAGGTCTTTTTTTTTTTTTAAATAAATCTTTATTGTTCAGATTATTACAATAGTTCCTCTTTTTTCCTCCCATAGCTCCCCTCCACCCAGTTCCCACCCCACCCTCTGCCCTTACACCCCCCCACTGTCCTCATCCATAGGTGTACGATTTTTGTCCAGTCTCTTCCCGCACCCCCCACACCCCTTTCCCCCCGAGAATTGTCAGTCCACTCCCTTTCTATGCCCCTGATTCTATTATATTCACCAGTTTATTCTGTTCATCAGATTTTTAATTCACTTGATTTTTAGATTCACTTGTTGATAGATATGTATTTGTTGTTCATAATTTTTATCTTTACCTTTTTCTTCTTCCTCTTCTTAAAGAATACTTTTCAGCATTTCATATAATACTGGTTTGGTGGTGATGAACTCCTTTAGTTTTTTCTTGTCTGTGAAGCTCTTTATCTGACCTTCAATTCTGAATGATAGCTTTGCTGGCTAGAGTAATCTTGGTTGTAGGTTCTTGCTATTCATCACTTTGAATATTTCTTGCCACTCCCTTCTGACCTGCATAGTTTCTGTTGAGAAATCAGCTGACAATCGTATGGGTGCTCCCTTGTAGGTAACTAACTGTTTTTCTCTTGCTTCTTTTAATATTCTCTCTTTGTCTTTTGCTCTTGGCATTTTAATTACGATGTGTCTTGGTGTGGGCCTCTTTGCATTACTTTTGTTTGGGGTTCTCTGCGCTTCCTGGACTTGTAAGTCTATTTCTTTCACCAGGTGGGGGAAGTTTTCTGTCATTATTTCTTCAAATAGGTTTTCAGTATCTTGCTCTCTCTCTTCTTCTGGCACCCCCATAATTCGGATGTTGGTACGCTTAAAGTTATCCTAGAGGCTCCTTACACTATCTTCATATTTTTGGATTCTTTTTTCTTGTTGCTTTTCCGGTTGGGTGTGTTTTGCTTCTTTGTATTTCAAATCTTTGACTTGATTCTTGCGATCCTCTAGTGTGCTGTTGGATCTCTGTATATTATTCTTTATTTCAGTCAGTGTATGCTTAATTTCTAGTTGGTCCTTTTTCATATCCTCGAGGATCTCGCTAAATTTATCGTCCTTTTCTAGAAAATTCTTGAAAAACCTTATAACCGTGGTTTTGAACTCTATATCCAATCATTTGCTTTCATCCATTTCTTTCATTTGTGACCTGTTTCTTTGTCTCCGCATTTTGGTGGCTTCCCTGTGTTGATAGAGTGGCTTTGTGTGCTAGGTGTCCTATAGGGCCCAGTGGCTCAGCCACCCCAGTTACTTGAGGTGGACACTCTTGGTGCACCCCTTTGTGGGCTGTGTGCACAGCCTTGTTGTAGTTAAGCCTTGATTGTTGTTGGTATCACTGGGAGGAATTGACCTCCAGGCCAATTGGCTGTGAGGATCAGCGGTGTCTACGCTGGGAGAACTTCTGTGCTGGAGACACCCTTATGAGAGAAGACTTGCAAAAGCCTCTGTGCTCAGCTTGGGTGGGGCAGAGTCTCAGAGCGGAGCAGACGGCCTTGGCTTCCCGTCAGCCCTGCCCTATGAGGCCCCTGGGTCTCAGTGTCCCACGGTAATCATTGCAAGCACCTCTGAGAGAAAGCCGCCCTCGAGTTCCGCCCGCTACCAGACAGTCCAGTTTCTCCCCGAATGAGTCTGGGTCCCCAGAGTCTCGCCCGAAACTGGAGTTCAGAGCAGTTGGGATCTTTTGTCTCCCTCCTGATTGAGAAAGCCAGACATACTCAGTTGCCAGCCCTCTCTGCGTGCGCACCTCCATACCTCTCTGCCTTCTGCAGCTCCTCTGAGTCTCAGTGTGCTTTTCTCTTCCTTCTGGTTGTAGAATTTCCACTCAGCCAGCTTTCCTGTGGTTCTGGATGATGTCTGTTCTGTCTTTTAGTTGTAGTTTTGAAATTGTTGTGCAAGGCAGCAGTTTAGGTGTTTACCTATGCCGCCATCTTGGTTTCTTCCCAGAAGGTCTTTTTGGATTGAGATAATAGATGTTCTATATGCTTGTTGGATTTGAGGATCCAGTTCTTTGCACAGGTTTGGGAAGTTCTCATTGATTATTTGTGTGAAGGAGGTCTCTCTGTTCCCTTCTTTTTTTTTATTTTTATTGTTAACATTATTACAGATGTGCCCATATTCTCCCCCTTTGTCCCCCTCCACCCTACCTCTACTCCCCCCTTCTGTCCATCACCACACTGTTGTCTTTGTCTGTGGGTTATGCATAGATGTTCTTTGGCTAATCCCTTCACCTCTTTTATCCACTCCCCACACCCTTCCATTCTTGATGCCTTTTTGTCTTTTTTAAAATATATATTTTTAAAAATCTTTATTGTTGAGAGTATTACAGATGTCCCTCTCCCCTCCACCCTCCCATAGGCTCCCTCCACCTGGTTCTCACTCTGCCCAGGCCTTCACCACCCTATTTTCTGCATTCATAGGTAATGCATATATGCATTATAAGATCTTTGTTTAATCTCTTTCTGCCCCCTCCTCCCCCCCCCCCCCCCCAGCTCCCTTCACTCTAAGAATCATTAGTCTGTTCCATTTCCATGCCTTGGATTCTATTTTATTCACCAGTTTATTCTATTATTAGATTCCTTATTTGTTTATTTTTATATTTATTTTTTAAAAAAATATATATTTTTTATTGATTTTTCACAGAGAGGAAGGGAGAGGGATAGAGAGTTAGAAACATCGATGAGAGAAAAACATTGATCAGCTGCCTCCCGCACACCTCCTACTGGGGATGTGCCCGCAGCCAAGGTACGTGCCCTTGACTGGAATCAAACTCGGGACCTTTCAGTCCGCAGACTGATGCTCTATCCACTGAGCCAAACCGGTTTCGGCTATTTGTTTATTTTTAGATTCAATTGGTGATAGATATGTATTTATTGCCATTTTATTATTTATATTTTTTATCTTTTTCTCCTTCTTCTTCCTCTTCTTAAGAATACCCGTCAACATTTCATGTAATACTGGTTTGGTGGTGATTAATTTCTTTAGCTTTTTCTTCTCTGTGAAGCTCTTTATCTGACCTTCAATTCTAAATGATAGCTTTGCTGGGTAGAGTAATCTTGGTTGTAGGTCCTTGCTATTCATCACTTGGAATATTTCTTTTTTTTTTTCTTTGAATATTTCTTGTCACTCCCTTCTGGCCTGCATAGTTTCTGTTGAGAAATCAGCTGTCAGTCTTATGGGCACTCCCTTGTATGTAACTAACTGCTTTTCTCTTGCTGCTTTTAAGATTCTCTCTTTCTTTAGCCCTTGGCATTTTAATTATGATGTATCTTGGTGTGGGCCTCTTTGGGTTCCTCTCGATTGGGACTCTCTGTGCTTCCTGGACTTGTAAGTTTGTTTATTTCACCAGGTAGGGGGAGTTTTCTGTAATTATTTCTTCAAATAGGTTTTCAATGATGTCTGGTGTGGGGCTGGGACCCCTTGTTCCTCATGGTGGCCTCTGCAGGGAAGGATATCCCTCTGATTAAAAAAACGGCTCACGTGGGTTTCGGACCAGCCTGTTCTGCACTTCCACCTCTCCTACCAGTCTCAACGTGTTTTCCTCTTTACTTCTCTATTTTAGGGCTTCTGTGTAGCCAGCTTTCACACTGTTCTGAATAATGGTTGTTCTGTATTTTAGTTGTAATTTTGATGTGACTGTGGGAGGTGGCTAGTAACAGCATTTACCTATGCCACCATCTTGGTTCTCTCTCCTTGATGCCTTTTCTTATGCCAATACCAAGCTGTTTTGATTACAGTGTTTTTGTAGTATAGTTTGATATCAGTTATTGTAATACTGCCAACTTGGTTCTTCTTTCACAAGATTGCTGAGGCTATAAAGGGGTTTTTGTGGTTTTTTTGAGGGGTTCCATATAAATTTTTGGAATGTCTGTTTTATTTTTATTTTTTTAAAATATATTCTTATTGATTTCAGAGAGGAAGGGAGAGGGAGAGAGAGATAGAAACATCAATGATGAGAGTGAATCATTGATTTGCTGCCTCCTGTATGTCCCTTAATGGGGATCAAGCCTGCAACCCAGTCATGTGTCCTTGACTGGAATTGAGCCTGGGATGCTTCAGTCCGAAGGCCGATGATCTATCCACTGAATCAAACCAGCAAGGGCTGGAATGTCTGTTTTAGATCTGTGAAGTATGCCGTTGGTATTTTAATAGGAATTGTGTTTAATCTATAGATTGCTTTGGGTAGTATGGATATTTTAATGATGTTAATTCTTCCAGTCCATGAATACAATATATGCTTCCATATTTGTATCTTCCTCAATTTTATTTCTTTAGTATCCTATTGTTTTCCGAGTATAGGTCTTTTACCTCCTTTGTTAAATTTATTTCTAGGTACTTTATTTATTCTTGTTGCAATAGTAAATGGGATTTTTTTTTTCAGTTTGTCAATTCATTATTGGTGTATAGAAATGCCACTGATTTCTGAATATTAATTTTGTATCCTGCTACTTTGCTGAATTTATTAAATGTAGTTTTTTTGGTGGAGTCTTTAGGGTTTTCTATGTACAATATCATGTCATCTGCAAATAATAGTTTTACTTCCTTCTTTACTATTTGGATTCCTTTTATTTTTTCTTCTTGTCTGATTGCTGTGGCTAGGACTTCCAGTACTTTGTTGAATAAGAGTGGTGAAAGTGAACATCCCTGTCTTGTTCCTGATCTTAAGGGAAACACTTTTAATTTTTGCCCATTGAGTATTATATTGGCTGTGGGTTTGTCATATATGGATTTTATTACATTGGGTTATGTTTCCTCTATTCCCACTTCCCACTTTGCGGAGAGTTTTTATCATAAACGGTAGTTGGGTTTTATCAGATGCTTTTTCTGCATCTGGTCATGTGGCTTTTATCCTTCATTTTCTTTATGTGGCATATCATGTTTATTGATTTGCGGATGTTGAACATTTTTGCATTCTAGTAATAAGTCCCATTTGATCATGGTGTATGATCTTTTTAATGTATTGCTGGACCTGGTTTGCTAATATTTTGTTGAGGATTTTAGCATCTATATTCATCAGGGATATTGACCTATAATTTTCTTTCTTTGTAATGTTTTTATCAGGTTTTAGAATTAGAATAATTCTGGCCTTGTGTAATGGGCTTGAGGGCTTTCCCTTCTCTTGAATTGTTTGGAATAGTTTAAGAAGCATAGGTGTTAGTTTTTCTTTGAATATTGTTAAAATTCATCTGTGAAGCCATCCAGTCTAGGACTTTTATTTGTTGGGAGGTTTTTTGTTTGTTTGTTTGTGTTTTTTTTTCAATTACTCCTTTGATTTCATTAATTATAATATGTCTATTCAGATTCTCTGATTGTTCCTGATTCAGTTTTGGAAGATTGTACTATGTTTCTAGGAATTTATTCATTTCTTCCAGAATGTTCAATTTGTTGGCATGTAGTTTTTCCTAATATTTTCTTACAATCCTTTGTATTTCTTTGGTGTCAGTTGTTACTTCTCCTCTTTTATTTATTTTTGTCCTCTCTCTTTTTTTTTTTCTTGATGAGTCTGGTAAAAGGTTTGTCAATCATGTTTACCAGTATCTTTTCAAAGAATCATTTCTTGGTTTCATTGATCTTTTTTATTGTGTTTTTAAACTTTATTTCTTTTATTTCTGCTCTGATCTTTTTTATTTCCTTCTACTCACTCTGGGCTTTGTTGTTCTTTCTCAAGTTTCTTTAATTTTAAAGTTAGATTGTTTATTTAAGCTTTTCCTTGTTTCTTGAGATAGCCTGTAATGCTATTAATTTCCCTTTTAGGACTGCTTTTGTTGTGTGCCATAGATTTTGGATTGTTGTGTTATCATTTTCATTTGCTTCAAGGTATCTTTTGATTTCTTCCTTGATCTCATTGTTGACCCATTCATTGTTTACTAACATCTTATTTCATCTCTATGTCTTTATCTGTTTTTCAGTTTTTTTCTTGTGGTTGATTTCAAGTTTCATAGCATTATGGTCAGAGAAGATGTTTGATATGATTTCAGTTTTCTTATTGAGATCTGTTTTGTGTCCTAACATGTGATCTATCCTAGGAAACGTTCCATGTGTGCTTGAAAAGAATGTATATTCTGCTGCTTTGGGGTGAAATGCTCTGAATATATCAATTAACTCCATCTAATTTACTGTGATATTATAGGCCACTGTTTTCTTGTTGATTTTCTGGGTGTAGATCTATTCATTGATGTCAATGTGGTGTTAAAATCCCCTGCTATGGCCCTGGCCAGGTGTCTTGGTTGATTGGAGTATGGTCCCGTACACCAAAAGATTGCGGGTTCTATTCTCAGGGTGCATAACTTGGTTACGGGTTTGATCTCCAGTTGAGACGGGGACGGTGGGTGGGGGCTGATCTCTTTCACATCTGTTTCTCCCACTCCCGCTCCCTCTCCCTCTCTCTTTAAAGTGAATGAAAACATAACCTCAGGTAAGGATTTAAAAAACACACCCTACTATGACTATATTACTGTGGATCTCTCCCTTTCTGTCCATCAAGATTTGCTTTACATATTTAGGTGCTCTTATATTGGGTGCATAAATGTTTATAAGGGTTATATTCTCTTGTTGGATTGCTTCTTTTATCACTGTGTACTGTCCTTCTTTGTCTCTTACTATAGCATTTGTTTTAAACTCTATTTTGTTAAATATAAGTATTGCTACACCAAGTGTTTTTTTTTTCCATTTGCATGAAATATTTTTTTCATCCCTTTTTGTCTGTGTTTATCTTTTTTTTTTTAACATTTTATTGATTTTTCACAGAGAGGAAGGGAGAGGGATAGAGAGCTAGAAACATCGAGCAGCTGCCTCCTGCATGCCCCCTACTGGGGATGTGCCTGCAACCAATGTACATGCCCTCGACCGGAATCGAACCCGGGACCTTCCAGTCCACAGACAGACGCTCTATCCACTGAGCCAAACCCGTTTCGGCTGTCTGTGTTTATCTTGTAGATATGGGTCTTGTTTTCTTATCAAGTTCAGCTACCCTATATCTTTTGATTGGAGTATTTAAGCCATTTACATTTAAACTAATTATTGATAGGTAAGTATTTATTGCCATTTTATTCTTTTGTGTCTCTGATTTCCCCCCACCCCCACTTCTTCTACTTTTTAAAGCCGGCCCTTTAACATTTCTTGTAATACTGGTTTTGTGGTAACAAACTCCTTTAGCATTTTCTTGTATGGAAGCTATTTCTCCTTCATTTTTATATTTTTTATTTTTTAAAAAATACGTTTTTATTGATTTTTTTAGGCAGAGAGGAAGGGAGAGGGATAGAGATAGAAACATCAATGGGAGAACATTGATCAGCTGCCTCCTGCACAGCCCCCACTGTGGATCAAGCCCACAGCCTAGGAATTGAAGTGGTTACCACTTGGTTCATGGGTCGGTGCTCAACCACTGAGCCACACCAGCTGGGCTCTCCTTCATTTTTATTTATTTACTTATTTATTTTTATTTTACTATTTTTTAAAAATATATTCTTACTGATTTCAGAGGAAGGGAGAGGGGGAGAGAGATAGAAACATCATTGATAAGAGAGAATCATTGTCCAGCTGCCTCCTGCATACCCCACGCTGGGGTTCGAGCTCACAATCCTAGCATGTGCCCTGACCGGGAATTGAATCATGACCTCCTGGTTCATAGGTTGATGCTCAACCACTGAGCCACGGCAGCCAGGCTCTCCATTTTTAAATGATAGCCTTGCTGGTTAAAGTGGTCTCAGTTTTAGGTTCTTTTCATTACTTTGACTATTTCATGCCAATACCTATTGGCCTGAATGTTTCTTTTGAGAGACTTGCTAACAGTTTTATGGAATTAACTGTTTTTCTCTTGCTGCTTTTAAGATTCTCTCTTTTCTCTTTAACCTTTGGCATTTTAATTAGGATGTATCTTGGTGTGAGCCTCTTTGGGTTTATCTTATTTGGGACTCTGTGATTTATGGACTTGTGTGTCTTTTTTCTTCACCAGGTTAGAAATTTTCTCTGTTGTTGTTTCTTCAAATAAGTTCTTGATCCTTGCTCTCTCACTTCTCCTTCTGATACCCCTATAATGCAAATGTTGTTAGCTTCATGTTGTCCAAAGTTCCCTTAAATGATCCTCATTTTTTAAATTCTTTTTTTCTTTTTGCTGCTCTGATTATTTTTTTTCTTCTACCTTTTCTTCCAAATTGTTGATTTGATCCTCTGCTTCATTCAACCTACTCTTTATTCCTTTCAGTTTATTCTTGATGTCAGATATGGAATTTTTTTCCTGAGAAAATTTTTTTTTGGTGGTCTGTATGTCCTTTTTCATGCTGGTGTAGTTATCTCTAAATTCCTTGAGCATCTTTATAACTCTACTAGAGGCCCGGTGCACGAAATTCGTGCACGGAGAGGGGTGTCCCTCAGCCCAGCCTGCACGCTCTCCAATCTGGGATCCCTCTCACAATCCAGGACTGCTGGCTCCCAACTGCTCACCTGCCTGCCTTCCTGATTGCCCGTAACCGCTTCTGCCTGCCAGCCTGATCACCCCCTAACCACTCCACTGCCAGCCTGATTGATGCCTAACTGCTCCCCTGCCAGCCTCTTTGCCCCCAACTTCCCTCCTCTGCCAGCCTGGTAACCCCTAACTGCCCTCCCCTGCAGGGTTGATCGCCTCCAACTGCCCTCCCTTGCAGGCCTGGTCCCTCCCAACTGCCCTCCTCTGCTGGCCATCTTGTGGTGGCCATCTTGTGTCCACATGGGGGCAGGATCTTTGACCACATGGGGGCAGCCATATTGTGTGTTGGAGTGATGGTCAATCTGCATATTACTCTTTTATTAGCTAGGATAGAGGCCTGGTGCACAGGTGGGGGCCAGCTGGTTTGCCCTGAAGGGTGTCCGGATCAGGATGGGGGGGTCCCTTGGGGCTTGGGGCAGCCTGAGCAAGGGGCCTGTGGTGGTTTGCAGGCCAGCCATGCACCCTGGCGACCCAAGCAGAGGCCCTGGTATCTGGAATTTATTTACCTTCTATAATTGAAACTTTGTAGCCTGGAGTGGAGTCCTAGGCCGGCCAGGGCAGGTGGAAAGCTTGGCTTCCTCCATTGCCAGGGGCAACCCTGGCCTGCTCTCTCCAGCTCCGTGGCTGCCGCCATTTCTGTTTGGATTTGTTTACCTTCTATAATTGAAACTTTGTAGCTTGAGTGGAGGCTTAGGCAGGCGGAAAGCTTGGCTTCCTCCGTTGCCTGGGAAACCTTGCTCTCTGTGGCTGTAGCCATCTTGGTTGGGTTTATTTGCATACTCGCTCTGATTGGCTGGTGGGCATGGCTTGTGGGTATAGCAGAGTTAGGGTCAATTTGCATATTACTCTTTTATTAGGTAGGATATCTGAGAGGTTGCTTGCCTCCATTTCATTTAGCTCTTTTTTCTGGAGATTTCTCCTTTCATTTGGGGCCTGTTTCTTTGTCTCCCCATTTGGGTTGCCTCTTTGTGTTTGTCTCTATGTATAAAATAGATCTGCTATGACTCCAAGTCTTCCTGGGATGGCCTTATGTAGTAGGTGTCCTGTGAAACCCAGTGGTGCAGTCGCCTTGATCTGAGCTGCGTGCTCTAGCAGTGTCCTTTGTATGGCTTTTGTGGGCCTTCTGTTGTAATTGAGTCGTGATTCGTGGTGGCCAGATTGTACATGGGATTGATTCTCAGACTGGCTGACTGTGAAGCTCAACCCCGACATGGCATATGAGCTGCTGTGCAGGTGCTGCTGTGATCTTCCTTTGGGTATGCTGTTGATCAAGTTTGATGGAGCCTGCTCCAATGTTGTCTGAAGCTGGTCATTTGGTGTATTGGTTCTGGGCCTCTTGGGAGGGACTCTGGTGTAGGCCAGTGTTAGACAGCGTCCCTTGGCAACCTGTTTCAAGCTACAAGTGATGCACAGTTTGTGGCTGCCACTGCTGGGCTTGTGCATGGGAAGGACAGGACATAGAAATTTCATCACACACCTGGAATCACACTGAGGTCATTGTTCCCTTCTTTCTTTCATTATACCAATTATTTTTATACTAGAGGCCCGGTGCACGAAATTCGTGCACGGGGGTGTGTGTCCCTCAGTCCAGCCTGCACCCTCTCCAATCTGGGACCCCTCAAGGGATGTCCGACTGCCCGTTTAGGCCCGATCCAGGTAGGATCGGGCCTAAACGGGCAGTCGGAAATCCCTCTCACAATCCAGGACTGCTGGCTCCCAACTGCTCGCCTGCCTGCCTTCCTGATTGCCCCTAACCGCTTCTGCCTGCCAGCCTGATCACCCCCTAACCACTCCCCTGCCAGCCTGATTGATGCCTAACTGCTCCCTGCCAGCCTGATTGCCCCTAACTGCTCTCCCCTGCAGGCCTGGATCCCCCCAACTGCCCTCCATTGCAGGCCTGGTTCCTCCCTACTGCCCTCCCCTGCTGGCCTGATCGCCCACAACTGCCCTCCCTTGCAGACCTGGTCCCTCCCAACTGCCCTACCCTGTTGGCCATCTTGTGGTGGCCATCTTATGTCCACATGGGGGCAGCCATCTTTGACCACATGGGGGCAGCCATCTTGTGTGTTGGAGTGATGGTCAATTTGCATATTACTCTTTCATTAGATAGGATTGTTCTTTCTGATGGAGTCAGGTAGTTCTGGTAGGGTTCTTCTACTTTTATTTTTTGCTCTCAAATCTCTCTCTTCTTTCATCTGAATCACTTATATATTTCTATCTTTGATATTTAATTTTTTCTCCACCTGGTCTGTTTTATTTCCTAGCTTGCTAGTTTATGTATTCTTCATCTCTCTTTTTTCACTTCTTTTTCTTTTTTTCATATATATATATGTGTGTTTTTTACTGATTTCAGAGAGGAAGGGAGAGAGAGAGAGAGATAGAAACATCTTCTATATAATAAAAGCCTAAGCGACAATTACTTCAGAACAACCAGTCGCTATGATGTGCAACCAGGGGGCAGACGCTCAACACAGGAGCTGTCCCTTGGTGGTCAGTGCGCTTCCACAGGGGGAGCGCCGGTCAGCCAGAAGCCGGGCTCACGGCTGGCGAGCACAGCGGCAGTGGCGGAGCCTCTCCTGCTTCTGCGGCGGCGTTAAGGAGCAGCGAGCAGGCGAGCAGTAAGGAGCGAGGGGACCCGGACTGCAAGAGGGCGCAGGCTGGACTGAGGGACTCCCCCTGCACCCTCCCCCCCAGTGCATGAATTTTGTGCACCAGGCCTCTAATGAACGATAAGCGAGAATCGTTGATCCACTGCCTTCTTCACACTCCACACTGGGGATGGAGCCTGCAACCTGGGCATATGCCCCGACCAGGAATTGAACTGTGACCTTCTGGTTCATAGGTTGGTGTTCAACCACTGAGCCACACTGGCTGGGCTGTTCTTTTTTATTCTTCATTCTCTCTTTTTTTTTAAAATCCTCACTGGAAGATATTTTTTCATTGATTTTTAGAGAGAGTGGAAGAGAGAGACAAAGAGAAAAATATCGATGTGAGAGAAACACATCGATTGGTTGTCTCCTGCACGGGCCCTGACTAGGGCCCGGGCCCTGCAACCAAGGAACATGCCCTTGACTGGAATCAAACCTGGGACCCTTCAGTCTGCAAGCTGATGCTCTATTCACTGAGCCAAACCGGCTAGGGCTATTCTTCATCTCTTTTATTGAGTTCTTCTATTTAGTTCCTTTCTGTCGTTTCAATCTTATTGGTAAAACAGTCCTTTTCTTAAAAAATTTTTCTTTAAATATAGTTTTATTGATTTTTTTTACAGAAAGGAGAGGAGAGGGAATTGAATCGTGACCTTCTGGTTCATAGGTCAATGCTCAACCATGAGCCATGCTGGGTGGGCTATTCTTTTTTATTCTTCATCTCCTTTTTTTTTTTAAATCCTCACCGGAGGATATTTTCCCATTGATTTTTAGAGAATGAGAGAGAGAGGGAAAGACAGAGAAACATCAGTGAGAGAGAAAAATCTATCAGCTGCCTCCTGCACGCCCCCTACCGGGGATCAAGCCCGCAACCAAGGTACATGCCCTTGACCAGAATTGAACCCAGGACCTTGCAGTCAGTGGCCCGATGCTCTATCCACTGAGCCAAACTGGTCAGGGCAGTAGTCCTTTTTTAATAGATTTTATTTCTCAGGTCATAAAACTGCCCTTCTGAATTTTCGTGTAACTTGTTGAGGTGGGTTTTTTTGTTGTTTGTTTTGTTTCCAGAACTGCAATCTTGACTTCTCTGCCATTTAAATCACATATTTCCATGTCTTTACATTTATTTTCTGGAAACTTTTCATCTTTTTGAGCTACTATGTTACCTTGGTTATTCATGGTATTTGATGGGTTATTTCTCTGCCTAGACACTTGAAGTGCAAGTTTTTATTTTCTCTTATTTATATGTCTATTGCCTCAGAGATCTCTGTTGGGGTGGTTTTGGCTGGGCCATGGAAAATGCCCTATATTCCTTGGTGATGTGGGGGTCCCCTCTGTAATCAGGTTGCCTCAGTCTCAGGGCACCATTCCTTTGTGGGAGTATGGTGGACAATGGGGGTTCTGTGCCTCGAGAACCTAGTACTTTCTCCTGCAACTAGATGCTGACAGCAATGTTGTCCTATCTGAGTTGTCCCAGATGTCTCCATTGGACCCCTCTCTGATGTGTGGTGGTGGGGTGGACTGGAAAGGCTTGTTTGTGCATTTATGGTTTTGTTCTTCTAGGAATGGTGGCTGCCAGAACTGGTTTTCTCTAAGACTTGGTCTGTAGATCTTTTCATCTACAATCCTACCTTGGATGATCTAGTTCGGTATTGTTGCTTTAAATACTGTCAATATCCTGATGTCGCATGTTTATTTCTCCAGCTCAGATTTCTCCTCTGAACTTCAGACTCCTTTTATGTCTACCTTTTACTAAAACCTTCACTAGATGTCTAATAGGCATCTCAAATTTGTATATGCAAAACTGAGTTCCTGGTCTCCCCGTCCAATCCTGCTCCTGCCACCAGTCTTCATCATAGATGGTGGCAACTCTTATTTGTTCAACTTGTTCAGGCCAGTTTCCTGGAATCACCTTTGATGCCTCTTATTCTCATAATCTCAACTAATCTGACAGCAAATCTTATATTCTCTACCTTCAGGTTAATATTTAGAATCTGTCCGATTTTAAGCACCTCACTACCATTGCCCTGATTCAGGCCAATATCATCTCTCACAGCATCTATAGGGGTTTGAGCAGAACATGGCATCTGAGATGCTTAGAATTTGAGAATAGAAAGAGATCTTCAAGGTCATCTAGACCAGTAGTTGTCACACTGCTCTCAGTTGATCCCTCACTTTTCATGGAAGTTCCCCTGGGGCTACTGCTGGGACCAGTGGGAAGTTGAATGAGAGATATTTGGGTGACCTTTCTCCCCTTTTACATTACAACCAAAAAAGCTTGAGTTTTATCTCTTACATGTTTGGTTTCTGTACTGAATTTAGTTGAAAAATGTTTTACTGCTTTGAAACATTTGAAAACTGCTGATGGAAATTGAACCCAGCGCCCATGAGGCACTTCATTTAATTTTTAAACATTGATATCAGAGATTTCCTTTTACATACACTTGAGATCTCTCTTCTTGTAGCAGTTATTATTTGGTTGTGCTTGAGGGCCAACTAGTTCCCAACCTGTTCTCTTCTCATCTGGAGTGCTCATTAGTACCAGAATCCTATATAATAAAAGGCTAATATGCAAATCGACTGAATGGCGGAACTACTGGTCACTATGGCACACACTGATCACCAGGGGGCAGACGCTCAACGCAGGAGCTGCCCCCTGGTGGTCAGTGCGCTCCCATAGGGGGAGCACCACTCAGTCAGAAGCTGGGCTCATGGTTGGCGAGTGCAGTGGCAGTGGCAAGAGCCTCTCCCGCCTCTGCAGCAGCGCTAAGGATGTCCGACAGCCAGTAGTTGGACATCCCCCGAGGGTTCCCAGAGTGTGAAAGGGCACAGGCTGGGCTGAGGGACGCCCCCCTCCCTCGAGTGCACGATGCACCAGGCCTCTATCCTATCTTATAAAAGAGTAATATGCAGATTGACCATCACTCCAACACACAAGATGGCTGCCCCCATGTGGTCAAAGATCCTGACCCCATGTGGACACAAGATGGCTGCCACAAGATGACCAGCAGGAGAGGGCAGTTGGGAGGGACCAGGCCTGCAAGGGCGGGCAGTTGGGGGTGGTCAAGCCTGCAGGGGAGGGAAGTTAGGAGGGACCCAGGCCTGCAGGGAAGGGCAGTTGGGAGGGACCTAGGCCTGCAGGGGAGGGCAGTTAGGGGTGACCAGGCCTGCAGGGGAGGGCAGTTAGGGGTGACCAGGCCTGCAGGGGAGAGCAGTTAGGGGCAAACAGGCTGGCAGGGAGCAGTTAGGCATCCATCAGGCTGGCAGGGGAGTGGTTAGGGGGTGATCAGGCCGGCAGGCAGAAGCGGTTAGGGGCAATCAGGAAGGCAGGCAGGCGAGCAGTTGGGAGCCAGCAGTCCTGGATTGTGAGAGGGATGTCCCAGATTGGAGAGGGTGCAGGCTGGGCTGAGGGACACCCCCCCCCAATGCACGAATTTCGTGCACCGGGCCTCTAGTAATTTTATAATCTTCCTCTAACACAGCTCACTGTGCAAGGCCCAGGTGAAACCATGAGGCTGTGAATGCAGGTGCAGTGAGTTGAGCCTCTGTAAATCAGCTAAGGGGCTGGATTTGTTCTGAGAGGCTGCAAAGTGAGTAGAGTCAGCATTTTTTTTTTTTTTTTTCTTTCTAGACAGTCTTGAGGGCAGGGACAGTGGGCTTGAAGGCAGGAATTCATTTAAATCAGCTTTCACTTTTGGGTAGGGCCTCACATATAAGCCTGTAGTCATGGGGCCTAAGAGGAGAAAACAGATTTGGGAGCATGTTACTAGAGTGGGCAATGTTTTGTGGCTGATTAGATATTCAAGGCCTGGAGGGGAAAGATTGAAGATTCCTTTGCTTTGAAGATCTGTCTGGAGACACTTGGTGAGAGGTGCCATGAAGAGAGGCAGGGCTTTTGGAGGCTGGCAGCTTGTGATCTGGGTCATCAGTTCTCAGCAGCTGCAGTTCCAAATCCAAATACTCATGTCATGCTGGCAGGAATATCTGGAGCCCAAAAAGTCAAATGAACCTAAGCACACAGCAGGATGATTTTAGGTAATATATAGTGATGGCCCAGTGGGGAATCCTGGGCTAGTTAGAAATATTGACCACTCATTTGTTTGAAACCGAGATTTGAAGCTAATTTGTTTTTCAGGTATGAGGTCAAGGCAAGAGCCAGTATCTGATACAAATAATTACAATTACTTTTATTTCCAGGACACATTATCTGGTTGGTTTGATATCAACTAACACTAACACAGGCTGTGTGACTTATCCAAGTCACACATCTAATAAGTGGCAGAGCCAGGGCTGAATTAAGGTTGATCTGGCTCAACATCTGTGCCTCCTTCAGTGACCCTGTTACCTTGCACATTCAGAGTAACAGCTGTTATCCAGCAGGAGGAATGGAGGCTGGAGTATGAACTGGATGGGAACCTGACAAGATGTCAGACCTTGTAACCACACACTGCTTTTGTCAGCTGCAGCATCTTTGAACTCACAAAATAACTAATATAAAATTTTACATTTTAGTAAAGAGCTTTCACACTCGTTATCTTCCATGATTCTCACAATGACATTGAGTAAATATTACCTGCATATTACAGGTGAGAAAATGGAAGTATGGGGAGGTAGAGATTTGGTGAAGGCCACACAGTTAGTAAGCTGCAGATAGCACCCAGGGCTTTGAAATGTTAGTTCAGGGCTCTGTTTCATGGGGAAATCATCATAACTTGTTATTGATAAGAAAGCAATAAAAGTTAGTAGTAAAGTTGCTTGAGTTGGGGAGGGGGATGTATCTAGGTGGTGGAGACTAACATACAATTCCTGTATCTTAAGCCCTTCTGTGTTTGTTTGTTTTCTAATTCCTTTAATTGGTAATGTCCTGCTACCAGATATGGGACCTAGCCAATCTGTTTCCTTCCTTTTTTTTTTTTAATTTTAAAATACTTTTATTGACTTTTTACAGAGAGGAAGGGAGAGGGATAGAGAGTTAGAAACATCGATGAGAGAGAAACATCCATCAGCTGCCTCCTGCACACCCCCTACTGGGGATCGAGCCTGCAACCAAGGTACATGCTCTTGACCGAAATCGAACCCGGGACCTTTCAGTCCACGGCCCGATGCTCTATCCACTGAGCCAAACCAGTCAGGGCTGTTTCCTTCCTTTCTGACTGATATTACCACTATGGAAAGTTGCTAAAATTAATTTTTACTAATTTTTATTTTTAGAAAGAGGTTTTCCCATTTCCAGAAGTTAGCCAAGATGAACTTAATGAAATCAATCACTTTGTGGGACCCATAGAAAAATTCTTCACTGAAGAGGGTATGTATGATTTTCTTTACCATTACCAATTTCCATTTTAGGGTGATACTTTGACATTTATATTAGAAGTTATTTACAGAGGGGAAGTTCTCTGGAGTATCATTAATCATAGGGAAATAGTGTCTATTGACAGTATTTTGCTTTAAGGATTATCCCAATGGCTGTTTAATTATATTTCAATGTTTCTCAATATATCTGTGAAGGACCACTTTTAAATATTTCCAAAGTGTTGCAGACTGACACTTTTGTAAAATACAATAAAAATGAACAACTAGAAAATGAAATGAAAAAAACAACAACCAAGAACTTATAAAATATAAGCCCATATGTGGTTGGTTGAGTAGCAATGTAAAATTGTTGCAAATGTTTCTAAAAGTTTGCTCTTGATTTCGGTACTTAGCTTATTATGAGTCAGGAATAGTTTGTGGACCAGCAGTAGGCTGCAGACTGCAGGTTGAGGGTACCAGTGTAGATGGCAAGATCCCTTCCTTAGGGTATGGTCAGCCAACCTTGAGGAGCTCCCTGAGGATCAGTGATGCTAGATTGACAGCAGTGCTCCTCAAACTGAGGACCCCCAGAAGTTCTTGTTTATGTGGCTTTTATTTAGCAATATGTGCCCTATTAGAAATTAAAACTGAGAAATTTAACGTAATTATTACTTAAAAAAAATAACCAACATATTACATCAACAATATTTTTAATGAAAAATAATATTTCCAAACAAAAAATAGTGAAGAGTGGTATGTTTTGGTTTTTTGAATCTCTTGAATATTTTACCCTGTCTTGTTCCTGTTCTTAGGAGAAATGGTTTTAGTATTTGACCATTGAGTATGGTGTTGGCTATAGATTTGTCATATAAGGATTTTATTATTTTGAGGTATGATCTCTATATCCCCACATTGCTGAGAGTTTTTATCAAAAAAGGGTGTTTGAGGAAGAACCAAGATGGCAGCATAGGTAAACGCCTGTACTCGCTGCGTCCCACAACCACATCAAAAGTACAACTAAAATACAGAACAACTATCATCCAGAACCCCCAGAAAGCTGGCTGAGTGGAAGTACTACAGCTAGAGAAGTAAAGAAGAAAGCACACTGAGACTGGTAGGAGGTGTGGAGGCACTGAACGGGCTGGTCCAGCAGCCAGGTGTGCCACTTTTTTAATTGGGAGGGAGATCGCCTCTTTGGAGGCCACCTGGAGGAGTGAGGGGTCCCATCCCTACACCAGCCCCCCAGCCTAGGCTCCCAGAGCTGGAAAAAGAAGTCCCTAGGGGCAGTAAGAACTACGGACTGTAAAAACCAGTGCGGATTGGGGCTGAGTGACACACAGGCTGCTGGAGACCCAGCTGCTCCTCTTAAAAGGCCAGCACCACGAACTGAACTTACAAGCTCCTGCTTGCTCTGACCTGCAGTGCCAGGTGAGGTTCTGGGGGACCCAGACACATAAGGGGAGAAACTGGACTGTCTGGCATCTGGGCAGGAACTCGGGAGTGGCTTTCTTCCAGATGGAGGTGCTCACAGCGGTCATTGTTCCTGTGCTGGGACCTCCCCAGTGGAGGGCTAACTGGCAGCCATTTCTGTTTATACCACTCTAGTGATTCCCTGAGACCCCACCCCACCCAATTTACAACCCCACCAGAGCTGTGTGCAGCGGCTTTTGCATATGAATGGCCTGTCCTTTCTCAGGCTAAAAATCTGTCAAATAAGCTGCAGCTGGAACAGGGAGTCCCAAAGCTATCAATAAAAGGTCCAAGACCCGGCACCAGCACCAGCCTGCCTTGCTTCACAGCTGGGCCTCATCTGGGCACTTCCAAACCCAATACAAGGAGGAGGAATCTGCAGATCTCTCTGTAGCTCCTGCTGGATGGCCCCAGGCAGTGGCTGACTCTGCACCTCCCTGGAGACCCAAGAGCCAGTGTACCCAGTGGTCAGTGTGAGACCGTACCAGATTACAACTCTTCACATCCATAAGTGACACGCTCAAGGGGAGGACTCAGTGAGCACCAAAGCCCCACTGAAGCAAGTCCTGCCCCATAAGGGTGTCTCCTGCACAGCAGCTCTCCCCCTATAGTTGCAGCTGGTCCCCACAGCCAAATGGCCTGGAGGTCAATTCCTCCCAGTGACACCAACAGCAATCAAGGCTCAACTACGACAAAACTGTGCACACAGCCCACAAAGAGGTGCACCAAGAGTGTCCACCTCAGGTAACTGGGGAGGCTCAGCCACTGGGCCCTGTAGGACACCTGCTACACAAGGCCACTCTATCAACTGAAGAAGACTTAGCAGCTACCCAGTACATAGAAACAAACACAGGAAAGCAGCCAAAATGCAGAGATAAAGAAACATGTCACAAATGAAAGAAATGGAAGAAAGCAAACTACTGGATATACATTTCAAAACCACAGTTAAAAGGTTACTCAAGAATCTTCTAGCCGAAACCGGTTTGGCTCAGTGGATAGAGCGTCGGCCTGCGGACTGAAGGGTCCCAGGTTCGATTCCGGTCAAGGGCATGTACATTGGTTGCGGGCACATCCCCTGTGGGGGGTGTGCAGGAGGCAGCTGGTCGATGTTTCTCTCTCATCGATGTTTCTAGCTCTCTATCCCTTCTCCCTTCCTCTCTGTTAAAAATCAATAATATATATATATATATATATATATATATATATATATATATATATTTTTTTTTTTTTTTTTAAAAGAATCTTCTAGAAACCTCCAAGGAACTTAGTGAGACCTTCAAGGATCTTAGTGAGAATGCCAAAAAAATGGGTAAGGACCAGTCAGAAATTAAGCATATAACTGACTGAAATAAAGAATAATATACAGGGATTCAATGATAGACTAGAGCAGTGATGGCGAACCTATGACACGCGTGTCAGCACTGACACGTGTAGCCATTTCTGATGACACATGGCTGCATGCTGAGGATGAAACATTTGCTGCTCTTGAGGATGAAACATTTGCGACTAGAATCTTGGAGTTAGTTTTTTCCTCAAAGTGACACACTACCCGAGTTATGCTCAGTTTTTTGGCGAAGTTTGACACACCAAGCTCAAAAGGTTGCCCATCACTGGACTAGAGGATCCTGAGAATCAAATCAATGATTTGAAATACATGGAAGCAAAAAACATCCAACCAGAAGAGCAAAAAGAAAAAAGAATCCAAAAATATGTAGATAGTGTAAGGAACCTGTGGGACAACTTCAAGAGTACCAACATCCAAATAATGGGGGTGCCAGAAGTAGAGAGAGAGCAAGATACTGAAAACCTATTTGAAGAAATAATGACATAAAACTTCCCCTACCTGGTCAAAGAAATAGACTTACAAGTACAGGAAGCACAGAGAACCCCAAACAAGGAATCCAAAGAGGTCCACACCAAGACACATCATAATTCAAATGCCAAGGGCAAAAGACAAAGAGAGAATCTTAAAAGCAGCAAGAGAAAAACAGTTTCCTACAAGGGAGTACCCATACGACTGTCAGCTGATTTCTCAACAGAAACTATGCAGACCAGAGGGGAGGGCAAGAAATATTCAAAGTGATGAATAGCAAGAATCTACAACCAAGATTACCCAGCAAAGCTGTCATTTAGAATTGAAGGTCAGATAAAGAGCTTCACAGACAAGAAAAAGCTAAAGGAGTTCATCACCACCAAACCAGTATTATATGAAATGCTGAAAGGTATTCTTTAAGAAGAGGAGGAAGAAGAAAAAGGTAAAGATAAAAAAATATGAAGAACAAAATCACAACAAATACATATCTATCAATTGAATCTAAAAATCAAATGAATAAAAAATCTGATGAATAAACTGGTGAATGGAATAGAATCACGGGTATGGAAATGGAACAGACTGATGATTCTCAGAGGGAAGGGAGTGTGGAGGGGTGCAGGAAGAGATTAGACAAAGATCTTATATGCATATATGCATTACCTGTGGACACAGACAATAGGATGGCGAGGACCTGGGGTGGGGTGGGAACCAGGTGGAGGGGACCTATGGGGGGAAAATCCCCTCTGAACCAGTCTGGACCAGGGCTTTTGTTTATTGGAAGTTTTTTGATTACTGCTTCAATTTCATCGGTAGTTATTAGTCTATTCCAGTGGTCGGCAAACTCATTAGTCAACAGAGCCAAATATCAACAGTACAACAATTGAAATTTCTTTTGAGAGCCAAATTTTTAAAACTTAATCTTCTTCTAACGCCACTTCTTCAAAATAGACTCGCCCAGGCTGTGGTATTTTGTGGAAGAGCCACACTCAAGGGGCCAAAGAGCCGCATGTGGCTCGCGAGCCACGGTTTGCCAACTACTGGTCTATTCAGTTTTACTGATTCTTCCTCATTGAGTTTTTGAAGATTGTATTTTTCTAAAAATATGTCCATTTCATCTAGGTTGTCCAGTTTGTTGGAATAGAGTTGTTTGTAGTATTTTTTTTTTTTACAATCCTTTGTATTTCTGTGGGGTTAGTTGTTACTTCACCGCTTTCATTTCTAATTTTGTTTATTTGCGTTCTTTTGCTTTGTTTCTTGGTGAGCCTGGCTAGACATTCATCAATCTTGTTTATCCTTTCCAAGAACCAGCTCTTGGTTTTATTGATCTTTTGGGGGGGGGGTTTGGTCATTTATTTCCACTCTGATCTTTATTATTTCCTTCCTTCTACTTACTCTGGGCTTTTCTTGTTGCTCTTTTTCTAGTTTTTTAAGTTGTAAGGTTAGATAATTTATTACCAGTTTTTCTTGTTTTTTTTTTGAGGTAGGCCTGTAGTACTATGAACTTCCCTCTCAGGACTGCTTTTACTGTGTCCCATAGATTTTTGGATTGTTGTGTTTTCATTTTCTTTTGTTTCCAGAATGTTTTTTATTTCTTCTTTGATCTCTTTGGTAACCCATTCATGGTTTAATAGTATGCTCTTTATCCTCCAAGTGTTTGGATTTTTTTGATTGTTTTTATTATGGTTTATTTCTAATATTATGCCATTATGATCTGAGAAGATGCTTGATATAATTTCAATCTTCTTGAATTTGTAGAGACTTAAACTGTGTCTTAATATGTGATCTATTTATGAAAATGTTCCATGTGCACTTGAGAAGAATGTATATTCCATAGTTTTGGGTTGAAATGTTCTGAAGATGTATGTCAGTTTATTCCATCTGATCTAGTGAGTTGTTTCAGATTGTTATTCCTTTGCTTGATTCTCACACATGTTGGTGAATTTCCCATCCAGCTGTTTGAGCATCCTTGTAACTATTACTCTGAATTTTTTCTTTGACAAATTGCTTGCCTCAATTTCATTTATTTTTCTGTTGATTCCTCCTTTACTTTCATAAACGTGTTGTTTCTATGTCTCCTCATTTTTGCTGTTCCTTTGTAATTGTGTGTATGTATTAGATCAGACAGGTATGCCTTTTTTGAAGGCATACCTGTCTGATCTAATACATACACACAATTTTTTGAATTGGTCTTATGTAGTAGATGTTTTGTGGGGCCCATTGGTGCAGTTTCTCAGGTCTCCTGGGCTGGGTGTTTAGGGAGGCCCCCTACTTGAGATATTTGGTTTCTTCCAATGTAGTTGGGTTTTGATTGTTATTGTCCCTTCTGTGGATGGAGTCTCCTCTCAGGGTATCTGATTATGTGGCTTGCTTTCTACTACTTTGTGCCAGCCATTGTGGAGGTGGTGACTGGACAGCACAAAACACAACACGACAAAAAACAACACAGATGTAACTGAATCCAAATGTACACAAGACACCTATAATCCCAATAAAAGTGACCTCCAGAGAAAGAGAATTAGGAAAGAGAAAAGAGAGCAAAAATTATATTCAGAAATGGAAGAAAAACAAAAAATACACAACAAAAACAAACAGAACAAAACCAAAAAAAAAAAAAAGAAAAAGAAAAAAGAATATGGGGAGAAAACACAACACAACAAACAAACCAAAAAGCACAGACAAAAGACACTCAGAAGGGGACAGAATCTGTAAGAGGCAGAGCTTAAATTGAGAAAATAAAGTTAAGGAATTGGATGAATAGGGGAAGTCCACAGTTTAGAAAAGAGGAGAGAGGAAGAGAATGAGTGGACAAGAAAAAATATTAATTTTTTAAATTATTGTGGTTTTTTTTTTAAAAGGAGAATAGAGGAGAGAACAGATAGGCTTGAATTTAGGAAGTGAAATGAATTTATAAATTAGGAGGAGAAAAGAGCAAGAGAGGAGAGGAAAAAAGAATTGAGTAGCAAAGAAAAAGAAAGAAAAGAGAAGGAGAAATGGAGTAAAAGCTGGGAAGAGGAAGTTAGATATATGAATAAGTCAACAGAGACTATAATAATAACACATCCATAAAATAGATAAAGAAGATAAATTTTACTAGTAAAAAATGATTGAAAAGAAAGGAAAGCGAATAACTAAAACGGGGAAAGGAGAAGAAAAACAGGATGAAAAAGGAGAGGCGAGGAAGAAAAAGGTGAAAAAAAGTAAAAAAAACCCTGAATAAATAAATATATAAATAAAATGAAACTAAAAAAGTGAAGTGTCATTCACTTCAGGCGAATTTTAATGTCCCATGGAAGGACCCCATTCTTCTGTTCTGTCTGCCTACTCTGGGCTTCCTGTTAGGTAGTTAGGTGCTGACCACTGTCAGACACTGCCTTTTGGCTTTTCGCACCCTGTTGGAAGTTCCAAGTGATCCACCGCTCCTCTGCTTGTGTCTGTCATTACAGGCTTTGGCTACAAGCAGGCTAGACCAATCTGCCCGCTTTGCCTGTCTGCCAGCTGCCAATATTAATCACTAACAGGGCTTTAGGAGGATGTGGTTCTGTTTGGCTTTCTGGGAATCAGATGGATGTTTTTTCCCTGACCCAGAGGTACTCCTCTGTGAGTGTCCCAAAATATTTCTCTGGTCTTGTTTATTCAGAGATCCTTGTATGGAGGAGACCAGTGGGGTTGGCTGGCAACCTGAAGTTTTTATCAGTCTTGTTCCCAGAATAGCAGGGTGGACCTCTTCCAATCCAGTCCCTCAGGGCTCTTCGGGCCTATTCAGACCCATAAACTTTGCCTCTGCCTTTGTTTCCTCTGTAGGGCTCTAAATGCAGGCAGGGTGTGGCAGGCTGTATTACCTGCCTTGAGACTACTGAGAGGGGCTAGCTTTTCAGGGGAAAAATGGCCACTTAGGTTTGGAAGCTTTAAAAATGTCCCAAATCCTGAGTCCTGGCCAAGCCTCCTTGCCCTGCTTCCCTCCCCAGCATTTCCTCAGGCACCTCAAGTCTGTGCCTCTCATCCTGTGCCGAAGCCTTGAGTGATTGTTTACAATTGAAAAGTTCTCTGTTCTGGTTTTAGTGAATAAAAGCAAAGACAAAAGAAAAGAAAAGAACCACAAAAATGCAGGTTTCTCTCCTGACACCGCGCTGCTCAGGCTGCCTCAGCCTTTCGTGGCTGTGGTCTTAGGCCCAGATTCCCTGGCCGTGCACAGCCCTGTGGCTTTTCCTTTCCACAGTTGAATGATACACCTTTCGCCAAGGGACTCGGCTTTGGTGCAAAGCAGCTTCCTCTTCCACTGGACTGTTGGCCTTCTCCAGCATTGATCCCCGTTCACCATTCTCCAGGCTTCCTCTGTCCTTCCTTATTGTAAATTGTTTCCTCAGCTGTGTCTAATTTGTTAATTCAAGGTGGATATTCTCTGATTTAGTTGCTTTACCACTTTGGCTCTGGGAAGAGGTGAAGGACACATCTGCCTATTTGGCCACCATTTTTTAATTACATCTTAGTTTTTCATCCTGATGATTTTTTGTCTGTATTTTCTTTTAGAAGGTTTAAATTTTTTATTTTTAACTTTTAGATTTTTGATCCATTCCCAGTTAATTTTGTGTATCCTGTGAGGTAGTTTGAGGATGATTTTTCTGCATATGACTAGCCAGTTGTTTCAGGAACATTTATTCAAAAGATTGTCCTTTTCCTATTTAATTGACTTGGTACTTTTATAAAAAATCAACTGACCAGAGAGATTAAAAATGATGGCGCATGCCCTAGCTGGTTTGGCTCAGTGGATAGAGCATTGCCCTGCAGACTGAAGGGTCCCAGGTTTGATTCCAGCCAAGGGCACATGCCTGGGTTGTGGGCTCGATCCCCAGTAGGGGGCGTGCAGGAGGCAGCCAATCAATGATTCTCTCTCATTGATGTTTCTCTCTCTCTCCCTCTCCCTTCCTCTCTGAAATCAATAAAAATACATTAAAAAAAATGATGGTGGAGTAAGTGGATGCTGCATAGACATTCTTCCAGGAACAAACAGGAATGACAACTAAAATACAGAAAAACTTTCTGAATAATCAACAGAAGACTTGCTGGAGAGAAGCCTAATACCCGTGGACCAAAAGCGGAGACCGCATAGAGACTGATAGGAAGGGCAGAGGCACGAAAGGGCTGGCCGGGTGATCACAGTCAGCAGCTGAAGTTCCAGAGAGATATCTCTGCTGTCAGGGGTTGCCACTGAGAACTCTGGTATCAAATCCCCAAGTTGGGCCCCCCAGCAGAGAGCACCAGAACTGAGAAGGGTACCCACATAACATCTGGGTGTGAAAAGTAGCGGGACTGCTGTCTACCAGGAAGTGACAGCTAAAAATTCAGGCACCCTCTTAAAGGGCCAATGCACAAAATTTCCTATGCAGCCACCCACCTTATGTTCCAGCAGAGGGAGGGCAGAATGGACTGGAGCTGTGTGAGCAGAAGCCAGGACTGGGGACTCGGGTTAGAGCTCAGAAGGTAGACACCCCCAGTTTCCTGTGCTGAGTCATTCCCTCACCCAGTGGAGGACATCTTTCCCACACAAACATTTGCTCTACAGGAGGCCTTGCCTGGGGGAAGACAGTGGGCCCACCCTATTGTAAAACACCTTGCCCCAGGGTGTGGAGTTCCTGAGGCCATTTAAGAGACTAAAACTTAAAATTAGCCTCTGGGCAGAAGCAACTGCCCCACCCTGTTGAAGAAAACTTGCCACACCTGTGGATGATTGCCTGAGGGAAATTCAAGTGGTAATCTTATTGGTCTCTAGGCAAAGGTGGACTCTAGAGGCTTTGAGTTTTTGCCAGAACTAATAACGCAGAAACAGTATTTGATATTGTCCTGAACTAGAGGTTGAGAGGCATAGCAGATCTACCTAATACATAGTCGCTAACCCAAATAGGCAGCCAAGATGAGGACAAACAACCCCCAAATGTAAAAACAACAGAGTTCTCCAAAAGAAGACATAAATGAAGTGGAGATAAGAAAGTACCTGAAACAAAATTCAGAGTAATGATGGTAAAGATGCTCAGCAGCATGAGAAAAGATATAGTAACTGAAAACAGAAGTAAAGAATGACATAGCACAAATAAAGAACACATTCGAAGGAATACATAGCAGATTGGGGAAAGCTGAGGATCAGATCAGTGAATTAGAAGACAGGGTTGGAAAAAGTCACTCAATCAGAGATCCAAAAAGAAAAAAACAATTAAAAAACAGGGGGACAGATTAAGGGAGCTGTGGGACAACGTGAAACAACAATATTCAAATCAGGTGTGCTAGAAAAGGCAGCAAGGGAGAAAATGATACAGAATGTGTTTGAGGAAATAATGGCAGAAAGCTTTCCTAACCTGGTGAAGGAAAAAGTCACACAAGTTCAGGAGGCACAGAGAGTCCCAAGCAAGAAGAACTGAAACAGGCCCACGTCCAGACACATCATAATTAAATTGTCTAAAGTTAAAGACAAAGAATCTTAAAGGCAGCAGGAGAAAAGCAAACTGTTACCTAAAAAGGACCTCCCATAAGGCTGACACCTGATTTTTTTTAGAAACTCTACAGCCCAGAAGGGAATGGCATGGAATACTGGAAAGCAAGGATCTGAAAGCAAGATTACTATATCCAGCAAGGCTGCCATTCAAAATAGTCAAATAAAGAGCTTCCTGGGCAAAAACAAAAACAAACAAACAAACAAAAAAACTAAAGAGTACATCACGAACAAGCCTGCCTTATAAGAAATGCTAAAGGGACTGCAACCAGAGAGAGAAACCTAGAAATACAGAATTAAAATGGCAATAAATAAGTACCTATCAATAACAACGCTGAATGTAAATGGATTAAATGCTCCCATGAAAAAGCATAGGGTAAAAAAAAAAATGCATAGGGTAGCTGAATGGATAGAAAAACATGACCCAACTATATGCTGTGTACAAGAGACCCACCTCAGAATTAAAGACACACATAGGATGAGAGTGAAGGGATGGGAAAAAAAAAAGTTTCTATACAAATGGAATAGAAGAAAAAGTTGGAGTATTAATACTCATATTGACAAAAATAGACCTTAAAATGCAGATCATGCCCTAACCAGTTTGGCTCAGTGGATAGAGCGTCAGCCTGCAGACTCAAGGGTCCCAGGTTCAATTCCGGTCAAGGGCATGTACCTTGGTTGTGGGCACATACCCAGTAGGGAGTGTGCAGGAGGCAGCTGATCGATGTTTCTCTCTCATTGATGTTTCTAGCTCTCTATCCCTCTCCCTTCCTCTCTGTAAAAAATCAATAAAATAAAATTTTAAAAAATGCAGATCATTACAAGAGACAACAAAGGCCTTTACATAATACTAAAGGGATCAATCCAACAAGAGGATATAACCTTGGTACCCAATATAGGAACACTTAAATATATAAAACAACTTCTAGAGTACTTTAACAGATTTGACAACAATACAGTCATAGTAAGGGAGTTTAACACCCTCCTGACTTCACTGGATAGAGCTTCCTGACAAAAGCATAAGAAGGAAACCGTGACTTTAAAGGACACACCGGATCAGATGGATTTAATTGACATTTATAGAATATTTAACCCCAACGCAGCAGAATGTACATTCTTCTCAAGTGCACATGGATTGTTCACAAAGATAGACCACATGTTAGGACACAAAACAAGTCTCTACAAGTTCAAAAAGGTTGAAATTATATCAGCATTTTTTTCAAATCACAGTTGAATGAAATTAGAAATCAACTACAGTAAAAATGCCAAAAACATTCACACACATGGAGGCTAAATAGCATATTAAACAATGAAAGGGTTTCCATTGAGATTAAGAAATAAATCAAACACTTTGTGGAAAGAAATTAAAATGAACACACAACAACCCCAAATCTCTGGGACACAGCAAAAGCAGTCCTGAGAGGGAATTTCATAGGACTATATGCATACGTCAAAAAACAACAATAAGCTTTTTAACCCTACAACTTAAAGAACTAGAAATAGAACAACAAGAAAAGCCCAGAGTAAATAGAAGGAAGGAAATGATAGAGATTAGAGCAAAAATAAATAACATAAAGACTAAAAAAAAAATAAAATCAGTGAAACAAAGAGCTGGTTCTTTGAAAGCATAAACAAAATTGATGAGCCATTAGCCAGACTCATCAAGAAACAAAGAGAATAGGACCCACATAAATAAAATCAGAAACAAAAGTGGTGAAGTAACCACTGACACCAAAGAAATATAAAGGATTGTAAGAGAATACTATGAACAACTATATGCCAAGAAGGTGGACAATGTGGATGAAATGGACAAATTCCTAGAAAAATACAATCTCCCCAAATTGAATCAGGAAAATCAGAAAACTTGAATATAGCCATAACAACTGATGAAATAAAAGCAGTAATAAAAAACTCTTGGCAAACAAAAGCCCATGTCCAGACGGCTTCACAAGGGAGTTTTACCAAACATTTAAAGAAGAGCTAACACCTATACTCCTCAAAATATTCCAAAAAATCGAAGAGGAAGGAACACTTCCTATGAAGCCAGCATTACCCCAATTCCAAAACCAGGTAAAGAAACCACAAAGAAAGAGAAATACAGGCCAGTGTCCCTGATGAACATAGATGCTAAAATCCTCAACAAAATATTAGCAAGTCAGATCCAGCAATATATTAGATCATATATCATCCCCAAGTGGGATTTATTCCAGGGATGCAAGGCTGGTACAATAGTCCTAAATTAACAAATGTGACACATCGCATAAAAAAATGGAAAGACAAAAGTCATATGATGTTATCAATAGACATAGAAAAGTCAATGGGTGTTGGGTTTTGTCAACCCATTGATTGGGTCTAAACTGACAGGCAGACATCCCCGAAAGATCTCAGACTGCAAGAGGGCTCAGGACAGGCTGATGGACCCCACCCCAGTGAACGGATTTCATGCACCAGGCCTCTAACCTTATACAATAAAGAGGTAATATGCAAATTGACCATCTCGCCAACACACAAGATGGCCGCCCCCATGTGGTCAAAGATAGCTGCCCCCATGTGGACACAAAATGGCCGCCACAAGATTGCCAACAGGGGAGGGCAGTTGTGGGCGATCAGGCCAGCAGGGGAGGGCAGTTAGGGGTGACTGGGCCAGCAGGTGAGAGCAGTTGGGGGCGACCAGGCCTGCAGGGGAGGGCAGTTGGGGGTGACCAGGCCTGCAGGGGAGGGCAGTTGGCAGGGACAAGGCCTGCAGGGGAGGGCAGTTGGGGGGTCCATGCCTGCAGGGGAGGGCAGTTAGGGGCGACCAGGTCGGCAGAGCAGGGCAGTTAGGGGCAATCGGACCAGCAGGGAAGCGGTTAGGTGTTGATCAGGCTGGCAGGGGAGTGATTAGGGCATGATTAGGCTGGCCGGCAGAAGATGTTAGGGGCAATCAGGCAGGCAGGCAGGTGATCAGTTGGGAGCCAGCAGTCCTGGATTGTGAGAGGGATGTCCCAGATGGGAGAGGGTGCAGGCTGGGTTGTGGGACATACACACACCCATGCACGAATTTCGTGCACTGGGCCTCTAGTATGAAAATAAAAAGCTTCTGCATAGCAAAAGAATCCATCAACAAAATGAGAAGGGAACCCACTGTATGGGAGAATTTATTTGGCAATAATACATCTGATAAGGGGTTAATATCCAAAATGTATAAGGATCGCATACAAATTAAAAAGAAGACAAACAATCCAATTAAAAAATGGGTAAAGGACCTAAGTAGACACTTTTCCAAAGAGGATATACAGATGACCAAGAGACATATGAAAAAATGCTCAAAGTCACTGATCATCAGAGAAATGCAAATTAAAATAACAATGAGGTATCACTTCATACCTGTCAGAATGGCTACTATCAACAAACCAACAAAAGACAGGTGCTGGTGAGGATGTTGAGCAAAGGGAACCCTTGTGCACTGCTGATGGAAATGCAGTCTGGTGCAGCCATTATGGAAAACAGTATGGAGTTTCCTCAAAAATTAACAATGGAACTGCCATTTGACCCAGTGATCCCCATTCTAGGAATATATCCTAAGAAACCTGAAGCACCAATCAGAAAGAATGTATGCACCCCTATGTTCAGACCAGCACAATTTACAATAGCGAAGACCTGGAAACAGCCCAAGTGCCCATCAGTAGATGAGTGGATAAAAAAGCTGTGGTACATTTATACCATACAATACTATGCAAGTAGTAAAAAAGAAGAGTCACTTACCCTTTGAGACAGTATGAGAGACCTGAAAAGTATCATGCTAAAGTGAATTAAGTCAGTCAGAGAAAGACAAGTATCACATGTTCGCACTCATATGTGCAATCTAAGTAACAAAATAAACATAAACGGAATGGATCTAGAGACTTGGAAGCATGGAACAGAGTGCGGAATCTCAGAGGGAAGGCAGCAAGGGGGCGTTGGAGGGATGTAATCAACCAAAGGCCTTGTATGCGTATATGCATAACCATGGACACAGGAAATGGAGTACTGAAGGCCAGGGGCGGGGCGTGTTGGAAGTGGTCATTGGCAGGGAAAAGGGGACATATGTAATACTTTTAATAATGAAGAGTGATTATATATAAAAGGCTAATATGTTAAGTGTCACTCTGACCAGTCACTATGATGCGCACTGACCACCATGAGGCAGACTCTCAGTGCAGGAGCTGCCGTGACATGCACTGGCCATTTGCACAACGGACCTGGCGCCCACAAACCAACACTCGGATTCCCCCAAGTGGGATGCAGGCCCTGCCTCCAGAGCGACAGCCCATCAAATCGCAGCTGACGCTGCCGAGACCCCATGTGGCGCCCAGCCCAGCAACAGTCGCTGTGGGCACCAGGTAATGACGTCACATAGCAAGGCCCAGCTTCCTCTCCCTAGCGACTAGCCTCCTTGGAGTTTCTTCAGCTCAGGAACATGACTTGCTTTATAGCCAGGTGCAAACGTCTGTGAAGCATTTTCCCGTGCCTCATCTCACTTGATCCTCACAGAAGTCCTGCAGTAGGTAGATAGGAGACTCTGTGGAATCCTATTTTCTTTTCATTGGCTGGAAAACGGAGATTTATAAAGTTTAGATACTTGACCCAACTGAAAAGAAATAAGAAATGGTGGGCCTTGAAAATGACTTCAGGTTTTCTCACTGCGCAGAATATTGTCAAACACTGCTGCAGTTAAACGTTTTACCCTTTGTTCTCGCTGCATGATGTACAATAATAATATGCTTATGTTGATATTTCCTGCTGTGTTGCTGACAATTACCTTAAAGAGAAGTTGGGGTGCTTCACTGGGCTGGAAAAAGTTTAACTGCATCAGAAAGCAGGTCTAATTAAACAAGTTTATTCTATTTCTGTAAAAGGCTAAGTTGACTTGCACATGCGTGATACATATAAAGCTCTCGCTGGCACCAATCGCATGCGTGTGTTTCCATCTGTCGTTGATTGTGAATTTGGTTGACAGTTCTGAGAAAGGGCGAATGGCTGATATTAAAATATTTCTTCTAATTAACTTCCTTTCGATGTGCATGAATCCATGCACCAGGCCACTAGTCTATATATATAAAAAGGCAGCTACCGTAACAGCCATAACGACCTAACAACCAGTCGCTATGATGCCCACTGTGACCAGCGAACCGGCCCAATCAGGGTGTGGGGCTGATGGCCCCTTCCCCCTGCCGGCCCGCCCCTGATCAGACTCTCCCACCCCGATCAAGAGCAGGGTCTGCCAGCCAAATGCCACCTCCCTTTCTCCCCCAGCCGGCCCACCCCTGATCGCATCCCCCCCACCCCAATAGGGGGCGGGGCTACCTGGCAAACCTCCTGAAGCCCCGCCCCCTGGCTGGCCACACTCCTGATGGGCCCCCACCACCCTGATCAGCCGCAACCCCTCCCACTGGCCAGGCCTGCCCCTGATCACCACCCCACCTCAATAGGGGGTGTGGCTGGATGGCCACCCTCTTGCAGCCCCTCCCCCTGGCCAGCCATGCCCCCGATGGGCCCCAGCACCTTGATTGGCTGCAGCCCCTCCCCCTGGCCAGCCCCACCCCTGATCACTACCCCACCTCAATAGGGGTTGTGGCTGGCTGGCCAATCTGCAGCCCTTCCCCCAGCAGGCTACGCCCCTGATGGGCCCCCATCATCCTGACCAGCCCAAAGCCCCTCCCCTAGCTGGCCCCACCCCTGATCAGGGGCAGAGCTGGCCAGCCAACCACCCATGGCCCCTCCCCCAAGCCACTGGCCCCCAATCGGCACCCCCCACCTACCCCATTTGAGGGCGGGGCCAGCCGGCCCACAGCCCCTCCCCATGGCCGGCCCTGCCCCCAATCAGCCGCCCAACCCCAATCGGGGGCAGGGCCTGCTGGCCAATTGCCTACAGCCCCTTCCCCCAGCCAGCCTGGCCCTGATCAGAGGCACTGATCGGGCTCTGACCCTGGTAGGCCGGCCGGTCAACCTCCCATCATCTCCTCCTCCCGACTGGCCCAGCCCCGATCCGCCCTGATTGGGACCGGGCCAGCCGGACCCCACCTGTGCATGAATTTGTGCACTGGGCCTCTAGTAATTAAACAAATAAGTAAATAAATAAAGCAAACCTGGATCACTCTGAGGACAATGCTTTCCTAGAAGCCCTCTGTAGTTAAAAAAAAAAAAGGAAATCAACTGACCAGAGGGTTCATGGAAGATAGTGGAGTAGGGTGCACCAGAAATCTGTCTTTTCACCTAGGCAACAGTTGCACCGATAGAATCTGTGTGATGTAACAGACAGATTTTTGTAGCTCTGGATTTTATTGAAGGCTTTCAACTTCAGGGGAAGGTGTGGAAAGTAACTTGCAATTAACTTGGATAGATTTTTAGCTCTGAGCATAGTAGCAGCTACTCAACCCCTGCACCAGCCATGAGGCAGGCAGCTGTGAACTTATTCCTGCAACAGCTTCTACATAGCTTGTGGGAGCCAGAGTAACCAGAAAGGACCTTGTCCATCAAATATTGGGCATCTGTGCTCTGATTGCTACTTCTGATTACAGAGGTATAGACAGAGGCCATTGTCTTTGCACCCACCCCATTGTTGCGAGCCCATGCCCAACAGCTGAAATAATTTCCAGTGTATTTAAGAGAATGCTCCTCGTGCCCTGGCTGGGTGGTTAGGTTGGTCAGAGCATTGTCCCTGAAACAAAAAAGGTTTCAGGTTCGATTCCTGGCCCAGGCACATAACTAGGTTTTGGGTTCAATCCCAGGTCTCTCCCCTCCTCCCCCCCCCCCCCCCCCCCGCCACTTTTGGGAGCTAGATTGAAGACTAGGACATTCAAAAGCAACCACATATATGGGGGATATTAGGAGATCAGCTCACATTCCCAGGGAAAGACACAGTCTTAGAAAAGATATGAGAAAATTTTAAATTTATACCTCAGGTTGATCCTTGGCATAGCTCACAACAATTAAAAACAACAAAATACAACCAAAATCTTTAAGAAAACAAAACCCAGCACATGGAGCTATACCAAACTTAAATGCTCTGTATAAATGCTTCTGCACAGCAAAGGAAACAGTTAGCAAAATGATATGGCAAGTTACAGAATGGGTGAAAATATATCAGTAAGGGGTGAATATCCAAAATGTATAAAGAACTCATTATAAATCAGGAAAATGCAAAAAATAAAACAACAAAAAACACCACAACAAAAACAAAAAACAAAAAAACAAAAATAAAACATAAAACAACAACACATCTGTTAGAATGGCGAGTATCATCAAGAAGACAGAAGATAACAAGTGTTGGAAAGGATATGGAGAAAAAGGAAGCCTTGTACACAATTGTTGGGAACATAATTGGTGCAGCCACTGTGGAAAACAGTATGGAGGTTCCTGAAAAAATTTTAATAGAAATACTGTCCAGCCGGCATGGCTCAATGGTTTAGCATCGACCTATGAACCAGGAGGTCGTAGCTCAGTTCTTAGTCAGGGCATATGCCTGGGTTGTGGGCTCAGTGGAGGGCATGCAGGATGCAGCTGATCAATGATTCTCTCTCATCATTGATGTTTCTATCTCTCTTTCTCTCCTCCTCTGCCTTTCTCTCTGAAATCAATAAAAATATATTTAAAAAAAAGAAATACCATAAGATCCAGCAATTCCACTCTTGCATTTATACCCAAAGGAAATGAAAGCAGGATATCAAAGAGGTATGTGCACTCTGTGTTTATTGCATAATAACTAAGACGTGGAAACAACTTAAGTGCCTGTCAACATATGAATTGAATAGAAGATGTGGTGTTTTATTTGTGTGTGTGTGTTGGGGGGGGGGGTTGTAGATAGCATATAATTGGGTCATGGTTTTGTATCCATTCTGCTAACCCTATGCCTTTTGATTGGAACATTTAATCCACTTACATTTAAGGTTATTATTGATAGACTGGGGGCCCAGTGTACAAATTCGTGCACCTTGAAAGGAACTGTGGGCCGTGAGGCTGCGGTAGGCACAGGGGCAGGTCTTGGCCCATCCTCCATGCCCCCACCTGGCCCCTTCTGCTGTGGTCCCCTGTCTGCTAGCAGCCCCGTTCCCACTGCCGCTTCTCCCACACACTGACAGTGCTGGCCCCGCTTGCACCTGCTGAGCAGCGCTGAGCGATTGAGGCTGGCGCCAGCAGCGGATGCAAGCAGAGCCAGTGCTGTCAGCAGGTGTGAGCGACGGCTGCTGCCCCGATCGCCCCTCAGGAGCAGGGGGAGGTGGAGAAGCCCTCAGGGGCGATTGGGGCCGGCAGCCGCTGCTTGCACCTGCTGATGGCACCAAGTGATCAGGACTGGTGCTGGGCACCGGCAGCGGGTGCGAGTGGCTGCTCTGGCACCGGCTGCAGGTGCGAGTGGGGCTGGCACCAGCAGCAGGTGCAAGTGCCAAGCAGGATTGCAGGGCGTGGGAGCAAAGAATTTTTAGTAACCACCAGAGGCTCGCCCCAGTGACAGTGACCAGTGCCCCGCCTTGGTCTGGCAACCCTGCTCACCTGCTCCACCATCCCGCCAAGGTCAATGCCTGCTATGTTCCTCACACGCCCCCTGGTGGTCAGCGCACGTCATAGCGACCGTTTGTTCAGTTGTTTCGGTTCCGCAGTTCGGTCTATTTGCATATTAGCCTTTTATTATTATTATTATTATTATTATTATTATTATTATTTTAATATTTTATTGATTTTTTACAGAGAGGAAGGGAGAGGGATAGAGAGTTAGAAACATCGATGAGAGAGAAACATCGATCAGCTGCCTCTTGCACACCCCCTACTGGGGATGTACCCACAACCAAGGTACATGCCCTTGACCGGAATCGAACCTGGGACCCTTGAGTCTGCAGGCTGACGCTCTATCCACTGAGCCAAACCGGTTAGGGCATTAGCTTTTTATTATATAGGATACTTATTTATGCCCTTTTAATTCTATATGCCTATGTTTCCCTATTTTTTCTTCTCATTACAGCATTCCCTTTAGCATTTCTTGTAATGATGGCTTGGTTGTGATAAACTCCTTTAGCCTTTGTTTGTCTGGGAAGCTCTTTATTTGACTGTCTATTTTGAATGATAGCCTTGCTGGATATAGTAATCTTGGTTTCAGATCCTTGCTTTTCATTACCTTGAGTGTTTCATGCCATTCCCTTCTGGCCTGAAGAGTTTCTGATGAGAAATCAGATGACAGCTTTATGGGAGCTCCTTTGTAGGCAACACATTGCTTTTCTCTTGCTGCCTTTAAGATTCTTTGTCTTTAATTTTTGTAATTTTAATTATGATGTGTCTAGGTGTGCGCCTGTTTGGGTTCTTCTTGCTTGGGACTCTCTGTACCTCCTGAACTTGGGTGACTTTTTCCTTTACCAGGTTAGGGAAGTTTATTGCCATTGTTTCTTCAAACTTGTTCTCTATCCCTTGCTCACTTGATTCCCCTTCTTGGAAACCTATTATGTGAATACTAGAGGCCCGGTGCACAAAATTCGTGCATGGGGGGGGTGTCCCTCAGCCCAGCCTGCACCCTCTCCAATCTGGGACCCCTCAAAGGATGTCCAACTGCCCGTTTAGGCCCGATGGTCGGGCCTAAACGGGCAGTCGGACATCTCTCTCACAATCTAGGACTGCTGGCTCCCAACTGCTTGCCTGCCTGCCAGCTTGATCACCCCCTAACCACTCCCCTGCCAGCCTGATAGATGCCTAACTGCTCCCCTGCTGGCCCGATTGCCCCCAACTGCCCTCCCCTGCAGGCCTGGTCACCCCCAACTGCCCTCTCCTGCTGGACCTGTCACCCCTAACTTCCCTCCCTTGCCAGCCTGATCACCCCTAACTTCCCTCCCCTGCCGGCCTGGTCACCCCTAACTGCCCTCCCCTGCCAGCCTGGTCACCCCTAACTACCCTCCCCTGCTGGTCTGGTCACCCCCAACTGTCCTTCCCTGCAGGCCTGGTCACCCCCAACTGCCCTCCCCTGCAGGCCTGGTTGCCCCCAACTGCCCTCCGCTGCCGGCCTGGTTGCCCCAAATTGCCCTCCCCTGCAGGCCTGGTCTCCCCCAACTGCCCCCCCCCCCCTGCTGGCCTGGTCCCCCCCAACTGCCCTCCCCTGCAGGCCTGGTTGCCCCCTAACTGCCCTCCCTTGCAGGCCTGGTCCTTCCCAACTGCCCTCCCCTGCTGGCGTGATTGCCCACAACTGCCCTCCCTTGCAGGCCTGGTCCCTCCCAACTGCCCTACCCTGCTGGCCATCTTGTGGAGGCCATCTTGTGTCCACCTGGGGGCGGCCATTTGTGTATTGGAGTGATGGTCAATTTGCATATTGCCTCTTTATCCTATAGGATTGTTATACATTTTATGTTGTCCCACACCTCCCTTAAACTATCCTCCTGTTTTTTTAATTGTTTTTGTTGTTGTTTTTGGTTTTCTTAGTGAGTGATTTTTTTCTAACCTGTCTTCTAATTCACTGATCTGATCCTCAGCTTCTCCTAATCTGATGTGTATTTTTTAATGAATTTTTATTGATTTCAGAGAGGGAGAGGGAGAGATAGTAACATCAATGATGAGAGAGAATCCTTGGTTGGCTGCCTCCTGCACGCCGCCCCACCCCCCACCCCCACCACCACCACTGGGGATTAAGCATGCAACCTGGGCATGTGTCCTTGACCAGAATCGAACCCGGGACCCTATAGTCCACAGGCCAGTGCTTTATGCACTGAGCCAAACTGGCTAGGGCCTTTCCACTGTTTTCTTTATTTGTGCTATGTCATTCTTTATTTCCGACTGTTCTTTTTTCATGTCTTTTCTCATGCCGTCGAGCATCTTTACCATCATTACTCTGAACTCTATATCAGATAAATTTTTTATCTTCATTTCATTTATCTCTTCTTCTGGAGAATTCTTTTGTTCTTTCATTTGGGATGTTGTTTGCTTGTCTCCCCATTTTGCCTGCCTTTTTGTGTTTGTGTTCATGGATTAGGTAGATCTGCTACAATTCCCAATCTTTAGTATAGGATAATGTCAGACGCTGTTTCTGAGTATACTGTTTGGGGCTATCAGCAATTCACAACTTGTGGCTCCCTCTGCTGGGGCTCGATGCCTTTGGAAAAGCCAAGATTCATTAGGATCTGCTTTTTCTAGTCCAGGTTCAGAAGGAGATCAGGCAAAGACCCAAAGCCTCCAGAGATCCACCACTGCCTGAATTTGATTGGCCTTAGCCTATATGGACCACAGAGTGGGTCGAGAGTTCTTCCAGCAGGGTGTGGCGACTGCCTTTTCCCCAGGTCAAAACAGCCGGGGTAAAAGGTATATAGCAGAAGGATGTGCTCTGCAGCATGAGGAAATCACTCAGCCCAGGAAGCCATGGTGGCTGCCCACCGAGCTCCACCCCCAGTCCCCAAGCCTAGACTCTCCTCACAGCTCCAGTCCACTCTGCCCTCCCTCTGCTGGAGCCCAAGGGAGTGGCTGCACTTGAAACTTTGTGCCTTGGCCCTTTAAGAGGGCACCTGCATTTCTATCCATCTCTGGCTGGCAGACAGCAACCCTGCTGCTTTTCACAGCAGGTGTTAATGTGGGCACCTTTCTCAGTTCTGGTGCTCTGGACTGGGGAGCCCAGCTTGGGGTTTAGACCCCAGAGTTCTCAGTGGGAACTCTGCAGCTGAGATATCCCCCTGGACCTTCAGCTGCTGTCTTTGGGAGCCCAGCCACCCCTTTCACATCTTCACACTTCCTGCTGGTCTCTATCCTTAGTTATCAGGGTTCTCTCCAGCTAGTCTTTTTTTTTTTTTTTTTTTTTTTTTTTACTCTTTACTCATCATTTTAATACTGCTGCCACTATAACGGATTAAAATCTGTACACACAACGTGGAAAACGCCCCCAAATGCAATGGTTTCAGCAAAAGAACGTCCTGACTAAGGATTTTTACAATTAACATTGCTTCAATAAAAACAATGGCAAATGGCTTTGGCACCACGTTTACAAAGTAAAAGCATGCACTGTTAATACACTTTAGATGTTTCCCAACCGAAAAAAAGGCCACAGGAGATGAAAAACAAGGGGCATCGTTTACAAAACTCCCTCTGACTGAGACAGACAAGCAAGGATCAGACGGTCAATTTAGTAGGGACGTAGCAGCAAAGTCACTGGTTCTGTTAAAAATTTAGCAATTTGCATTTGATTGGCAGTTGCCCTGGGTATGTCTATATCCAAGAAGTTAACATTATCATACTACAGAAGCATTTATTTAGTAATTTGGTAATCAGCATAAACCCGGTTAACCCTCAACCCTAAGCTTTAAAAAAAAAGAGAGCTAGACAGAACTCTCCACTGTAATTACCATTTAGAAATCATTATGGTACTTTCAACAGAATAGTAACACACGTTTCATCCAAAAAAGCCATAATTATAGTCCCAATAACTGAAGAATTACACAAGTACAGAAATATTATATTCTGACCATACCAAGAGTTAAAAAAGAGTTCCTACTAAGAGGAATATTTCCAAGATGATCTGCTCATATCTTGTGCATAGTTAAGACTGTGTGTGTTTTAATAAAGATTCTTTTGCAAATAATGAAATAAAATTTTGTATTCTTGATGGGAAAAAATAAAATACACCTTAAAAAATAAACTACTGATGGTCTGTTAACAAGGAAAAAAAGAAGCTACATATTGAAGTTCTGCAATGCAGCACCTCGACTTCACACCTGCCCTAACATTTGAGATTTTGAAATCCAAGTGATGTCTTGATTCTTACTTTACGGCTGTCCAATTCCATGTGTGACTTGAGCATCTCGTGTCAGTTAAGAGTCCCGAATTCAGAAGGTTGTGCTCAAGAGCGCTGGAGTTCTGCATGCTGCCGCCATCCCTGGTCCCGGTCATGCTCGCTGCTGCGCAGTGAGACAGCAGGAGAGGTCTGGTCTCAGCACTCCACATGTGATAACTTTTGTTCACGGCCCCTCGCTTCAGTGAAGCCCACACTCCTTCAGCTTGTGCTTGATGATGACGTCGGTGACGGCGTCGAACACAAACTGCACGTTCTCGGTGTCGGTGGCGCAGGTGAAGTGGGTGTAGGTCTCTGGTGTCGTCAGACCGGCCCTGGATGTAACAGCTGCCTCTGCGTATGTGGTGGAACCCGTGTATTCTGGGCAGCAGAGAGTTAACGGACTCCTCTTTATTTTTTCCTCAAAAAGATCTTTCTTGTTGAGGAAGAGGATGTAAACCATTTGTTGTCACAAATGCTGTAAAGAGTTTCATGCATTCGGTTCATCTCCTCGTCCTCAGCCAGGCCCGGGTCATAGTCACCGAGGGCCGCACAGAGGGTTGCCGTCACTCCTTCCGAACAGGGAGTCCTCTTTTCGCTCTGAGCTGTGGCCGCCCGCATCAAACATCCCGAAGTACAGGCTTTCCACCGTGCCTGGGTCTTCACTCTTGTCCGCAGGGCCTCTTGCTGAGTTGGACTGTGGTTGGTTTGGGTATTCTTTCCAAATCATCTAGGTGATCTGAGGCAGAGTCCGTGAGCTGGTACTCCCGGGATCTGCAGAAGCAAGCCTGCGCCCACCACCTCCCGTAGCCGCCTGACCGCTCCTGCGGCTCTGGGTCGGGGCTCCTTCCCCCGCACTGCCAGCGAGGCAGCACCTGCTCGGCCGCTCCCCGTCCCCTTAGCCGGCCGCGGCTGTGTGGTGGCGGCACCGGGCTGGGTTGTGCCTGCACTCTCCCTCCCAATAGCCGTCCTCATGAACCACTTCATGTTCACAGTGGAGCTTCCCCAGATTCCCCGGCACCGCGGGGCAGCGGCTTCCCTTTCGCCGCTTTCTGCCGTCCTCACGCAAGTTGCGGGCCATCATCGTGCTCCGCTCCACGCCGCCTTGTCCTCGGCGCTCAGCGTGCAGCCCATGGCGGCGGAGGGGACCAGGGCCGGGCTCGCGCCGCACCGCGGACACTGCGGGTCAGACTGCGGGCCGGCCGGCCTGGACGTCTGCGGCCGGGTCAGCTCCTGGGGCGCCCGGAGAAGCCGGACCTCCAGCTAGTCTCCAGTTGATTTCAGCACGGATTTTCTGTATTTTAGTTGTATTTCCAGTTTGGTCCTATTGTGATTTGAGAAGATGCTGGATAGGATTTCAGTCTTCTTGAACTTGTAGCGATTTATTTTGTCCTATCATATGCTTTATCTTTGAGAATACCCCATGTGCAACTTGAGAAGAATGTATATTGTGCTGCTTTGGATGAAATGTTCTGTAAATATCTACTAAATCCATCTAATCTCATGCACCATTTGAGGCTGCTGTGTTCCTGTCGACATTTTTGTCTGGAAGATCTGTCCTGTGAAGCCAGTAAGCCTCTACTGTGGTTGGACAGTGTTGTGGTCGATCTCTCCCTGACATTTCACCAAGTGTGGGTTTTATAGTTAGGTGCTCCTATCTTGAATCCACATGTTTACAAGGTTACATTGTGTTGGATCCATCCCTGTGTCATTATGTAGTGTCTGCTTTGTTTCTTATGATAGCCTTTGTTTGTTGGTTTGTTTGTGGGGGGGTTTGTTTGTTTTATATGTTTTTATTGACTTCAGAGAGGAAGGGAGAGGGAGAGAGAGATAGAAACATCAGTGATAAGAATCGGTGATTGGCAGCCTTCTGCACGCCCCCTACTGGGGACTGAGCCCACAACCTAGGCATGTGCCCTTGACCGGAATCGAACCCACAACCCTTCAGTTCACAGGCCGATGCTCTATCCACTGAGCCAAACCAGCTAGGGCACCCTGTGTGTTTTGATTGGAGCATTTAGTCCCTTTTGGAATTTTTCTTTGGAATCTACCTTTGTTGCTCTGGCCCGTGTGTTCCAGTGGTTAGAGCCTTGGCCTGAGCACCTCCGTTTTGGTTTCGCTCCTCGCCCCCAGTCAGGGTGGGTGTGGGAAGCAACCAGCTGATGTGTTTCTCTCACATCAGTGTTTCTCTCTCTTTTCCCCTCCTTCTCTCTCTTCTACTCTGTCTGAAAAGCAGTAGTAAAAAATCAGGTGAGAATTAACAACAACAAAAAAGAATTTATATTTGTTCATTAGCAAAGGAAATTCACATTTATTTCTTTGACTGCATTTATATCCACAGACTGATAAAGACAGGTGAAAATGGGCTTAGGAATATTTTCTAAACCACAATTGCTAAAATAACTTTTATTAAATAGATGATCTTCAGGTGTTTATCCTCCCCAGGAATATTATCATTTCTAAAATTGGGCATTATCCATGTTAGTGGCCTTTTTTTCCACATTGGTTATAAAATTACATAGGTATCTGTATATTTTACTGTGTGTTCACTACCCCAAGTGAAGTATTCTTCTATTGCCATGTATCCCCCCATTGCCTTCTCTTATCTCCCTTCCCCCGTACTGGCCCCCAGTTTTTGTTTTTTTACTTGTTTTGGCTAACAAACAAAATAGAAACAGATTCATAGACACAGAAAACAGACTGACAGCTGTCAGAGGGATGGGGCTTGGTGTTTTAGGTGAAAAAGGTGAAGAGACTAAGCAAAAAAAAAAAAAAAAGAAATTCACATTTATTAAAGGACTTTTAAGAAGTATAAATAAAATGAAAGAAAAATGTCACACATTGTGTTACAGTTTTTGATGAAGATCAATTTAGTTGGACTTCAGCAAATGTGGGTGTTTTGTTGGGGCTTTCTTAGTAACTTCAGGGTTATTCCCATTAAGTTTAATATATGTAACATGTTAACATTTATTTGCTTTTAAAAACTTTATGTTGAGCCCGGCCAGAGTTGCTCAGTGGTTGAATGTCGACCTATGAACCAGGAGGTCACAGTCCAATTCCCAGTCAGGGCACATGCCCGGGTTGCAGGCTGGATCCCCAGCGGGGGACATGTAGGAGGCAGCTGATCAATGATTCTCATCATTGTTGTTTGTATCTCTCCCTCTCCCTTCTTTGAAATCAATACAAATATATTTTAAAAATAACTTTATGTTGAGATAATTATAGATTCACATGGAATTGTATGAAATAATTCAGAGAATAATTATACCCTTCACCCAATATGTTTCCCTAATGCATAACTTTATATTAATGTATCTTACATAACCAGTATCACAACCAGGAAATTTATATAATACCATCTTATTCAGATTTTACCAGTTTTAAATGTGCTAATTTATATTTGTGTGTGTGTGTGTGTGTGTGTGTGTGTACTTACCCAGTTTTATCATATGTACATTCATGTGACTACCACCGCAGTCATGGTGCAGAAAGCAGTTATATCACAAGGATCCCTCATGCTGTTCTTTTATAGCCATAGCTTTCTTGCCCTCCTTTCCCCCACCCTCTGGCAATTACTAATATTGTCTTCATTTTTATAATTTTGTTATTGTAAGAATGTTATATATTTTTTTATTTTTTAAATATATTTTATTGATTTTTTACAGAGAGGAAGGGAGAGGGATAGAGAGCTAGAAACATTGATAAGAGAGAAACATTGACCAGCTGCCTCCTGCACACCCCCTACTGGGAATGTGCCCGCAACCAATGTACATGCCCTTGACCAGAATCGAACCTGGGACCTTTCAGTCCGCAGACCAAGGCTCTATCCACTGAGCCAAACCGGTTTCGGCGTGTTATATATATTTTTAAAAAATATATATTTTATTGATTTTTTTACAGAGAGGAAGAGAGAGGGATAGAGAGTTAGAAACATCGATGATAGAGAAACATCAATCAGCTGCCTCCTGCACATCCCCTACTGGGGATATGCCCGCAACCAAGATACATGCCCTTGACCGGAATCGAACCTAGGACCTTTCAGTCCGCAGGCTGACGCTCTATCCACTGAGCCAAACCGGTTTCGGCATTAAGAATGTTATATTAATGGACCCATACAATATGTAAACTTTTGGAATTAGCTTTTTTTTTACTCAGCATAATTCTCCTACAAATTGCCCCAATGGTTTATTCCTTTTCATTGCTCAATAATACTCTGTGGATTACCTGTGGATTACCATTTTGCTTACTGTTGAAGTATGTCTAGGTTGTTTTCACTTTGAGGGCTCTTATGAATAAAACTGCTGTGTAGCCCTGGCCGGTTTTGCTCAGTGGTTAGAGTGTAGGCCCATGCACTGAAGGGTTGCAGGTTGAATTCCTGGTCAAGGTTATGTACCTCGGTTATGGCCTCAATCCCCGGTCTCTGCATGATGCATGTGGGAGGCAACCAGTCAATGTGTCTCTCTCATGTTGATGCTTCTCTCTCTTTCTTCCCTCTGTGCCCTCCCTTCCAACTCTGAAAATCAATGGAAAAAATATCCTCGGGTGAGGATTTAAAAAATCAACACAACAAAAAACACCTGCTATGTATATTTGTGTGCAATTTTTTGTGTGGACATGTTTTTATTTCTCTGGAATAAATGCCCAATAGTGCAATTGCTGGGTCCTAAGGTATTTGTATTTAGTTTCTTTGAGAGACAAATTATTTTCAAAACTAGAGGCCCGGTGCACGAAGATTCATGCAAGAATGGGCCTTCCTTCCCCTGGCTGCCGGCATCACCTTCGCTCCAGCCGGAGCCACCTTTCTGCCTTCCCACGCTGCCCATAGGCCCGGAGCGGCTGGGGCGGTGCAGAACGCCTGTGTTGTCGCCATGGCATTCCGCCTGGCTGCTCGGCGCCTGTGTATGCAAATTAACTTACCATCTTTGTTGGGTTAATTTGCATACTCACTCCTGATTGACTGGTGGGTGTCGCAAAGGTATGGTCAATTTGCATCATACTCTTTTATTAGTATAGATGACTGTACTACTTTATATTTCCACCAACAGTGTATATGTAAGTTATCTAGTTTCTGTGCCTGTTGCCAAGAATTGGTGTTGTCATTGTACTTACATTTTTTATTTTATTTTAGCCATTCTGATAGATGTGATTTAAATTTTCATTTCCCTAATGGCTAATTATGTTGAACATTTTTTCATGTGTTTGATAGATGTGATTTAAATTTTCATTTCCCTAATGGCTAATTATGTTGAACATTTTTTCATGTGTTTGTTGCTCTCTTTATATACCCTCTTCAGTGAATGCAGTTGGTTTTTGTGTATTGATCTTGTATCCTGCAACCTTATTAAACTCATTTATTAGTTCTAGGAGCTCTTTTGGTAGGTCCCAGATTTTCTACATAGACAGTTGTATTGTTGGTGATAGCGACAGTTTTATTTCCTGCTTTCCAATCCAGTTTCCCTTTGCTTTCTCTGTCTTACTGCAGTGCCTAAAACCTCTAGTATGATGTTGAATGGGAGTGGTAAGAGCAGACTTTCTTTCCTTGTTCCTGATTTTAGACATTCAGTCTTTCACCTTTAATTATGATGTTAGCTGTACTTTTCTTGTATATGCTGTTTATTAGATTAAGGTAGTTTCCTTTTATATCTAGTTTGCTGAGAGTTTTCATCATAAATTATATCAAATTTTGCCCATTGCTTTTTCTGCATCTCTTGAGATACTTGTGTTTTTTCTTCTTTATTTTGTTGGCATGACAAATTACATTGATTGTTTTTGACTGTTGAACCACTCTTACATTCCTAAGATTGTTCCCCCTTAGTTTTGATACATTATCTTTTTTTGTTTGTTGGATTCAGTTTGCTGAAATTTTAAGAATTTTTGTATTTGTTTTTCTGAGGGATATTTGTCCATAGTTTAATTTTCTCTGATATTTTTGTCAGGCTAATGCTGGCCTCATAGAATGAATTGGGAAGTGTTTCTTTCTCTTTAAGTTTCTTTAAAGACTTTTCTGTAAAGTTGGTATTCTATTTTCCTTGACTGTTAGGCAGAATTCAACAGTGAAGCCATTTGAGCCTGGGATTTTCTTAGAGGGAAAGTTTTAACTAATTCAATTTCTTTGATAGATACAGGACTATTCAGGTTATCGATTTCCTCTGTGAACTTTGATAGTTTGTGTCTTTTAAGGAATTTATCCATTTAACAAAGTTGGTTTTATTGGTGTTTATAACTTCCCTTACATTGTTATCCTTTTAAAGTCTGTAGGATCTGTAGTAATATCCCCATTTTTAATTTCTAAAAAGTATTCCATTGTGATCAGGAAACATACTTTATATAATTTGAATCCTCTTAAAATTTTTGAGTTGTTTTATGGCTCACAATATGGCCTATTTTTTAAATGTTCTTCCATGTGTTCCTGAAAACAATGAATATTCTGTTGTTTGGCTAACCTATCTAATAAAAGAGTAATATGCAAATTGACTGTACCTCCGCTACACCCACAAGCCATGACCACTAGCCAATCAGGAGCGTGCATGCAAATTAACCCAACCAAGATGGCTGCAGCCACAGAGCGAGCAGGAGGCTTGGGTTTCCCCGGCAATGGAGGAAGCCAAGCTTCCAGCACACCTTGGCCGGCTGTGGACTCCACTCAAGGATACAAAGTTTCAATTATAGAAGATAAATAAATCCCAACAAAAATGGTGGCATCCACGGAGCTGGAGAGAGCAGGAGGCTAGGGTTGCCCCCGGCAATGGAGGAAGCCAAGCTTGGCCTGCTTTGGCCTCCTGGCCTGCTTTGGCCTCCACTCACAGCTACAAAGTTTCAATTATAGAAGATAAATAAATCCCAACAAAAATGGCTGCAGCCACGAAGCAAACAGGAGGCTTGGGTTTTCCCAGCGATGGAGGAAGCCAAGTTCCTGGGCGGCCCAGGCCTCCGCTGAAGGCTACAAAGTTTCAATTATAGAAGATAAATATTAATCCCAGATACCAGGGCCTCCACTTGGGTCGCCGGGGGGCGTGGCCAGCCTGCAAACCACCACAGGCCCCTTGCCCAGGCCGCCCAATGCCCCAAGGGAACCCCCACCCTGATCCGGGACACCCTTCAGGGCAAACCAGCTGGCCCCCACCTGTGCACCAGGCCTCTATCCTCCTATCTAATAAAAGTAATATGCAAAGTGACCATCACTCCAACACACAAGATGGCTGCCCCCATGTAGTCAAAGATGACTGCCCCTATGTGGAAACAAGATGGCCGCCACAAGATGGCCAGCAGGGGAGGGCAGTTGGGAGGGACCAGGCCTGCAAGGGAAGGCAGTTGGGGGCGATCAAGCCTGCTGAGGAGGGCAGTTAGGGGTGACCAGGCTGGCAGAAGAGGGAAGTTGGGGGCGACCGGGCCTGCAGGGAAGGGCAGTTAAGGGTGTCCAGGCCTGCAGGGGAGGGCAGTTGGGGGCAATCAGGCTGGCAGGGGAGCAGTTAGACATCAATCAGGCTGGCAGGGGAGTGGTTAGGGGGTGATCAGGCTGGTAGGCAGAAGCGGTTAGGGGCAATCAGGAAGGCAGGCAGGCGAGCAGTTGGGAGCCAGCAGTCCTGGATTGTGAGAGGGATGTCCCAGATTGGAGAGGGTGCAGGCTGGGCTGAGGGACACACACCCCCATTCACGAATTTCATGCACCAGGCTTCTAGTATTCTATAAATGTCAATTAGGACAAATTGGTTAATAGTTTTATTCAAATCTAATGCATCCTTACACATTTTTATCTACTTTTTCTATTAGTTATTGAGAGAAGGATGTTGAAACTTCCAAGTACAATTGTCTATTTTTTTATTTTTATCAGTTTTTTCTTCATGTATGTTTAAGCTCTGTTTTTAGGTATGTACAGAGTCAGGATTGTTATATCCTTACTAGAAGCCCAGTACATGAAATTCATGCACGGGAGTGGGTATCCCTCAGCCCGGCCTGCACTCTCTCTAATCCGGGACCCCTCGGGGGATGTCTGACTGCCTCTCGCAATCTGGGACTGCTGGCTTTTAACCACTTGCCTGCCTGCCTGCCTGATTGCCCCTAATTGCTCCCCTGCTGGCCTGATTGCCACTAACTGCCTCTGCCTCACCCCATACCCAGGACCCAGGATTCCCTCCTCTGGCCGGCCGCAGGCACCCAGAACCCAGGCCAGCCACAGCTGCAGGGGACCGTGGGCAGGTGGCTTTACTCAGGCCGCAGCCGCAGGCGCCCATGACAGCGGGGCAGGTGGCTTGTCCCTCTCCCGGGCCGCAGACCCAGCCGCTGGTGCCCGGGACTGCGGGGCATGCAGCTTGTCCCTCTCCTGGGCCGGGCTGCAGGCGCTGGCATCTGGGACTTCAGGGCGGGCAGCTTGTCCCTCTCCTGGGCCGCAGGCGCAGGTGCAGCCGCTGGCACCCAGGACCACAGGGCGGGCGGCTTATCCCTATCCCGGGCTGCAGGCGCAGCCGCTGGCACCCAGGACCGTGGGGACCGTGGGGCGTGCGAATTGTCCCTCTCCTGGGCCGGGCCACAGGCGCAGGCGCAGCCACTGGCACCCAGGACCGCAGGGCCTCTCTCCCCCGTGTTGAGTGTCTGAGCCATTACAGGTGACGGCATGAGGGCGTGACGATCATTTGCATGTTAGCTCTTTATTATATAGGATGATGAGTTGATCACTTTATAATTATGACCTGCCTTATCTCTGGTAATAGTCTTTGCTTAAAAATCTGCTTTGTCTGATGTTAATATGGCAACTACAGCTGTCTTTGGATTAGTATTAGCATGATATGTCTTTTTTCATCTTCTTGACTGATAATGTGTTTTTATATGCAAAGTGGGTTTCTTCCTTACTTAATAAACATAGCTGGAATTTTGGAATACAAAATTACCATAATGCCCTAGCCGGTTTGGCTCAGTGGCTAGAGTATTGGCCCTCGGACTAACGGGTCCTGGGTTTGATTATGGTTAAGGGCACATGCCTCAGTTCAGGTCTGTGCAGGAGGCAACCAGTCAGTGGTGTCTCTCTCACATCGATGTTTCTCTCTCTTTGTCTCTCCCCCTCCCTTCTACTCTCTCTGTAAATCAATGGAAAAATATGCTTGGGTGAGGATTAACAACAACAACAACAACAAAATTACCATGAAGCACACACTTTAGTAAAACACGAATGGGTGAAAGTTTGAGGAGAGATAGTTTATTTATATAATTGCAAAGTAGTTACCCTGTGACATTAATTAAATATACTTTTATTGATTTCAGAAGGTAAGGGAGAGGGAGAGAGAGATAGAAATAGAAACATCAATGATGAGAATCATTGATTGGCTGACTCCTAAATGCCCCCCACTGGGGACGAAGCCCACAACCTGGGTATGTGCCCTGACCGGGAATTGAATTGTGACCTCCTAGTTCATAGGTTGATGCTCAACCACTGAGTCAAAATGGCTGGCCTCCCTGTGATACTTATTAATTACAAAGGGAGAATAACTTTATTTTTTTAATATATATTTTTATGATTTTAGAGAGCAAGGGAGCGGGAGAGTTAGTGATGAGAGAGAATCATTGATTGGCTCCCTCCTGCACACCCCACACTGGGGATTGAGCCCACAACCCCAGCATATGCCCTTTACCGGGAATCGAACTGTGACTCCTGGTTCATAGGTCAATGCTCAGCCACTGAGCCATGCTGGCTGGATGGGAGAGTAACTTTATATGTAGAGAATTTTGGCAGGCACCACCTTAAACAGGTGATCAAGTTAGTATCACCAGTTATAAGACTTAGTGATATCTCATACCCTCTGATACAATACACTGAGAAGGGCACATCACCTCTGTGGTCTTCTTCCCCAAAACACATAACATTGATCTAATCATTGGAAAACAGGCAAACTCAAATTTCTACAAAGGAATAGTGCTTTAAATGTCAAAGTCATAAAAGACAAGAAAAGACTGAAGAAGAACCACCACAGACCAAAGGATTCTAAAGAGACATAACAACTAAATACAGTGTGGGATCCTGGATTGGATCCTGGAACAGAAAAAGACATTAATAGAAAAACTGATGAAACTTAAATTAATTCTGTAATTTACTAAATAATAGTGTATGAATGTCAGTGTCCTAATTTTGGTAATTTTACTGTGGTTCTATAAGGTTGTGTTAGGAGAAGTTGGGTCAAGTGTATACAGAAACTATACTATTTTTGCAACTTTTCTTTAAATTTGATATTATTTAGAAATAAAGGTATACAATAAAAATAATAAAGTGGATCTGTTACAGGGCAACATAGCTGAATGTTGTCTTTTAAAATCCAGTCTGACAATCTGTGCCTTTTCATTGATCTTTGATATATGATTACTTTAATACTAGAAGCCTGGTGCACAAAATTTGTGCATGGAGGGGGGTGTCCCTCAGGCAGGCCTGCACCCTCTCCAATCCAGGACCCCGGCTCCTAACCCCTCACCTGCCTGCCTGCCTGATCGCCCCTAACCACTCTGCCTGCCTGCCTGCCTGATCGCCCCTAACCACTCTGCCTGCCTGCCTGCCTGATCACCCCTACGTGCTCTCCCCTGCTGGCCTGATCACCCCTAACTGCTCTCCCCTGCTGGCTTGATCGCCCCTAACCGCCTCTGCCTTGACCCCTGCCACTGTGGCTTTGTGTGGAAGGATGTCCGGAAGGATGTCCGGTTTAATTAGCATATTACCTTTTTATTAGTATAGATTATTATTGATATAGTTGGGTTTAACTCTATCTTCTAGCTATTCTTTTATTTGTCCCATCTCTTCTTTGTTCCCCTTTTTCTTTTTTTTTTTTCTGCCTTCTTTTGTATTAATAGAGTGTTTTTTATTCCACCTTATCTCTTTTGTTGGTTTATTAGTAATACCTTTTGTTTTTCAGTGGTTGCTTTAGAGTTTATAGTACATGTCTTACCAATATTACCAGTATACCACTTCATGTCTTGTGTAAGAGCATTACAACATTTTCGCTTTCCCGGCCCAAGTGCTGTTTCATACATTTTATTTCTGCATTCATCATAAACCTTAAATACCTTGCTATTCTTTTTTTTCTATTGTGGTAAAATATGCATAACATAAAACTTACATTTTAATCCTTGTTAAGTATACAATTCAGTGGTATTAAGTATATTTACAATGTTGTGCAGCCATTGCCATGTGAATAGCACCCAGATTAAGAAACAATATAACCTGGTATTGGTAATTTTTCAAAATACAGTTCTTTCTGTTATAATTAGGTAAAATTGAAAGCATGCTAAATGACCATGACTAGATAATTTCCAGTTTTAAAGTTTTTGAAACTGGGGTTGTATACTATACAAAAAATTGTTCTGTTTATTTTTATAAATGTCACTTATATTTTGTTTAATCAAGATATTTCTTCTTGGCAGTGGACTCTCGAAAAATTGACCAGGAGGGAAAAATCCCAACAGAAACATTGGAGAAACTGAAGAGCCTGGGGCTTTTTGGGATGCAAGTCCCAGAAGAATATGGTAAGTAAAGGAGACACCCCCTCACCCCTCCTTGCTATTCCCATTACTTTAGTGATAACTTTCTGGGGGTGGGAGGAGCATTGGAATTTATTTCTTTAACTAACAAAACTAATTCCCTCAGTATCCTATATAATAAAAGCCTAGGTGGCGTCACGCCCTCGTGCGACATCATCACAAAAAGGCTGCCACAAGATGGCCATCACAAGATGGCTGCATGCACAGCGGAGGCGGGGCCCGGTGGCTGCTCCGCGCAGTGAGGCCTGGGGGTCCCACAGCTCTCTGTGGCGCAGAGGAGGCTGGTCCCAGTATCTCCACCACCTCGCGTGGAGGAGGCGGGTCCCAGCGGAGGAAGCGGGTCACGGCAGAGGAGGGCAGTTGTGGGCAATCAGGCCTGCAGGGGAGGGCGGTTGGGGGCGATCAGGCCAGCAGGGGAGAGCAGTTGGGGGCGATCGAACTGGCAGGTAGGGCTGTTGGGGCAATCGGGCTGGCAGGGGAGGGAAGTTGGGGGTGATTGGGCCGGCAGGGTAGGGCAGTGGGGGGCAACCGGGCCGGCAGGGGAGGGCAGTTGGGGGTAACCAGGCCTGTAGGGGAGGGCAGTTGGGGGTGATCGGGCCGGCAGGGGAGGTCAGTTGGTGGTGATTGGGCCAGCAGGGGAAGGCAGTTGGGGGCGATCAGGCCGGCAGGGGAGGTCAGTGGGGGGCAATCAGGCTAGCAGGGGAGCAATTAGGCGGTGTCAATCAGGCCGGCAGGGGAGCGGTTAGGGGGCGATCAGGCTGGCAGGCAGAAGCCATTAGGGGCAATCAGGTAGGCAGGCAGAAGCAGTTAGGGGCAATCAGGCAGGCAGGCAGATGAGTGGTTAGGAGACAGTGGTTCTGGATTGTGAAAGGGATGTCCGACTGCTGGTTTGGACATCCCCCGAGGGGTCCCAGATTGGAGAGGGTGCAGGCCGGGTTGAGGGACACCCCTCTCCCCGCCCCCTGCTGACCCCTCCCCCCGTGCACGAATTTCGTGCACCGGGCCTCTAGTATGAAGTAAGTAAAAGTGTTTTGATTGAAACAAGTGGAAAGGGGGAAAGTGATACTGCAGAGCCCTGGCCTTTCTGGTGCCACCATTGAACCCATGGGCTACACACCAGGCAGGGCCAGCCCACATCTCTGCAGGGACTCAGCCCTCCCTTCGTATGTGAATGGTAGCTCCAGTGACAGCGCCCCAGCCCTCCTACATTTTGGCCACATGACCTTAGGCCTCAGTTCATCATTTGTAAGATGCACATATGGTCACCCAGCCACCTGTGGAAGTTGAAGATGAAATGCAAAATATGTAAGTTCAGTGAAGTTTTTGTTTTTGTTTCTTTAATCTTTGTCTTTTTACTGCAGAATAATGAGTCCCAACTAGGTGATTTTGTCCCTCAGGAGTCACTGGACAATGTCTAGAGAATTTTTGGTTGTCAAAACTGTGGGGAGGGGACTTCTGGCATCTAGTGAGTGGAGGCCAAGAAAGCTGCTAAACATCCTACAGTGCACAGGACAGTCTCCGCAACAAAGAATGATTCATCCTAAAATGTTAATGTTACCACGCAGAATAATCTCTGTCCTGGAGTCCACTGGACCCTGGAATGAGGTGCTGGAAAGCTCTTTCATTCACAAAGATCTATATCTGACAGGAGATATTCACAACATATTAAATGACATAATGTTAGGATCCTATCTAATAAAGAGGGAATATGCTAATTGACCACCACACCCTCACAAAGATGGCAGTGCCCACAGCCACTAAGGAGGGAATATGCTAATTGACTGCCACACCCTCAAAGATGGCGGCGCCCACAGCCCCAAGATGGCAGCGCCCAGTCCCCTCAGCCCTGCCGGAGTGGCAAGCACATGGCATGGCCAGGCTCACCCCCAGGCAGGTCCAGCTGTTCCGCGTGCCTGCCTCCGGAGTTCCCCAGTCCCCTCAGCCCCCCAGCCGCCCAGAGCCGGCCCAGGGTGCAGGAAAGCCTCAGATGGCGGCTGCCCAGCCACCCAGGGCCACCTGAGGCTCAGGTAACCAGGGCCGGCTGAGGCTTGCACTGCCGGCAGTGGCAGCAGCAGAGGTGTGATGGGGCGTCGCCTTCCCCTGATCACCAGGTCGCCTCCCGCCCCTGAGGGCTCCCAGACTGTGAGAGGGGGCAGGCCGGGCTGAGGGGTCCCCTCTGCCAGTGCATGAATTTTTATGCACCAGGCCTCTGGTATTTTTATATTTTTGTATTATAGATTATTCTTCTATGTTAAAAATAAATCTATATATGCTCATATGCCTAGAAAAGGTCTATACACAAAAATGTTGAGTGATGTTTATGGGTGACTTTTGTTTTCTTTGCACCTTTCTGTATTGTGATTTTTTTAAAAATGGTGATATGCCATCCTATCTAATAAAGAGGGAATATGCAAATTGACTGTCACACCATCACAAAGATGGTGGCACCCAGTCCCCTCAGCCCAGCCAGGGGGCAGCAGGTGCACGGTGTGGCCGGACCCACCCTCAGCCCCCCAGCCACCCAGGGCTGGCCCGAGGCGCAGGCAAGCCTCAGATGGCGGCTGCCCAGCCGACGCCCAAGGTGCAGGTGAGCCTTGGATGGTGGCTGCCCAGCCGCCTAGTGGCTGCCCGAGGCTCAGGTAACCAGGGCCAGCTGAGGGTGGTATCGCCTTTCCCTGATTGCCGGGTCGCCTCCTGCCCCTGAGGGCTCCTGGACTGTGAGAGGGGCCAGGCGGGGCTGAGGGACCCCCTCTAATGCATGAATTTTCATGCACCGGGCCTCTAGTTCTTTTATAATCAGAAAAGACCAGTAAAGCCATTTGCCTTTAATGGGAGGGATTTAGGGCGGGACCATAAGTAAAACTGGTCTGTTTCTCCTCTAGGTGGCCTGGGCCTCTCCAACACCATGTATGCGAGGCTGGGGGAGATTGTCAGCCTGGATGCGTCAATCGCTGTGACCCTGGCAGCACACCAGGCCATCGGCCTCAAGGTCAAGTATCTGGGGATGCTTTCTGTGACTCTAGAAGACCTTCAGGAAGTGAATCGTGCTTGCTGTCTCAGGGTCTGGGAGGAGGGCCCAGCCTGCACCTGCTTCCTCGCCCTGCAGTGCTTCATTGTGCACACCCACTCTCAGCCCTGCTGGATAGTGCTCAGTACTGCACAAGCAGTGGCTCTTTGTACTGTTCCTTTCCTTTGAATCTTCCTCCTGTCCCAGTGCCTTTGTCCTGCCCTTTGGCGGTCCAGTTGTGATGCTGCTACCTCCGCGGAGCCTGTCTTCACCTCAGCCTGGATGTGAGCCTCCCCCTCTGAGCTCTTGAGCACTCACTTGGGGCCTGGGCAGGTCCTCCCTGCTGTTGGTCTTCCTCACCCCACTGGGCTCAGAACATTTTATGGCAGGTCCAGGGTCACACCACTCTATCAGCAATCCAATTACTTGGGTGGTTTTGCTCAATGTAGACACCACAGTGAGCTGAGTGCACAGCGTGTTTGGCTCCCTCACTCTGCGAGCGTGTTGCTATGTGCAGTCTCTCGGTGGGAAGAGTGGACATGCCCACTCAGCTCCAGAAGGGGGTGGGACAGTTCTGACAGTGACTGAGCATCTTCTTAGGTACGGCTCTAGCCTTCCCACCTCTTCACATTCTTTTATCCAAACCACCCCTCCAGTGGGTAGAATTATCCCCTGTGTGTGGGTGAGGAGATGGGCGCTCAGAGAGGGGACATCCCTTACCCAAGATCACCCAGCCAGGACACCAGGGCTATAATGAAATTCCCGGAATCTGACCCCAAAGCTCCGCTGGGCCTCCAGGCCCAGGCCCCTCTGGAGTGTGCACTTTAGGGGAGGTCCTTTGCAGTCTGGTTTCCCACTTTTTACCTGAGGCTGCCAGCTCTGACTCGGCGTTTCCTTTTGCATGCAGTAAGGATTACCTCCCCAAGCCATATTCTACAGCGTATTTCAGTCTTCTCTCTCCAAAGCTGAAATCAGCCTGTGTGTCTTGTTTAGGGGATCATCTTGGCCGGTAGTGAAGAGCAGAAGGCCAAATATCTGCCCAAACTGGCATCAGGAGAACACATTGCCGCCTTCTGCCTGACGGAGCCAGCCAGGTCTGCTTGGCATGAGCTGCCCTGGAACAGCATCTTCCAGGGTGCACTGGGACGGGGGCTGTAGTTTTTGCTGAATAGATGGTGACTTTTATTCTTCTTTCTCTGTATTTTTCCAAGAGTCAACGCAGTAACTTTTCTTGCCAGTTCTCGTGCCTTTATTTTTCTCTCCCAGTGAGAGTTATAAGTGAGCTAACATATCTAACAGCACCTATTAAATAATTATTTTGTGGTTTGCAACACCTGCGTTCAAGGCTTCATAGCAACTGTCAGAGTATGGAGGGTGGGTGGTAATGTCCCTGTTTTACAGATTAGGAACTGAGGTTCAGTGAGGTTTATGATAAGCCCAAGGTCATACAGCTAGGATCTAACAAGGCTGGCATAGGACCCAGGACTTGTGATGGCAGGTCTACTTGGACTGAACTTCATCTTGCTTCCCTCCACCTGAGTGCCCAGAACTCATCTTCATAGGAGTTTAGATGAGTCTATTTTTTAGCACACATTTTCATGTTTAAACCTAAGCCCACTATTTTTCACTGCTACTTTCTTATCTGAAGTGATAAAATAGGAGTTGGCCACATGTTTTTCTTGTAAAGCCTCATCCAAGGCTATTTTTTCCATTGAATTTTAGAGGGGGAAGGAATGAGGGAGGAGGAGAGAGGATAAGAGAGAGAGTGAAACATTGATGTGAGGCAGACACATCTATTGGTTGCCTCCTGACTAGGGCCGGGTATCGAACCTGCAACCCAGGTACATGCCCTTGTAAACAAAGAGTTACTGGAACATGTCTGCTCGTTTACAAATTGTCTGTGGCTACCTTTATGCCACAGTTGCAGAATTGAGGAGTTGGGGCAGGTATCCTGTAGCCTGAAAAGCTAAATATATTTATAATCTGGCCCTGTATTTTAAAAATTTGCCAACTCCTGTATTAAAGTAAAAACCTTTATTTTGGGGCCTTCCAAACCATTCTTACTGATTTCCAGCATTACTTTCCTTAACAGCCTGTTTCTGTCCCTACAGTGGGAGCGATGCCGCCTCCATCCGGACTAGAGCCTCTCTAAGTGAAGATCAGAAACACTATATCTTGAATGGCTCCAAGGTACAGCTCCATGGCTTCACCGGGGTCTCAGTCACAACCTTCACTGCCACTCACCACTTTCCACACACCAGGGACTGCAAAGGGCCTTCACATAATCTTTTGACCATCACTTCTTGGGTGGATGCTACTTTCTTTTTTTGGAAGAAGAAACTGGGGCTCAACGAGGTTCATCAGACATCCTGTGCTTAGTGGCAGAGCCAGGATCGGAGCCAAGGAGTCTGGCTCCACAGTCTGCATGCTTCCATAGAACCAACTAACTCCCTGGTCTACTGTTGGTTGTCTGTTTTTTAAGTTCAGTACAGTGAACTTCATGTACCCTCACCATCTTCAGCAATTATTTCTTCTTAGCCAGTCCTGTTTCTCTGTCAGCATTGCCACCTCTGGATTGCATCCATACTGTTTCAGCTAAAAGGCAGGAATTTTTTTTTTAATTATAATACCATTATCACAATTTTAAAAATTTATAATTTCGTGCTATCTAGTTATCATTAAAATTTCTATGACTATTTCTGTGATTACCTTTTTATTTTTCAAACCATTTGCTTGAATTAAGATCCAAATAGGTTCCATACATTGTGTTGAGAAGTCTCTATACTTACCTCTCCCTTCCTCTCCTGTTTCTTCCACCCTGTTTCCTTGCTCCTTTCTGTCCCTATTCCCCTTTCTTGAGGAAACCCATTTGTTCAGTGCTAGAGCTTGGACTATTTTAGTGCCATTGGCTTAGCACCATTCTTCTACACCCTCCCGCCCAACACACACACTCACACCCATGGCCACTTGTGTCTCTTGGCAAAATCCTTGCTCTAGAGAGACTGAGTTCCCCAGGGCTTTACAGTCTAGCCTGAAGTTCAATGGCAGCTGGTGTATCTTGTGGCAAAGATGGGGCTTACAGGTGGCTCATGATAGTTTGTTTTTCTCCAAAGTTCTTTTGCTTTTTTCCTTCAGGTCTGGATCACCAATGGAGGACTTGCCAGTATTTTTACCGTGTTTGCTAAGACCAATGTTGTTGATTCCAATGGCTCAGTAAAAGACAAAATGACAGCATTTATAGTAGAGAGAGACTTTGGTGGAGTCACTAATGGGAAGCCTGAGGATAAGTTAGGCATCCGTGGCTCAAACAGTAAGTTGTGTGTGTGTGTGTGTGTGTGTGTGTGTGTGTGTGTGCGTGCGCGCGCGCGCGCGTGTGTGTGTGTGTGTCTCCATCCAAGTGTCGAGATAAAATAAGATTTAAGTAGTTTTGATTGTACTTAAGTATTTTAGCAACATCAAATTAAGAATGCCATGATAGCTATCCTATCTAATAAAAGAGTAATATGCAGATTGACCATCACTCCAACACACAATATGGCTGCCCCCATGTGGTCAAAGATCCTGCCCCCATGTGGACACAAGATGGCCACCACAAGGGGAGGGCAGTTGGGAGGGACCAGGCTTGCAAGGGAGGGCAGTTGAGAGGGACCAGGCCTGCAAGGGAGGGCAGTTGGAGGTGATCAACCCTGCAGGGGAGGGCAGTTAGGGGTGACCAGGCCGGCAGAGGAGGGAAGTTGGGGGCAAACAGGCTGGCAGGGGAGCAGTTAGGCATCAATCAGGCTGGCAGCGGAGTGGTTAGCAGGTGATCAGGCTAGCAGGCAGAAGTGGTTAGGGGCAATCAGGAAGGCAGGCAGGCAAGCAGTTGGGAGCCAGCAGTCCTGGATTGTGAAAGGGATGTCCCAGATTGGAGAGGGTGCAGGCTGGGCTGAGGGACACCCCCCCCTCTGTGCACGAATTTCGTGCACTGGGCCTCTAGTTGTAAATAATGCTGCTGTGAACATAGGGGTGCATATATCTGTTCGAATTAGTGCTCTTGTTTTCTTCCAACAAATATCCAGAAGTATAATTGCGGGGTTGTATGGTATACCTATTTTTAGTTTTGAGGAATCGCCGTATTGTTTTCCATAGGGGCTACACCCCACCAACAGAGTTCAAGGGTTTCCTGTTCTCCACATCCTCACCGACACTTGTTATTTGTTGACTTTTTATAATAGCCATTCTGACTGGTGTGAGGTGATTTCGCATTGTGGCTTCGATTGGCATCTCTTTGGTGATTAGTGACGTTGAGCATCTTTTTTCTGTATGTTCTCATTAGAGAAATAACTTTTTATTTTCTTTGCCTATTTTTCAATCAGATTTTTTATTTTTTGATTGACTTTTATGAGTTTCTTACATATTTTGGATATCAACCCCTTATCATTTGCAATTATATTTCCCCATTCAGTAGATTGTCTTTTTGTTTTGTTGAAGGTCTCCTTTGCTGTACAGGAGCTTATTAGTTTGATATAGTCCCATTTGTTTGCTTTTGCTTTTGTTTCCTTTGCTTGAGAGGTTGTATCCAAAAAGATACTACTCAGACTGATGTCAAATAGTTTGTTTCCTATGCTTTATTATAGGAGATTTAGTCTTTAACCATTTTGAGTTTGTTTGTTTTTGTTTAATCCTCACCTGAGTATATTTTTCCCATTGATTTTTAGAGAGAATGGAAGGGATGGAGGGAGGGGGAAAGAGAAAGAGTGCAAGAAACATCGATGTGAGGGAGACACATCAATTGATTGCCTCCTGACCAGGACCAGGGATTGAAACTGCAAACCAGGTCATGCCCTTAACCAGGGATCAAACCCACAGTCTTCTGGTGGGCAGGCCAACGTTCTATCCACTGAGCAACACCGGCTAGGGCTTGAGTTTATTGTTGTATATGGTGTGAGAGAGTGTCCAGTTTTTCCAATACCACTTATTTACTAGCCTTAACATTACTGATGCTCAACGCATGGAAAGGTGCACAGTCACTGTGGCATTCTTTTTAATATAAATATAGTTGGTATACAATATTATATTGGTTATATTAGTTGTTACTCCATTGTATATGTTTTACCTCTTTTGTCATAGACTATATAAGTGAGCGTTTATTTCTGTTCCACTGATCTATGTGTCTGCTTTTTTTTGCCAGAACCGTGCTGTTTTGATTATTACAGCTTTGCAGTGTAGTTTGAGATCAGGGAGCGTGATACCAGCAACTTCATTCTTCTTACTCAAGATTGCTTTGATTTTTGGGGGTTTTGTGTTGTTCCATATAAATTTTAGGAATATTTGTTCTTGTTCTGAAAAGAATGACTATATATGCACTACAATATGTGTTGCAGCATTACTTACAATAGCCAAAATACGGAAGCAACCTAAGTGTCCATCGATAGATGAATAGGTAAAGACATGGTGTATATATATGTATGGAAAATTACACAGCAATAAAAAGAATGAAATATTGCCATTTGCAACAACATGGATTGATCTAGAAGGTATTATGCTAAGTGAAATAAGTGAGGCAGAGAAAGACAAATACCAAATGATTTCCTTTATATGTGAAATCTAAAAAAATAAAACAAATGAACAAACAAAACAAAAATAGACTCATAGAAACAGAGGCCAAAGGTGTGTTACCAGAAGGGAGAGGGTGGGAGGATGAGTGAAATGGGGAAAGGAAATATAGTCAATAATGTGATAATTTTGCACAAATTATTACAAGAATTAGTGTGGTGATTACATTGTAATGTAAAAAATGTCGAATCACAATAATGTCTATATAATACTGATACCAACTATCTTACCTTATAATAGAGAAACATGCAAATTGACCGCACCTCCACTATGCCCACGATTGGGCCGGCAGGAGGCTGGGGGCGGGACTCCGGGTGGCATATCTGCCGTTGAGAAGTTCAAGATGGCGGTGCCAAGTGGCCGGGCCCATGCCGCCACTCGCCGGGGTGCCTGGGGCGATTGGCACCCCGGGGGGCGTGGCCGGGCCCATCGGCACCCGGGGGGCGTGGCCGGGCCCATGCCGCTGCTCCCAGGGGTGCCTGGGGCGATCGGCACCCCGGGGGACGTGGCCGGGCCCATCGGCACCCCGGGGGTCGTGACCGGGTCCATCGGCACCCCGGGGGGGGCGTGGCCGGGCCCATGCCACAGCTCCCAGGGGGTGCCTGGGGCGATCGGCCACCTAGGGGGGCGTGTCCGGGCCCCTCCCGCCCCTCCCGGGGGTCCCGGGGTTGATCGTCCACCTGGGAGGGCGTGGCCCTGCCCCTCCCGCCCCTCCCGGGGGTCCCCGGGGGCGATCGGCCACCCGGGGGGGCGTGGCCGGGCCCCTCCCGCCCCTCCCGGGGGTCCCAGGGGCCGAGGCTTTCCGGGCCTTGGGCACCAGCGGGGAGCCTGCACCGATCGCAGGAAACCACTGGGGGTCGGCTCCTGTGATCGGTAGCAGGGACGCTGGGTGCCGCAGAGCCCAAGGCCACCGCCCGGGGCCAAGCCCCGACCCTGAAAAAGGCAGAAGGCGGTGGCCACAGCCAAGGCCTGGGTCCGTGGTGCCGGCAGAAAACTGGTGCAGGCAGCCAGGTGAATGAAGGTCTATTGCACGAATCTTCGTGCAAACGGGCAACTAGTATTTATATAAAAAAGCATGCCACAGTGACTGCGCCTTCCCATGCACTGAGCATCGGCGATGCTAAGGCTAGTGAACAGGCACAGCCTGTGGAGCTCTCAGCCTGGGAGGGAGGCGCAGTGGATACAGAGAAGGGCAGTGGTATCCTAGGTTAATACTCCATTACAGGAAACCCCATTTTCCCTCCTTCTCTCACTTCCCTTTCTACCTGCCCACACCTGTGTGTAGCCCCTGGATAGCACTCGATTTACTTGAGGCTGGGTCTTGTGAGTGGCCCTTGGGCTGCCCAGAGATGCAATGGTGTCCTCATAGGACTCCACGTCGTGGGACTCCTACTTCAGATCACGGAGAGTCTGTGCTGCGGAGAGTGCATACCGCCCTGGCACCTGCAGACCCACTTCTGTTTGCCACCCTGTCCTTGGGAACCCTGTGTTCTGAATGGTGGTATTTGCCATGACATTTGCTTGGCCTCGGGGGAGGAGGGGTGTCAGAGGGCCCGAGCTCTAACACAGAAGCTGTGTGACCTCGAACAAGCTAGTTTGCTTTTCTTCTGTTTCCTCATCTAAAAACAGGGGTGCCCTAGCTGGTTTGGCTCCATGAATAGAGCATCTGCCTGCAGACGGAAGGGTCCTGGGTTCCATTCTGGTCAAGGGCACATGCCCAGGTTGCGGGCTCGATTGCCAATAGGGCATGCAGGAGGCAGCCAATGAATGATTCTCTCTCATCGATGTTTCTATCACTCTCTCCCTTCCTCTTTGAAATCAATAATATTTTTTAAAAAGGGGGGAGGATGATAATAGAACCTACCTGTGGAGGTGACATGAGGAGCATTATGATGTACGTACAATGCTGAGTGCACATGGAAGCTGAAACTGTTAGTTAGTGCTGGTACTGATATCACCCACTGTGACTGGTGCCGCCTATTGGGTGATGCAGCAGAGGAAGCAGCAGGCGCAGAGACCCTGAGCTAAGAGAGAGCTCAGTGTGCTAGTGGGGAAAAGTGGCCAGAGGGACCAGGGTGGGAAGAAAGAGCAGGGCTGCCACTATACACTGCTGTGGGGGCCCTGTCCGTACTGCGGTCTGGGTAGGTAGTGCCCACTGGGATTATGCAGTGGCCTGTGAGGGGAGGGGGTTGAGGGGCACAAGATGATGTCAGAGAGGGGAAAAGGGTCCCCCCCACACCCAGCAGCCTGTGAAGGAATGAGAGCTCTTAGGAGAAGGGCCATGTGCTTAAGCCATACATGAGACCAGTGGCCAGAGAGATGAGCATTCCATTGTATTGTACAGCTAGGCTGTTTGAACACAGCTGTAATCATAGAATAGGCTAGCAGACCTGGTTGCCCACACTGGTTTGGCTGCTGCTTGGCTACTTGAGCCAGGTCTTCCCTGTCCTGAGCCTCCCTTTTCTCCGGCATTAGTTGCCAGGAGCCATTTCTTTATAACATAACATTCAGAAGCACACTATTCCAGAGAACACAGTGGAGAAGACTGTGTCTTCTTTCCCCTCCTCTTCCCTCACCCCTGCCATGCTTACCTGATTGTTTGCATCACTTTGACCTCCACTTCCCAACGCCAGGTGCATGTTCACTGTAAGGTCTGCTAGTCATCCATCCCTGCAGTGACCCGCCTGAGAAACCACCCGGACTGGCGTTTGTTTCTCCCACAGTTACCAGGGGCTGTGGGCTGGGTTCAGGTGTGCCCTTGGTTCTCTTAAACACGCTGGAGTGAGTTCTCACAGCAGGTCGTGAGAGCCCAAGCAGTCAAGCCAGACTGGATCAGCACATTGAAGGCCTCTCTGCTCATGTCGGTTAGCTCCATGCCCCTGGCCACAGCAAGTCACATGGCCAAACCGGGCATTGTGGGTAGAGAAAGGCAAATCTGCTCCTTCCACAGAGCCACAGTGCAGGGTTTGGCTGCATTAAAGCAGAGTGAATGGGACCGATGCTCCCATTTGCAATGGGCCTAGCTTTTCTGTTCTGTGTCTTTCTCATCCTTCAAACTTCACCTTAGAAAAGTCTAACATAAACCCTTAGTAAAAATGGTATACCCATGCCCCTCCAACTTCATTTCTGTTACAATGCTGTATGTAGTTTCTCTATCTCACTTAACACAATGGTGTAATATATTGTTTATAGTTTATCTCCCTAACGGAAGTGTGAGCTCCACGCGGACAGAAACCTGGTCTTTCTGTCCTGTCCCGTCCTAGATGTAGAATGAATGGATGAGTGGATGAATTTCACGCCTGTGGGTAAGTGCAGAGTAGTTTCCATCTAAAGTCTTTAATTTTGTGTGTTTCAGCCTGTGAAGTCCATTTTGAAAACACCAAGGTGCCCATTGAAAACGTTCTAGGAGAAGTTGGAGGTGGGTTTAAGGTGAGTTGCCGGCAGCAGCTCCTGTGACTGCTGTGCGGTTCATGGTGTTGTTGGCCCTCGCTCTCTGTACCCTCCCTGCGTGGAGCAGGCCAGCCTGTGCTGGCCGGGTGACCGTGTGTGGTTCTCCTTTGGGAAATCAGCGAAGTGGGAGCGGGAAATGCCTCCCAGAAGAGGAGGTGTGGTGAGAACCAAGTCTCTCCGTTAACCTGTGAGGCGTTGTTTGCCTCGAGCAGGGACAGGACTCCGCTCCAGCTCGCACGATAAAGCAGAACCTGTGCTTCTCCAGTGACCAGCCCTGGGGCCTGAAGCCCCAAGAGGTTTTGTTTTTGAGTCAAATTTATTAATATACTTTTATTGACAGATAATTCATATAACTTAATATTCACTGTTTTCTATGGTACACATTGGTTGTTTTCAGTATATTCACTATGTTTTGTGCAACCATCACCAAGGTTTAATTCCAGAACGTTTCCATCACCCCAGAAAAAAATGCCATCCCTCCCATTTCCAGTTCCCCGTCCCTTGGCAATCACTATTAATTTCTGTTTTTATGGATTGGCCTATTTTGAACATGTCATATAAATGTTATAAATATGTGGCCTTTTGTGTTTGGCTTCTTTCATGTAGTATTACGTTTTCAAAGTTTACCCAAGTGGTAGCGTTTGTTATTCCTTTCAGAGGCTGGGTAATATTCCATGTGTGGATAGACCACATTTTGTTTATTCATTTATCAGCTGATGGACCTTCTTATTGTTTCCACCTCTTGGCCATTATCAATAATGCTGCTATGAACATTCGTGTACAAGTTTTTGTGTGAACAATATGTTTTCAGTTCTTTTGGGTATTTACCTAAAAGTGAAATTTCTGGGTCATATGGTGACTGTACATTTAACTTTTTGAGGAACTACCCAGCTATTTTCCACAGTGGCTGCACCACTTTACATTCCTGTCATCAATGTATGAGGGTTCTAATTTCTGCACATCCTCATCAACACTGGTTATTGTCCATTTTTAAAATTATAGCCATCTTAGTGTGTGACATCATATCTCATTGTGGTTTGATTTGCATTTCCCTAATGACTAATACTGCATCTTTTCATGTGTTTATTTGCAATTTTTGGAAAAACGTCTTTTTAAATCCATTGCCTGCTTTTAAATGTTCTTTTTTGTTGTGGTGGTTGCCCTGTCCTAATTTACTGAATCACCTAGGTAACTATCTTTACCCTGGTGAGATCCCCTACCCCCTTGGCTGTGAAGCAGAGAACAAAACAATACCTTCCTCCCCATGTCTTGAGAATCAGATAAGTGCCATCAGCCAGTGCTCCTGACAGGATGCTGCTCGGTGAATGCGGAACAGAGGGTGCTGGAGGGGGAAAGACAAACGTCGAGCAGCAGTCTGTGTGCCGTGATAGGCTTGTTGGTCACCCAGAAGATCTGCAAATTAGAGAATATAGATAAAGAGGAAAAATGAATTCTGAAACCTGTCCCCAAGAGAATTGGCATTCAGTGTTCACATTTTTGTGCTTATCTTTCTAGATTTTTATAAAGACCCTTCGTCCCTTAAATCTGGTGTGAATGTGAACTGTAGTCTGCATTTTTTCATTTATCAATAATCCCAATGTAAACCAAAATTAATTTTAGACTATAAAAAAGAATTAAAAGCATTTACTTGAGCTGCAGCCCAGGAGACACAGATTCAAGGAGCAGCCTAAATTGTGTTCCACTGAGACGAAGGGGAGGCCCTGTTATAGCAAAAGTTGTCACCCAGGCTCTCAGACCTGTAAAATTAGGTCTGTTTCATATACAGGAGGCGTAGAATGTGCAGAGGGCAGACTTCAGTCCCTTGGTAAAGATCAAACCAGGGTTTCCCTGCAGGGGTTCAGTCTGAGGTTCTTCGAGGTATAGAGTACAGGATGAGCCCCTGTCAGCAAATGCCTGCTAGGCTCTTACTTATAAAACGTGGGCCCTTGGTTAACTATGGGGAATCCATTTCAGTGGATAAATTCCTTCTTAGGGTTCACATCAAATGAATCTTTCTGCTTTGGGATCCACATAATAATCTTTTTATGCCAGTAAATGTATATTGCTGTAAGTGTTTAACACTGAATAGTATTGCTTCATGTAGTGATGCCAAGTTGAATGTTACCAGGTTCTCAGGAATGGGAATTTAATAGTGTTTTCACTTCTTTTCTACTCAGAACCACATTGCGTGGCATATATCTTTGTATATATCTTTGCATACTTTTCTTTCTTTCTTTTTAAGGATTCTTTTTTAAAATTTATTTTTATTGATTTCAGAGAGGAAGGGAGAGGGAGAGAGAGATAGAAACATCAGTGATGAGAGAGAATCATTGATTGGCTGCCTCCTGCACGCCCCATACTGGGGATCGAGCCCGCAACCCAGGCATGTGCCTTTGGCCGGAATTGAACCCGGGAGCCTTCAGTCCGCAGGCCAACGCTCTATCCACGGAGCCAAACCAGCTAGGGCTTTGCATACTTTTCTAGTTCTTTCATGAGTTTAAACACCACTAGTGAAGTTACTGGGTCAGAAGGCGTGAGTGTTTTTAAATTCTTGATCCTTGTTGCCAAATTACCTGCTGGGAAGTTGGACCAATGTCTACCCTTCAGCGTGGAGGCTGTCCCTGCCCCTAGACATTCCTGACACTGCATTACATTTTTCCCACTGTGTTAGGTAAAAGTTTTTGTTGTTTTAATATGCAAAGAAAAATAGATTTATAAATCCCTTTATTAATTTAGTGGGATTATTTTCCAGTCAGCCTAATTACTAAAAAGGGTGACACACCTCAGTGATTCCAGAGATCACAAAATGACCAAAAGCCAGGTGACAGTTGAGTGGCTGATCCTACCTAATAAAAGAGTAATATGCAAATTGACCGCACCTTCACTACGCCTAAGCCACGCCCACCAGCCAATCAGGGCGAGTATGCAAATGAACCCAACCAAGATGGTAGTTAATTTGCATATCAAGACAGCGTAGGAAGAAGCCCAGTGCTGCAGAAGGGAGCGAAGCTGCGGAGAAGCAAGCAGACAGGGCCGGCGGAGAAGGGAGGCAAGCAGGCGGGGCGGGGGAGAGCGCAGCAGGAAGCCCTATTGCAGGAATCTTCCTGCAAGGGGCTACTAGTGAGAGATAAAAGTAAGAGCTTCTTCTAGTGCCTTCAGGTTTTATCAGTAGTCAGACTGCTTAGGGCACAGAGGCAGTTAACTGACAGAGGCTGTTGAAAGAATGGGTTGCATCTGGGAAAACAGATTTAGACTGTACTTATGGGGATTATAGAAGGGAGTTATTTTGCAGTAGAGAAGGTGATAAAGTGCAAGTGCTGAGGCAGGAGGAGAGGACTGAGGTTAAGTAGGAAGATCAGTCTTCGAGTTCGTGAGCCCCTTTTCAGATGTGGCTAAACCCATCAGGTCTTTAATCCACAGGAAATGAGACCTAATGTCAAATTATTTTCTCCTTTTATTTTTGTTTTGTTGTTTTAAGTGAAGTTAAGAATTAAGCATGAAGGGGCTATGAAGTAAATTTTGTTCATAAAACTATGAGCTAGCTTTTGAAAGCCCACTTAAGAAGAGGGAAGAGGAAATACAGATGGGATTTCCTCTTCCCTCTTCCTATCCTGGTCAGTGTCCTCCCACATTCTGAGACATCAAGTCTGAAGTTAGAGTTAGAGGCGCCCCCCTCTCCTCCCTACCCGCCCCCCCCCCCCCCAAAGAGGCAGGGCAGGACCTGAATGTAACACTATGATGTGACTTAAGCCAGCTCCCTTCCCCATCCAGAGCAGGGTTTGGCCTTGCCCTCCATATTTTCCACCTGCCTTGGGTTGTGTTTAGAACCAACACTTGTACTTCCCAGTAGCTGGAGCAGTTGTGTCCAGTCTCTCCGGTCCCACAGAATCTGTTTTGCAGGATTCTACCATTGATTTAACAAGTAAACATAAATGCAAATTGATTTGCCTGTTTTATAATGCAAAGCCATCAATAAAAAGCAGTATTGCATTTTCAGTTGAGCTTTTAGGAAAACTATAGAGTTAGTTCACAGATACCTTTCTGCCCCCAGGCCCCAGCCCTGCCTTTCGATGCTGGACTTGGGATGCCCTTTCTCCCTGGGATGGCCAGGTAGACCCAGCTGAGGAATCTCTTGGGTGGGAACATTTGCTACCCAACATACCCTCTTCCTCCACCAAAGGAAACATACCCACCCACTCCCACTGGACTTGTGTACCCCCTTTACTCCATTATACCACTGGCCACCTGTTGCCTAGTCAGCTGTTTGCCTCTGCGCCCTGTTAGTCGGTAAGGGGACACCACCATGAGTCTAGATAGACTAGTACTTAGGAAGCAGTGTGTGCACACAAATGTGTGGCTGCCCCTCATCACAAGCCACTCATCATCTGCATCAGGTAGGAAGTTAAAATTGGTAAAGAGGAGAGAAACTGACAAAGCTCCTTAAGAAGTATGTCATCATTGTAGGAATTTGGTGGGGGAGGAGCATGTCGTGGCAGTGAAGGGGCTGGTTCAGTGGAGAGAGCATAGGCCTACATGCAGGCAGATGTTTGCTGTGTGGCCTTGGGAGAAGCACCTCACCTCTCTGAACCTCAAGGTCTTCGTCTGTCAGTGAGAACCCTGATGCTGAAGTAGTGTTGGTAAGGTGTAAGTAGCTTGCAGCATGTACCCAGTAAGTCTTAGTTACCACTCCTTTCCCCGGGGACTAAGGATTCACGTGTTCTTTGGGAATGAGGTTATTCAGTTCCTTTTTGAGGAGGTGACTCAGGTTGTTTGTGAGAGCCACAGCAGTAATGGTGTGACCTTGTTTTGAAGTGTTGGGACTGTGCTCTCTCCCTGCTCAGTGAGCATTGGCAAGATCGTTAACTCAGCCCAAGTGCTGGCACAGAGTTCTTTAGGGACTTACCTTTGTTTTCAAACCTTCTGGTACAGATAGACAAGCACTGTTGTGGTCTGTCACCTTCAGTCCTCCAGCTCTTGGGCTGTTCCCAGCACAATGTGGGCGAGCAGGGCTCTGAGGGAGTGGGATCCACAGTGAGCCCACGCTTTCTCTGCAGGTGGCCATGAACATCCTCAACAGCGGGCGGTTCAGCATGGGCAGCGCCGTGGCCGGGATGCTCAAGAAATTAATCGGTAGGTAAGTCAGGGACAGGAACCTTTGCGGTACCGCCTGGCCCCCGCTGCCTCCACTCCAGCCTGGAAGCTCTGCTGTGCTCACAGCAGACGTGCTGAGCCAGAACACCGGGCACACGGTCTCACTCAGGCTTAGGACCTGGGCTGTGGTTTAGACCAAAGGATGTACTCGGTCTGTCCCCAAAGAGTGAGTGGCCATGTTCCAGCACGCCTCCGTTTTACCTGCTCAGAAAGGATAGGAGGAGGGAGTGGGCATTTTGTCGGAGAGGAAACGGGGTAACTGCTCTGACCACTAGGAGCAGAGCTGCTTAGTGAGCATCCAAGTGCGAACCAGACACTAAACATTAGCCCTGATTCTCCCAAGATCCCCGTTTTGTAGGTGACTCTTTCCACAGTGGGTGTGGAGTGGGATCAGGTTTGGAACCCAGATCTCTCAGCTTCTCTATCTTCCCTTTGTTTTTTTCTGTTAGGATGCCTGAATTCTGGATTTTCCTTTGCCAGTAAACTTAAAATAGCCCTATAGGGTTTTTGTTGGGCATGGAACATAATTACTATATTAGTTTTGTGGGAAATGCAGGGGGCACCGGCTACGGATGGTGGGAGATACCCAGGGGCTGCATACACTGAGTGCTTATGAAGTTCCTCAGAGTTCAGGGCAAGGTGGGATGGGAAGGCTTTGCTTTGGGTTCTTAGCTTTCTTTTATAGATGAGGAGACTGATGCTCAGAGAGGGTAAGGCTTTTGCCCAAGGCCATGTTCCTGGGCCTAAAAGCTGATCCTGTCAAACTCCAAGCTCAGGGCTTGTCTCACTCTGCTGAGCTGCTCCCAAGACCCTGAAGCCCTCTGGATTTCTTTCCCATCTGGAAATCCTTCAGTACAAGAGCTTTGTGGGGGTGCTCACAGCCAGCCTCTTCCCAAAGCATGTAGAACGATGATATCCTAAGTCCCGGAAATGTGTGAATGTGGGTGCCTGTTTACCGTCGGAGCCCACCGTGAGAAGCAGTTGTGATTGGATCATACGACTGTAGGGGCGGGGCTGCTGACTGGGTGGGATGCTCCCTCTTCAGTTGGGTGCCTTCGCAGCTGGGACCATGACGCAGCTTGCGTTCACATCTGCGCACTTTGAAGCCATAGGCCCAAGTTTTCAAAACAGACAGCCTTCCTGCTTTGGGGATGAACAGCTGTGAAGGTGTGAGCCAGCCCTACTTCTGCCGAGGGCGTTTATGGGGGCACGCCTTGGTGCGGGCGCCTTCCCCCTGCACCGTGCAGCCTTCCCAACTCTGTGAGGGCGGTGGTATTGTTCAGGGAGGTGAAGTCACTTGTCTTGGGCTACCAGCTGGTAAGAAAAAGTACCAGACTCAGACCTATGTCTGACTTCACATCGTGCTTCACGTCTGTCCTGTGTGCTGTGGGCACCGCTGCGCATGGACGTCCCTCCTCCGGCCTGGCTGCGCTGGAAAGCAGGGCTCTGTCTTCCAGGGGCTTGGTCTCAGCAGACGGTTTCACATAGCTTCTGCCGGAGGGCTGGAAGGTGGTGACGACAGCCTTAGGAAATTATCGTAGGACACCCAGAAAATGGTTCTTCTAAACACGCTGTTCTCCTTCAGAAATGACTGCAGAATATGCCTGCACGAGGAAGCAGTTCAACAGGAGCCTCAGTGAATTTGGATTAATTCAGGTACTAAAGGTTGTACAAGTGGCCCTGTATGGATTTCACTGTGTGAGCATTAAGTGTGTCTTTCACTGTCTTACTGGTGACTTCTGTAAGTGACTGGGGAAGAGGACAGGCTTTATTTAATGTGACACTTTTTAAAAAATAGGTATTTTTATTGATTTCAGAGAGGAAGAGAGAGGGAGAGAGAGAAGCATCAATGATGAGAGAGAATCATTGATCGGCTGCCTCCTGCACGCCCCCTACTGGGGATTGAGCCAGCAACCCGGGCATGTGCCTTTGACTGGAATCAAACCAGGACCCTTCAGTCCGCAGACCAACGCTCTATTCACTGAACAAAACCAGCTAGGGCGATTTTATCCACTTTTAGAGACCACTACTGTGGGAGGGACTTTACGGAGGAATTGGTATATAAAAATGACCCTGAAAGGCAAGTAGGATTTCAAAGCAGAATCCAAAGGAGGGATGCTAGGCCAGGACCATAGTGCTAGAGCGGGGAGAGTATCTGGTGTGTTTGGAAAAGCAAGAAGCTCTGCTTTGCCTGCTGGGGCATAGAGTATGTGCAGAAGTGGCTGGAGAGGTAAGTTAAGGCTGTCTTGTGAAGGGCCTTGAGTGACGGGGTATTTGATAGGTGAGGTGAATGACCTGAGTCTGTGGAGCGAAGGGAGGCTGATGGTCGGTGGAGGAGCCAGGGAAAAGGTCTTACACCAGGCCAGGAATGTGACACCCTTTTGTGAATGCTCAGGCTCCGTTCTCTTGTATAGTGTGAGGCTTTGGACTTAATTACCTTCTCTGCTGGTTGGCAGATTTGATTCTCAGCACATGTAAAATGCTTCTTGATTTTTTTTTAACACTCCAGGAAAAGTTTGCCTTGATGGCTCAGAAGGCTTATGTAATGGAAAGCATGGCCTACCTCACTGCAGGGATGCTGGACCAACCAGGGTTTCCTGACTGCTCCATCGAGGCTGCCATGGTGAAGGTAATCCCAGCACAGCCTGAGGGGAGCTGAGGAAAGCTCCTTAGCTACTGTGTGGTCAAGGAAGACAAAGGATTGGCCAGAGTTCATCCAGTGAGACTGTGGCAATCGGAGCTCCTGCCTCGCTCGGTCTCATCTCAAAGCCCAGTTCTCTGTTGAGCCTCCCAGTCCATCCCCAGCCACTCTGCCCCTGTTCTGAGGCCCTCCTTTTGCAAGGGATTTGGCACTGACCTTCTCCCGGCTCTGTGGCAGGTGTTCAGCTCAGAGGGTGCCTGGCAGTGCGTGAGTGAGGCGCTGCAGATCCTCGGGGGCTCAGGCTACATGAGGGACTACCCATACGAGCGCATGCTGCGTGACACCCGCATCCTGCTCATCTTTGAGGTGCGTGCCCTGATACCAGATCCACCTCATTCTGCCATGGACCCCCTGAGCCTCCTGGTTCTGGGCCCAGGCTGGCTTCTGCGTTCTCTCATTTAACCGTCCTCACAACCCTGTCTAGACCCTGTTCTGCAGACTGAGAGGCCAAGCATTCCACCCAAGGTCTCACTTCCAAGGGCCTTCTGTTGAGCCTACCACCTCCTGGCAAACCGCCGCAGGTCTTTCCAAGTCACTTTTGCCAGCTGTGGTGGGACAAGCAGAGATCTCCTCATAGGAAGGCCGTGAAAGCTCTGTCTGGGTCTGGGTTTTCTTCTCAGTATATTGAGGGAGCTTAGGAGGGTCATCTCTGAGGGCTTTTCCAGCCCGGCAGTTCTTGCTCTCTAATTGCTGTCCCCCATGAATTCACAAGCCTAAAGGTGCTGGGAGGGTCCTGGGTGGGGAAGAAATCGGGGGTTGGGGACAGAGAGACACCTCAGACACACCCCATCTTTGGGGTGCTAGTGGTCTTGATTGTGTGGACTGACTGACCCAGGAGGAAACCAGGATACCAGGGAGTGAGAGAAAGAGGTGCGTCTCTCCTGAGGGACTGAAGTCTTATGAAGCAGTTGCACTTGAGGGCAGAAAGGACTTTGACCAGGCATAGGGGAGGGCTCTGTGGACCAACCACAGGGGAGTAGAGCATCCTGAGTAGGCCCAGACAGGAGCTTACCTGCCCGCTCTAAGTGAGTGGAGTAATAAGTAAGCCTTTGTGGGAGTATTGCCAGTCCTGCTTGGTGGGCTGGGCAGGTGATGGAGCAGGTGAGGAGGGAATGGAAAGGAGACAAGCAGCCAGGTCATACCGGACCTCGGTTCTTCACTCAGGGCAGGGGAAACTACAAAGCTCATAGCCCTTCTTGAATAGCCTCCACGCTGTGAGCGAGCGGGCAGTAGCACAGTCACCTAGTCGCACATGCAGGATGCTGGGCTAACTTCCATGGGCAGCTTTGACCTCTACACTGCTGACCACAGGGAACCAATGAGATTCTCCGGATGTACATCGCCCTGACAGGCCTGCAGCACGCTGGACGCATCCTGACAGCAAGGATCAAGTAGGTGCCATTCCCACTCTGCTCCGTGGGTCCCACCTGGGAAAACAAGAGGGGACGAGCAGTATAGCCTTGAAGAGCTGAGCCCATTCACTGGCTGCCTGGAGAGAGGGAAGGTGGGCAGGAGCCTTGGTCAGTGAGTGTTTGGCCTTGGAAGCCAGACCAGAGCTCGGCCATGGTTTGAGGGTGGCAGGAGGAGCCAGCTGCTCAGGGAAGCCCTCACTGCCCTGCCCATGGGCTCACTCCCTGGGCTGTTCCTGTTTCCCGTGCTGCAGGGACTTTTGTTTTCAGGATCTGGGAATGAGAGGTGCCCCTTAAACAGATGCCAGGCTCCAAGGCCAACACAAGAACATTTGTTTCTTTTCTCCCTCCCTTGTTCTCGCCCTCTTGCTCCTCTCAATCCCCATCCTGAGGCCAGGGCAATTAGAAATCACGGCTGGGGCCCAAGAACGGGTTGCCCAAAGCATATTGCAGAATACTTACAGGAAAAGAATGACCTGGAAGCTGGGGTGGCTCAACTCCTGTGGCGGGAGCACGAGAATGGCTCCACCTCAGAGGAGACTGGCTGCTCTCGGACAGGCTGGCCGGGCTCAGCCTGCAGCCAGGTGCCCAGCATGCCCAGACTAGGGGAAGGTCATATTGGGCCTGGGTTGGCACTTTATGGCTTTGCATAGTCAGGGAGAAGGAATGGGTGCCCTAGAGCTCTGGGGTACCTGTTGGTGGGGGTTTTGTTGCTGGGCAGTGGGAAGAACAGCAGGGCCTCAGGTCATGGGGCAGGGGCTTTCTGCAGCGAGCTTAAACGGGGCAATGTGACCACTGTCCTGGAGACCGTGGGCCGGAGGCTTCGGGACTCCTTGGGCCGAACCGTGGACCTGGGACTGACAGGGGATCTTGGAGTTGTGCACCCCAGTGTTGCGGTGAGTGAGCCCAGCGGGTATAGCCTGTCCGATACCTTTCTCCCAGAAGGGATGTGGCCAGGGGTGGTGGGGAGGACCAGTCTGAGGGACAGCTGATGTCCCGTCTCCACCCTGTCACATGTTAGCCAGGCCTGGGCCCTGGAGCCCCTGCCATGCCAGTGGGACAGGATGGCACACGGGGAGGAGGTGCTGAGCCGAGTCCTTTCCTCTGGCCTCCAGGACAGTGCCAACAAGCTCGAGGAGAACGTGTATTACTTTGGGCGCACTGTGGAGACGTTGCTGCTCCGCTTTGGCAAGGTAGTCAGGCCGCTGCCAGACCCGGGAGTGGCAGGCCCTCCAACTTTGGGGTCAGGGAAATGGGGCCAGCACCTATGAGATAATGTTTTACCAAGTGTCCACCTTTAGAACCAAGCCCAGGAGGAAATCTACTCACCATGGAGGGGTGGGATGGGGAGGCAGGGGTGTGGGGTGGGTGCCTTGCTGGGGAGCCCCCTCCAGATGAAGAGAGGCTCCCGCATTTGTGGGGGAAGCCTCAGCAGGGCCTCAATCTCACGACCTGATCTGGGAGGCTCTGCGGCTGAAGATGTGTTAATTAAGCCCTGGCTCTGGTCTCAGCCAGGTTCCTGGGACTTGGTCTTACCTTTACCCTTGCCCAAATCTAGACAGAGGGAAAGGAAAACAGGCAGCTACCGTGAGCCAACTTCTCACAATCCCGAGGCATAAATGCGGTTCCGAGATGGGAAGTGTGCCCAGGGAGCACCTGTGGGCGATGGGATCGCAGGTAACAGGCCTCCACCCCGGGCTCTGTTCGCAGACCATCGTGGAGGAGCAGATGGTCTTGAAGCGGGTGGCCAACATCCTCATCAACCTGTATGGCATGACAGCTGTGCTGTCTCGGGCCAGCCGCTCCATGCGAGCAGGACTCCGGAACCATGACCATGAGGTGAGCCTGCCCTGCCCTGCCCTGCTCTGCTCGCCCACACACAGGTAGTTTTGTCCTGCTGCGTGTAACTGCGGCCGGTGGCTGGGGGATGGGATCATTGAGTGGCATGGCCCAGTTTAGCAGTCTTAAGTGGGAGGGCTGGGCAAGTCAAGGGGCTTGGCACCCCAGTTGTAGTCCCAGAGAGTGAGAGTCAAGTGCAGGGTCCGTGCAGCAGTTGACCTGGAGGCTGGTGGGTTTGCTGAGTGTGGCTGTGGTGAGTACTGAAGCTCCAGTGGGAGGGAGGCTCCATGTCTGCTCAGGACACAAGGCCACTCCCTTTCATTTTCCCACCTGAGAGGAAAGGGTGGGTGAGTGATGGAGTCCTAAACCCAGTGCCCTCACCTTTCTGTCCTCCTCACCCTGCGGGAGGGTCACTGAGCGCCTGCTATGGGTTTGGTCTTCATGTGCGTAGACTCACATAGCCAGTGGCCACAGGAATTGTGATGTCTCTCACAGCAGAGGAAACTGAAGCTCAGAGATGTTGAGTAATTTGCTCTTGGGACAGAGCTAGTTTGGCTTTGGGCTGGAATTAGTACCTAAGGTTGTGTGACTTCTGAGCCAGGCTTCTTGACCCCCGCCAAGCTGCCCAGGGTTCTTTGAAGTTTAGAGGTCATTCACCAGGGAGGGGGAGCCCTGTGGCCCAGAGATCTCAAGGTTCTCTCTGACCTCGGTTCTGGCAGGTTCTGTTGGCCAACATCTTCTGCACAGAAGCTTATTGCCAGAATCTCTTCACCTTATCTCAGCTGGACAAGTGTGAGTAGGGTTGCTTGGGGGAGGAAGGAAAGGGTCTGCTTGTAGGCAACTGCTGATGGTGAGCTTTTTCTGGACCCTGTCAGGCTCCCATGGCCTGCGGCTACTCACAAACTTCTGCCGTGAGTGAGGGCTGAGTAGGACCTGCACCGGCAGCGAGGCAGGAGCACGGATCTGCAGGTGCCAGCCCTGCCAGAGCCCTGGTGCGGGCCCTGCAGCACCTGCACAGTGAAGGTTCACAGAGGAAGGAGACAGTTCCCCGCCTTTTCATTCCAACACTGCAGTGGAGAGGAAGCCCCCCCTCTCACCGATGTCCCGGGATGCTGTCCTAGACCATCTGCTCAGTCGGCTCAGTCTGGAATGCTCCTGTGGCCATGCCTTAGAATGTATAGCTTAAATTCTCCTCTGACCGTTACAGTCCTGCTGGCCTCAAGGCTTCACATCATGTGTCCCAACGGAGCCCAGCCCTGTTGCTAAGAGATTGTGGAGAGGGGCACATAATTCTGTGTAGGTTCTGGCTCGGGGTGCTGTTCAGTGCTGACCTGACTGTTAATGTGCTGTGAAGATGAGGAGATGGCTTCTCCTGCAATAATAGGCTTGCATCGCAAAGGGTCTTTTATTGAGCAAGTGCCTTCTCCCACAGGATCTAGAGTTTTTAGGGATTAACAAGATGAGCCCTTTGTTATTCAGAGTAAAGTCTATATGTACAGCCCAGAATCACTTCCTGGGGGTTTGGAGGAGTAGTGGGGATACCCACAAGCTGTTAGGAAAACTGTTCCAGCAATATTCCTATTGTCACAATGCAGAAAGATCAACCGCTGTCTCCTTTCCCTTCCAGATTCTCCAGAAAATCTAGATGAACAGATCAAGAAAGTGTCCCAGCAGGTCCTAGAGAGGCGAGCATACATCTGTGCCCACCCTTTGGACCGGACATCCTGAAGAAGAGGGAGGGACGGTGGTCACTGTTGCCGCCAGCCCCCAGGCCACAGCCTGTTGCTGGACAACTCACCTTTTCCAGAAGGTGTTGGACTTGGGGTTATTTTAAGTCGAACTTTCTTCCCAGTCTTCACCTGAAGGTCTTTCTCTTAGCCTGGGGAAGCCTCTTCTAGGCTTGATCTGTGAGCACTGCTGCCTAACATGATCATCCCAGGTTCTAAATGGAGATGGAGATGGAGATGGATAGAGAGAGAATGGAGTTGCTGAGACCTGGAATTAGAGGATACGCTATTAGATTAGGAGACTTCAGAATGGAAACTGGGGCTCGTGCTGCTGCCTCTGTGGCATGAGCCTGCGGGGACCTGTTTTGGGCATGGACGGCCATTTCTACTAGACCACACCTTTCCCAAGAAATAGCTTGAAAGCTGTGTATGTGTCATTCATTCAGACTAGAAGCAAAATATACTTAAAACATGTACCAGGAACCACTTAACAAAAAAGAATATAAAATGGCACAGTTTGTGTTTAGTCTTCTAGTCATGTTTTTCCTCAGAACCAGCCTTTACTGGATGACAGCATGAACCTAAGAACCACCCTTTAGTGATGGCTCGTCTCTCCTGTCCTCAACCTGTGAGAAGGCCTTGAAAGCTGAGGAGCAGGCTCCCACTGCAGGGCCGTGGGGTTATGAGCCCTGTCGTTGATCCCTCTCAGGTGATGGCTGGACAACAGCATTGCTTGGTACATGACAACATATGCTTGTTCCCACCTGGGCTTTTCTTCTGTTTTCTTTGCAAGGATTGCCCTCTAGTTTTGAAGTGGGGACAAAAGGTATCCTTAGGTGGCACTAACAGGCCTTTGCATTTCTCCAGGCTTCCTTCTGCTGTTACTTGCTGTATGTACTGGGTCCCAACACACTGGCAGGTTTCAAGCTTTGGTCTAGTTCTAGGGTGGCTTGGGGTTCCCCCCAAAAAGACCACTGTAGATGTTGCCTCGAGATGGGAGGAGAAGGCTCACTCCTTTTCCTCCAAGTATAAGTTGCAGTCTGCTTGATGAAAGAAAAGGCAAGGAGTAGATTGGGAATGCTGAGACCTGACCTGGCATAGTAGGGTTGGCCTGAACATTCTGCCAGGGTTTTGGTAGCTAATCTTCACAGGGTAAAAGTTCACAAATATTGTGACTTTGGAAATAAGTTTCCAATGAAACGCAAAGTTTTATATATATATATTAGAGGCCCAGTGCATGATTTAATCATGCACGTGTAGGCTGTCTGTCCGCTGGTCGGGACCCGGTGTGGCCGGCAGCTCCGAAGTCCCTGGGCCCCTAGGGCGAGGTGGGGCGGGGGCATGGTCCTCCTGCGGCCGGAGCCCAGGCCGGGGTCTTGCCTTCGCCTCCCACCCAGGAATGCTGGGGCCGCCGCCTGCCTCCTCTGCCTTGTTGGAAACCCGCGTCCTCTGCGGACACCGGGACACTGCTGCGCGCTCCTGCGGCCCAACTGCCGCCAGACTCCTCCCCTGGGAGCCACGCCGCCCGCCTGCGCCACAAACGCCCGGCTCGCTGCCCCAGAGGCCTGTCTGTGCTGCAGCACAGCCCTGGCGCAGACGCTGAGCTCCGAGCTCAGCGTCCTGCTGGCCCAATCACCACCCCAGCCACCCCGAGTCCCACCCCCCCGCGCCTCCAGCCCGCCCAATCGTGGGCGTAGCGGAGTGATGGTAATTTGCATATTACCATTTTATTAGGTATGATATATATATATATATATATATATATATATATATATATATATATATATATATATATATTTTGTTGTTGTTGTTGTTAATTTCAGAGAGGGATAGAGAGATAGAAACATCAATGATGAAAGAGAATCATTGATCAGCTGCCTCCTGCACGCCCCACACAGGAAATTGAGCTCATAACCCGGCATGTGCCCTGACCAGGAATCGAACCATGGCCTCCTGGTTCATGGGTTGATGTTCAACCACTGAACCACACCGATTGGGCATAAACTCAAAGTTCTTAAATGTTGGCAAGTAGGCATTTTGCACAAAATGGAGAGTACATGCCTTCTCACAGTGCTGGGAAAGGAGGTGCACGGAGCTCCTTTGCAGGGGGTACTTGGGAAGCATGCAGTCCCCACCCCACTTGGGCAGTCCTTAGGAAGAGCTTCACTCTAGGCCTGTGGCATGGAAGTCCTCTGCCAGCAACAGGGACTCTGTCCAACTGAGTTTAAAAGGCTGGAGTCACTAGTTCAAGTCTCTCTCTTTCACCGGCCGTTTCTAAGTTTTATTAAACCTGTTGTGGGGAGGGAAGGCCCTGGCATGTATTTGTTATAATTTGTCAGCAATATGCACAGGCTTGAGATGCTCAGGGAACCTGTGCTGGGGAGGCCTGTGGTGCAACCCACCAGAGCACTCTGGCCAGTGAGGCAAGCATGGCTTCCTGGCCTGGGCCACAGCAGTGACTTAGCTTCTGACACACCAGCAGAAAGCAGATCTTCACAGCCCAGAGCCCAAGGCCGTTTCTGAAGGGAGGCAGTAAGGTACACGTGAGGAGAGAGAGGTTCCAGGAGCTTGTCAGCACTTCCTCTTATCCATGGAACTGTCTCTGGTGCCCTTGGGAGTCAGAGGGGGTAGAAACGCCATCCTGATTTCTGGTCAAGGGTTCTCCGGCAAAAATTTTTATCAGAAAACCCATTTCTCTCCAGACAAAGGTTCTGGCTCTGTAAACCAACCAATTTAGGTTCTCTGCCAATCTATGAATGACCTGGAGGTCTTCATGAACAGAAGGATGGAAAGAAAGAAAGGAAGCCGCAGAAGGATTAAGGTAGCAAGACCCCATACTCCCCCACAGAGGGAGATGGCAGTGTCTTGAGCTGGAAGGGAGTTGGAAGGTCCCAGTGAAGCCCAGATTCTCTGCCTCCAGCTGTTGGCTATGCCTCCAGAGGCCAGTCTTGGGCACCAGAGTGTTGAAGCTCAGCAAGCCTTTAAATTTTTCCAATGCACCAGGCCCAATGCAATAAAGGGATTTGCCCAAAGTCACATAGCTGGAACTAGAACCTGGGACTCCTGAGTTCCAGCCCAGCATTCAGTCTGTTATAGCAGACCCATTCTGAATCTTGATTTCCTAAATCATGGGTATCTAAGACAAAATGAATACTGCTGAAGAGAGAAAGCAGCCCAGAGCTCCTGCCGCCAGTAGCATCAGGAGGCTTGGTTCTGCAAAGGTCTTGTCTGTTATGGCTGGGTTCAATGCTGGAGAAGCACGCAGCCTGAGGAAAGGCAGTGGCTTCTTGTATAGATCAGTCCCGGGGGTGCTGGTCCCGCCTCTCTTGATCCAGCACAAGCTCCAGCAAATCAGCAAATAATATGTTTTCCCTCCACTCCTAAATCTGGAACAGTAAGTCAGGGAAGTTCCTATCTGAGCCCCGCTCCTCCCTCTGGACTTCAGTCAGTTCTGCAGTGGTGCCAGTGGGCAGCAGCTCAGTGATTGTTCCTTTCAGTACTGCTGTGAAGGCCTGCCACTCGGAATCCATTGGCTCTGAGCCAGGCCAAGTGGGATTTCTTCTCGGCTTTTTTTCTTCTTTTGAACCCTGAGACTACACCAAGGCTGAGAGGTAATTCTGTGAATATATGAATCTTCTTGGATCCTGGAAATGAGGAGCAAACATGGGGATGCAAGGGTGGTGGCAGACTTGGATAGGGCTGACTGAGCCTCAGGTTTCTACGTAGGTGTCAGAAAAAGCTGAGGGTATAGTGATAGTTCCTGACAAGGGGGCATTGAAGTGACTTGAACTGTGCAGCAGCCCTGGAAGTTCCACACTGTTGTCTCCTTTGACAGAAGCTCTTTTGTAAAGTCACCATGTGCTGGAATCTAAGCCAAGGCTTTTCCTTTGGGGTGACAGATGCTTTTTATAAGGAGCAACAAAGTGCTCTCTGGAGGTGAGGAACCTGCAGTGGTTTGCAGCTGTGAACATCTGAACATTCACTGAGGACCTCTTGGCTCACCTGTGCATGTGGAGAATTAACATTTAGCTTTGGAACAGAATACCTCTCCCAGCACCTGATCCCTTGTCTAGTCCCCCTAGCTGGTTGGCTCTCCACCCACCGGAGATCTCCTGCTTACCTCCAGGCAAGACGGTCATAGAGGACAGAGTTCATGGGATAAGTAAACTCATTATCCTGTCTGGAGTATAAGCATTTGATTGTTTCCCACATTCCAAGCCTCTCACTCACCTTGGCCATCTCTTGATACAGCCACTTCTTGGCAAGCTCTGTGCAATTCAGGATCTGAATACTGTAGTTATAGAAAGCATCTTTGGTCGGGGCATCAATTCTAAACGCCTTCATGGAGACTGTGGAGACTTCTTGCCAACCTGGTAGGCTCCTATAGTATTTTTCTGAAGGAAGAGACACCAGTCATTATACAAGGCCCCTGACCACCATCTATCTTTTTGTGTTCAGCTCTGGGACATGGCTCCCATGCAGATATTGACTCTTGGATACTGGAGCTGCCATTTCATTCCAGAACCCTGCCAAAGGTCATCCAGCCCAACCCCTCCTGTCTACAGTGGGCCAGAAACTTGACATTGCCTAAGGCCACTGGAACTGGTACACACAGCACCTGAGTTTAGAGAATGGAAATAGAAGTAGCAATATCTACTAACGTCCCCAAAGGAAGGGGAAAGTAAAAATAGAAACCTTTGAAGAAATAATGAGTATCAGAATTGATAAGGAAAATTCCAAGCCTGGACACATTATTAGTGAGATTTAAAACAAAGGCAAAGATGAATTCTGAAAACTAACAGAGAAAAAGAGCAGGGCACCTGTGAAAGAAAAAGTATGATTAACATCAGATCCCACAACAGCAATACTGTAAATAAGAAGGTAAAGAACCTGAGCCTGCAGATTTTTTTGTTTTGTTTTGTCTTGTTTTTGTTTTTAATTGATTTTAAAATAATGAAAAGGCAAGCCACAGACTGGGAAAATATATTTGCAATACATGTGACTGACAACTGGTCCAAATAAAAATAAAATAAAAAACCCACAAGCCAGTAAGAAAAATTCAACTAAACTTCTTTTAAATAGAGGAAAAATACACTGAGTGGCCAGATTATTATGATCTCTGAACACATAATAATCTGGCCACTCAGTATATATCCTATATAATAAAAGGCTAATATGCAAATTGTCCCCTCGACCAGGAGTTCGACCAGCAGGCAGGCCAGCCAACTGCCCATGTCCCCTCCCCCTGGCCAGGCTGGCTGGACCCCACCCATGCACAAATTCATGCACCAGGCCTCTAATATATATATATATCACATCACACACACACACACACACACTGAGTGGCCAGATTATTATGTGTTCAGAGATCATCATAATCTGGCCACTCAGTGTATATAGTTAACAGGCACACCACAAAATGAGATATCCAAATGGCCAATCATATGAACAAGTGTTCAACATTATTACAGATATTTATAAGTATATATATGTGTGTGTGTGTGTGTGTGTTGAAAATAAGCTAATGCAGGAAGGCATACTGTATGGTTCCATTATATCAAGTTCAACAAGCAAAACTAATATGGTGACACTTCAGGATGTTAGTTAACGGAAAAGGGATATGATATTTTCTGGGTGATAGAATGCTTCTACATGCTGATTTGAGTAATGGTTTCACAGATACCTATATATAAAAGCCTAAGTGACCATTATGACCAGACGGCTGGTAACTATGACACGCAATGACCACCAGGGGGCAGACGCTCAATGCAGGAGCTGCCCCTTGGTAGTCAGTGCACTCCCACAGCCAACCTCCTGCGGCCGGCCAACCTCTCACAGTCCCTCCCCCCGGCTGACTGGCCCAATCGGCCTGGATCAGGACTGGCGAGATGGCCCCGATTGGCCAGGAGGGACCCTACCCATGCACTAATTCGTGCACCGGGCCACTAGTATCTATATGTATATGTGTGTGAAAGACTTAAGGTTTTATGCATTTTACTAACTTTAACCTTTTGCACTCGGATGTCGAGATTACAATTACTCTTTAAATGTATCAATAATTTGAAATATAAAAAAATCCAAATAAATAAGTTTGTATGAAAAGAAACTCCAGTTTTTTATTCTACTGCTGCGCTTTGTAAAATCTGGGGTATTTAAAAAATTAAATCCCGAGTAGAATAAAGGAATCGAGAAAAAAGCAAGTGAGTGCAAAGGGTTAATGTATAAAAAAAGAAAACGACATAAGAAAACCACAAGTGAATATTCTGTGAGAGAAAGCCATTGTGCAATAATATATATGTGTGTGTGTGTGTATATATATATATATATATATATATATATATATATATGTGTGTGTGTGTGTATATATATATATATATACACACACACACACATATATATTATTGCACAATATATGTGTGTGTGTATCCTATCTAATAAAAGCGTAATATGCAAATTGACCATCACTCCAACACACAAGATGGCTGCCCCCATACGATCAAAGATGGCTGCCCCCATGTGGACACAAGATGGCTACCACAAGATGGCCAGCAGGGGAGGGCAGTGGGGAGGGTCCAGGCCTGCAAGGGAGGGCAGTTGAGGGTGATCAAGCCTTCAGGGGAGGGCAGTTGGGGGCGACCAGGCCTGCAGGGGAGGGCAGTTAGGGGTGACCAGGCCTGCAGGGGAGGGCAGTTAGGGGCAATCAGGCTGGCAGGGGAGCAGTTAGGCATCAAACAGGCTGGCAGGGGAGTGGTTAGGGTGTGATCAGGCTGGCAGACAGAAGCGGTTAGGGGCAATCAGGAAGGCAGGCAGGCGAGCAGTTGGGAGCCAACAGTTGTGGATTGTGAGAGGCATCAAACAGGCTGTCGGACATCCCTCGAGGGGTCCCAGATTGGAGAGGGTGCAGGCTGGGCTGAGGGACACACACCCCCGTGCACGAATTTCATGTACCGGGCCTCTAGTATATATATACACATACATACATACACACTAGAGGCCCAGTGCATGAAATTTGTGCACAGGTAGGGTCCCAAGTGGCTGCCGCCACCATTGCCACCAACTGGGGGAAGTGCTTCCCTCTCCCCAGCCGCCTGCTGCCGCCACCGGCCCCACCCCCTGGTCAAACTCTCGGTCGAGCTCCCAGTTGAGGGGACAATTTGCATATTAGCCTTTTATTATATAGGATATACACTGAGTGGCCAGATTATTATGATCTCTGAGCGCATAATAATCTGGCCACTCAGTCTATATCCTATATAATAAAAGGCTAATATGCAAATTGTCCCCTCGACCAGGAGTTCGACCATGTCCCCACCCCCTGGCCAGGCTGGCTGGACCCCACCCATGCACAAATTCATGCACCAGGCCTCTAGTATACATACACACACACACACACACACACACACACACACACACACACACACACTGAGTGGCCAGATTATTATGCGTTCAGAGATCATAATAATCTGGCCACTCAGTGTATATATAAGAATAGAAGCCTTTTTTAATGATAGTGGCCAGCATTTGCTAGTATTGTTTAAATGCTTTCCATCTATCATCTGATTAAATCTTCATTATAACTCTATGGACCCAGAATTTTTAATTACCTTGTGCAATTGAGGAAACTGGAACTATAAGTTTCCATGGTTTATCAAGGGTTATAAAGCTTAAAGGGTAGTAGATCTATGTCCCTTGCCAGCACAGCCAAGGGTTCGGCGAGCCTGAGGGAGGGCCGGCGAAGGATGAAGAAAAGACAGACAAAGAGAATAAGCTGGGTCTAGGTGGATCTTCTGTGCCTGGCTGAGACCACAGAACAGATCCTGTCTGCAAGCTGAGCCTTTATTTTATAGTCAGAGGTAAACAAGGTAATTTACAATGTTCTTGTAAGTTTCACTTGTTTTGGCAACACTTGCTGCACCTCCCACAGCCCATTAGCTACCCAGGAAAGATCTAGGGAGCATCACAAGATCAAGCTTAATTATGCTACGAGGGCTGTGCCCTCTAAGCTGAGACTTGTTTGCGGCTTTGCCAGCCGGTCAATCCAAGGCTTAACCCTATAACTGCTCCCTACAGATCTAGAATCTAAATCTTAGAATATTTGGTTACAAAGCTAGTGCTCATAATCACTCTACTACATTTCTTCTCTATATTATAAATGAAATGATTCATAAAACTATCTATGTGCCAAAAATGGAGCTTTTACAAATAAAATTCTGTCATTGGAAAAAAAAATACATAGGAGGAGAAAGGAAAAAATCCCTAATCATATTGTATTTGGATATTTTAACAGACTTCCTCTAGTGAGGGAAGAAACAGAATTTAAAGATAAGGTTATAGAAGATTTGAAAAAAAAAGTTGACATAATTGACATATATAGAACATTATCAACAACTACAGGATACACATATATTTCAAGTAAGTTGGAACGTTTACCAGAATTGATATGCTGAACCACAAATCAAATCTCAGCAATGGATAGAAGATACACAATAAAACCAAGGTAGAACTCAGTAACAAAAGATATGGGTAACTGAAACATCCTAAAGTATTTGGAAATTAAACAGTATACTATTAAATAACCCATGTGTCAAAGAAAAGAAATTAGAAATATTTTTAACTGAGTCGTTATGAACATATGTATCTAAACTTGGGGAATGCAGTTAATGTTCATAGGAAATTTACAGCCAAAATGAATATAATAAAATGATAAATGCTTAAAATCAATTATCTCAATATCCATCAGAAGAAGTTAGAAAAAGAACAAAGTAAATCTAAAAATAAAAAAATGAATAAGCAGAAATCAACCATGTCCTATATAATAAGAGCCCAATATGCTAAGTGTCCAGTCGTCCGTTTAACCAATCAAAGTGTAATATGCTAAGATATTCTAAGGCTGTTCAACCGCTCGCTGTGACATGCACTGACCACCAGGGGGCAGACAGTCGACCAGTCGCTATGACGTGCACTGACCACCAGTGGGCAGATGCTCCAAACGGTAGGTAAGCTTGCTGCTGGGGTCCAGCTGATCGGGACTGAGCGAGACAGGCTGGACATGCACTGGTGCCCTCCTACAGTCTCTCCCCGGCTGGCCAACCTCCTATGTCCCTCGCTGGCCCCAATCATGCACCAGTGTGGTCCCTCGGCCTGGCCTGCACCCTCTCGCAATCCAGGACTCCTCGGGGGATGTCGGAGAGCCGGTTTATAGCCCGACGGTGGAATGACCCATCACTATGACACACACTGACCACCGGGGGCAGATGCTCAACACAGGAGCTGCCCCCTGGTGGTCAGTGTACTCCCACAGGGGAGAGCGCTGCTCAGCCAGAGGCTGGGTTCACGGCTAGCAAGCACAGCACTGGTGGTGGGAGCCTCTCCTGCCTCTGTGGCAGAGCTAAGGATGTCCAACTGACAGTTTAGGCCCACTCCCCACGGGAAGTGAGCCTAAGCCATCAGTCGGACATCCCCTGAGGGCTCCCAGACTGCAAGAGGGTGCAGGCTGGGTTGAGGGACAATCCCCCCCCACCAAATGCACAAATTTCATGCACTGGGCCTCTAGTAGAAAATAAAGGTATAATATGGAAATCAAAAGAGCAATGGAGAATATTGGTTCTTTGAAGAGAATATTACATTCATAAATGCAATTTCAATAAAGCTCTCAACCAACTATGAACAGGCTCATGCATAAATGGCAACTTGGTCTGACAGACTTGGCAGTATAGATCACTGGGGAAGGGTTGGACTTTTAAGCAAAGTTGCTGGTATCATTGATCATATGGAAGAAATAGATTCTTAGCCTCATGCAAAAAATAAATTCCTGATGGATTAAAAATTTTTAAATGAACAAAATTTTAAAAATTTTAGGACAAAACAATAGTTATATGACCTAGGGGTAGGAAATAATTACTTAAGGCAAAAAATTCAAGTCATAAGGGAAGAAATGGAAAACTTAAAAAATTTAAAATAATTTTAATCAATAAAAGACACCATTAAGAGAGTGAGAAGACAAGTCAGACAGCAGATGATATATGCCACACATATAAAATGCCACCAGGCTAGCATTAAGAACATTAAAACACTTAAAATTCAAGGAAATTTTTTATTAAAAAATTATCAAATTTATGAACATATTCAAATTCACTAGTAAACAATGAAATGCAAATTAAAACCTCCATGTGATACTATTACACATCAGATTAACAATAAGTCTGGCTATAACCTGTGTGCATGGAAATAGAATAATTGGAAATCATGCATGGTTGCTGGGTATACATTGGTATAACCATTTTGGAAATTAAAGTATTATTCTGGCAAATGAAAATGCCACTAACCAATTATAATTCTAGTTATATATCTTGCATATATTTTTAAAAGACATGTTAACAATATGCTTGCAATTATATTGTTTAAATAGCAAAACAGGAAACTACAAATGCCCATCAATTAGTTGTAGTATATTTCTACACCTAGACACATAAACATGGTTGAAACTCCTCAATACTGAGTTAAAGCTAATGAAGATTATATACAGTATCATTCCATTTTATAATGTTCAAAAATACGCAAATCTAAACAAAATATTTACAAATATATTTGCAGTAAACATTAAGAGGAAAAACAAATGAAATAGAATTTAGGATAGTGATAACTTCTGGGATAAGTGGTACACAGAAAACAAAATATTGTTAATATTTCATTTGTTAAGCTGAATAGGTGTAAAACATTGAGTAGTATTTTTAACAGTATACACATATATGCTCTTACATGTATATTTAATAAAAGCATTAACGAACACTATATAATTCATGAAAATAAAACAAACTGGTGAGAATTTCTGGAAAGTAAAAACATGACTGGTACAATTTAATATTATAAGTTGTTAAGTAACATAATGGTCCCAGGGTAAGATCAAATTAGTGAAGTGGAAGGTCAAGCAGAACTCAATGTATAAGACCAACAAGTCCAAATTAAGATTAAAAAATCATAGAGGAGGGCTCATTAAGATTTATAAAAGTCCCCAGCTGGACACCTAGATATGAACAATGATAAAGAGAAAGGTTTTTTAAATCTTTAGTGTTGAAAGTATTACACATGTTTCTCCCCTCCCCTCCCCCGCCATTGACCTCTTCTAGCCTACCCCCACCCCCACCACAGGCCTTCACCCCATTGTCTATTTCCATGGGTTACACACACATGCATACAAATTCTTTGGTTGATCTCTTCCCTCCCCCATCTCCCCTCTAAGATTCGACAGTCTGTTCCATGCTTCTATGTCTCTGGAAAGAGAACGTTTTAAAAGATTCTAGAGGGAGTCACAGTTTAGTTTTGTTTTGTTTTGTTTTTTTGTTTTTTTGGTTTTTTTTTAAATCAGATGGGCATCAATCTTATTGCAACTCTTGATTTAAGAAAGCAATGTTTTTGGTGGTGATGGTGGTGGTGATAGTCGGGTGAGTTCAGGAATTTGAGTTTATAATCCTAAAAATAACTCATTTGCTAGTCAAGTGCAAAGACAGAATGATGACTTTGTATCAGCAAGCACCCTGAAAGTTTATCCACAAAATGTTTCTGAAAAAGAAAAAAAGTAAAAGCAAAGGATAGACACACACACACCACCTCACCCCACCCCCTGCAAATAGTAGCAAACACAGAAATAACATTTGTAGTTGACTAGAAGAAAGAAGACTTTTTCCTCAAAAAAACAATGATAAAACTGGAAAAAAATTCTCAAAAGCAACCATTGGAAATTTTCCAAAGGCATACAGCAAACAGAGAAGAATTTAGTCATAATCTACTGAACCTCAGGTTAGAACAATAAAAGTTAGTGTCATTCCTGCCACTGCAGTGCAGTCAGTCATCTAGGGAGCTAAGTCCTAAAATTCAGCAGTTGCTCTGCTTACTTGAGTGCAGGCTCAGTGAGCCTGGAGTTGCAGTACTAGATGGGGCAAGCAACAGGCCAGCAGATTAGTCAGAATTTAATAGGAAAACACAGGAAATGAGATTTCCACAGAGGAGCTTGGTAAGTTCTTCACACATCACTTGTGATTGCCTGCATGTGCAGAGGAGGTGTACAGTGGCAGGGAAAAGAGCAGGATTTGAATGCCCTACGCTGCCCACATACAGGTCCATTGTTAAAGACTGGAAGCTTACTGGCTCAAGCTGTTTAAACACAACTTTTGACCAAGTATTGACTGATCACTGACTGATGCAAACACAAGGGTAACCCCAGCAAAGCAAGGCTTAAAAATGTAAACAACATTGGAGCTATCAGTAGTAGTCATATACTAATGAGAATCAGATTTAGTGCAAGCAAATTATGAAATCACCACCACCCGAGGGGAGAAAAGAACCCAGAGTTGCTGAAATGTATTTTAAATGCCTAGTTTTTTACTAAAACTTAGGAGACATGCAAAGAAAAGTTTAAATTGTTGTGGGAACCATGCCAGGTCCCCGGATAGTCAAGGCCGGTGGGAGCACAGAGGCCTTGTTATCAATACACCAGAATGGTCAAAGGCCGCTCTGGGCATGTGCCTACACGGGATGTTCAAGGACTCTGAGCCTGGGAATCCCAATCAGGCCAAGATACCATGAGCGGGTGCAAGGACACACGGTACACTGTGCCCTTCAGTAGCCAATATGATTGGTGTCACTGTTGGCATGAAGCCTTCTTTGTCTAAATGGCATAAAAGTAGGTTACTGACCAGCTAGTTGGCTGGAGTGAGAAGTCTGCTGGAGTATAGTGAGAGCAGCTAGGATGGAGTGAGTGAAGAAGTCTGCTGGAGGGAGCAGCTGGGCAGGAGAGACAGGAGAAGCTGCTGAGCTGGACAGCTCAGGTACCGCTACGATGTGAGGTGGTGAGTCTAGGAGGCAGCGAGTGGCTGCTCAGACAATAGCTGTGGGTACAGAGACTGATGCTTTATGGGAAAGATATATGCTCACCAGCTGCTGTCCGGCTGACTGCCTGTATGGACTTTGCTGTGAGGAATGTTCTTATCTGATGGCTATATGGCCACTGGCTTCAGCAATAAAGACTCATTCTTATACACCCACAACCTCTCATGGCTTCTCCGTCTAAGACCCGGCGTCCTAGGAGGTCCATCCCCAGGCAGAGGGGCTTGGACCCAACACCTGTTACTAGTGAGCAGAGGATAAAGGAGGAACTTGGACTAAGTTCCCAAGTTAGTACAGTGGGCAGGGTTCAAGCAGGAACCAGCCCTGGCGTAGTCAGATAGGAGAATTTAGAAGAATACATGGACTTAGAACAACTCAGAGCACTAGAGCTCGTGTAGGGCTCCTGCTGCATGCTCTCACAATTTTATTCAAGAAAATAAAGCAATCGGAATCTGAATGGGTCTAGCTGGTTGACTTAGCAGATGAAGACTTCAAAGCAGCTATTTAAAAAGGGAAGAAAATAATTTCAAAACATTAAGGAAAGTTTACAACAATTAGTTTGAAAAATAAACAATCTGAATAAAGAAATATTTTCAATAAGAGCTAAATAAAAATTCTGCAGTTGTAAAATACAGTAATTGAAATGTAAAATTCACAAGGGATGCACAACAGCAGATTTAGCTGACAAAGAATCTGAACTTGAAGATAAATCAATACAGATTATCCAGGGCCTGGCTGGGGTGGGTCAGTGGTTAGAGTGTGGGCCTGCACTCTGAAGAGTCTCAGGCACATACCTGGTTTGCAGGTTACACCCCTGGCCCTAGTCGGGGTGGGTTCAGGAGGCAACTATTCGATGTGTCCTCGGATGAGGACTAAAAACAACCAAAAAATAGAGATTATCCAGGCTGAAGAACAGAGATTGAATTTTTAAAAATTATTAGAGCCTCAAGATCTGTGGGACATCGTTAAGCAAACCAACGTACACATAATGGAAGTCTGAGAAGGGGGTGGAAAGAGGAAGGAGTACAAAAGAATATTTGAAGAAATAAAAACTGGAAACATTAATTTCCTGAACTAGGAAAGCTCAGTGAATCCTAAGTGGAATAAATATAAAGAGATATTCACCTGGACACATTAAAATCAAGCAATTGAAAGACATAAACAATGATAAAATATTGGAAACTCAAGGAAAATGACTTATGTGTAGGGAAACAACAACATGATTAATGCTAAATACTTGTCAGAAAAAAGGACACGAGAATACAATGTAATGATATTGTCAAACTGCTGAAAAAAATGTATTGGTGAGAATTCTATATCCAACAAAAACTATGTTTCAAAAATGAAGGGAAAATAAAGATATTCTCTGGTAAAATTTGTTGGTAGTGACTTGTCTTATCCAATATAATAAGGAAGTCCTTAGAGCTGAGAAGAAACGACACCAGTTGGTAAAAGGAATCCACATAAAGAAATATTACTGAAAAATAAAAATAAGTGGGTAAATAGAAAAATTATATAAGTATGTTTTTCCTTCTCTTAATTTAAAAGACATGATTGCATAAAACAATAATTATAACACTATATTTAGGGGTTTATTGCATATATAGATATAAGAGGACAATAATAGTTTAAAGGAGGGGAAATTGAAACTATCATAGAACAGTTTCTACAATTTACCCAAATAAAATTAGTAATAATCTGAAATAGGTTATGGTAAATTAAGATGCATACTATAGAAGTATCCTAGATACACATTAAGAATGAACTTTTTGAAGTGGATGCTACACAGACACGCTCCCAGGACCAAATTGGAATTACAACTAAAACACAAAAAACCATCTTGAATAATCAACTGAAGACTAGCTGCAGAGAACCCTGATACCTAAGGAAATAAAGTGGAGACCGAATAGAGACTGATAGGGAGGGTGGAGGCACAAAAGGACTGGCCGGGCTCCCACAGACAGCAGCTGAAGTTCTGGAGCGAATCTCAGCTGTAGGGAGTTCCCACTGAGAACTCTGGGATCTAATTCCCAAGCTGGAACCCCCAGGGAGAGACATCTGGAAATGCAGGCACCCACTTAAAGGGCCAGAGCACAAAATTTCAAGTGCAGCCATTCACCTTGGCCTTTAGTAGAGGAAGGCAGAGTGGACTGGAGCTGTGTAAGCAGAAGCCAGGATTGGGGGCTCTGGGGTTGGAACTCAGAAGGCAGACACCCTGGTTTTCTGTGCTGAGTCATTCCCTCATGCTGCAGAGCTCATCTCTCTCAGGCAGACCTTTGCTATCCAGGCTGTTTTTGCCTGTAGGAAAAACAGTTGACCCACCCTATTGGAAAACCACTTGCACCACAGTGAGGAGTTTCTGAGGCCCATTAAGAGGCTCAGATTAACAATTAGCCTCCAGGCAGAAGCAATAGCCCCACCCTGTTGGAAAACCTCTCACCCCACCTGTGGACGATTGCTTGAGGCTACTCAAGACTGAATCCAATCAGTCTGCAGGCAGAGGCGGGTTCTAGAGGCTTTGAGTCTTTGCCTGATCTAATTAGAAACAGCATCAGGGTCCCGCCACAGACATTGCCCCAGATTGCACAGGGAGGCAAACACCAGTGGGACCTCATATGTACCCCCACTCCCCCACCACAAGCACTACTCCAGAACTCGCAGCAAGGCAAAAGCAAGCAGGACCCCAAGTGCCTGCAGCTGACACCGGCAGGACCAGCTCCATGGGGGAAGGGAGTAGAGCTAAGAACAGGGAAAATCAAGATGTGAGACTCAAGGCAGACCCAGCCTCTAGTTTAAGAAGTCCCCAACCACTACTAGGGACTTCAACCTCTTGGACTTCAATCAGGTTGCTCAGGGCCAGAAAGGAACAGTGACTTACATTCACCTGCACTAGAGAAGCTCCCAGAAGGCCCAAGATAGACACGACAAGGGACTAGATTTAACAACATCAAAGCAAAATCCAGTGAGCCCCACAAATAGTGGACCCAAAGCACTTGTATAACAGATGGCACTGTGGCACTGGGGTTGAACCTCACCGGCAGCAAGTTGGAGGGGAGATCCCTTATATAGGTCTACCTCAAGAAACAAGAAAAATCTCAATAAATAATCTAAACTTAGACCTAAAGGAACTAAAAAATGAACAACAAAGTCCAAAGTGAGTGGAAGGAAGGAAATAATAAAGATTGGAGTGGAATCAAATAAAATAGACTAAAAAATATAAACTATCAATAAAACCAAGAGCTGGTTCTTTAAAAAGAAAAACAAGGATTATAAACCTTTAACCAGATTTATAATGAAAACAAAAGGGACCACATAAATAAAATCAGAAATAAAAGAAGAGTAACAACTGACACTACAGAAATACAAAGGATTATAAGAAATTATTATTAACAACTATATGCTTTTTAATTGGACAATCTGGAAGAAATAGACAAATTCCTATAAATATATAATCTTCCAAGATTGAGTCAAGAAGAAACAAAATCTGAACAGTTCAAACAATTACAACCGATAAAATCAAAGCAGTAATAATAATAATAATAATAGCCGAAACCGGTTTGGCTCAGTGGATAGAACGTCGGCCTGCGGACTCAAGGGTCCCGGGTTCGATTCCGGTCAAGGGCGTGTGCCTTGGTTGTGGGCACATACCAGTAGGGGGTGTGCAAGAGGCAGCTGATGGATGTTTCTCTCTCATCGATGTTTCTAACTCTCTATCCCTCTCTCTTCCTCTCTGTAAAAAATCAATAAAATATATTAAAATAATAATAATAATAATAATAATAATAATAACTCCCAACATACAAAGTTCCTGAACTGAATGGCTTCACAGGTAAATTATAGCAAACATTCAAAGAAGAATTAACACCTATTCTTCTGAAACTTCCAAAAATATCAAGAGAAGGCTAGGCTACCAAGCTAATTTTGTAAAGCAAACATTATCCTGATTTCAAAACCTCATAAATACACTATATAGAAATAATATTATAGGCCAATATCACAGATAAATATAGAAGAAAAATTTTCAACAAAATATTAGCAAACTGAATCCAGCAATAAATTTTAAAAATTATACACCATGATTAAGTGGGATTTATTTCTGGGATGCAAGGTTGGTCCAATATCCATAAATTAGTTAATGTAATACAGCACATAAACAAAATGAAGAACAAAAATCATATGATCATATAAATAGATGCAGAAAAACCATTTGATAAAACCCTGCATCCATTTATGATAAAAACTTTAAGCAATAGTGGAAACATACCTTCCTACATAATAAAATGGTAATATGTAAATTACCATCACTCCGCTACGCCCACGATTGGGCCAGCAGGAGGCGCAGGGGGTGGGACTCAGGGTGGCCGGGGTAGCTGATTGGGCCAGCGTCTGTGCCATGGCCGCGCCGGAGGCTTTCGGAAGGCCTGGTGCACCAGCAGATAGACAGCCAGCTCCCCCGCGATCAAAAGCCAAAGCGGGGGAGCTGGCTGTCTGTCTGCTCCGGCACAAGGCATTTCGAAAGCCTCCGCCGCGCCGGAGGCTTTTGGAAGGCCTGGTGCACCAGCGGACAGCCAGCCAGCTGGTGCACCAGGTGCATGATTAAATCATGCACTGGGTCTCTAGTAACATAATAAAGGCCATACATGACAAAAACACAGTTAACATCATAATCAATGGGGAAAAAGTAAAGGTGTTTCCCTTAAGACAAGGACGTTTACTCTTATTACCCTTATCCAACATAGTACTGGAAGTCCTAGACACGGTTATCAGAGAAGAAGAAGAAATAAAAGGCATCCAAATTGGAAAGGAAAAGGTAAAATTGTCTTTATGATGACATAATACTGAATATAAAGAACTCTAAAGATTTCACCAAAGAACTACTGAAACTGATAAATAGATTCAGTAAAGTAGCAAGATACTGAATAAATATTCAGAAATTTGGTTGCATTTTTATACACCGATAATGAACTGTCAGAAAAGGAAACTTGTTTTGGCAAAAACAAAATAAAAAAAACCCTCCCATTTACAATTTTTTCAAACACACACACACACACACACACACACACACACACACACAAATAAATTTAAACCAAGGAGGTCAAAGACCTGCACTCAGAATATTATAAAACAGTGAAGGAAAAAATTAAAGAAGATACAAATAAATGCAATCCTATGCAGTGCTAATGGTTAGGACAAATTACCATCATTAAAATGTCCATACTACAAAGCAATCTATAGTTTCAATGCCATTTCTATCAAAATACCAATGACATTTTTCATTGTACTATAACAAAAAATCCAAAAATTACTATGGAACCACAAAAGACCCCAAATGGCCACAGCAATCTTAAGAAAGAAGAACAAAATAGGAAGGGTCATGCTATCTTATATCAAACTACTAGAGGCCCGGTGCATGAAAATTCATGCACTGGAGCGGGGTCTCTCAGCCCGGCCTGCCCCCTCTCACAGTCCGGAGCCCTCAGGGGCGGGAGGCGACCCAGAGATCAGGGGAAGGCGATGCCCCGTCACACCTCTGCTGCTGCCACTGCCGGCAGAGCAAACCTTGGCCGGCCCTGGTTACCTGAGCCTCAGGCGGCCCTGGGTGGCTGGGCAGCAGCCATCTGAAGCTTGCCTGTGCCTTGGACTGGCCCTGGGTGGCTGGGCAGCCACCATCCAAAGCTTGCCTGAGTCTTGGGCCGGCCCTTGGTGGCTAGGGGGCTGAGGAGACTGGGGGACTCCAGAGGCAGGCGTGTGGAGTGGCCGGGCCCACTCCCAAACGGGGCTGAGGGGACTGGGTGCCGCCATCTAGTGGCTGTGGGCGCCACCATCTTTGAGGGCAGGACAGTCAATTAGCATATTCCCTTCTTATTGGCTGTGGGCACCACCATCTTTGCGACAGCATGAGGGTCAATTAGCATATTCCCTCTTTATTAGATAGGATATTACAAGGCTATAGTAATTTAAACAGCATGGTACTGGCATAAAAACAGACACATAGATTAGTGGAACAGAATAGAGAGCACAGAAATAAACCCATGCCTATGTTGTCAATTAATATATGACAAAGGAGGCAAGAACATACAATAGTGTAAAGACGTTCTATTCAATAAATGATGTTGGGAAATTGGACATATATTTAAAAAATAAAACTAGACCACTTTATTACACCATATGTAAGAATAAACTCAAAATAAGTTAAAGATTTACATGTAAGACTCAAAAACCATAAAAATCCTAAAAGAAAACATAGGCAATAAAGCAATATTTTTTGCATTTATCTCCTCAGACAAGAAAAACAATAAAAAAATAAACAACTGAGACTACATTAAACCAAAAATTTCTGCACAGCAAAAGAAAACAGCATCAAATGAAAAGGGAACCCACTGTATGGGAGAACATATTCGCCAATGATATATCTGATAAGGGGTTAATATTCAAAATATACAAAGTACTCATACAACTCAACAAAAGGAAGACAAACAATCCAATAAAAAATGGGCAGATGCCCTTACCAGTTTGGCTCAATGGATAGATCGTCGGCCTGCAGACTCAAGGGTCCCAGGTTCAACTCTGGTCAAGGGCATGTACCTTGGTTGCGGGCACATACCCAGTAGGGAGTGTGCAGGAGGCAGCTGATCGATGTTTCTCTCTCATTGATGTTTCCAACTCTCTATTCTTCTCCCTTCCTCTCTGAAAAAAATTAATAAAATATATATATTTTTTAAAAAATGGGCAGAGAATCCAAGTAGAATTTCTCCAAAGAGGACAAATAAATGGCCAAGAGTCATATGAAAAAATGCTCAATGTCACTAATCAACAGATAGATGCAAATTAAAATGATAATGAGGTACCACCTCTCAGCTGCCAGAATGGCTACTATCAATAAATCAACGAACAACAAGTGCTGGCGTGGATGTGGAGAAAAAGGAGCCCTAATATACTGTCGGTGGGAATGCAGATTGGTACAGCCTCTATGGAAAATAGTGCAGTTTCCTCAAAAAATTAAAAATGAAACTGCCTTTTGACCCAGTGATCTGACTTTAAGGAATATATGCTAAGAAGCCTGAAACACCTATCAGAAAGTATAAATGTACCCCATATGTTAATAACAGCATTATTTACAATAGCTAAGATTTAGAAACAGCCCAATGCCCATCAGTAGATGATTGGGTAAAATATTCGAGGTACATTTACACAATGGAATACTATGCAGCTGTGAAAAAGAAAGATCTATTACCCTTTGGGACAGCATGGAGGGAGAGACCTGGAGATGATTAAGCTAAATGAAATAATCCAGTTAGAGAAAAACAAATATCACATGATCTCACTTATATGTGGAATCTAATGAACACAATAAACTGATGAATAAAATAGAACCAGAGGCATGGAAACATGGAACGGACTGAGGCATCTCAGAGGGCAGGGTGGAAGGGACTCAAGGGGGGCAGCAGGAAGAGATTAACCAAAGAATTTATGTGTATATGCATTGCCCATGAACACAGACCATAGGGTGGTGAAGACCTAGGGTGGGGTGGGACCCGGGTGCATGGGACAATGGGGGAAACAGGGAGAGACATTAGTAATACTCTCAACAATAAATATTAAAACATAAAATACATCAATTAAACTTCAATCACCAATTTGGATTATTGGTGATTATTGCATTCCTATAGTGTGCTCAAAACTGAGTTGTTTAATTACCTAGTGTCCTTGTCAACTTTTAAGAAGGCTGGAGAAAATGAGAGGGAGATATCAGGATTGGGCAATATCAGTCAATTCTTTTTATACTCACCCAAAAATATGTTCATTGATTTTAGAGAGAGAGGAAGGGTGAGAGAAAGACAGAGAAACATCAATGTGAGAGAAACATTAATTCGTTGCCTCCTGGGGGATCGGATCCTGACTGGGAATCAAACCTGCAAGCTTTTTGGTGCACAGGACAATGTTCCAATGAACTGAGCCACCAGGCCAGGGTAGCCATTTGAGTGTTTTTTTTAAAATGCTGCTTCTTTCCTTCACATTGGGGTGGAGGACAGTTGCCCCTGATACTCCCACAGCCTGTACGGGGTTTGGCTATGGCATTAATCCCCCCATTGTTCTCAGAACTGTAGCAGCTGCTGGACCCCCAAAAGGAGGGTTTAGAGTGTTTTAAAAGACTTGTTTTCTCATCTTTTTTCTTTCTGAATTTTACTTTCTGGGAGGGGAGTGAGATCTTTTCCACCATTTTAAATCATCAATTTATATCCTTTCTGAGTAGAATACTTATGATATAACAACATGAAAGTTTGCACGTAAGAGATCTTATCCCATCTACTAGACCTTAGGCAAAAACAATTCTAATTGGCTTATAGCTGTAAGTTGAACAGTCAGCTAGAATATGACCTAATGGACACTCCGGTGCAACAGATACTGAGTCACCCCTTTTAAAACAGAAACAAAGTTCAAAATACAAAAACTAAGTTCAAAGAAACAAGTAATCACAAATCAAATCTGCTGGAAGGAGGGACTGAATCCTAGCCTTAGAATCTTACCTCAATACCAGTCGATACCATGAATGACCTTTACAAGGTCCAAATGCCACAAAGCCAAAACGACAGAGGCAGCGGATTCCTGGTAACACAAAACAGCAACAATCAAACCAAGTCCCCAAAATATAAGAAAGCAAGCAAAGAACAACTGTAACCAAAGATGCATTTCAGACAGACGGGAGCTCTCAAATCAAAACCAAAATCCTCCCATGGAAAAACCTGGATTAAAGTCCTAGAGCTCTATCCCCTGACACAATACTGGAACTGACTCATTACTGAGTCCAGATAGCATGAAAGCCCAGGCAGCGATGACAGAGGACTTTCGGTGCATACCAGTTATTCCGTCTTAGAGCTAATCGACTCTCCCAAAGACCATTTACTTTCACCAGCAAATCCCTTATAGGTTGCTGATGCTGTGAGAGCGAGAACAGGAAGAGTTCCTGAGATTAAAAAAACAAAAAAACTCTCCACAGCTTCTGGGAAGTCCCTGTGTAGTCCCTGGCACAGTGTCAGGCTGCCACAAGTAGCTGAGAGCTTCTGGATTGCACGCCAAATTCTGATACCAAACCCAGATCCAGCTGCTTGCCACTTTGAAAGCCCATACTCAAGAGGCAGGTGCTGTTGTAAGGAAAAAGGATTTATTCCAGTGCCAGCAGCCTGAGAAGATAGTGGACTCTGGTCCCAAAGACCATCTTAATGTCTCAGTTCATGCAGGGGTTTTAAAGGGAGGGAGAAAGAAAGAGGAACAAAGAGACCAGGTGGCAGGGCTGCAGTGTCCTTGTTGATCCTGATATGAATCTTTAATGTCAGCACACGGGAACTGGTCAGAGTTAGCCACATTCCTGTGGTTAAGCAATCTGTGTAGGCCAAAATCTTGTGGTCAATGCCGTTTCTTGTACAAACTGAAACTGCTGGTGCCTATAGTATGCTCATAAGGGTATTAGTATGTAAGTCCTTTGTATAAGTTCGTTAATACATTTTATTCTAATTCTATTTCATGGTTAGTCAGAGTAGTATGAAGTTTTTATTCCCTGTTACGCAACTAAAATCCTTGGCTATTGTATATATAAAGCAAGCATAAAACGTCTCTGAAAGGGGGAGAGAATAAGTAAATTAATGAAATTTCCAATCCAAAAAATGATAAGGTGATGAGTTACTTGAATTTTCTTTTATAGTTATTTGCAAATGTGTCTATATAGAAGTGTGTCCTCTTGCTTGTATATACCTGAATTTTCTTTCTGCATTTTTTGTTATGGATTTGGTCCTGAAGAAGCTTGTAACTCAGAAACACAAACAAGCACAGACAAAAATGCTCTTTGAAAAAAAAAATCCTGCTTTCTCTATCCAAAAAGCTAGGAAAGTGGTATCTTACAAAGACAGAAATCTTTTAAATAATATCTATTCTGTTTCATCTAAACACCATAAACAACTGTGAGCCATATCAGCCATGCCAGCAAAGGGCGCGTGGAGATTATAGTTCTACTGCAACAGGTAATAACAAAGTAGTCTAACTCTCTGCTGGGATAGTACCAGAGAAAACTGAGCCAGGTTTTTAACCAATCAAGGTGGTAATGAGGTACCCCCTCCTCTCCAATAAGGCCTACTGGAGGGAGAACTTGCACAATCATCCTATATAATAAAAGCATAGTATGCAAATTATCCCCTCAACTGGGAGTTGTCCAGGAGTTCAACCAGGGGGCGGGGCCGGCCAGGGGAAGGAAGGGAGTACCCGGCCAGCAGCTGCTAAGGACCCTACTAGTGCATGAATTTTGTGCACTGGGCCTCTAGTCAATAATAAGGAACCTTCTCCCTCCAGTATCAAAGAAAGCTAAAAAGGAGATTTGAAATTCTGTTAGAGTGGTGTCAGACTGCAGAAGGAAGTTAAAATAAGCCCCAGGGATGGCCCAAGAGGAACAAAAGAGAAAATGTTGGAGGGCCTGAACAAGATAGGCTGGGCCTGCTGGCATGCATCTGGCCATGGCCTCCCAGAGGGACAGGAAACCAATGGACCAGTTCTCTCTGTTCCTGGGTGGAAATAACAAAACTTATGGGACACCATGGGCAATGAGGGAAGGGTGTGCCTATCAGCCTGCGTAAAATCTGGACACCATATTTCCCCCCAGTAATTCCTAAAGAGAGAGATGAAGAAGTCTAGGCCTGCAGGGTCTGGGGGTGGAGGTACCAGCCACGTGGGGAAGCTGTCCACTCACGCTTAATTGGGAAGGGGTTCCCATAGCCATCAGGTCAGCTGACCAAAGTCAGGACTCTAGGGACTCTGTTTCCACCTTCTACACAATTTCTGGCAGGACGGCACACTGATAGAGAAAGAAGAAATTGGGTTCAGAACCAGCCCAATATTCTCAAAGAGGAGGGATTGAATTAGCCATTCCCCAAAGCCTGTCACCTGTGATTTAAGACTGGCAGCCATGCTATTCGCCTTTAACTGGCTGACAGGTGCCTGGTGTTTGTTTGTTTGTTTGTTTGTTTGTTTTTGGTTGTTTGTTTTTGGGGTTTTTTTTGCCTGCAAATAAAAGAGAAAGAGGAAAAATGTCCAAGTTTCAAATAAATATTGCTCATTATGCCAAGAAACAGAAAGCCCTCAATCTAAATGAAAAATATAATAATGTAAAAAAAAATACCAGAGATATCAGGGTTATCTGACAAAGATTCTAAAGTTTCCATTATGAAAGTACTTAAATAAGCAATAATAAATATGTTTAAAGGTAATAATAAGTATAAAGCATAAACATTTAAAATTTCCATAAAAAACCCAGAATATTTAATTACCAATAGATTTTTGCCCATTGAGTATGATGTTGCCTGTGGGTTTGTCATATATGGGGTATTTATTATGTTGGGGTATGATCCTTCTATTCCCACTTTGCTGAGAGTTTTTATCAAGAAAGGGTGTTGGATTTTGCCAAATGCTTTTTTTGCATCAATTGATATGACTATGTCATTTTAATCTCTCAATTTGTTTATGTGATGTATCACGTTTATTGATTTGCGGATATTTTACCATCCTTGCAGCCCCGGGATAAATCCTACTTGGTCATGGTGTATGATCTTTCTGATATACTGCTGGATCTGATTTGCTAGAATTTTGTTGAGGATTTTGGCATCTTTGTTCATGAGGGATATTGGCCTGTAATTCTCTTTCAATGTGTTGTCTTTATCTGGTTTTGGTGTTAGAGTGATGCTGGCTTCATAGAATGAGCTTGGAAGTGTTCCTTCCTGAATTTTTTGGATTAGTCTGAGGAGGATAAGGTTTAGTTCTTCCTTAAATGTTTGGTAAAACTCCCCTGTGAAGCCTTTTGGCCCTGGGCTTTTGTTTGCTGGGAGATTTTTGATGACTGCTTCAATTTCTTCCATAGTTATTGGCATATTAAGATTTTTAGAATCTTCCTGATTGAGTTTTGGAAGGTTGTATTTTTCTAGGAATATGTCCATTTCCTCCATTTCCCCTAAGAACAGGAACTCCTGTTCAACATAGTATTGGAAGTATTAGCCATTACGATCAGACAAAAGAAGAAATAAAAGGCATCCAAATGAGAAAAGAAGAAGTAAAACTGTCCTTATTCACAGATGACATGATACTGTATATAGAAAACCCTAAAGACTCCATCAAAAAATTATTAGACTTAATAAATGAATTCGGCAATGTAGCAGGATACAAAATTAATGCCAAGAAATCTATGGCATTTCTATACACCAACAGTGAACTTAAAGAAAGAGAGACTAAAAAAGCAATCCCATTTACCATCGCACCAAAAAAATTAAGATACCTAGGAATAAACTTAACTAAGGAGGTAAAAGACCTATACACAGAAAACTACAGGATACTGAAAAAAGAGATAGAGGAAGACATAAATAGATGGAAGAACATACCATGTTCATGGATTGGTAGAATCAACATCATTAAAATGTCCATACTACCCTAAGCAATCTATAGATTCAATGCACTCCCCATTAAAATACCAATGGCATATTTCACAGACCTAGAACGAACTTTCCAAAAATTCATCTGGAATAAAAAAAGACCCCGAATAGCTGCAGCAATCCTGAGAAAGAAGAACAACGTAGGTGGGATCTCAATACCAGATATCAAGCTGTATTACAAAGCCACTGTTCTCAAAACAGCCTGGTACTGGCATAAGAACAGACATATTGACCAATGGAATAGAATAGAGAACCCAGATATATTTGACAAAAGAGGCATGAACATACAATGGAGTCAAGACAGTCTCTTCAATAAATGGTGTTGGGAAAATTGGACAGATACATGCAAAAAAATGAAACTAGACCACCAACTTACACCATAGACAAAAATAAACTCAAAATGGATAAAGGACTTAAACATAAGACAGGAAACCATAAAAATACTAGAGGAATCCACAGGCAGCAAAATCTCAGACATATGCCGAAGCAATTTCTTCACCAATACCACTCCTAGGGCAATGGAAACTAAGGAGAAAATAAACAAATGGGACTACATCAAAATAAAAAGCTTTTGCACAGCAAAAGAAACCATCAACAAAACAACAAGAAAGCCCACTGTATGGGAGAACATATTTGCAAATGTTATCACCGATAAAGGTTTAATCTCCAACATTTACAGGGAACTCATACAACTTAATAATAGGAAGAGAAATGATCCAATCAAAAAATGGGCAACGGACCTAAATAGATACTTTTCAAAAGAAGACAGAAGGAAGGCCAAGAGATATATGAAAACATTCTCAAAGTCACTAATTATCTGATAGATGCAAATCAAAACATCAATGAGGTACCATCTCACACCTGTCAGAATGGCTATCATCAACAAATCAACAAACGACAAGTGCTGGCGAGGATGCAGAGAAAAAGGAACCCTCGTGCGCTGCTGTGGGAATGCAGACTGGTGCAGCCACTGTGGAGAACAGTATGGAGTTTCCTCAAAAAACTAAAAATGGAACTCCCATTTGACCCAGTGATCCCACTTCTAGGAATATATCGCAAGAAAACAGAAACGCCACTCAGAAAGGATATATGCACCCCTATGTTCATAGCAGCACAATTCACCATAGCTAAGATTTGGAAACAGCCTCAATGCCCGTCAGCAGATGACTGGATCAGAAAACTATGGTACATCTACACAGTGGAATACTACGCTGCTATAAAAAAGAAGGAATTCTTACCATTTGCAGCAGCATGGATGGACCTGGAGAGCATTATGCTAAATGAAATAAGCCAGGCAATGAAAAAAAACACAAAAAAACCACATGATCTCACTCATTTATGAAAAATGAAGAACATTATAACCGGATGAACAAAAAGATAGATACAGAGGCAGTAAAGCACCGAACGGACTGTCAAATTACAGCGGGAAGGCTGGGGAGTGTTGGGGAGGGAGGGAAAGCGATCAACCGAAGGACTTGTATGCATGCATATAAGCACAACCATGGACACAAGACACTGGGGGGTGGTGGGGGTGGGATGAGGGCATGTGACAGGGGGTAGGGGAGGCTGGGGGAAGGTCAATGGGGGAACAAAAGGAGATATATGTACTACTATTTGTAATACTTTAAACAATAAAATTAAATGTAAAAAATAATAATATTTTAAGAATAAAGATAGTCTATCTACCATGTTAACAGAATATACATAAACATTGATAAAATTCAACACTTTTATGATATGAACACAAAATTTTAACTATGAATAGAAGTGAACTTCCTCAGCTTAATAAAAAACACGTGGAAAAATCTACAGTAATTTCATACCAAATGGTGAAGGACTGAAAGTTTACCCTGTAAAAACGGAACGAAGCAAAGTTGTCTTTACTACTTGCCCAACAAAGCCCTAAAAATTCTAGTGAGTACACTATAGCAAGGCATCTAGATCAGAAAGGGAGAAACAAAGCTGTCCCTATCTTTAATTGACATAACTTTTTACATACAAAATCCTAAGGAATACAAAAAAAATTCTAAGAATATGGGAGATCAACAAAGTCACAGAATTGACATCAAAATTAAATTGTATACTAGTAAAAATGACATTGGGATTTTGATGGGGATTGCCTTAAATCTGTATATTGCTTTGGGTAATATGGCCTTTTTTTTTTTTGGATTTTTTACAGAGAGGAAGAGAGAGGGATAGAGAATTAGAAACATCGATGAGAGAGAAACATCGATCAGCTGCCTCTTGCACACCCCCTACTGGGGATGTGCCCACATCCAAGGTACATGCCCTTGACCGGAATCGAACCTGGGACCTTTCAGTCCGCAGGCCGATGCTCTATCCACTGAGCCAAACCAGTTTCGGCGGAAGGTGGCCATTTTTTTTTTTTTTTTTTTTTTACAGAGAGGAAGGGAGAAGGATAGAGAGTTAGAAACATCAATGAGAGAGAAACATCCATCAGCTGCCTCCTGCACACCCCGCACCGGGGATGTGCCTACAATCAAGGTACATGCCCTGGACCGGAATCGAACCTGGGACCTTTCAGTCCGCAGACCGACGCTCTATCCACTGAGCCAAACCGGTTTTGGCGGCCATTTTTAAGTGTACTTATTCTTTCAATCCATGCACACAAAATATCTTTCCATGTTATGTCTTTTTCAACCTCTTTCAAAAATGTTTTGTAGTGGTTTTTTTTTTAATTTATTTATTTATTTATTTATTATTTATTTATTTTTTTAATTTCTTTATTGATTAAGGTGTCACATATTTGTCCTCATCCCCCCATTCCCATCCCACACCCCTCCCCATGGATGCCCCAACCCTCTGTTGAACTTAAGCATTGGTTAGGCTCATATGCATGCACACAAGACCTTTGGTTGATCTCTCCCCCCTCCCCCCACCCTCCCCTACCCTCCCTCTGAGGCCCGATAGTCCGATCGATGCCTCCTTGTTTCTGGTTCTGTTTTTGTTCATCAGTCTATGTTGTTCATCATTTCCCCTAGATGAGCGAAATCATGTGTCACTAGAGATATACTTATATGAACTGAATGTGAGATGAGCAATAATAGTTATGCTGACAGGCAAATGAATCAGTCTGTAGTGAGTTTCTTTCTGGTCCAACAGTTCTTTTGAGACCCAATATCAATGTCCACCAGTTCCTTATGAGTACATGTCGGCACTGACCCCTCAGCTCTGGATGGTAGACAAATGGTGGTAATGCAGGTCCGACTCCCTCTGGTTTGGTCTCGGCCGGATCCAGGGGCACGGCTTCACCCGGATCCAGGGGCCCACGGCCTCACCCGGACCCGGGATCCAGCCTCACCCGGATCTAGGGGCACACGGCCTCGCCCAGACCCAGGATTCAGCTTCATCCGGACCCAGGGGCGCGTGGCCTCTCCCAGACCCAGGGGCGCGTGGCCTCTCCCAGACCCAGGGTCGCGTGGCCTCACCCGGATCCAGGGGCCCACGGCCTCACCCGGACCTGGGACCCAGGCTCACCCGGATCCAGGGGCCCACGGCCTCACCCGGACCCGGGACCCAGGCTCACCCGGATCCAGGGGCCCACGGCCCCACCCGGACCCGGGAGCCAGGCTCACCCGGATCCAGGGGCCCACGGCCTCACCCGGACCCGGGGCCAGGCTCACCCGGATCCAGGGGCCCACGGCCTCACCCGGACCCGGGGCCAGGCTCACCCGGATCCAGGGGCCCACGGCCTCACCCGGACCCGGGGCCCAGGCTCACCCGGATCCAGGTGCCCACGGCCTCACCCGGACCCGGGGCCAGGCTCACCCGGATCCAGGGGCCCACGGCCTCACCCGGACCCGGGACCCAGGCTCACACGGATCCAGGGGCCCACGGCCTCGCCCAGACCCAGGATTCAGCCTCACCTGGACCCAGGGGCGTATGGCCTCGCCCAGACCCAGGGACACGTGGCCTCACCCGGACCCGGGGCCCAGCCTCACCCTGACCCAGTTCCCAGCCTCACCCGGACCCAGGGGCACGCGGCTTCACCCAGATCCGGGACCCAGCGGGGTTTCATCTTCTTGATCCCAATTCCTGTTGGTCAATTCCCTCTCAGCATTTCCTTCGGCCATTTTCTCAGAGTTCCAGGGCAGCCACCGCAGAACTCGTTGGGCGGCGGGCTCGGCGAAGCTCCGGTGTGCCCGGTGCGCGGCGGCGGGCTGGTCCGGGGTGGCTGCGTCGGCCCTTGGGTCTGCAGTGGTGGCCGGTCGCCGAGCGTGCGCACCTGGCCGCTTCCGGGGCGTTGAGATTCTTGAAGGACTCGGAGGTCAGCAAGCGCGTAGTCTCCCACCCCATGTCTCCCAGGGGCTCGTCTGTCCGTGCTCAGCAGCGAGTGAAGCCTTCCCCTCAGCCGGAGACCGCTGGGGGAACTGCGCCGAGCACGATCCAGGCCGCCATTGTGTCGCCTGAGCCGTAGTTTTTAAAGTGTGGTCTTTGGGTCACCGGCATCAGCTTCATCCCGCGTACCCCTCTCTTTTATTATAGTTGTAGAGCATCTGCTCAGTCAGCCCTCCAGTGGTTCTGGATGGTGTCTGCTCTGCTCTCCCGTCGTAGTCTCAAGATTGTTGTGGTAGGCAGCAATCAGGCTTCTGCCCTATGCCTCCATCTTGGTCCTTGTTTGTATAGTTAAGTCTTGATTGTTGTTGGTGTCACTGGGAGGAATTGTCCTCCAGGCCAATTGGTCGTGTGGACCCTCTGTGTCTATAAAGGAAGAGTTGCTGTGCGGGAGACACGTTTATTTGCCGGGTCTTGGTGCAGTAAGGCTTTGGCGCTCACTGCGTCTGCCTCTTGAATGTGTCCCTTATGGGAGTGGTTGAAATCTGGTGTCATCTCACACCGACCACTAGATGCCTTCGTTTCTGGGTCTCCAATGGAGTGTAGGTCAGCTACTGCCTGTGGCCCCTCAGCATGAATTACAGCATCCCTTATATTCGTGACCTGTTTCGGTGTCTTCCACTTTTGGCTGCCTCCCTATCGCTCAGCTTCCCCAGTCTCCCTAGGTGGTCGCTCTTGATACCCCCCTTTGTGGGCTGAGTGCAAAGTCTTGGTGTTGTTAAGCCTTGATTGTTGTTGGTACACTGGGAGGATGTGACCTCCGGCCCAATTGGCTGTGAGGATCAGCTGTGTCTATGCCGGGAGACAGCCCCATTCAACTAGACTTGCAAAATTGTAAAAGCCTCTGTGTTCAGCTTGGATGGGGCGGAGTTACAGGGCGGAGCCTACCGCCTTGGCTTCCCGTCAGCCCCGCCCTATGAGGTTCCTGTGTCTCTCTGTACTCCCAGCAAACACCTCTGAGAGAAAAGCGCCCTGGAGTTTCGCGCGCTGCCAAACAGTCTAGTCTCTCCCCCAATGAATCTGGATTCCCAGATTTTCGCCCGGAACTGGGTTTCCGTGTAGTCAGATTTGGGGCTCACCGCAGTCTGGCGCTTTTGTCTCCTTCCCTCCAGGGCGACTCAGCGGCACAGTCAGCAGCCCATCCTCCGCGCACAATCCCCTGCGCGCCTCCGGTGCTCTGCTCTTCGCCACCACTCTGCACCTCTGCCCCACAGCCCAGCTTTCCCCAGTATGAGCCTGGCTTCCCCGGGTCTTTCCCGGAACTGGGGTTCAGTGCAGTTGGAACTGGGGGTTCAGCACAGTCCGGAGCCCTTGTCTCCCTCCCGCTAGGGCAATCCAGCGGCACAGACAACAGTCCCTCCTCTGCGCACATTCCCATGCGCGGCTCTGGTGCAACTCCTCCGTGTCTCCACCCCACAGCCCAGACTCCCCCAGCATGAGCCCGGCTTCCCAGGGTTTCGTCTGGAACTGGGGTTCAGTGCAGTCGGAGCTGTGGTTCAGCACAATCTGGCACTTTTATCTCCTTCCCGCCAGAGAACGCCAGCCAGGCCGTCAGCCGCCCCTTCCTCTCCGGCTCCGTCTTCCCCGCATGCGCGCGGGCTCGTGTCTCCGCCCGTGTCTCCATACCTCAAGCTTTTACGGCTTCCCTGATTTTCCTTGTGGTCCTCTCTTTCCTTCTAATTGTGGGCATTTCAGTCAGCCAGCTTTCCTGTGGTTCTGGATGATGTCCGTTTTGATTTTTAGTTGTGTTTTTGAAATTGTTGTGCCCGGCTGTAGGTTAGGTGTTTAACCTATGCCGCCATCTTGGTTTCTCCTTTTATTTATTTATTTATTTATTTTTATTTTTTTTCCCCCAATTTTTTAAATAAGGTATTATATGAGTACATATCGTACCATTCCCCCCCCCACACCCCACTCCCATATATGCCCCCACCCCCCAGAGTTTTGCATCCATTGGTTATGCTTATATGCATGCATACAAGTCCTTTGATTGATCTCTTATCTCCCCCACCTCTCCCTAACCTTCCCCTTGTAATTTGACAGTCTGTTTGATGGTTTACTGTCTCTGTATCTGTCTTTTTGTTCAAGTTTATAATGTTCTTTATTATCCATAAATGAGTGAGATCATGTGGTATTTTTCTTTCATTGACTGACTTATTTCACTTAACATAATGTTCTCCAATTCCTCCCAGGTTGCTGCAAATGATGAGAATTCCTTCTTTTTTATGGCAGCATAGTATTCCATTGTGTAGATGTACCACAGTTTTCTGATCCAGTCATCTGCTGACGGGCACCTAGGCTGTTTCCAAATCTTAGCTATGGTGAATTGTGCTGCTATGAACATAGGGGTGCATATATCCTTTCTGATTGGTGTTTCTAGTTTCTTCGGATATATTCCCAGGAGTGGGATTACTGGGTCAAATGGGAGTTCCATTTTCAGTTTTTTGAGGAAACTACATACTGTTCTCCACAGTGGCTGCACCAGTCTGCATTCCCACCAGCAGTGCACGAGGGTTCCTTTTTCTCCGCATCCTCACCAACACTTGTCGTTTGTTGATTTGTTGATGATAGCCATTCTGACAGGTGTGAGATGGTACCGCATTGTTGTTTTGATTTGCATCTCTCGGATAATTAGTGACGTTGAGCATGTTTTCATGTGTCTCTTGGCCTTTCTTCTGTCTTCTTTTGAAAAGATTCTATTTAGGTCTGTTGCCCATTTTTTTATTGGATCATTTATCTTCCTTTTATTAAGTTGTATAAGCTGCCTGTAGATGTTGGAAATTAAACCTTTATCAGTGATGCCATTTGCAAATATGTTCTCCCATGCAGTGGGCCTTCTTGTTGTTTTGTTGATGGTTTCTTTTGCTGTGAAAAAGCTTTTTATTTTGATGTAGTCCCATTTGTTAATTTTCTCTTTAGCTTCCATTGCACTAGGGGCAGTGTCAGTGAAGAATTTCTTTTGGCATATGTCTGAGATTTTGCTGCCTGTGGATTGCTCTAGTATTTTTATGGTTTCCCGTCTTATGTTTAAGTCCTGTATCCATTTTGAGTTTTTTTTTGTGTATGGCGTAAGTTGGTGATCAAGCTTCATTTTTTTGCATGTATCTGCCCAATTTTCCCAACACCATTTATTGAAGAGACTGTCTTTATTCCATTGTATGTTCATGCCTCCTTTGTCAAATATTAATTGAGCACAGTGGTTTGGGTCAATATCTGGATTCTCTATTCTGTTCCATTGATCTATATGTCTGTTCTTGTGCCAGTACCAGGCTGTTTTGAGAACAGTGGCTTTGTAATACAGCTTGAAATCTGGTATTGAGATCCCTCCTACTTTATTCTTCTTTCTCAGGATTGCTGTGGCTATTCGGGGTCTTTTTTTATTCCAGATAAATTTTTGGAGAGTTCTTTCAAGGTCTGTGAAATATGCCGTTGGTATTTTAATGGGGAGTGCATTGAATCTATAGATTGCTTTGGGTAGTATGGACATTTTAATGATGTTGATTCTACCAATCCATGAACATGGTATGTTCTTCCATCTGTTTATGTCTTCCTCTATCTCTTTTTTCAGTGTCCTGTAGTTTTCCGTGTATAGGTCTTTTACCTCCTTAGTTAAGTTTATTCCTAGGTATCTTAATTTTTTTGGTGCGATGGTAAATGGGATTGCCTTTTTAGTCTCTCTGTCTATAAGTTCACTATTGGTGTATAGAAAGGCCATAGATTTCTTGGCGTTAATTTTGTATCCTGCTACATTGCCGAATTCATTTATTAAGTCTATTAGTTTTTTGACGGAGTCTTTCGGATTTTTTATGTACAATATCATGTCGTCTGCAAATAAAGACAGCTTTACTTGTTCTTTTCCAATTTGGATGCCTTTTATTTCTTCTTCTTGTCTAATTGCAATGGCTAATACTTCCAGTACTATGTCAAACAGGAGTGGTGAGAGTGGGCATCCCTGTCTTGTTCCTGTTCTTAGGGGAAATGTTTTTAGTTTTTGTCCATTGAGTATGATGTTTGCTGTGGGTTTATCATATATAGCTTTTATTATGTTGAGGTATGAGCCATCTATTCCCACCTTGTTGAGAGTTTTCATCAAGAAACGGTGTTGGATTTTTTTTTTTATTGATTTCAGAGAGGAAGAGAGAAATATCAATGATGAGAGAGAATCATTGATCGGCTGCCTCCTGCACACCCCACACTGGGGATTGAGCCTGTAACCTGGGTATGTGCCCTGACCGGGAATCAAACATAACTTCCTGGTTCATAGGTCGATGCTCAACCACTGAGCCACACCAACTGGGCACCTTTGTAGTTTTTAGTATATAGGTCTTTCACATCAACTGTTAAGTTTATTTCAAGGTATTTTATTATTTTGCTTGCAATTACAAAAAAGTTAATTCATTTTTTTCTTTTTCTTAAGATTCATTATAAGACATTTTTTAAAGAAATAGAACAACAAAATCATGAGGTTTGTAGGGAACCACAAGAGACCCCGAATAGCCAAAGAAATCCTGAGAAAAAGGAAATAAGCCAAAGGTATCCACACTACCTGATTTAAAATTATACTACAGAAGTATGATAACCAAAATAGCATGGTTTGGCAGAAAAACATGCACACAGACCAATGTAACAGAATTGAGTGCCCAGAAATAAACCCATGTGTATATGGCCAAATATTTTTTTACAAACGTGCCAAAAGCACACCATAGAGTAAAGAAAGCCTCGTCAATAAGTGGTGCTGCAAAGTCACATGCAAAAAAAAAAATAAATAAAACTAGTTTACAGTTTATCTTCATGTACAAAATTTAATTCAAAATAAACCAAATGTCTAAATATATGATCTGAAACAACAAATTACATAGAAGAAAACATAGTTACTAAACTTATGAACCTTAGTCTTAGAAAACGTATTTATGTATTTGACCCCAAAGGCAAGGGAAATAAAGGCAAAAATAAATGACTAGGACTATATCAAACTAAAAAGCTTTTTTACTGTAAAAGAAACCACCAACCAAACAAAAAGACAACCAACTGAATAGAAGATGATACTTGCAAACAACTGCCCCAAGGGGTTAATATCAAAAACATATAAAAACTTATACAACTGAACACAAAACAAACAAGCAATCCAATTAAAAAATAAGCAGAGGACCTGAACAGACACTTCTCCCAAAAATACATACAAATGGCAAACAGATATAGGAAAAGATGCTCAACTTTACTAGCTTTTAGGGAAATGAAAATCAAAAATTACAATGAGATACCACCCCACACTTGACATAATAGTTATCAACACGACAGGTCATAATAAGTGTTGGAGAGGTTGTGGAAAAAAAGGAACCTTCATTCACTGCTGGTGAAAATGTAAACTGGTACAGCTTACATTATGGAAAACAGTATGGCAGTTCCTCAAAATAAAGTTAACATTTGACCTAGCAATTCCTCTTCTGGACATCTACTCAAAAAAACTCTAATACATTTATTTGCAAAGATATATGCACCCCCTGTACATTACAGCATTATTCACAGTGGCCAAGACATGGAAACAACCAAAATGTCCTTCAATAGAGTATTGAATAAAGAAGATGTCGTACATAAATACTATGGAAGAGTACTCACACACAAAAATGTATAAAATGCTGCCATTTGTGACAACATGGATGGACTTTGAAAATATTATGCTAAGTGAAATCAGCCAATCAGAAATAGTTAAGAACCATATGATTTCACTTATATGTGTGATATAAAATGCAAAGTCATAGACACAGATAACAGTATGATGGTTAACAGAGGTAGGGGGTGGGAGGTAATAAAGGGTAAAGAGGGTCAAATATATGGTGACGGAAGATGAAACAACTTTGGTGGTGAGCACACAATGCAATAAACAGATCCTGAATCATAGAAATGTGTATGTAAAACTGATATGATTTTATTAACCATTGTCACCCAAATCAATTTAATAAAAAATAAGTTGCCTTTTGATTTGCATTTTTATAATATCTGTTGAAGTTTAGTATCTTATCATATATCTGTTGGCCATTTATATGTCTTCTTGGAAGCAGTGTCTGTTCAGATCCTCTGCCCTCTTTTAAATTGGACTGTTTGTTTTGTGTTGAGTCATATGATTTCTTTATATTTTTTATATTAACTGCTTGTCAGAGCTGTTGTTTACAAATATCTTCTCCCATTCAGTTGGTTGCCTTTTTGTTTTGTTGACTATTTCTTTTGCTATGCAGAAGCTTTTTAGTTTGATATAGTCTAATTTATTTATTTTTATCTTTATTTCCCTTGCCTTTGGGGTGAAATTTACAAAATCTTCTCTATGACAAAAATCCATATTTAATACCTATGTTTTTTTAATGTAATTTATTGTTTCAGGGCTTCTATTTAGGTGTTTGATCCATTTTGAGTTGATTTTTGTGCAGGCCAGCAACATTTGTTTGCAAAGATATGGACCCCTATTCATTTATTCATGGTTGCAAAGACATAAAAACAACCAAAGTGTCCTTTGATTGATGACTGGATAAAAAAGATGTGGTACATATATACCATGGAAGACTACTCAGCCCTAAGAAAAGATGAAATACTGCCATTTGCCACAACATGGACGGACCTTGAAAACAGCATGATAAGTGAAATAAGTCAGTCAGAAAAAGCTAGGAACCATATGATCTCACTCATGCGTGGGATATAAAACTGAAACTCAGACACAGACAACAGTATGATGGTTAACAGAGAGAAGATGTGGGGATAGTAAAGGGTAAAGGGGGACAAATATATGATGACAAAATATGATTTGACTTTGGCTGGTGGGCACACAATGTAATATACAGATGTATCATAGAAATCTACACTTGAAAAGTATATATCTTATTAACTAATGTCACCCCAATAAATTTAACTTTAACAAATGACAAACTTTAAAGGGAATCTTAAAAACTGAAAAAGCAAAACTTACTTACCTATAGGAAGCTCCCATAAGATTGTCAGCTGATTATTCAACAGAAACAGTTCAGACTAGAGGTGATTGGCACAGAATAAACAAAGTGATAAAAAGCAAGGACCTACTACTTTACCCAATAAGGCTATCATTTAAGATTAAAATAGAGGTAAAGAGCTTTCCAGAAAATAAAAAGCTCACAGAGGTCATTACCACCAAATCAATATTATAAGAAATGTTAAATAGACTTCATTAAGAAAAAAACATACATAAATAATAAAATGGCTATAACTACATATCAATTGTTAAACACTTTTAATGTAAATGAAAAAGATGCTCCAATAAAAAGACACTAGGAAGCAGAATTGATAAACAAGACCAAGATATGCTATCTACAAGAAACTGACCCAGAATGATAGACACTCACAGAATGAAAGTAAAGGAATAGAAAAAGATATTTAATGCACATGGAAAAAGAAGTCCTGGTATAGCAATGCTTACATCAGATAAAATACAAAGGGTGGGATGAAGGGGAGACATCTGTAAGTGTCAATAATAAAAATGAACTTAAAGAATGATAGGATGTAATAGGAGACAAATAAGGACATCTACATTAATAAAAAAGAAGCATGCAAATTGATCATCACTCTGCTATGCCCACCAGCCAATCAGGAGCGAGTATGCACATTAACCCAACAAAGATGGTGGTGGCCACGGAGCTGGAGCGAGCAGGAGGCTTGGGTTGCCCCTGGCGATGGAGGAAGCCAAGCTTCCTGCTCTCCCTGGCCGGCCCTGGACTCTGCTCAAGGATACAAAGTTTCAATTATAGAAGATAAATAAATCCCAGATACCTGCTTCCAGCCGGCACTGGCCTCCGCTCAAGGAGGCGCTGAAAAAAAAAGAAAAAAAGGAGCTGCTGGAAGCCTGGATCACTACGTGGTGTGGCCAGCCTGCAAACAGCCATCAGCCCCTCACCCAGGCTGGCCACGCCCCCCCAGCAGGGACCCTCACCCCATGGGGGCATGGCCGGTCTGCAAACCACCACAGACCCCCTCACCCAGGCTGCCCCACGCCCCAAGGGAACCCCTACCCTGATCTGGGACACCCTTCAGGGCAAACGAGCTGGCCCCCACCTGTGTACCAGGCCTCTATCTATACTAATAAAAGGGTAATATGCTAATTAGACTAGGAGACCTTCCAGGAGACCTTCTGGACGTTCTTCTGGACAAAGCCATGGTGGTGGGGCCAAGGTAGAGGTGGTTAGAGGCCAAGAGGGGAGGGCAGTTGTGGGTGATCAGGCCAGGATGGGACGGCAGTTGTGGGTGATCAGGCTGGTGGGGGGTGGGCCTGTTGGGGGTAAGCAGACCAGCAGGGGTCCAGTTGGGGGTGATCAGGACAACAGGGGGGCAGTTTGGATTGAGCAGTCCAGCAGGGGAGGCAGTTGGGGGCGAGCACACAGGCATGGGGGGCAGTTGGGGGGGATCAGGCTGGTGGGGGGAAGGCATTTGGGGGCAAGCAGGCCAGTGGCAGGGGGCAGTTGGGGACGAGCAGGCCGGCAGGCAGAGTGGTTAGGGGCAATCAGGCAGGCAAGCAGGCAGGTAAGTGGTTAGGAGCCAGCAGTCCCGGATTGTGAGATAGATGTCTGACTGCCGGGTTAGGCCCAATCCCTATAAACTGGCAGTAAGACATCCTTTGAGGTGTCCCAGATTGGAGAGGGTACGGGCTGGGCTGAGGGACACTCCTCATCCCACCCCACCCCCCACCTCCCGTGCACAAATTTCGTGCACTGGGCCTCATTATAATTAAGGAATCAATCCAATAAGAGCATATAACCCTTGTAAACATTTATGCACCCAAAATAGAAACACCTAGATATATACAGCATATATTGATGGAAATAAAGTGAGAGGTCAGGAGTAATATAGTCAAACAGATCTATCTAATAGAGGTCAGGAGTAATATCTTTCAGACAGATCTATCATTGACACACTAGACCAAAAGGGATTTAATCAATATTTTTAGAGCATTTTATCCCCAAACAGCTAAACATATACATATACTCTTTTCAAGTGCACATTAACCATATTCTTTAAACATAACATGAGAGAGGGCTCAAAATAAGTAAAATCAGAATGAAAGAGGATAAGAAATGATTGACACCATAGAATGTAAAGGATTATAGGAAAATGTTACAAAGATATATTACAACAAATTGGAAAATCTGAAGAAAAAGTATAAATTTCTAGTAACATACAATCTTCTGAGACTGAATCAAGGAGAAACTAATAATCGAACAGACTAAATACAACCTCGAATTCTAAGTAGTAATCAAAACACTCCCAGTAAACAAATGTCCTGTATTAGGTGACTTTACAGGGGAATTTTACCAAAATTCAAAGAAGAGCTAACATTTGGCCTTCTCCAAGTATTTCACAAAATTCAAGCAGAGGGAAGACACCCAAGCTCATTTTATGAGGCCATCATTATCTTGATTCCAAAACCAGATAAAGATATTACACAGAAAGAGCTGGGAGGAGAAGATAGCAGCTGAAGAGTCAGACCTTTCTTGCACCTACTCCCAGGACCAGTCTGCAAATAAACTAAATTTGTGAACATTCACCAGGAATTTCCAACTGAGGTCCAGCTGAGAAGGAGACTTATATCAAGGAAAGACCTAAACCACCTGGAGACTGGTAGGAAGGGTGAGGTCTCGAGAAGGGTTGGCCAAGCTTTCACGGGGAAGGGCAGAGGCTGAGAGTGATGAGGAATCTCTCAAATGCAAGGGGGTTGTCCCTGAGAGGACCAAGTCCCAGACCCAAGGCTGGGCTCCCCAGTCTGGATCAGCAGAGCTGATAACAGTGGTTCTTATAACATACAGACAAGAAAGGTGGTAGGGCTTCTGGCCACTTAGGAGACCAGAGCCAGTCAGAGATAAAGCACAGATTTGTGTGTGTGTGTGTGTGTGTGTGTGTGTGTGTGTGTGTGTGTGTGATTCTTTTATTTTATTTTTATTTTGTAAACAAAGCCCAGATCACAGGATTTTCATCTGTAACTACTCACCAGAGGCTTTAGTGGAGGGAGGGAAGTGCCCGAGGAGAGGCTGGTGTAAGAAGCATTGAGGAAAGACATGGAAAAACAGCATCTGGGAGACCTGAATTTGGTCCTACGCCTCCCCCAAACTGAAGTGACCATTTTCACTATGGGTCTCTTGAAGCTTCAAAAAGGTTGCTGAGAGACAAATGAGGACAGTTTCTGAAAGTGGCAAGCACCTAAATACCTCCTAGAAGGCCCAGAATTGGCAGACAAAACAATCAGCCTCAATCGTCAGAAGAAAAGGATCCAAAGGGAGCTCCCAGGAGGCACTAAATTCTGTTGAGATGAAAGCACTTTACTTATTTTTGCATTATCTTCATCTTTCTTTATTGATTTGTTATTATTTTAGTCTCTCTTTTTTTCATATCGCTAATTTTCTCTCTCCTTTTCTTACTCTATTTTTTTTCCTTCTTTCTCTTCATTTCCCTTTCCTTATACTACATAAGGCCACCCAATGAAGACTGAGAGGCATAGCAGTTTGATCTAATATATATATATAAATAAATACAAAGGAGCAGCAAAAATTGGGAGACAAATAAACAATCCACAAATGAAAGAAAAGGGGGAAACTCCAGGAAAAAAACTAAATGAAATGGAAGATATTTATCAGATATAAAGATCAAAGAAATGGATATAAGGATGCTCAAGAAACATACTGAGAAATTTAAGGAACTTAGTGGGAACTACAAAAGCATAAAACAAGAAATAGAAACCACCCTACCTAGCATTGCTCAATGTTAGAGCATTGGCCTGTGCATCAGAGGGATGTGGGTTTAATAAAACCTGGATAGCAGGTTTGTTCCCATCCACAGTTGTGGGCCATGTGGGAGGCAACCAATTAATGAGGCAACCAATCTCTTACATCAATGCTTCTCTCTGTCCTTCTCCTCTCTCTTTCCTTTTCTCCCCTCCCTTCCACTCTCTCTAAAAAAAAATCAATGGAAAAAAACATCTTCACTCCTTGGGTGAGGATTAAAAGAAAGAAAGAAAGAAAGAAACAGAAACCAGAAATAAGTATCAGTCAGAAATGAATAATAACATATCTTTTATTAAGAATACACTGGAAGGAATCAAAAGTAGACTGAATAAGGCAGAGGACTGAATCAGTGGCTTAAAAGAAAAGGTAAAAAATAACACCCAATTAGAGCAGCAAAGAGAAAAAAGAATTAAAAAGCAGAAGGATAATTTAGGGAACTTTGGTACAACATGAAAGGAAACAACATCCACATCATAAATGGTAATGGAAGGAGAATACAGTGAGCAAGAAATAGAGAACCTGTTTAAAGAAAAAATTACAGAAAATTTCCCTAATATGATGAATGAAAAAGTCACACATATTCAGGAAGCACAGAGAGGTCCAATAAAGATAAACCAAAAGGGACCCACTCTAAGACACATCGTAATAAAAATGACAAACTTTAAAGACAAAGAAAGAATCTTAAAGGCAGCAAGAGAGAAACAGAAAGTTATATACAAGAGAGTATGCATTCAAATGTCAGCTTATTTCTCAACAGAAACATTTCAGGCCAGAAGAAATGGGCAGGAAGTATTCAAATTAATGAAAAGCAAGAACCTAAACCAAAGACTAATTTATCCAACAAGGTTGTCATTTAAAATTGAAGGTGAAACAAAGAGCTTCCAGGTCTAAAAAAGGTTAATGGAATATATTACCAACAAATCAGCATTGTAGAAAATGTAAAAGGGAGTGCTTTAAGAATAAGAAGATATAGATAGAGAGAGGAACGTAGTTATAAAGAAAATATCTCAATAAATAAGTACCTATCAATAACAACCGTAAATGGATAAAATGCTCAAAGCAAAAGACATAGGGTATCTGAATGGATAAGAAAACATGACACCTATATATCCTATCTAAAAGAGTCCCAGCTCAAAACAAAAGATTCACAGAGAGAGAGAGAGAGAGAGAGAGAGAGAGAGAGAGAGAAATGGCAGCTGAATAGGCCGCAGTGTTGTGCCCCTCATCCTAGGGTCAGGCCAGAAAAGCAACTAAATCAGAGAACATCCACCCTGAATTAACAAATTAGACACAGCTGAAGAGACAATTTTCATAAGGAAGGACAGAGGACGCCTAGAGAACACAGCTTGCCAACCATAACCCATGTGGAACCACCACCATGGCCCGGCAGTGAGTGGTGCAGTATCTCCCAGCAGGCTCCCAGATGTCTGCAGGGAGCACACGCTGCCAGAGTAAGCTCCTGCATCAGGCCTCCTCACTAGCCCACTGGGACCCAGCATCCTAGGATCCGGCTCCAAGACCCTGCAGTGAGTGCAAGCCAGGGGTAATCCGGTGCCCCACCCCCATCCCAGACCCCAGAACCATACTGCTAGCCTGACCTAAAGCCACCTGGCACCCACTCCAACCCCAGCACTGGGACCTGCTGCCAGGGTAACCCAGAGCAACCCAGAGCATGCCACAGGGGAGCTCTGTCTGTGCGACCCAGAGCAAACTGAGCCTGCTCCACCCCAGCCTCCAGGACAGTCCTGCCAGGGCCATCCAGAGCAACTCAATGTGCACCTCACTCCGGTGACAGGGGAGTGTAGACTGAGTGACCCAGGGCAACCTGCCCCTGCTCCACACTGAGGAGGGGAGAACTGGAGCAACTCAGCACACGTCTCACTCTGGGATACAAGAAAGCGGGGACTGTGTGACCCAGAGCAACCCACACCGCTTCTCCCTGGACACTGGGACAGTCCTGCAGAGGCTACCCAGAGCAACCCAGCACACCCCTCACTCCAGGCCATAGAAAAGCACTGCCAGGGCGAGCCAGAGCAAGATGGTGTGCCCAGCCAGGGGCCAAAGGACCACACTGCAAGTGTGCTGCCAGAGGGACCTTGGGTACCACCCTGCCACAGGTGTTGTGACCGCACAGCGAATTGCATGCATGAGGGCTCTGGGTCCTTACAGGGAGTCACACATCAGAGGAACTGTGCACGCACTCCCACCACCCTGAGCATCTGAAGCAGACAAGTGAGGGACAAGATCAGTGGGAGAAGGAAATACAACTCAGAGCAGAGACAATAAAGGTGTGAGACCCAGGCAGACCCAGCCTCTGGGCTAACAATTTCCAGACCATTGCCTTGATAGGGTCTTCAACCTCTCAAACCCCAAGCAGGGTGCCCAGGGCAAGAAAGAGACAGCAAAAATGGGGAGACAAAGAAGGAAAAGCCAGAAAAGAAACTAAATGAAACAGCGGTATGCAATATTTCAGAAAAATAATTCAGAGTAAGGGTCATAAAATTCATAAACCAGATGGAGGAGAAAATCACCAATTTATGTAAGAATAAAGAGGAAATAAAATATGATGTAGCTACAATAAAAAAAAAACATGATGGAAGGTTTCAACAGTAGACTAGAAGAAGCAGAGGGCCGAGTTAATGAGTTAGAAGATAGGGCAGAGAAACACACCCAATCTGAAGAGCTATTGGAGAAAAAAATTAGAACGCAGGAGGAGAGCCTAAGGGAGCTTTGGAACAACATGAAATGAAGTAACATACATATAATAGGGGTGCCAGAAGGACAATAAGTGAAGCAAGGATTAGAAAACCTATTTGAAGAAATGACAGAAAACTTCCCTGATTTGGGGAAGAAAAAAGTCACACAAGCACAGAGTCCCAAAAAATATGAACCCAAAAAGATCCACACCAAGACACATCGTAATTACAATGGCAAACATTAACAACAAAGAGAGAATTTTAAAGACTGTAAGAGAGAGACAGAGAGTTACCTACAAAGGCTCTCCCATTAAATTCTCAAATGATTTCTCAACAGAAACACATCAGGCCAGAAGGGAATGGAATGAAGTATACAAAGTGATGCAAAGCAAGGGACTGAATCCAAGAATATTCTATCAAGCAAGACTATCATTCAAAATTGAAGGGAAAATCAGGAGCCTCACAAACAAAAAAAAAAAAAAAAAAAAAAAAAAAAGGCTAAGGGAGTTTATCACTACTAAGCCAGCAATGCAAGAAATGCTAAAGGGACTATTGTAAAAAGAAAAATAGAAAGGGAACAAGGAACACAGGCACAAAAATTTAAAATGGCTACAAACAAGGACCTATCAATAATAACCTTAAAAAGATAATAATAACCTTGAACATAAATGGACTAAATGCTCCAATCAAAAGACATTGAGTGGCTGAATGGGTAAGAAATCATGACTCATATATATGCTGTTTACGAGAGACCCATCTCAGAACAAGGAACTCACACAGACTGAAAGTGAAGGGGTAGAAAAATATCTTTCAGGCAAATGGAAATAAAAAAAAGAAAAAAGCTGGGTAGCACCACTCATATATGACAAAATAGACCTCAAAGTGAAGGCCATAACAAGAAATAATAAAGGCCACTTCATAATACTAAAGGGATTAATAGAACAAGAGAATATAACCCTGATAAACATTTATGCACCCAATGCAGGAGCACCCAAATACATAAAAAAACTTCTGGAAGATATCAAGGGAGAGATCGACAGCAATATAGTCATAGTAGGGGACTTTAATACCCCATTGACATCACTGGATAAATCCTCTAAACAAAAAATCAGCAAAGAAACAGAAATTCTAAATGACTCACGAGATCAGATGAACTTAATCGACATCTTCAGAACATTTCACCCCAAAGCTACAGAATATACATTCTTCTCAAGTGCACATGGGACATACTAGGTGTACTGGTTAATAATGCAGACTTTGTAATCAAAGAAAACACAATAATTTCAAGAGAAACATTAAAAGTACTTTATTCAAAGTAATGTCCATCGCTAGCTACACCTTTTCCACATCTTTCAGGTAATTTGTGGATACCGTCCCAATAGAACTTTTCTTGTTTTGAGGCAAACCCTTCAGAGACCCAATTTTCCACTTCTTCATACATTTTGAAGTGCTGCTCAGAAAGTGTGTGTGCCGTCTATCGGAATAAGTGGTAAACTGAAGGAGCAAGGTCTGGTGAATACAGCAAGTGGGTTAATACTTCCCAGGCAAGATCTTTTAACATGTCTTTAATTGGTTTTGAAGTGTGTGATGGTCCATCATCATGAAGCAAAATTACGTTGCCATGTTTTCTGGTCCATTCTGCTTATTTTACAATCAAAGCATGGTTCAAACTGATTACTTGTTGTTGGTAGCAATTAGTATTAACAGTTTCACCTGGTTTTAGAAGCTCATAATACACCACACCAAACGCAGAGCATTGTCTTCTTTCCGAAGTGATTTGGCCTTGCAGTCGATGTTGATGGTTGACCTGGATCAACCTATGATTTTGTGCATTTGGGATTCTCAAAATAAATCCACTTTTCATCACCAGTCACAATTTGATGCAAAAAAGACTTTCTTTCGTGCCATTGAAGCAACGTTTTACTGATGACTTTTCAGTTCTCCATTTGTCTTTCATTCAGTTGATGTGGCACCCATTTTCCTTCTTTTAAAATATTTCCCATTGCTTATAAATGACCGGAAATTGTTTGCTGAGCAACGCTTAATCTTTCTGCAAGTTGTTTTTTAGTTTGACATGCATCTTCATCCAATACTGCTTGTAAATTGTTGGTCTTCGAACTTTTTCGGTTGACCTGGATGTTTTTTGTCTTTCACATAGAAATCATCACTTTTAAAGTGTTTAAACCAGAGTTCACAAGTATCTTGAGATGGAGCATGTTCACCATAAGCTTCCCATAGCTTTCAGCAGCACTTTTCCTCTAAATAAAGTAATGAATTAAAACTTCCCACAAATGCTCTTTTTTTGGCACAAAATTCGACATTTTTAAGTGTAAAAATATCTATGATGTTAACACCTTCAGAAAATTTGACATATGAAATTTTGAAGCTTGTTGTCAATACAACAAAATAGCATACATATCAAATCACATATATATCAACATATGTGTAACTCCATCTATTGAAAAAAATCCACATTATTAACCGGTACACCTGGTATTCAAAAATAGACCACATATTGGGACACAGGCAAAGTCTCTTCAAATTCAAGAAGATTGAAATCATATCAAGCATCTACTCAAATCACAATGGCATAATATTATAAATAAACCCACAATAAAAACAATAAAAAAGTCAAACACTTGGAGTCCTAATAGCATGTTAATAAACAATGATTGGGTTACCAAAGAGACCAAAGAAGAAATAAAATACATACTGGAAACAAATGACAATAAAAACACAACAATCCAAAATCTATGGGACACAGTGAAAGTAGCACTGAGAGGGAAGTTCATAGCATTACAGGTCTACATCAAAAAACAATAAAACATGGTAATAAATTATCTAATGCTACAACTTAAAGAATTGGAAAGAGAGCAACAAGAAAAGCAGAAGGAAGGAAATAATAAAGATCAGAGTGGAAATAAATGACATAGAGACAAAAAAAATTACAAAAGATCAATGAAATCAAGAGCTGGTAATTTGAAAGGATAAACAAGATTGATGAACCTCTAGCTATGCTCACCAAGAAGCAAAGAGAGAGGACTTAAATAAACAAAATCAGAAATGAAAGATGAAAAGTAACAACAGACCCCCCAGAAATTCAAAGAATTGCAAAAAAAAAATATTATGAACAACTCTATTCCAATAAACTGGTCAACCTAGAAGAAATGGACATATTCCTACAAAAATACAACCTTCCAAAACTCAATCAGAAAGAATAAAAAAATCTGAATAGGCCGATAACTATGGAGGAAATTGAAGCAGTAATCAAAAAACTTCCAGCAAATAAAAGCCCTAAGCCAGATGGCTTCACAGGGGAGTTTTACCAAACATTCAAAGAAGAACTAAACCCTATCCTCCTCAGACTATTCCAAAAAATTCCAGAGGAAAGAACACTGTCAAGCTCTTTCTATGAAGCCAGCATTACCCTAATCCCAAAACCAGATAAAGACACTACTAAGAAAGAGAATTACAGGTCTATATCCCTGATGAGCATAGATGATAAAATCCTCAAAATTATAGCAAATCAGATCCAGAATTACATTAGAAAGATCATACACCATTCCCAAGTGAGATATATTCCAGGTATGCAAGGATGGTATAATATCCACAAATCAATAAATGTGATACATCACATAAACAAATTGAGAGACAAAAATCACATAATCATATCAATTGATGCAGAAAAAGCATTTGGCAAAATCCAAAACCCTTTCTTGATGAAAACTCTCACCAAAGTGGGAATAGAGGGATCATACCTCAACATAATAAAAGCCTTATATGACAAACCTACAGCCAACATCATACTCAATGGGCAAAAACTAAAACCATTTTCCCTAAGAACAGGAATAAGACAGGAATGCCCACTCTCATCACTTCTGTTTGACATAGTACTGGAAGTATTAGCCATTGCAATTAGACAAGAAGAAGAAAAAAAAGGCATCCAAATTGGGAAAGAAGAAGTAAAACTGTCAGTATTTACAAATGATATGATATTGTACATAGAAAACCCTGAAGACTCCATAAAAAAACTACTAGACTTAATAAATTAATTTGACAATGTAGCAGGATTCAAAATTAACACCCAGAAATCTATGGCTTTTTTATACACCAACTAGAAGCCCGGTGCATGAAATTCGTGCACGGCGGGGGTTGTCCCTCAGCCCAGCCTGTACCCTCTCCAATCTGGGACTACTGGAGGGATTTCCGACTGCCCGTTTAGGCCCAATCCTGGCGGGATCGGGCCTAAACGGGCAGTCGGACATCCCTCTCACAATCCAGGACTGCTGGCTCCCAACTGCTTGCCTGCCTGCCTTCCTGATTGCCCCTAACCGCTTCTGCCTTCCAGCCTGATCACCCCCTAACCAGTCCGCTGCCAGCCTGGTTGATGCTTAACTGCTCCCCTGCCAGCCTGTTTGCCCCCAACTTCCCTCCTCTGCCGGCCTGGTCACCCCTAACTGCCCTCTCCTGCAGGGTTGATCACCTCCAACTGCCCTCCCTTGCAAGCCTGGTCCCTCTCAACTGCCCTCCCTTGCAGGCCTGGTCCCTCACAACTGCCCTCCCTTGCAGGCCTGGTGCCTCCCAACTGCCCTTTCCTGCTGGCCATCTTGTAGTGGCCATTTTGTGTCCACATGGGGGCAGGATCTTTGACCACATGGGGGCAGCTATATTGTGTGTTGCAGTGATGATCAATCTGCATATTACTCCTTTATTAGATAGGATAGAGGTCTGGTGCACGGGTGGGGGCCAGCTGGTTTGCCCTGAAGGGTGTCCCTGATCAGGGTGGGGTTCCCTTGGGGCGTGGGGCGGCCTGATCGAGGGGCCTGTGGTGGTTTGCAGGCCGGCCACGCCCCCTGGCAACCCAAGCGGCGGCCCTGGTATCTGGAATTTATTTTCCTTCTACAATTGAAACTTTGTAGCCTGGAGCGGAGCCAAGCCTGCTGCTCCCTCTGGGGTGGCAGCCATTTCTGCGGCAGTTAATTCACCTTCTACAATTGAAACTTTGTAGCTTGAGTGGAGGCTTAGGCCTGCAATGGCTATCCGAAAGCTTGGCTTCCTCTGTTACCTAGGAAACCTTGCTCTCTGTGGCTGTAGCCATCTTGGATGGGGTTAATTTGCATACTCGCCCTGATTGGCTGGTGGGCATGGCTTGGCTGGTGGGTATGGCTTATGTAGCGGAGTGATGGTTAATTTGCATATTACCATTTTATTAGAGAGGATAATGAACTCACAGAAATAAAAACAAACAAACAAACAAACAAACAAACAATAACAATCCCATTTACCATTGCACCAAAAAAATTAAGATATTGTCCCAAGTAGATCCTGGGAAAGAATCTGGGGTGTTTATCTAAGGTGTCCCTTGAGATAAACTTTAACCGTGCAGGTGTAGGACATTCAAGTAGTTGCTAGTGCAGAGCCTACTCTATGCAAACAGGACCAAGGGGCAGGCTTAGGACCAAAAAAGACCAGAAGTTTTAATTTAAATTTTAAGCGTACGCAAAATAATTCAATTAACTGCTATAGGAATTATACCACATGAAACATATGCAGTATATCCCCCTTCTTGTTTTAATAAATTTAAAAATAAATCACATTCACGTCCTTTTAAATTGCTGCCAGGTATCAAAGGAATCAGTCTGCAGTAAGCTCCTTTCTGGGCCAGCAGTTCTTTGTTTTTTGTGTTTGTTTTTTTTTGTTGTTGTTGTTGTGTTTTTCCCCCAGCAGTTCTTTGAGTCCCCTTCCCAACCACTGTCCAACAGTTTTTTATGGGTTCCCTTTCAATCACTGTCCCCTGTGACATGACAGCAATGATACTCTAGTTCTGGATGGTGGACAAACGGTGAGCAATGTCAATGCAGGTCCGACCTTCTTTGGCCTGGTCCTGGGCAACCTGCAGCGACGCACAGCTGCTGACTGCTAACATGCCAAGGTGTCTTCACCATCTCTATCTCTGGACTGTTTCTCCTCTCTCATCAGTGTGTTGCTTGGAGCCACTGCTGTTCTGTGGCTGGAGTAGTCTGGTTAGTTCCTCTCTCCGATCCATTGTTGCAGGAATCCTTATGGACTTGGAGGAGTTTTCTGGAAATATACAAGCATATTCTCAACCAAAGGTTAATAAAGGAATCCTTTCTATAAACTAGACTCGGGATCTCTTCATTTTTGCCCTAACCATTTTCCTTTGGCTTATTCTGACATCATGTGTGTTTTGCCATCAGCATTACAAATGAAAAATAATTTTAAAGTAAAAACTTTAAGTAATTAAGGCTTGATGTAATTTACTTACAGGATATTTCTCCACTATCCCCCCTTTTTTATTTAAATAATATTAAGAGGCTTTTGGAAATCTTGCAATGCAGTCTTGATAGCTTTTTATTTAATTCTTTGCATAGAAATATAACTTCTCTGGATCAATTGTATTATAAGTAGTTTTTACCATCAGTAAAAAAATTAGTTAATGCTTTAAGTATAGTTTCCTTCCCAGTACAATTAAGTTCCCTTGAATATTTACTTATTTCAATTTGCCAATTTAAATTATTCTGAAATAAGGCTTATTTTTTTGAATAAATCTTTATTGTTCAGATTATTACAGTTGTTCCTCTTCTCCCCCCCCCCACCCAGTTCCCACCCCACCTCATGCCCTTACCCCCCACACTATCCTTGTCCATAGGTGTAAGATTTTTGTCCAATCTCTTCCCGCACCCTCCACACCCCCTTCCCCGTGAGAATTGTCAGTCCACTCCCTTTCTATGCCCCTCATTCTATTATATTCACCAGTTTATTCTGTTCATCAGATTTTTTTATTCACTTGATTTTTAGATTCACTTGTTGATAGATATGTATTTGTTGTCACTTTGTTGTTCATAATTTTTATCTTTACTACCTTTTTCTTCCTCTTCTTAGAGCAGGGGTCCTCAAACTTTTTAAATAGGGGGCCAGTTCACTGTCCCTCAGACCGTTGGAGGGCCGGACTATAGTTTAAAAAAAACTATGAACAAATTCCTATGCACACTGCACATATCTTATTTTGAGTGAAAAAACAAAACAGCAAAAACACCTGCATGTGGCTCACGGGCCGTAGTTTGAGGACGCCTGTCTTAGAGAATACCCTTCAGCATCTACACTAATAAAAGAGAAATATGTAAATTTCCTGTTGCTTTGTGTCATTTTGTACCAGCCAATCAGGAGTGAGTATGCAAATTAGTGGGACAAAGATGGTGGCGGACACGGAGCCAGCCAGAGCGGGCGGGAGGTTTGGGTCACCCCTGGTGATGGAGGAAGCCAAGCTTCCTACCCGCCTGGGCTGGCCGCCGAAGAAGGGGCCTGTGGGCAGCAACCACAGAGCAGGCCTGAATGCACGGGAAGCTTGGGTCACTGGGGGCAACCCAAGCTTCCTGCCTGCACTGGCTGGCCGCTGAAGGAGGGGCCTGTGGGCGGCAGCCATGGAGCTGGCCTGAGCGCAGGAGGCTTGGGTTGCTCGGGCCGGCCGCTGAGGGAGGGGCCTGCAAACGGCCCTCAGCCCCTCACCCAGGCTGGCCACACCACCATCGGGGTGAGGGTCCCCGCTGGGGAGCATGGCCAGCCTGCAAACTGCCCCAGTGGGGACCCCCACCCCAATGGGGGAGTGGCCAGCCTGCAAACCACCACAGGTCCCTTGCCCAGGCCACCCTGCTCCTCAAGGGAACCCCCACCCTGATCTGGGACACCCTTCAGGGCAAAGCAGCTGGCCCCCACCCATGCACCAGGCCTCTATCTATACTAAAGTTTCAAGTTGCCAGAGGCTCCGGAAAACCACCTTTTTTTTGGCTGGCAAAACAGGCTTGGCCTAGCCCAGTCTATTTAAATGTAAATCGCCACATTTTTCCTGTTGGGTTGCTGCCAGCGGGAAACTAGTGTGACCAGCTTTTTTGTTTGTTAAAGAGTGAAGCTAGTTTCCTCCTGGGCTACTTGGACCTTCATAATTCATATGTTATTTATCTATGTTTCAGCAATTTTGAGATTCTAAAACCAATTATTACTATATAAGGCATTGACTTTGGCAAATTCCGTAACAGAGAGAATTTACTGATTTTCTAGCAGTTTTAATGTTAACTTTGGAATGCAGTCCATTATTATTTAAAAGCTACCCTTTATTATGGAAATCTTTGGGTCATCTCTGCCATCTTTCTTTTGAGAAAAAAACAGCTTTGGGTTTTATTCTATAGCATTTGTAAAGAGAGTTAAGTTTAGCTCAAAACTATCTAAAATCCGAAATCAGATGGTGTGCACATATGTCTTAAGCTAGCTTTCTCTCTTTACAAGTACAGAAATCCCAGACGCATTTCTAAATTTGTAAAACTTTCAAATTACGAACCAGGGAATAAACATGGTGGAGATGAGACTTTCCTTAGCACACTCAGAGTGGGTCTCCATATTACAGGATCATCACATGTCTCCCTTCCCCCACATCCTGTTTGTTTTGGGAAAATTTAGCAACTGACCTGGTTGCGTTTCTTTTCTTATTAAATTCAAGGCATGCTTAATAGAAAATGACAGATAAACAAGACTAAATAAACCGAAGTTCTTTTCCTGAATCTTTTCTTATTCTGCTCTCCACAGCATTGACTAGCTTTTAAAGTTATTTTTGCTAAAATCTGCTTGTCCCAAGGAATCCCACTGTAATTTTTAAACAAAGTATTAGAGAGTCTCTCAGAGAGAGAGCTGACAGTTTTAATCTCTCTAGCTGCCCAGCCTTTCAATACTAGAGGCAAATTCGTCAGCAGAACTTTTTTTTCTTATTATATACTTTCAATCCCAAGTACGAACGAGGCATGCAGTTTGAACAAGACCCCACATAGTTAAATATGACAACAGCACTCTTTTTCCTTGAGCCTGATTTAAAAGAGTACCTTTCGACATTTTAATTTCTTTATCTTTGAGCATGGAAGCTAAAAATTTACAATGATATTTTTGCCTTTAAACTGAATTCTTCCCCATTACAGTCTGACTTGAAACAAAGGACTTCTCCTGCCCACTCTGGTTCACGAAATCCAAAGCTTGGTATGAGCTTTATGTGCAGTGACCCACCTTTTATTGGTGACTGACTTCTTTTCTTCGCTCAGGCGAAACTTCTCCAGATGTCCCATTTCGAGGTGCCATTAGTGCTGGGGTGTTTCTCAGCATCTAGGAGGGTTCAGGAATCTGGAGAAGGGCTGCGAGTAAATTAATAAAGAGACTAGACATGAAATATAAATTTGGAATACATGGGGGAGCCAGGGAAGGCTTAGCTTTAGTAACTAAGTTCCCTGAATCTCCGCACACAGGGCTTTTTATTCACACATCTTGCCTTCTAGCAAAGCAGATATACCTATCAAAGGTAAAGTTTGGTAAACAATAAAAAGATTATTAGGTTGGGGGAACTGCCTTCGGCTGTTCCAGCAGCAGGCAATAATATATGCAGATTTTCAGCCCTGCTGAAAGAGTCCATTCAACCTTTTGAGGACTTCTCGCATTTATTATGACATGCTGGAATTAGCCTCCAGCACTCAGTCTTTTTTATTTAATATATTTTATTGATTTTTTACAGAGAGGAAGGGAGAGGGATAGAGAGTTAGAAACATCGATGAGAGAGAAACATTGATGAGCTGCCTCCTGCACACCGCCTACTGGGGATGTGCCCACAACCAAGATACATGCCCTTGACCGGAATCGAACCTGAGACCCTTCAGTCCGCAGGCTGACGCTCTAGCCACTGAGCCAAACCGGCCAGGGCTGCACTCAGTCTTTTAATGGCCCTCAGAAACTCCACAGGGTGGGACAAGGTGTTTCCCAATAGGGTGGAGAAACTGCGTTCCCCTCATGCAAAAGCACCTAAATAGCAAAGGTCTGCCTAAGAAAGCTATTCTCTGCAGTGTGAGGGAATGACTCAGCACAGGAATCCGGGGTGTCTACCTTCTAAGCTCTAACTCCAGAGCCCCTAAACATGGCTTCTGCTCACATTTCCAGTGCACTCAGCCCTCCCTCTGCCAGTGTCCAAGGTGAGTGGCTGCACTTGAAATTATGTGTGTTGGCCCTGTAAAAGGGTTGCTGCATGTCCACCCATCATTCCCTGGAAGACCACAACCCTGCTGCTTTTCACAGCCAGATGTTATGTGGGCACCTTTTTTAGTTCTGGTGCTCTCTGCTGGGAGGTCCATCTTGGGGATTAGATACCAGAGTTCTCAGTGGCAATCCCTCACAGTTGAGATATCTGTCCATATCTTCAGCTGTTCTCTGTGGGAGCTGGCTAGCCCTTTCTGGCCTCCGCCCTTCCAACCAGTCTCTATGTGGTCTCCACTTTCTGTCCTTGGTTATCAGGGTTCTCTCCAGCTAGTCTTCAGTTGATTATTATATATATATATATATATATATATATATATATATATATATATATATATATATATATATTTGTATTTTAGTTGTAATTCCAGTTTAATCCTGGAAGCGTGTCTATGTAGCCTCAACTTTCTCCACTACCATTTTCAATCCTCACTTTGAATATGGAATAGTAGAAGACTTTAATACCCCATTGATATCACTGGATTAATCTTTTAGACAAGAAAATAAATAAACAGGAAACAGCAATCCTAAATGACTCACTAGATTAGATGGAACTAATTGACATATTTACAACATTTTACCCTAAAGTTATGGACTATACATTCTTCTCAAGTGCACATTGGAAATTTTCAAAGATCGACCACATATTAGGACAAAGACTAAGTCTCTACAAATTTGAGAAGATTAAAATCATATCAAGCATCTTCTCAGATATCAATGATATAAAATTAGAAATCAACTTCAATAAAAACACTCAAAAACAATCAAACAGATGGAGGCTAAATAGCATGCTATTAAACAATGATTGGGTTACCAAAGAGATAAAAGAAGAAATAAACAGCCTGGGAACCAATGACAATGAAAACACAACAATCCAAAATCTAGGAGGGAAGTGCATAGCATTACATGCTTACCTTAACTAACAAGAAAAATCTCTAATCTAACCCTACAATTTAAAGAATTAGAAAGAGAGCAACATCAAAATCACTAATCATCTGAGAGATGCAAATCAAAGCAACATCCGGGTGAGCTTGGGTCCCGGGTCCGGGTGAGCCTGGCCCCGGGTCCGGGTGAGGCCGTGGGCCCCTGGATCCGGGTGAGCCTGGCCCCGGGTCCGGGTGAGGCCGTGGGCCCCTGGATCCGGGTGAGCCTGGGTCCCGGGTCCGGGTGGGGCCGTGGGCCCCTGGATCCGGGTGAGCCTGGGTCCCGGGTCCGGGTGGGGCCGCGGGCCCCTGGATCCGGGTGAGCCTGGGTCCCGGGTCCGGGTGGGGCCGCGGGCCCCTGGATCCGGGTGGGCCTGGGTCCCGGGTCCGGGTGGGGCCGCGGGCCCCTGGATCCGGGTGAGCCTGGGTCCCGGGTCCGGGTGGGGCCGCGGGCCCCTGGATCCGGGTGGGCCTGGGTCCCGGGTCCGGGTGGGGCCGCGGGCCCCTGGATCCGGGTGGGCCTGGGTCCCGGGTCCGGGTGGGGCCGCGGGCCCCTGGATCCGGGTGGGCCTGGGTCCCGGGTCCGGGTGGGGCCGCGGGCCCCTGGATCCGGGTGGACCTGGGTCCCGGGTCCGGGTGGGGCCGCGGGCCCCTGGATCCGGGTGGGCCTGGGTCCCGGGTCCGGGTGGGGCCGCGGGCCCCTGGATCCGGGTGGGCCTGGCCCCGGGTCCGGGTGGGGCCGCGGGCCCCTGGATCCGGGTGGGCCTGGCCCCGGGTCCGGGTGGGGCCGCGGGCCCCTGGATCCGGGTGGGCCTGGCCCCGGGTCCGGGGGGGGCCGCGGGCCCCTGGATCCGGGTGGGCCTGGCCCCGGGTCCGGGTGAGGCCGCGGGCCCCTGGATCCGGGTGGGCCTGGCCCCGGGTCCGGGTGAGGCCGCGGGCCCCTGGATCCGGGTGGGCCTGGCCCCGGGTCCGGGTGAGGCCGCGGGCCCCTGGATCCGGGTGAGCCTGGCCCCGGGTCCGGGTGAGGCCGTGGGCCCCTGGATCCGGGTGAATCAGTGCCCCTGGGTCCGGCCGAGACCAAACCAGAGGGAGTCAGACCTGCATTACCACCATTTGTCCACCATCCAGAGCTGAGGGGTCAGTGCCGACATGTACTCATAGGGAACTGGTGGACATTGATATTGGGTCTCAAAAGAACTGTTGGTCCAGAAAGAAACTCACTACAGACTGATTCATTTGCCTGTCAGCATAACTATTATTGCTCGTCGCACATTCAATTCTTATAACTATATCTCTAGTGACACATGATTTCGCTCATCTAGGGGAAATGATGAACAACATAGACTGATGAACAAGAACAGAACCAGAAACAAGGAGGCATCGATCGGACTATCGGGCCTCAGAGGGAGGATAGGGGAGGGTGGGGGGAGGGGGGAGAGATCAACCAAAGGTCTTGTGTGCATGCATATGAGCCTAACCAATGCTTAAGTTCAACAGAGGGTTGGGGCATCCAAGGGGAGGGGTGTGGGATGGGAATGGGGGGATGAGGACAAATATGTGACACCTTAATCAATAAAGAAATTTAAAAAAATAAAAATAAATAAATAAATAAAATAAAATAAAAAATCAAAGCAACAGTGAGGTATCATCTCACACCTGTCAGAATGGCTATCATCAACAGATCAACAAATGACAAGTGCTGGCGAGGATGCAGAGAAAAAGGAACCCTCATGCACTGCTGTGGGAATGCAGACTGGTGCAGCCACTGTGGAGAACATTATGGAGTTTCCTCAAAAAATGGAACTCCCATTTGACCCAGTAATCCCACTTCTAGGAATATATCCCAAGAAAACAGAAACACCAATCAGAAAGGATATATGCACCCCTATGTTCATAACAGCACAATTTACAATAGCTAAGATTTGGAAATAGCCTAAGTGCCCATCAGCAGATGAGTGGATTAGAAAACTGTGGTACATCTACACAATGGAATACTATGCTCCTGTAAAAAAGAAGGAATTCTTACCATTTGCAACAGCATGGATGGAACTGGAGAGCATTAGGCTAAGCAAAATAATCCAGTCAGAGAAAGATAAATACCACATGATCTCACTCATTTGTGGAATATAATGAACAACATAAACTGATGAAGAAAAATAAGACCAGAGTCATAGAAGCATCGAACAGACTGTCCAACCTATGAGAAAAGGCTGGGAGTGGGGGAGAGAGGGGGTGGTAAGAGATCAACCAAAGGACTTGTATGCATGCATATGAGCAATGAACACAGATGGGGGTTGTGGGGGCTGGTGAGGACATGTGCTGGGGGGTTGGGGTGGCTGGGGAGTGGTCAATGGGGGGGAAAAGGAGACTTAAGAAATGCTTAAAACAATAAAGAATTTAAATTTAAAAAAGAAAAAGAAAGAGTAGCAATAAAAGATCAAAGTAGAAAGAAAGAAATAATAAGGATCAGAGAGAAAATAAATGGCATATTATGACACAAAAAAAAATACAAAAGATCAATAAAACCAAGAGCTGGTTTTTTGAACGGATAAACAAGATTGATGAACCTCTAGCCAGGCTCACCAAAAAACAAAGTGAGATGACCCAAATAAACAAAATCAGAAATGAAGTAGGTGAAATAACTACTGACCCCACAGAAATACAAAGGATAGTAAAAAAAATTACTATGAACAACTGTATTTCAATACTACTGGAAAACCTAGAAGAAATGGACATATTCCTAGAAAAATACAACCTTCCAAAACTTAGTCAGGAATAATCAGAAAACTTGAATAGGCCGGTAGCTACTGATGAAATTGAAACAGTAATAAAAAATCTTCCAGGAAACAAAAGGGCTGGTCTGGACAGCTTCACAGGGGAATTTTACCAAACATTCAAAGAAGAACTAACACCTATCTTTCTCAAATTATGGCAAAAATTCAAGAGGATGGAACACTTCCATGCTGTTTCCATGAGGCCAGTATTACCCTAATCCCAAAACCAGATAAAGACACTCCAAAGAAAGAGAAATATAGGCAATATCCCTGATTAACATAGATCCTAAAAGCATCAACAAAATTTTAGCAAATCAGATCAAGCATTACAGAAAAAGATACACCATGACCAAGTGGAATTTATTTCAGGGATGCAAGGCAGATACAATACCCGCAAATCAATAAATGTGATACAGCACATTAACAGACTGCAAGATAAAAATCACATGATCATATTAATAGATGCAGAAAAAGCTTTTGAAAAAATCCAATACACTTTTTTGATAAAAACTCTCAGCAAAGTGGGAATAGAGGGATCATAACTCAACATAATAAAAGCCTTATATGACAAACCTACAGCCAACATCAGACTCAATGGGGATAAACTAAAACCATTTCCCCTAAGAACAGGAACAAATCAGGGATGCCAATATTCATCACTCCTGTTCCACATGGTACTCAAAGTGCTAGCCATAGTGATCAGACAAGAATAAATAAAAGGCAGCCAAAATGGAAAAGAGGAAATAAAACTGCCATTATTCACAGACGACATGGTATTGTACATAGAAAACCCTAAAGACTCCATCAAAAAACTACTAGATTTAATGAATGAATTTGACAACTTAGCAGGATACAAAATTAACACCCAGAAATCAATGCCATTTTTATACACCAATAATGAACTCACAGAGAGAGAAACTTAAAAAAAGAAAAACCCCAGCCCAGCCAGTGTGGCTCAGTGGTTGAGCATCGACCTTTGAACCAGGAGGTCATGGTTCAATTCCCAGTCAGAGCACATGCCCGGGTTGCAGCTCAATCCCCAGTGTGGGGCATGCAGGAGGGAACTGGTAAATGATTCTCTCTCATCATTGATATTTCTATCACTCTCTCCCTCTCCCTTCCTTTCTGAAATCAATAAAAATATTTTAAACAAACAAACAAATAACCCAATCGCATTAAGCACTGCAACAAAAAAATTAAAATACCTAGGAATAAGCTTAACCAAGGAGGTAAAACACCTATACCCAGAAAACTACAGGATGTTAAAAAAATATAAAGGAAAATATAACAAGTAGAAGAATATACCGTGGTCATGGATTGGTAGAATTAACATCATTAAAATGTCCATACTACCCAAAGCATTCTATAGATTCGATGCAATCCTGATTGAAATACCAAAGGCATATTTCACAGACCTAGAACAAACCCTCCCAAAATTTATATGGACTCAAAAAAGACCCCCAACAGCCACAGCAATCTTGGGAAAGAAGAACAAAGTCGGAGGGATCACAGTGTCAGATATCAAGTTAAACTACAAAGCCACTGTACTCAAAACAGCCTGTTACTGGCACAAGTGCAGGCCTGTAGACCAACGGAACAGAACAGAGAGCCCAGAGATTGACCCAAGCCATTATGCTCAATTAATATTTGACAAAGGAGGCAAGAGCCTGCAATGGAGTAAAGACAGTCTCTTCAACAAATGGTGCTGGGAAAACTGGACAGACACATGCAAAAAGATGAAACCAAACCGCCAACTTACACCATACACAAGAATATACGCAAAATGGTTAAAAGGTTTAAATGTAAGTTGTGAAAATATAAAAATCCTAGAAGAAACCAGAGGCAGCAAAGTCTCAGACATCTTTGTATCAATATGTTTACAGCTACATCTCCTAGAGTTACTTGGAATCCATTGGTGATAGATTAGGTAGGCAGAAGGAAAGCAAAGCAGGAAAACCTCTGGGATTGGATAAAAAGTAAAATGATGACACATGCTTCCTTTACACAGGTGGGTACAGGGTAGTTAACAGTCAACAATAAACATGATAACCATAACAATGAGGGAATCTGTGGTCTGCTCCTGGCACAGGGCTGTGCCCTGAGGGGTCCAGAAAAAGGGAAGTTACAAGTTACCCTGACATTCCACAAATATGTTATCTTAGATGCAAAAAGACAATAGGCTCAGTAAAAAAAAGTTGACCTTTATCAGGGAAGATACTGTTCTAGGACCTGACTATCCACTATTAACTGCTTTTTAATTAAAGGTTTTAATTTCAGACCATCCTTTGTGGTTACTTTAGGTCTCTTGAATTTCCAAGGCCACCACGCAGGCCTTTCCTGAGTTAGTCAGGTTAGCATGTCCCTTTACTTGTCCCTTATCATCCACAACTGTTAACCTGCAATGTAGTTTGCAAATTTCCCCCTTCTGCCTCTGCTCAGGGATTCTTGGTGGCAGGTCTTCTCTGAAGATGAACCCCCAGAGGGAAGCAGTGCCGTAACTGAGGCTGAAGTGGGGAAATGCTGTTTCACAGGTGACCTTTTAATGGTTTGTTTGAAATCTGCGATTAATGCCAGTGTCCAACATACCCAGAGGAAACATACTAGAACATTGGTGAACAGTATAGGCTCTAAAATCCCTTCATGGTGACAGACAGAAGACACCCCCCTGCTAAGGTTGAGTCAGTCTTGAGGCTGAGAGAAATTCTGGCAGAGATAACACTTGAAGTCTGACTCTTCAACTTAGTACACGGAGTGACACAAGGACAATGCTGGATTCACTCCAAAACCAGTGAAACTTACAGTGCTACCGGACAGCAGCAACTAAGTGAGGTAAATATAAGACTGTCATTCCTCCACACTACCAGAGTGAAAGAATCTCAAAATTAAGGAAAGCTTTAGACAGTCATTCAGACAGGTGGCCATGTGGCTCTTTTGATGTCATTAAACTGTGTCCTTATCTATGTACTGGGAAACAGGCAGTTTCTACTCAAGTTAATCATATCTATGACACAGCAGTTCAGATCCTAGGCATACACCCAAGATAAATAATGCATATGTCTACACACAAAAAGGAAGTATTAAAGTCTCATACAAACTTTATTCATAATCATCCAAAACTGGAATCCACCTATATGTCCATCAAATGAGTAGTAATTAAACAAATTATAATATATTCAGTTATATGCTGTATAATAATAGAATAAATAAATTATTGACTGTTGCAACTCTATCAATAATGTCAAAAACACTATGTTGAAAGAATAAAGCCAGACATGAAGGAGTACATAATGGTATGATACCATTATATAAGGTTCAAGATTAGGCAATACTTATTTATGGCAATAAAAGTCAAAACATTGCTTGCCTGGGCATGGGTTAGTGGTGAGGAATTAACTGGAAAGAGGCAGGACGGAACTTTCTGAAGGAAATGTTCTCTATCTTGATCTGGGTGGCAGTTATATGGGTGTATGTATAAGTAAAAAATCATTAAGATGTAAACTTAAGATTTGTGCATTTTACTGTATGTTAATTATGCTTTGATTTAAGAAAAAAACACACACCTCTATCTGGTAATACCCATTAAATATTACAGTCTAACCTCACACTAAAAAAACACACAGAGCCCTGAAAATTCAGTAACTCTTGAATTCAGACTTGGATGTTGGGATGGAATTCCAAGGTGAACTGTCCAAACTGGTGACATCCACATGCACCTCTAACAGGTGGCATGTTTACAGAAGCTCAGTTCTTCTCATTCTTGGAAAGGTATTCCTATAAATGTCATGGATGACAAGCTCAGAACACAGAATCGCTAACTTTGGATGAAGAGAGAAAGGAAGGGTGGTTCCTGGTGACTTGCCCAGGTTTTCCTTCAGTGACACCTCTCAATTTCCTATCTTTGTGGGCACCCACAGGACCAGGAAGTGACCTCCCGGATCTGGGGAGGCCCCTTGGCTGAGCTGCCTTCTCACTATTCTTCCTTCTGGCAACATCAAGGTGGAGCCCTGCCAGAGCCTGGCCACAGGAAGGCATATTTTGGCACAATGCTAGCATTTTTTGTTGAGTCCCACTCAGGATATAGAGAGCCATGCAAATAAGGCCTCTTTTTTGCCTGAACATACATACCTATCATAAATGACTAGAGATCTATTCCAAAGCACCGAGTATATAAACCCTGTGCTCATCCTTTCGTTTACTTGTCACCTTCCTCTGCTGGAGCCCAAGACAAGATAGAGAGGATGGCCAAGGATAAGGTGGAGGGAAAAAAGGAGTTAGAATGGGCCTTGATACCCCCAGCAGAAGTTTCCCAAGTAGATGGGATTGTTCTAGAGAAGAATCTATGCAACAGTTGGGATAAAGTCTGGAATTTTGAAGCCAAGCCTGATGACCTGCTCATTGCTTCCTATCCCAAAGCAGGTATGTAAATAGGCATGTAGGATGCAGTTAAGTTCAAGGGTGGAGTGAAGCAGTGTACTTGCCTATAAATCAGATAGAAAGGCAAAGGAACTGAAAATTTTCTACAAAACTATGAGTGTTTTTTAAAAGATAGAGTACTTGATTTATTAAAAATATATAACTAGCCAAATCAGATTCTGCAGGTCAATACATGCATACTAATAATTTTTCCCCATTCAATTATAATTTTCATGGATCTTCTAAACACCAGAGACTAGCACCAGGCATAGTGATAGACAAAATGTTCATTATATTTGCCCTGCTGATATTTACAATCCAATCTGGAGGACATTAAAGCATTAAACAAATCAAAGGCATAGGTCTTTGGTTACAATATGTGCTAAAGGCACATAAACATGGAAGGGATAATGAGAAAATATTGGCAGGTCCTAATTTAGATTAAGGAAAGAATCGTAAAGAAACTCTGAACTATTGTGATTATTACTTAAGTAGAGATTAGTCTGATAGGGCAACTACAACCCAGTACCTGGGTGGCTTAAACGACAGAACTTTAATGTCTCACAGTGCTGGAGGTTGCAGGTTATCACCGTTGGTTCCTTCTGAGGGCTATGAGGAAAAAATCTGTTCCAGGCTTCTTTCCTCAGTTTCATGTTCACATGGTATTCTCTTGATATGCATATCTATCCCCCAATTTTCCCATTTTGTAAGGACACCGGCCTTATTATATTAGGGCCTATCCTAATGACATCTTTTTAACTATATTTCTTCTATAAGACCCTAACTCCATATAAGGTCATGTAAGATTCTAGGATCCCATCTGCTGCTATCTAGTTCAGCATGATGTAATGTTAAGTCATGAACTTTACTCTCAAATCAGCCCCTTTTCTGTCTATGTCAAAGGTTGGGTTCCCCAGGAGTCAGATTCTGAGTGAGAAATAGTATGTAGGATGTTTACTAGGGAGTGCTCTTGGGATCATTTCCTCCTGAAGGAAGCAGGATTGAGCAGAGGGAGAAGTTGAGCTTTAACTCAGTCTCAGCAAAGCCTTATCCATCCCCATGGGACGCTCTGAAGTTTAGATGGCTCTTCAGAGCTGGTGCCAGAGTAGTTGAGGTGAGAGGACCAGGTGTCAGCCAGTCACTGAATGCAAGCTGCCCCAGGAAAGTGGCAAGACCTTGGTCCTGAAGAGGGATGAAAAGCTAGGGGCTGTCTGCCAGCAGCTGGGGTAATGAACCCTTCCATTCAGAAGGAAAATCTGGGCAGTAAATCTGGGCAGCAAATCCTGCACTTTTTATAATCTTCCATATATTTCTGTAGGGCTTAACTTGAGGCAGAGCTTGCTTGGACTAGGTCATAACTTATTGAGATTCCATTCCGGTAAACATCCATATCTGGGAATTTACCAGCTAGCAGGTAGAGTCCATGAAAGGGCAAAGATCAGATTGCCGTGGAAGTTAGGCAGTAGGAGCATGGACTAGTGCGATTTAGCTCTCCCGGAGCTAAAGGGAATAGTTAGTGGTGAGTGTGAGTCATGATGTATACCCCCTATAAACAGGATTAATTGCAAGGCTAGTCTGGAGTATGAGGCAAGGAAGTCTGTCAGAAGCCCTTGGATGGTCTGGAGTCCAGACTCTGGACCAACCACTAAGGGAGTCTGAGTTTCCTGAGATGCTCACAATGTCTGCAACAGCAAAGCCAAGTCTAGAAGCAGAGTCTGCAAAGGAGGAGGGCACTTCCTTTGAGGGGCTCAGGCACCCTCAGAATCCAGGAAAGGCAGCAGACCCAGGAACCTGAATCTGCAGAATCAAACATGGAGTTAGGACAATAAATTCACAAAGAGGCAACAAAATTGTCAAAAATGAAGCAAATTCTGATTACAGGAGGGAAGAAGGAGAAATTGGTTTTAGTGCAGAGTAGAAACCAACTAGGAGCTGAGCAGATATGGCACCAGAGTAGAGTCTTGATGGGGACCATGGGACAGCACCCAGGGACTGTCATCAAGGTACTAGGGAAAGGGGAACCAGGATCTCAGGAAACCCACATGAGGGTACCATGACAAGAATAGCACCTTTCTCCCCGCCCCCCGCCACCCAGGTTACCTGAGCAAGATGCTCTCACATGAACTGGCTCTGGCCCTCCAGGTATACTAACATCAACACAGTAAAAAAAAAAATTAAGACATTTAATATTTATTTAGTGCTGACTGTAAGCTGGGTTCTGCCTATTTTCTAATTCTCAAAACACATGAGAATAATTGGTGCTCAATAAAATTTATATAATTTATCAGAACCACCTAAATCATGCATACCAGAGATAGGTTTGGAGTTATCAGATTCCACAGCCTCATACACATCCAAACCACCATGCTTTCTCCCAGAGAAATAAGACCAGGTCACCCACATGTCCCAGAAGCCAATCAGGGGGAGACTTCCTGGGAGGCTTAACACTGTAGAGGCCAAGGGGGCTCGGGTGTGGGAGGAACCGCCCTCCCCACCCCAAATCATTAAGGAGCTAGTAGATGAGTCTGTAGAGAGAAATAAGTATTAACCCCAAATGTAACAAAGGTTATTTTTCCATTTAAAACCAATTCAACTTTCTTGTAGTTGTTTAATATTACATTGAGTCTTTCTTTTCCTTTTAAAGAGAAATTAATTCAATCTATATTCCTCCAGTTTGTGGATTATTTGTAATTCTTACTTCCCTTTTTTAAATTTCTTTCCTTTTCACATTGGATCAATTTCATGTTTCTAAAAAGAAAAAATAACCAGAAGGGGAAACAAAATTATTTAATAGCAGCAAGGGTTCAATTGTAAAAGTGAGTGGTTGTGAATTTCTGTGATTTTTCTCGAATGGAAATATTTTAAAAATAAACCCCTATTATTACATATAATACTTATTTATATGATTGTTTTCTAAAAATACCAATGCATATTTAGATTTTTAAAAACACATCACTGGAAGATAAAAATGAATGTCACATTTCTTCCCTTTTTTGTGAGAAGATAATCTTAATAATTGGTTTCAATTCAACATAGTAAAGTAACATAAGTGCAGTATTGATAGACAAATTAATTCTTGCTGTAGACAAGATGTTTCTAAATTGTAAATTGTAGAAAATTAATAATCAGTTCCTTGGTTCTTCATTCTACTTTTAGGGACTACTTGGACACAGGAAATTGTAGATTTGATACAGAACAATGGAGACATTGAGAAGAGCAGACGGGCTCCCATTCATCTTCGACAACCTTTCTTGGAGTGGGTAAGAACAACAAACTCTGGTAAGTCTCTAAGATAAAAAATCATAAACTTTACATAAAATTGGGAATTTGGGAGTAGAGACTCTGAAAGTCTACTACACTAAAAAAAATGAAAAACTTCCTTTGGTCCCCAATTCTGAATACTGAATGAAAGTTATCTTTTCTTGGGCAAATCTTGATAGGTCCCTTCACTTAACTTATTTAGCCTTAATACTTAGTAGAGAGGTACCATCTCCCTATTAAATGAGGTGTCAATGAGTTACAAGTGCCAAGGAATGTCTACTTAGTCCACCCCCAACAGATCCCCTGCTTTCACATGTGGGACCTCAGTGCCAAGGCCAAGGTCAAGGACCCTGGCACCAAGGACACCAGTGTTCAAAATAAGAATTCACAAAGTACTTTTTATTATTATTTTTTTTTTATTGATGTCAGAGAGGGAGAGGGAGAGAGAGATAGAAATATCAATGATGAGAGAGAATCACTGATTGGCTGCCTCCTGCACGCCCCCCACTGGGGACCCTGCCCACAACCCGAGCACGTGCCCTTGACTGGAATCGAACCCGGGACCCTTCAGTCCACAGGCTGGCGCTCCATCCACTGAGCCAAACCAGCCAGGGCCACAATGTACTTTTAAAAAAATAAAATTTATTACTCTATTTTTGAGATGTAATTCACATTCCATAAAATTCAGCCTTTTAAAGTTATACTTTTTAGTAGTTTTTAGTATATTCACATGATTGTGCAACCATCACCACTATCTTATTCCAGAACATTAAAACAAAACAAAACAAAACAACAAAACAAAACCCTGTATCCATTAGCAATCATTCTCTACTAGAGGCCCGATGCATGAAGATCCGTGCAAGAATAGGCCTTCCTTCCCCTGGCTGCCAGCACTGGCTTCCCTCCGGTACCCGGGTCCTGGTCCTTCACTCCAGCCAGAGTCGCCTTCTACCTTTGCTCCTGCCCTGCCACCCTCCTGTAGCTCCCTCCACCCCCCGCCAACCCCCCTCATAGCAGGTGTCCGGCTCCGCCCTGGCCGCTCCACGCCTGCACACGTGCGCACTGCCCAGAGGCCCAGAGCAGCCAGGGTGGGGCAGAATGCCTGCGAGCTCGGCCGACACCATCTTTGTCGCATCAATTTGCATATTACCTCCTTATTGGCTGTGGGTGCTGCCATCTTTTGTCATGGAGTGGCGGCCAATTTGCATATTCTGTCTTTCTTAGGTAGGATTTCCCCTTTCCCCAGCCCCTTGCCACCACTAGTCTACTTTTTGTCTGTATATCTTTGCCTTTCCTGGATATTTCGTATAAATGGAACCACATAATACATAGCCTTTTGTGTCTAGACTCTTTTAGTTAGCATGTTTTCAAGGTCATCATGTTGTACCATATATCAGTATTTATTCCTTTTTGTGGTTAAATAACACTCCATTGTATGGATATACCACATTTTGTTTATCTATTCATTAACTAATGGATATTTGAATTGATTCCACTATTTGGTTATTATGAACTAGAGGCCCGGTGCATGAAATTCGTGCATGGGGGGGGGGGGTCCCCTCATCCCAGCCTGTACCCTCTCCAATCCAGGACCCCTTGGGGGATGTATGACTGCCAGTTTAGGCCTGATCCCGGCAGTCAGACATCCCTCTCACAATGCTGGACCGCTGGCTCCTAATTGCTGACCTGCCTGCCTGCATGGTTGCCCCTAACTGCCCCCCCTGCTGACCTGATCACCCCTCACTGCCTCTGCGTGCCAGCCTGATTACCCCTAACTGCTCCTCTGGCCGGCTTGGTCACCCCTTATTGCCCTCCCTACTGGCCTGGTCACCCCCATCTGCCCCCCTCTGCCAGCCTGGTTGCCCCCAACTGCCCCTCCTGCTAGCCTGGTTGCCCCCAACTGCCCCCCCACCGGCCTAGTCGCCCCTCACTGCCCCCCTTGCCAACCTAATCACCCCCAACTGCCCCCGCTACTGGCCTGGTTGCCCCTAACTGCCCCCCCACCCCGCTGGCCTGGTTGCCTCTTACTGTACCCCCTGCCAGCCTGGTCACCCCCAACTGCCCCCCTGCTGGCCTGGTCACCCCACGCAGCCTGCTATTCATTCATTTGGTCGTCCCTCACTAGCTCCCCTGCCAGTCTGGTCACCCCATGCAGCCTGCTTGTTCAGTCGTTTGGTTGTCCCTCACTAACCCCCCTGCCATCCTGGTTGTAGGCAGCCATCTTGTGAGGGCATGAGGGTTAATTTGCATATTACCTATTTATTGTATAGGATAATGCTGCTATGAACATTCAGTTACAAGTTTTTTGGGTGGACATATGTTTTCAACTCTCTTGTATATATACCTAAGAATTGATTTGCTGGTTTATACAGTAACTCTATGTTTCACTTTTTGAGGAACTGTCTAACTGTATGTATGAGGGTTCCAACATTTATTATTGTCCAGCTCTTTGACCATAGCCATCCTAACTTGAAATGGTATCACTTTATATTTTTATTACCTTAATAAATAATGATGTTGAGCATTTTTTCATGTGCTTATTATTCTTTTTTTTTAATATATATTTTATTGATTTTTTTTTTTTTTTTACAGAGAGGAAGAGAGAGGGATAGAGAGTTAGAAACATCAATGAGAGAGAAACATCGATCAGCTGCCTCTTGCACACCCCCTACTGGGAATGTGCCCGCAACCAAGGTACATGCCCTTGACCGGAATCGAACCTGGGACCCTTGAGTCCGCAGGCCGACGCTCTATCCACTGAGCCAAACCGGTTTCGGCGTGTGCTTATTATTTTTTTTTAAATATATATTTTATTGATTTTTCACAGAGAGTAAGGGAGAGGGATAGAGAGTTAGAAACATTGATGAGAGACAAATATCGATCAGCTGCCTCCTGCACACCCCCCACTGGGGATGTGTCCACAACCAAGGTATATGCCCTTGACCGGAATCAAACCTGGGACCCTTCAGTCCGCAGGCCGACGCTCTATCCACTGAGCCAAACCAGTTAGGGCAATGTGCTTATTATTCTACTAGAAGACTGATGCACGAAATTCGTGCAAGGGACGTGGCCCTCTCAGCCCAGCTGCCTCTCAGCCCCGTGACCCTGCCAACTGGTCATTCTGGAAGGTCTTCCAGAAGGTCTTTCCACCATCGTCTGGTCTAATTAGCATATTAGCTCTTTATTTTATAGAATTTAAAATGTGTGTTTTTTTAAATCTTTATTGTTGAGATTATTACATGCCCCTCTTTTCTACCCCCATAGCTCCCCTCCACCCAGTTACCACCCCACCCCAGGGCCTTGCCACCCTATTGTCGGTGTCCATAGGTAGTGCATACATGCATATAAGTTCTTTGACTATTCTCTTCCTGCACTCCCACACCCCTTTCCCTCTGATAATCGTCAGTCTGTTTCATTTCCATGCCCCTGATTCTATTCCATTCACCAGTTTATTCTGTTCATCAGATTTTTTATTCATTTGACTTTTAGATTCAATTGATAGATATGCATTTATTGTCACTTTGTTGTTGATAATTTTTTATCTTTACTTTTTTCTTCTTCTTCCTCTTCTTAAAGAATACCCTACAGCATTTCATATAATACTGGTTTGGCAGTTAATAACTCCTTTAACTTTTTCTTGTCTGTGAAGCTCTTTATCTGACCTTCAATTCTAAATGATAGCTTTGCTGAGTAGAATAATCTTGGTTGTAAGTTCTTGCTATTCATCACTTTGAATATTTCTTGCCACTCCCTTCTGGCCTGCATAGTTTCTGTTGAAAAATCAGCTGACTCCCTTGTAGGAAACTAACTGTTTTTCGCTTGCTGCTTTTAAGATTCTCTCTTTGTCTTTTGCCCTTGGCATTTGAATTATGATGTATCTTGGTGTGGTCCTCTTTGGATTCCTCTTGTTTGGGGTTCTCTGAGCTTCCTAGACTTGTAAGTCTATTTCTTTCACCAGGTAGGGGAAGTTTTCTGTCATTATTTCTTCAAATAGGTTTTCAATATCTTGCTCTCTCTCTTCTTCTTCTTCTGGCACCCCATAATTTGGATGTTGGTACGCTTGACGTTGTCCCAGAGGCTCCTTACACTATCCTCATATTTTTGGATTCTTTTTTCCTTTTGCTTTTCCGGTTGGGTATTTTTTGCTTATTCATATTTCAAATCTTTGACTTGATTCTTAGGATCCTCTAGTCTACTGTTGAATTTCTGTATATTATTCTTTTTTTGTATATTATTCTTTATTTCAGTCAGTGTATGCTTAATTTCTGACTGGTCCTTTTCCAATTTTTTTTTTTTTTTTTTTTTTGGCATTCTCACTAAGATCCTTGAAGGTCTCACTACATTCCTTGGAGGTTTCTAGAAGATTCTTGAGTAACCTTATAACCGTGGTTTTGAACTCTATATCTGGTAGTTTGCTTTCTTTCATTTCTTTCATTTGTGACACATTTCTTTGTCTTTGCATTTTGGCTGCTTCCCTGTGTTTGTTTCTATATATTGGGTAGCTGCTAAGTCTCCTTGAGTTGATAGAGTAGCCTTGTGTAGTAAGTTCCCTATAGGGCCTAGTGGCTCAGCCTCCCCAATCACCTGAGGTAGACACTCTTGGTGCACCCCTTTGTGGGCTGTGTGCACAGTTTTGTTGTCATTGTGCCTTGATTGCTGTTGGTGTCACTGGGAAGAATTGACCTATAGGCCAATTGGCTGTGAGGACCAGCTGCTACTACAATGGGAGAGCTGCTGTGCAGGAGACACCTTTATGGAGCAGGACTTGCTTCAGTAGGGCTTTGGTGCTCACTGAGTCTGCCCCTTGAGTGTGTCACTTATGGATGTGAAGAATTGTAATCTGGTATGGTCTCACATGACCACTGGGCACACTGTCTCTTGAGTCTCTAGGGAGGTGCAACGTATGCCACTGCATGGGGCCATCCAGCAGGAGCTACAGAGATATCTGCAGATTCCTCCTCTTTGTATTGAGTTTGGAAGTGCTCAGGTGAGGCCCAGCTGTGAAGCAAGGCAGGCTGGTGCTGGTGCCGGCCTTCAGCCTTTTATTGATAGCTTTGGGACTACCTGATTCAGCTGCAGCTTGTTTGACAGGTTTTAGACTGAGAAAGGACAGGCCATTCATATGCAAAAGCTTCTGCACACAACTTGGGTGGGTTGTAAATTGGGTGGGGTGGGGTCTCAGGGAATCACCAGAGTGGAGCAAACAGAAATGGCTGCCAGTTAGCCCTGCATCGGGAGGTCCCAGCACAGGAAACAATGACCTCTGTGAGCTTCTTCATCTGGAAGAAAGCCGCCCCCATGTTCCTGCCCCAATGCCAGACAGTCCAGTTTCTCCCTTTATGTGTCTGGGTCCCCCAGAGCCTTGCCTGGCACTGGAAGTCAGAGAAAGGAGGAGCTTGTAAGTTCAGTTCTCGGTGCCGGCCTTTTAAGAGGAGCAGCTGGGTCTCCAGCAGCCTGTGTGTCACTCAGCCCCAATCCGCACTGGTTTTTACAGTCCGTAGTTCTTACTGCCCCTAGGGACTTCTTTCCCCAGCTCTGGAACCCTGGGCTGGGGGTCTGGTGTGGAGCTGGGACCCTCGCTCCTCCTAGCAGCCTCCACAGAGGCAATCTCCTTCCCGTTTAAAAAAGTGGCACACCCGGGTTCCGGACCTGCTTGTTCCCGCGCCTCCACACCTCCTACCAGTCTCAGTGTGCTTTCTTCTTTACCTCTCTAGTTGCAGTACTTCCACTCAGCCTACTTTCCCATGGTTCTGGTTTATAGTTGTTGTGTGTTTTAGTTGTAATTTTGATGTGGTTATGGAAGGCAGCAAGTACAGGCATTTACCTATGCCGCTATCTTGGTTATTCTCCCACAATGCACTTTTAATGGAAAAATAATAAATGGTATAGCCACAGCTAAGATTTTTATAGCACTTACCACATGCCAGGCATTATTCTAAACACTTTCCATGTAGTGTTTTAGTCTTCACAACACACTGTGAGATAGTTGCTATTTTATACTAATGTAAAATATGAAGAAATTGAAACACAGAGGTCATGATTTGCTCAAGGTTCATAACTAATAGGTAACTAAGCCAAGATTTGAATTCAAGAATTCCATTTCTAAAGTCATGTTATTAACATATATGTAATCTCCTGTATGGACTACTCCAAATTTATGTATCTGAGATATAGGATGGAGTTAAATAGACTCTGATGAAACTTGGTCATCCTATATAGTATAATAAAAGGGCAATATGCAAATTGACCCCAACAGCAGAACAACCAGGAACAACTGGTTGCTATGATGCGCACTGACCACCAGGGGGCAGACGCTCAATGCAGGAGCTGCCCCCTGGTGGTCAGTGCGCTCCCACAGGGGGAGCTCCACTCAGTCACAAGCTGGGCTGACAGCTGCGAGTGCAGTGGCAATGGCGGGAACCTCTCCCACCTCCTCTGCAGCCACCTCCTCTGCAGTGCTAAGGAAGTCGGATTGCAGCTTAGGTCTGCTCCCTGGGGTCCCGGACTGCGTGAGGGCACAGGCCGGGCTGAGGGAGCCCCCCCGCCCCAGTGCACGAATTTTTGTGCACTGGGCCTCTAGTCTATACATATATATAAAAGCCTAAGCGACCGGTCGACCAGTAGCTATGATGTGCACTGACCACCAGGGGGCAGATGCTTAATGCTGGAGCTACCGGTCGACCAGTAGCTATGATGTGCACTGACCACCAGGGGGCAGGTGCTTAATCCTGGTGGTCAGTGTGCTCCCCCAGCGGGAGTGCCACTCAGTCAGAAGCTGGGCTCATGGCTGGCGAGCACAACTGCAGTGGCATGAGCCTCTCCTGCCTCTGGCAGTGCTACTGAGCGGCGGCAGCAGGCATTGCCTGCCACTTTGTGCACTGCTACATCCCTCGGGGGATGTCAGACTTCCAGTATCTCCTGAGGGGTCACAGATTGTGAGAGGGTGCAGGCCAGGATGAGGGACCCCACCAGTGCACAAATCCATGCACTGGACCTCTAGTCTTTAATAATATTGTTTCTACCAGAATCTATTCTTTTTTTTTTCTCAATTTTTTTCATTGATTAAGGTATTACAGGTGTCCATATCTCCCCATTTCCCCCTTCCCACTCCCATACATGCCCTCACCACCAAGTGTCTTGTGTCCATTAGTTATGCTTATATGCAAATATACAAGTCCTTCGGTTGATCTCTTACCTCCCCCTTCCCCCCACACCCTGCAGCCTTCCCGCTATAATTTTTTAATATATTTTATTGATTTTTTGCAGAGAGGAAGGGAGAAGGCTAGAGAGTCAGACACATCGATGAGAGAGAAACATCTATCAGCTGCCTCCTGCACACTCCCTACTGGGTATGTGTCCACAACCAAGGTACATGCCCTTGACTGGAATCAAACCCGGGACCCCTGAGTCTGCAGGCCAATGCTCTATCCACTGAGCCAAACCGACTAGGGCCTTCCCGCTGTAATTTGACAGTCTGTTCGATGCTTCTCTGCCTTTGTATTTATCATTTTGTTCATCAGGTTATAATGTTCTTTATTTTCCATAAATGATTGAGATCATGTGTTATTTTTCTTTCACTGACTGGCTTATTTCACTTAGCATAATGATCTCCAGTTCCATCCATGCTGCTGCAAATGGTAAGAATTCCTTCTTTTTATAGCAGCGAAGTATTCCATTGTGTAGATGTACCATAGTTTTCTAATCCACTCATCTGCAGATGGGCATTGAGGCTGTTTCCAAATCTTAGCTATGGTGAATTGTGCTGCTATGAATATAGGGGTGCATATATCCTTTCTGATTGGTGTTTCTAGTTTCTTGGGATATATTCCTAGAAGTGGGATCACTGGGTCAAATGGGAGTTCCATTTTTAGCTTTTTGAGGAAACTCCATACTGTTCTGCACAGTGGCTGCACCAGTCTGCATTCCCACCAGCAGTGCACGAGGGTTCCTTTTTCTCTGCATCCTCGCCAACACTTGTCGTTTGTTGATTTGTTTGATAGCCATTCTGACAGGTGTGAGATGGTACCGCATTGTTGTTTTGATTTGCATCTCTCGGATGATTAGTGATGTTGAGCATGTTTTCATATGTCTCTTGGCCTTCCTTCTGTCTTCTTTCAAAAAGTATCTATTTAGGTCCGTTGCCCATTTTTTGATTGGGTTGTTTATCTTCCTTTTGTTAAGTTGTATGAGTTCCCTGTAAATGTTGGAGATTACACCCTTATCAGTGATAACATTGGCAAATATGTTCTCCCAAGCAGTGGGCTTTCTTGTTGTTTGTTGATGGTTTCTTTTGCTGTGCAGAAGTTTTTATTTTGATGTAGTCCCATTTGTTTATTTTCTCTTTAGTTTCTATTGCCCTAGGAGCTGTATAGGTGAAGATATTGCTTTGGCACATGTCTGAGATTTTGCTGCCTGTGTATTCCTCTAGTATTTTTATGGTTTCCCATCTTACATTTAAGTCCTTTATCCATTTTGAGTTTATTTTTGTGTATGGTGTAAGTTGGTGGTCTACTTTCATTTTTTTGCATGTATCTGTCTAACTTTCCCAACACCATTTATTGAAGAGACTGTCTTGACTCCATTGTATGTTCTTGCCTCCTTTGTTAAATATTAATTGAGGATAGTGTTTTGGGTCAATTTCTGGGTTCTCTATTCTATTCCATGGATCTATATGTCTGTTCTTGTGCCAGTACCAGGCTGTTTTGAGAACAGTGGCTTTGTAATACAGCTTGATATCTGGTATTGACATCCCTCCTAAGTTGCTCTTCTTTCTCAGGATTGCTGCAGCTATTCGGGGTCTTTTTTTATTCCAGATGAATTTTTGGAGAGTTCGTTCTAGGTCTGTGAAATATGCCGTTGGTATTTTAATGGGGAGTACATTGAATCTAGAGATTGCTTTGGGTAGTTATGGACATTTTTTTTTATTTTTAGGAAATCTTTATTCTTCAGATTATTACAAATGTTCCTCTTTTTTCTCACCATAGTTCCCCTCCACCCAATTACCCCCCGCCCTGCCCCATGCCCTTACCCCCTGCCACTGTCCTCATCCATAGGTGTAAGATTTTTGTCCAATCTCTTCCCTCACCCTTCACACCACTTCCCCTTGGGAATTGTCAGTCCACTCCCTTTCTATGCCCCTGATTCTATTATATTGACCAGTTTATTCTGTTCATCAGATTTTTTATTCACTTGATTTTTAGATTCACTTGTTGATAGATATGTATTTGTTGTTCATAATTTTTATCTTTACCTTTTTCTTCTTCTTCCTCTTCTTAAAGAATATCGTTCAGCATTTCATATAATACTGGTTTGGTGGTGATGAACTCCTTTAGCTTTTTCTTGTCTGTGAAGCTCTTTATCTGACTTTCAATTCTAAATGATAGCTTTGCTGGGTAGAGTAATCTTGGTTGTAGGTTCTTGCTATTCATCACTTTGAATATTTCTTGCCACTCCCTTCTGGCCTGCATAGTTTCTGTTGAGAAATCAGCTGACAGTCATATGGGTGCTCCCTTGTAGGAAACTAACTGTTTTTCTCTTGCTGCTTTTAAGATTCTCTCTTTGTTTTTTGCCCTTGGCATTTGAATTATGATGTGTCTTGGTGTGGTCCTCTTTGGATTCCTCTTGTTTGGGGTTCTGTGCGCTTCCTGGACTTGTAAGTCTATTTCTTTCACCAGGTAGGGGAAGTTTTTTGTCATTATTTCTTCAAATAGGTTTTCAATATCTTGCTCACTCTCTTCTTCTGGCACCCCCATAATTCAGATGTTGGTATGCTTGAAGTTGTCCCAGAGGCTCCTTACACTATCTTCATATTTTTGGATTCTTTTTCTTTTTGTTTTTCTGGTTGGGTGTTTTTTGCTTCCTCATATTTCAAATCTTTGGTTTGATTCTTGGCATCCTCTAGTCTACTGTTGAATTTCTGTATATTATTCTTTATTTCAGACATTGTATGCTTAATTTCTGACTGGTCCTTTTCCATTTTTTTGGCATTCTCACTAAGATCCTTGATGGACTCATTAAGTTTCTCAAAGGTTTCTAGAAGATTCTTAAGTAACCTTATAACTGTGGTTTTGAACTCTATCTATATCCAGTAGTTTGCTTTCCTCCAATTCTTTCATTTGTGACATGTTTCTTTGTCTCCGCATTTTGGCTGCTTCCCTGTATTGATGGAGTGGCTTTGTGTGGTAGGTCACCTATAGGGCCCAGTGGCTCAGCGTCCCCAATCACCTGAGGTGGACACTCTTGGTGCACCCCTTTGTGGGCTGGGTGCACAGTCTTGTTGTAGTTAAGCCTTGATTGCTGTTAGTGTCACTGGGAGGAATTGACCTCCAGGCCAATTGGCTGTGAGAACCTGCTGTATCTATAATGGAAGAACTGCTGTGCTGGAGACACCCTTATGGGGCCGGACTTGCTTCAGTGGGGCTTTGGTGCTCACTGAGTCTGCCTCTTGAGTGTGTCACTAATGGATGTGAGGAGTTGAAATCTGGTATTGTCTCACACTGACCACTAGGTACACTGGCTCCTGGGTCTCCAAGGAAGTGCAAGTCAGCTACTGCCTGAGGCCACCCAGCAGGAGCTACAGGGAGATCTGCAGATTTCTCCTCTTTACTTGGGGTTTGGAAGTTTTGGAGCTGTCTGACCCAGCTGCAGTTTGTTAGATTAAGCTGTGAAAGGGCAGGCCAGTCATATGCAAAAGCTGCTGTGCACAGTTTGGGTGGGTTTGTAAATTGGGTGGGGCGGGGTCTCAGGGAATCACCAGGGTATAGCGAACAGCGATGGCTGCCAGTCAGCCATGTCTGTGTCTCCGCATCTCCGTGCCCCGTGCCCCAGCACAGTAAGTAAACAATGATTCCTGCGAACACCACTGCAAGAAAGCCACCCTCACTTTCTTGCCTGATGTCAGACAGTCCAACTTCTCCACGTATGAGTCTGGGTCCCCAGAGTTTCGCAGGAAACTGGGAGTCCTGAGCAGTCCAGAGCTTGTATCCCCTTCCCGATTGAAAAAAACAGTGCACCCAGTTGCTAGCCCAATTCGCACGCTTCCATACCTCTGCTTTTCCGCTCCTCTGCACATCCTACCCGGTCTCAATGCACTTTTTTCTTTCCTTCTAGTTGTAGAACTTCTACTCAGCCAGCTTTCCCGTGGTTCTGGGTGATAGTTGTTTTGTCTTTTAGTTGTAGTTTTGGTGTAGTTGTGAGAGGTAGCACGTACAGGTGTATACCTTATGCAGCCATCTTGGTATCTCCAATATGGACATTTTAATGATGTTGATTCTATCAATCCATGAACACGGTATGCTCTTCCATCTATTTATGTCTTCCTCTCTCTCTTTTTTCAATGTCCTGTAGTTTTCTGAGTAGAGGTTTTTTACCTCCTTAGTTAAGTTTATTCCTAGGTATCTTAATTTTTTTGGTGTGATGATAAATGGGATTGTTTTCTTAGTCTCTCTTTCTGTAAGTTCACTGTTAGTGTATAGAAATGCCATAGATTTCTTGGCGTTAATTTTGTATTCTGCTACATTGCCAAATTCATTTATTAAGTGTAATAATTTTTTGATGGAGTCTAGGGTTTTCTATGTACAGTATCATGTCATCTGTGAATAATGACAGTTTTACTTCTTCTTTTCCAATTTGGATGCCCTTTATTTCTTCCTCTTGTCTGACTCATGTGGCTAACACTTCCAGTACTATGTTGAACAGGAGTGGTGAAAGCAGGCATCCCTGTCTTGTTCCTGTTCTTAGTGGAAATGGTTTTAGTTTTTGCCCATTGAGTATGATGTTGGCTGTAGGTTGTCATATAAGGCTTTTATTATGTTGAGGTATGATCCCTCTATTCCCACTTTGCTGAGCATTTTTATCAGAAAAGGGTGTTGGATTTTGTCAAATGCCTTTTCTGCATCAGTTGATATGATTATGTGATTTTTGTCTCTCACTTTGTTTATGTGATGTATCACATTTATTGATTTGCAGATATTGTATCAGCCTTGCATTCCTGAAATAAATCCCACTTGGTCATGGTGTATGATCTTTCTAATGTAATGCTGGATCCAGTTTGCTAGAATTTTGTTGAGGATTTTAGCGTCTATGTTCATGAGGGATATTGGTTTGTAATTCTCTTTCTTTGGGGTGTCTTTATTTGGTTTTGGGATTAGGGTAATGCTGGATTCATAGAAAGTGTTTGGAAGTGTGCCTTCCTCTTGAATTTTTTGGAATAGTCTGAGAAGGATTAGTTTTAGTTCTTCTTTGAATGTTTGGTAAAACTCCCCTGTGAAGCCATCTAGTCCAGGGCTTTTGTTTGCTGGAAGCTTTTTGATTACTGTTTCAGTTTCATCAGTAGTTATCAGCCTATTCAGGTTTTTTGAATCTTCCTGGTTGAGTTTTGGAAGCTTGTATTTTTTTAGGAATGTGTCCATTTCATCGAGGTTGTCCAGTTTGTTGGAGTAGAGTTCTTCATAATATTTTTTTTATAATCCTTTGTATATCTGTGGGGTCAGTTGTTACATCACCTCTTTCATTTCTAATTTTGTTTATTTGGGCTCTCTCTCTTTGTTTCTTGGTGAGTCTGGCTAGAGGGTCATCCATCTTGTTTAACCTTTCAAAGAACCAGCTCTTGGTTTCATTGATCTTATGTATTTTTTTTTTTTTTTTTTTGTTTTGGTCTTTATGTCACTTATTTCTGCTCTGATCTTTATTATCTCCTTCCTTCTGGCTACTGTAGGCTTTTCTTGTTGCTCTCTTTCTAGTTCTTTAAGTTGCAAGGTTAGATAATTTATTACCATTTTTTCTTGTTTTTTGAGGTAGGCCTGTAGAGCTATGAACTTCCCTCTCAGGACTGTTTTTATTGTGTCCCATAGATTTTTGGATAGTGGGGTTTTCATTGTCATTTGCTTCCAGGATGCTTTTAATTTCTTCTTTGATCTCTTTGGTAACCCAATCCTTGTTTAATAGCAGGCTATTTAGCCTCCAAGTGTTTGATTTTTTTTTCATTGTTTTTATTGTAGTTGATTTCTAATTTTATGCCATTATGGTCTGAGAAGATGCTTGTTACGTTTTCTATCTCCTTGAATTTGAAGAGACTTTGGCTGTGTCCTATTATGTGGTCTATCTTTGAAAATGTTCCGTGTGCACTGGAGAAGAATGTATATTCTGTAGCTTTGGGGTGAAATGTTCTAAAGATGTCAATTAAGTCCATCTGATCTAGTGAGTCATTTAGGATTTCTGTTTCTTTGCTGATTTTTTGTTTTGATGACTTATCCAGTGGTGTCAGTGGGGTATTAAAGTCCCCTACTATGACTGTATTGCTATCGATCTCTCCCTTGATATCTTCCAGAAGTTTTTTTATGTATTTGGGTGCTCTTGTATTGGGTGCATATATGTTTACCAGAGTTATATCTTCTTGTTGAATTGCTCCATTTAGTATTATGAAGTGGCCTTCCTTATCTCTTGTTATGGCCTTTACTTTGAAGTCTATTTTATCAGATGTAAGTATCTCAACCCCAGCTTTTTTCTCATTTCCATTTGCCTGAAAAATGTTTTTCTATCCCTTCACTCTCAGTCTGTGTGAATCCTTTGTTCTGAGGTGTGTCTCTTGCAGACAGCAAATATATGGGTCATGTTTTCTTATCCATTCAGCTACCCTATGTCTTTTGATTGGTGCATTTAATCCATTTACATTTAATATTATTATTGATAAGTACTTGTTTGTTGTCATATTTATTCTCAATGTTTGTGTTTCTTCTTGCCTTTCTCTTTCTTCTTTTTATAGCAGTCCCTTTAGCATTTCTTCCATTGCTGTCTTGGTAGTGATAAACTCCCTTAGCCCTTTTTGTCTGTGAAGCTCCTGATTCCACCTTCAATTTTGAATGATAGCCTTGCTGGGTATAATATTCTTGGGTTCAGTTCCTTGCTTTGCATCACTTTGTATATTTCATTCCATTCCTTCTGGCCTGGAGTGTTGCTGTTAAGAAATCCGTTGATATTCTAATAGGAGATCCCTTGTAGGTAACTTTCTGTCTCTCTCTGGCAGCCTTTAAGATTCTTACTTTGTCGTTGGTGATTTAATTATGATGTGTCTTAGTGTTGGTCTTTTGGAGTTCATCTTGTTTGGGACTCTAGGTGCTTCTTGGACTTGCGTGTGTGTGTTTTTTTTTCTTGCCAATATCAGGGAAGTTTTCTGTCATTATTTTTTCAAACAGGTTTTCTATTCCTTGCTTCTCTTTGTCTCCTTCTGGTACCCCTATTATGCGAATGTTGTTTCGTTTTGTGTTGTCCCAAAGCTCCCTTAGGCTTTCCTCTTTCTTTTTAAGTCTTCTTTCCAGTTGCTGCTGTATTTGTGTGTTTTTTCCTACCTTGTCTTCTAATTCGCTGATATGGTCCTCAGCCTCTTCTAGTCTACTGCTTAAGCCTTCCATTGTGTTCTTTATTGCAGCTATGTTGTTCTTCATCTCCTCTTGGTTCCTTTTCATGTTGGTGACATTCTCATTCAGCTTCTTATAATTCTCATTGAGTTGTGTGTATTTGTCATTGAGTTTTGTGTATTTGTCATCCAGCTGTTTAAACATCCTTATAACCATTACTCTGAATTCTGTCTCTGATATGCTGCTAGCCTCAATTTCATTTAACTCCCTTTCTGGTGATTCCTCTTTTTCTTTCTTTTGGGGATTGCTTTTTTGTCTTCCCATGTTTTGCTGTAATGTTTTAATTGTAGACCTGATTGCTTTGCTACCCAGGTTCTTTTGGGGATGGTGCTACTGGTGTTATCTCTCAGGTCTCCTGGGCTTGGTAATCTAGTGAAGCTCCCTACTTGAGCTATTTGGGTTCTCTTGAAGTAATCCTGCGAGCTGGAAAGGAGTAACTGTGGTGCCCAGAAGTCAGCAGCCATGAAGAGGGGTGTCCCAATTTTTGCTGTCTTGTGCCCTTGATTGAAATCACATGTGTCCAGTGGGGACTCATAGTGGCACCCAGGAACTGTCTGTTGGGATGATGGGGTTCAGGGGGTCTGAACTATGGAAAGGCGTGACTGTGGTGTCCAGAGTTCTGTAGTTGTGGGGTGGGCAGACTCAGATTTTGCTGCTGAACCTGTGGTGGACAGGCATGTGCTTCCAGTGGCGGCTCACAGGGGCACCCGTGGTGCATTTGCCAGCGAGGGGCACTGAAGCACTCTGAAGGGCCCCGGCACTAAAGCTGTGTAATTGAGGCATCTGTGGGCAGATATCCAGAATGAGTGAACTCAGAATTTCTACTGCCGGGGGGAGTGCGTTCCTGTTTGTCCAAGATCACACCCAGCGAGAGCTCACAGTGGCCCCCACGAGCGCCCTGTGAATAGATGGGCTCAGGGTGCCTACCCTTTGGAAATGTGCAACTGTGGTGGTGCATTTGCCGGCCCTCATTCACTCACTTCCTCTCCCTCACCTCCGTCCTGCCAGCCGCCATCTTATCTGTCCCAGAATCTATTCTTATTTAATCTAAAACAACTGACTTATGAACTCATCTTTGAAAAGTGAATTAACAAATTAATGATCATTGTTTTATCTTTTTTGTTTTTTGAATTAGCCTAACATGTGCTATGTTTTCAAATGAGTCAAACCAGGGTCATTGATGAAAAGTGGCAAAAGTGAGGGTTATAAATACCTGGGGACCAATTTTGAAAAGTATTCTAGGTCACACTAAGTAATTTGGGTTTGATCTTAGAGGCTATCTGTAGACACATCTTTGGAAGTCCTCAACAACTCTACAATAATTTCTTGATTATTTTATTTGAATAGTAACTTTAAAATATAATGTAGGCATGCTCTGGATGATCTATGACCAATGTCCTCATTTGTATCTCTGTCAACAACCCCTAATGCTGAGCAATACTGCTGTGGTTAGTGAAGGTTAATGAGATGAGAAACAGATAGGGGGACTCAATCTATATATATAAAAGCCTAAGCAACCGTTATGACCGAACGACCGGAACGACCAGTTGCTATGATGTGCACTGATCACCAGGGGCCAGATGCTCAATGTAGGGGCTGCTCCCTGGTGGTCAGTGTGCTCCCACAGCCAACCTCCCGTGGCCCCTCCCCCAGGCCAGCTGGCCCTCATTGGCCCCCAGTGCTAAACCATTCATACAGACATGCTTCTGGGTCAGGATTGCATACATAGCAGAGCAGCTTCCTCCTTGCAATCTATTGAAAGTCAGCCCTTGACATTAGGGTTTGTCTTGCTCCTGTCCTCTCCCATCCCTGGGGGCCACCCACCCACCACAGTGGTAGTGTGGGGGAGGCAGGAAACTGTGCAGTGCTCAGGGCAGTGGTGTCAGCGTCCAACATTCATTCCTTCTGCACCCGGCCCGGTGACTGTCACCTCCTCTCCAGACCCTGCCGGGGCCTTTGGGCCTGGGCTCAGACAGGGAACCGGGGGTGGGTGGCAGTGGATGTGGCCCCCTTCCCCTGGAGGCCAATGGCTGGCTCCCTACTTGGGGCCAACGGCCAACCTCCCTTGGTCTCTCCTCCCTCCACCTCCAACCGCCGTGCATGAATTCATGCACCAGGCCTCTCATAATAAATAGGACACCAAGTGAAGGCCAATGTATCAAAGATTTTAACATACAAAATGAAACACAATGTACTAAGTACTAAAAGAAAACAGGGAAGAATGCTCTTATCATCTAAGAGTGGCGAGAGGCTAAACATGACATCAAACCCAAAAGTCACAATTGAAAAAAATGATACAATCAATTGCATAAGAAATAACAATTTTTTAAAAAGTAAATAATAAGCCAGTATAATTTTTCAGGAATTGACCAGGCTAATGCAATGCCTTCCCCGAGGACACTGAAAACTCATCTTCCTGTGCAACTACTACCTCCATCCTTCTGGGAGAAAAACTGTAAGGTAAGTTTGAAGCAGAAAATAGTCAGAGATAAATATTCCTCGTAAGAATATTGTGTTAGAACAATGGTCCAGTCATCCCCATGTTGTATCTACCAGGAGCACCAAGAAATCAATCATGAGACCTGCAATTATCTTCCATGTTCTTCATCTCTCATAGATAAGGATGGGCTTAGTTTACACCTACATGGAGAAGAGGGAGAGGACCAACATCTATTAGCTTTCTTTCTGAGCATCCTCAGCCCCTCAATAATGCCATAAAGGGGAGTAAAGATGACCACACACAGCTCATAGATGTCACACAACTTGTCCAATGATAATCACCTGGAAGATAGAAGTGATGGGCTGCAAATACAGGTCTTCCTGACCTAACAACCCATGATCTTTTCACTACTCTATGCTGCCTACTCTATGCCTCCTACAACCACAACGTTCTTCTTAAACTTATACTCTGTTGGCCTGCTCCTAGCCTTGAGGTAATGAGCATTTATTTAAGCTATCAGATTTCATTGGTGGAATCTTACAAACCAAGAGATCCACTATCTTCTCACTTTATTTCACTTGTAGCTAAATTGCCTCTTTCAAGCATCTAAGGGTGCCTACAACTTCTAAACATTCTGAGACCTGATATAAAACCAAATAATTTTATCAAATTTTTGTAAACATAAAAATTATTTTATATATTGAAGTCTATATAGGTACAAATTGATTTTCATATACATCTTATTATTTTTCAATTACAGTTTACATACAATATTATATTAGTTTCAGGTGTGTAACATAGTAATTAGAATTTATGTAACTTACAAAGTCATCACTCAGATAAGTCTAGTACCCATCTAACACCACATAATTGTTACAATATTATTGATTATAATCCCTATGCTATACTTTATATCCCCACTAGAGGCCCGGAGCATGAAAATTCATGCACTGGAGGGGCGGGGGGTCCCTCAGCCTGGCCTGCCCCCTCTTACAGTCTGGGAGCCCTCGGGGGCAGGAGGCGACCTTGCAATCAGGGAAAGGCGATGCCCCATCACACCTCTGCTGCTGCCACTGCTGGCAGTGCAAGCCTCAGCCAGCCCTAGTTACCTGAGCCTCAGACAGCCCTGGGCTGCTGGGCAGCCACCATCCGAGGTTTGCCTGCGCCTTGAACATTGGCTGGGCAGCCACCATCTGAGGCTTGCCTGTGCCTCAGGCCAGCCCTGGGTGGCTGGGGGGCTTAGGGCAGGGCCAGCCGCACCGTGCGCCTGCCGCCCCCCCAGCTGGGCTGAAAGGACCGTGGGACTCTGGCGGGGTTGAGGGGACTGGTCGTTGCCATCTGTGGCTATAGGTGCTGCCACCTTTGTGATGGTGTGACGGTCAATTTTAATATTTCCTCTTTATTAGATAGGATTACTTTTTTTAAAAAAGCAGGCTAAGGACATGATCTATTTTAGGTTTCTCAGAGATTCAGCTAGCAGCTGTGACAGAGCAGACAGCAGTGGGACAAGGGGAGGAATGGATGGACTCTCCATATATTTTGAAAGTAGAGCTGAAAGAAGTTGCTGTCAGACAGGCTATGGGTGTGAGAGTCTGAAAGGAGTCTGGGATGAGTTGAAGAATTTTGGCTGAGGCGCTGAATGGATTGGGGTGAACTGAAGTGGGAAGAGCACAGAACAGCAGGTCTTCTGTCCTAGTTGCTCAGGGGAGACCTGGGCCTCAGCCATGCCTGGGGATGAGAAGACTGACTCACAGGAAATACACTGTAATCGAGATCAGTATGATTTTTGTGGCGAAGGATATTAGAGAAAGACCTTTGAGATGTTTATTTTGCTTTCTTCCCACTGCTCATCCTGTTATTTGGATCCCACAACCACTTCTTCTGATGGGGGAAGTCCTGTGCCCCCTCACCTCCATTCCCAGAGCTGCAGCCCACACCCATCTTGCCTGTCTTCTCTATAACAGTGGACAATGCACTTACCAGAGGGGGAAAAAGCCCATGACTGTTTTTATAACTGGCAATTTGTCATATATCATGAGTTGCTCCCTAAAGATCTCATTATAACTTGTTCAGAGCCCCAAGAAACCATTTGCTGACTTGTAGTCTAAAGAAGTACTTACCTACAGAGAATCTGCTGATGTGCTCTTGGCAATTAGCCAAAGGAGTCATTGGCCTTCCCTCTCCATGCAATAGTTCTGTGCCTTTTAACAGTCTTGTCAAGAGCCACACCTTATACCATCCCTGGGTGTATCCAGAGCCTTAATCACTCTATCTTGCATATCTTTTTCTGTAGATCTGGGTCCAGGGGGGGAAATGACTAAAGACCAATGTCAATATATTGGTAGTGTAGAAAGAACCAGAGCTGAGTTGAGGATAACAGTAAAACACCATAAGAACTAGGTAAGGTGTTCTGAGGACAGAAAGGTGAGAGTACTTCATTCCTTGACAAGGAGGGTTGGCAAGGGTGACAGAGGAGAGGATCATGAGAAGTAAATAGGAAATTGCCAAGTGATGAGAGATGAGAGAGCATTCCAATTTACCAGATGGGTAGGAGCCATGACTCTTGTACTTAAAAGGTACATTTAAGGCCAGAAATGAAGCCTGAAAGGTTGGAATCATAAGTGAAGGACCTTGTTGCCATACTAAATGTTTGGACCGTATAGGCTACTTGGGTCACATAGAAGAATTTGAACAAGAAAGTGAATGAGCCCATTTACATTTTAGAAAGATGCCATGGGGACATGCTAATGTGGAGGGGCAAAAAGAACTGGGTGCCCTAGCCAGTTTGGCTCAGTGGATAGAACATTGGACTGTAGACCAAAGGGTCCTAGGTTCAATTCCGATCAAGGGCATGTACCTAGTTGCAGGCTCCTCCCCGGCCCTGGCTTTGGTTGGGGTGCATGCAGGAGGCATCCAATCAATGTGTTTCTCTCAAATCGATATTTCTTTCTGTCTCGCCCTCTTCCTTTCACTCTCTCTAAAAATTAATGGGAAAATATCCTCTAGTGAGGAGAAGGAAGGAAGGAAGGAAAAAAGGAAGGAAGGAAGGAAGGAAGGAAGGAAGGAAGGAAGGAAGGAAGGAAGGAAGGAAGGAAGGAAGGAAGAAAGAAAGAAAGAAAGAAAGAAAGAAAGAAAGAAAGAAAGAAAGAAAGAAAGAAAGAAAGAAAGAAAGAAAGGAAGGAAGGAAGAAAGAAGAAAGAAAGAAAGAAAGAAAAAGAAACTGGGGTAAGACTGAATGAATGTCAATGAGGAGATGGTGGCAATAGTCCAGAAAAGGAATTAGGAAGACTTGAATTAGGATGAAGAGGTTAAAGGGAGTCAAATACATGATGACAGAGACTAGACTTTGGGTGATGAGCACACAATGGAGTATACAGATGACGTATTATAGAACTGTATACCTGAAACTTATATAACGTTATTAACCAATGTTACCCCAATAAATTTAATTTTAAAAATTAAATATGGGCAGTAAGGAGATGAACTGCAAATGTAAAGAAAAGACAGAATCTATGTACTTGGTCAAGGATTGGCTTGGAAGAGTTTAAAAAAGAAGCATCTAGTATGATTTTGTGATTTTAATTGTTTGGTAGTGGTACCATTAAAGAAAAAAGTGAATGAAGGAGGAAGAGTAAGTTTATATGACTATGAATTTAATTTTGAGCCCATTAAGTCTGAAATGCCTGAAAGGCATTCAGGTATAGATATAAAAGCATGTAGCTTAGGAGAGTGGTATGTGTTGGGAACAAATCTGTCATAAATATATGAAATTTAGAACAACAGAAGAAGGTGGCAAAAAAGGTGAACAAAATGAGAATAAACATAGGCCTCAAACAGAGCTCTAAAAACCCCCCAACATTTAAATTAAAGGTTTTTAAGTTTCAGTGATCACAGACCCTACTGAGAATCTGAAATAAGTCATGTCTTCACTTCTGTCAAAGTACACACCTATACCACATTTTGCTTGCTACTTAAAGGAGAGGCACAGTCCTCTTGATGTCCATCGGTGTAAGACCTCCCGGTTTAAGAGAGGAATGGCAGAATAAGACACACTGGAAACAATGGCCACAAGATTAGAGAACTGAAAAGCAGTGCTACTGCGGAAGGAGTGACCAAAAGGAAGTTAGAAGCTGGCTTAGAGACAGATCACACAGGGCCTATACATCAGGTTGAGAATTTTTACTTAATTCTAAGAGCAATGAACAGATATTGAAGTTTTACACAAGGGAGCCACTTGATCAGATTTTCATATTTACAAGTTCATACTGGCTGATGGGAAGATGAGTGGAAGAGAACAAAAATGTATTTGTGGCCTTTAGAACTTGGTCTGTGAACACAGACAGGTGTTATGCACGTTAAATGCTCAATTTCTAAATCTTTTTTCATGTACATTTTGTTTCTTCCATTTCTTCTGACCACTTTAGATAATTTATGTGGCAAGGAATGTCAAGGACAACATGGTGTCCTACTACTATTTTCAAAAGATGAACAAAGGACTCCCAGACCCAGGAAGCTGGGATCAGTACTTTGAAACATTCCTGTCAGGCAAAGGTAAGCCAAATGGAAGGAACCAGTCTTACCCATGTCTGCAGAGGATAAAGTTTCCTCATAAAATTCTTCTTTCTATAAAATTCTCTCCATAAAATTCACTCACAGAAGAAACACTGATTACAGGGGGTGGAAGATAAGAGGCAACATTCCTGAGAGATGTGGCATAGCTCTGGTTACTTGTCACTGGTGGTCAGTGTATCTGTGTCCAAGGACAATATGTCCACTTAATAAAGCCAAAACTGTACTGTAGGGAAAGCAGCTATAATAAAAGTTGGTTCCAACTCTAAACCTATACTAAATGGTTTACATGCATTTGCTTGTTTAATCTTTACAGTAATAATATCCATAATTCACAGGTGGTGAAATTGAGACTGAGTTTACAGAACTGATGATTACCCTGTTAGCAAGAGTAGGGAATAGAATTTGAACATAGGCAAGCCTAGTTAAGCTCAAATCCTGTGTATTTGGCTGCCATGTTAAAGTCTTCCCAATTACCTACATGTTCAACTGGAGAGAAAGGTTTTGTGTATGATCAAGTTTTCTAACCATGACCATCATGAGTTGGTAACATGGTGGCCCATGGTGCTTCGAAGTAACAAACTACATGTGCAGAAATGTATGGCCTTGCAATCATGCTTCCAGTGTCAAAACTAAGTTACCACAAGATTCTTGATTTTTTCTAAATCTCAAATACTATTAGACCATTTAATACATCAGTCCTGCCCTAACCAGTTTGGCTCCGTGGATAGAGCGTCAGCCTATGGACTGAAGAGTCCCAGGTTCGATTCCGGTCAAGGGCAAGTACCTTGGTTGCAGGCACATCCCCAGTAGGGTGTGTGCAAGAGGCAGCTGATCGATGTTTCTCTTTCATCGATGTTTCTAACTCTCTATCCCTCTCCCATCCTCTCTGTAAAAAATCAATAAAATATATTTAAAAAAAATATATCAGTCCTTCTCCTGAAGACCATTAAAAAGTGATTAAATTGCCCTAGCCGGTTTGGCTCAGTGGATAGAGCAGGAAGCCTGCGGACTGAAGGGTCCCAGGTTTGATTCTAGTCAAGGGCACATGCCCAGGTTGCAGGCTCGATCCTCAGTAGTGGGTGTGCAGGAGGCAGCCAATCAATGATTCTCTCTCATCATTGATGTTTCTATCTCTCCCTCTCCCTTCCTCTCTGAAATCAATTATATATATATATATATATATATATATATATATATATATATATATATATATATTTTAAGTGATTAAATTATTGAAACTGGGTAATGGGTCATGGACAGTCATTATACTATCGCCTCTACTCTTGTGTATATCTGAATACTTCATAGGAACAAGATTTTTCAAACATTAAAAAATGTAATTTAAGCAAACCTTTTCAAGTTTATACCTTTTGGGAGGTATAAATATAAGAGCAAGTTGTTTTGTACTCTGCAGTTGAATTGGCAGCTTCACATGATTAAAATCTAAGCATTTGCACTACATTACTTGGTTATTTAAGCTCAAAGTTTATGTCTGAAATCCTTTTGCTAATAATTTATATTGATCTATGAAGAAATAATTGCCCTCTACAGTTCTCCTATAATTGAATCCTATACCTCTAAAATAATTATGAATAAATTTGGTGAAATATTATTTTCCATGCCCAGCCTGTGTGGTTCATAGGTTGAGCGTGACCTATGAATTAGGAGGTCATGATTCAGATTCTGGGTCAGGGCACATGCCTGAATTGTGGGGGCATGTAGGAGGCAGCCAATAATGATTCTCTCTCATCATTGATGTTTCTACCTTTCTCCCTCTCCCTTTCTCTTTGAAATCAATAAAAATATTTTTAAAAGTATTATTTTCCACTAGTCCACAGTAAAGTGTAGAAATATGCCTTTAATTGCCATTTGATTTCTATAATCCTAAATGGCAAAAACTATTATTGCTAATTTGCTCCTTATAAGATACACTCGAGGCCCGTTGAACGATATTCGTGCAAGAATAGGCCTTCCTTCCCCTGGCTTTGCTCCTGGCCACCCGGGAGCCGGCAAGTCCTCGCTCCCAGCCGGAGCACCGCTCCTCTGGCTCCCTCGGCTCCCTCCCCCCTCCATAGCAGGCATCCCGCCCCGCCCACCCACTTCCATCTTTGTCAGGTTAATATGCATACTCACTCCTGATTGGCTGTGGGCATAGTGGAGGTAAGGTCAATTTATATGTTTGTCTATTATTAAGTAAGATTTTGAGAATGATCCATTTATACCCTGAGGTATTTTTACTGATTTAATGTCTTCAGCAAATTTCACAGTGGATGTTCTAACAGTGATGTCAGATGCTTTTGACAAAGAAGTGACCTAGTTGAAGAATTTGAGAGCGTGGGACTGGGCTGAGGTATAGATGGATCTTTCTAAATTAGAGCTGAGTGTAGTTTCAACTCCTCGTCCTGTGTGAGGTTAAGTTGTACACCATGCTGAAAGCTTGGAAATCAAAACCTTGGAGGGTTCTGAGAGAGAGAGAGAGAGAGAGAGAGAGAGAGAGAGAGAGAGACCCCTGATGAAGCAGATTTGGGGTTATCCCAATCATCTCCTAGTTTCAAATGTCATCTATCTGCTGATGACCCACAGATTTGCACTTCTATTCCTGGCCTCCACCCTGTGTTGGGTACATAGACCCAGCTGCCTCGTTGGCTTCTCCATTTGGATGACTATGAGGCATCTCAGACTTCACATGTCCAAATCCAAACTTTTGTCTTTCCTTCTGGAGGCTTCCACATCTTAGTTAATTGTGACTGTGCTTTAAGTTGCTTATGTCCAAAATCTTGAACTTATCTTGAGCCTCTTTCTTTTTACTCACCACATCCAGTCCAACAGCAAATCTGTTAACCCTACCTTCAAACTATATCCAGAATCTTACCTATCCTGAGCACTTCTCCAACCTCTTTGGTCCAATCCACCGTCACCCCTTCCTTCCCTGGAAAAATTAATAGCCCTGTCCCACCTCTCCGCTTCTGGCCTTGCCAAGCTACAACCTATTTCCACACAGAACCAAGGGGATTCAGTTAAAAGGGAAGTCAGACCCCTTCACTCCTCTGCTGAAAGCCCACCACGCTATCCCATTTCACTCAGAGTGAAAGCCTAAGCCTGAACGGTGACCCACAAGGCCCATAGGGTTGGGCCTCTTTTCCACTCACATTTTTCTCCTGTTCCTTTGCCCCTCTCTTACTCTGTCCTAGTCCCATTGCCTGCCTTGCTATACCTCAAACACCAGGCAGCTCCTGCCCCAGCACTTTACCTTGCTGTCCCGCTGCCCAGGAATGCACTTTCCTCCTTCAGGTTTTTACTCAATGCTGCCTTCTCAAAGAATCCTTCTCTGGCAAGACTATGAACATTTAAACCTTCTATATAAACCCAACATTTTCCCTCTCCTTTTCTGATTTTTTTTTCTCCTAAACATGCATTATGATATCATATACTATGTATTTCACATTTATCTCATTTGTCTCCCCTACAAGATGCATTTTCAGAATAGGACTTTCCACCTGTCTTGTCCACTGCTCTATCCCCAATACCTAGGATGGTGCTGAGCACATAGTAGGCTCTGCAGATAAATTAACACATTCTAATATAATCTTATGATGTAGGTACTATTATTGATTCTCTTTCAGAGATGAGAATTAAAATAACTGGGGCTAAGAGAGGTTAAGTAACTGGCCCAGGGTCATACAGCTGTGTCAGAACTGAGATTCAAACCCAGTAGGCTCTAGAGCCTGAGCGTAATCTTGCCAGCTTCCAAAAGGAAGAAAAGTAATGCAGAATATGGATATAGGACGTATGAAAAGTAAGTTCTTCTGCTCTTGTGTTGATCAACCACACCTTCCATTTGTGTTCTGAGGAAACAACTCATTTTCTCTTCTGTCTTTTCCTACTCTCACTTATGTGTCTTCCTTCCAGTGGTATGGGGTTCCTGGTTTGATCACGTGAAAGGCTGGTGGGAGAAGAAAGAGAGCCACCCCATTCTCTATCTCTTCTATGAAGAAATGATGAAAGTAAGAAATAAACTTGAATTTTTTTCCTGAGTTACAGATCCATGACAGCAATGAAGGAAAGTAACGTATAAAAGTTTATCTATGCAAAATATTTTGCATGCCACCTTCAACTTTTCCAACCACCTTGCCATGTGACATACAAAGCTCCAAACATGGTGCCAGTACAGTAGCTGCCTCACTCCACAGCCTGTTTCTTCCTGCCGGCCTCACTGTACTCTAGGGCCAATTCCCACCTCATTCAGAAGCATGGAAGAGATCTTCTGTTTTAGCCACAAGTTTTTCCCTCTTTAGCTCTCCAGGTTCCTCCTTCCAGGATCTCTACCTCCCCCCACCATTTGTTCTGACTTTTAAGGAAAAGAATTAGGACTCTTCACAGGAAAGAACTATTAAGGAAGACTAGAGCTGTTTTAATTTGTTCACTTTTAAAAAAAGTATATTAAAAGTTCTGTCACTCTAGCCTGTTTGGCTCAGTGGATAGAGCATCGAACTGTGGACCAAAGGGTCCCCGGTTTGATTCCGGTCAAGGACACATATCTCGGTTGCAGGCTCCTCCCTGGCCCAGGCCCTGGTTGGGATGCATGCAGGATGCAGCCAATTGATGTGTTTCTCTCACATCGATATTTCTCTCTGTCTTTCCCTCTCTCTTCCACTCTCTCTAAAAATCAATGGAAAAATATCCTCAGGTGAGGATTAAAGATAACAAAAATAATAAATATTTTTAAAAAGTTTTGTCATTTTAAATAAGTTCCCCATTAGCAACATGTGTCATCTCTGGTTCAAAGTCTGTCATAAATTTATATGTAAAATAAATGCCTGGCAAATGTAGCCCTGACTGGTCCATGGTTGTCCAAGCCTCAGTTTATGACATGGATTACAAACCCATTTCCTCCATTAACCATGGCCTCTCTTTTTCTTCTACTCTGGGTAGAAATAATGTATTGCTTCTTTCCTTCCAAATGTTTGGCTGGGGCCATACTTGCTCTCTGCAGCTTTCCTAAGTCTCAGCATCGCCCTCTGCTTCCCCAGCACAGCCCTCTGTCTATTTGAAAGAGCCACAGCGAATGGTGGCCGGACCCCCTTTCTTCACTTTTGAATGAGGCGGGAACCCATTGCAGAGTGTAAGGGACTCTCAAGAGGTCCCTCTATAAACAGGTATACCCAACATGTCCAGAGTCAGGAATAAGCAATGATCCAGAGTCATCAGACATCAAAGCCAGAGAAATGTGGGCTCCATATGTGTGTGTTTCTCCAATCACAAGGAGGAGACCTGTCTTGTTTATTTTGAACGACTGTTACCTATTCTCTCAAATAGCTTCTTAACTGCTACCTGTAAAAGTGAAGTAAAATAATAACCTTCCCAAATAAAACAATTTTCAGTTTGTTCGCTTAGCATCGGCTATAGCACAGTATGAAACACAATGGGCTTTAATACAGTTGCACTTTATATGTACACGCTTATTGATTTTACATTCATAAATTTAAATATAGAATTACATTTGTTAGAATTACTTTTAAACATAAACTAATAGGATTTTAAATGGTTTAACCATTATCCCAAATGCTTAATTCTTTAAGATTTGTTCATTGTTACATTTTTTCCTTATATATAAAAAACAACTACTACATTTCTTCTACTCTCCCCCTTAGGACCCAAAACGTGAAATTAGAAAAGTTATGAAATTCCTGGGGAAGAACCTAAAAGAAGAGGTTTTAGACAAAATTGTCTATAACACTTCATTTGATGTAATGAAAAGGAACCCCATGACCAACTACATAAATGATGTTCAAATGAATCATCGTCTTTCTCCATTCATGAGAAAAGGTGATGTATATATGCACTTTGTATTTCCTCTGATAATAGGAAAAACATTATCAATTCATAAAATCGTTTCCTAACATTCAAGCTCAGTGAATCCACTATGTACAGTGTTTTCTTAAGTGAGTTCTTTAAAGCCTTATTAAGGGACCTAGACCATGTAGCATGTTTCACAGAGAAATGTGGGAAACTACAAACTTAAACATACACTGCCCCCTTTAAAGCACATGAGCATATTACATTTTCTGAGAAGAAATTTGTTTAATTTTGTTAACTCAGAGCTTCAAAAATGTATTTGACCCAAAACTATTTCTTAAGTAAAGTCTTTAATCTCTGGGAGGCTAGTATTCCTCTCAAGCTAGTATTCTGGCTTTTTGAGGTGTCAAATTAGGTCACCTATTTGATATCTTTCTGTTTCCTAATGTAGGCATTTATCACACTGTGCACTTCCTTCTTAGAAGTGTTTTTGCAGCATCCTGTAAGTTTTGGTATGTTGTGTTTCCACTTTCATTTGTTTAAAGATTTTTTTATGTCCTTTCGATTTCTTCTTTGACCCATCAGGTGTGCAGAAGTATGCTTTAAATTTCAAATATTTGTGAAATATCCATAAATTATTTTCTAGTTTCATACAATTGTGGTTGGGAAAAATACTTGATATGATGTCTATCTTCTTTGTTTTTTTTTAATTTTGACAATAAGCTACCTTCATCCTAATACTACTACTCGTGTAAACCAGATGGAACTGGGACCTCCCCGCCCTTCAGAGATTTAGGGACACATGGTGCCAGCACCTATTTATTTTAGGGACTAAGAGAGTTCAGATCCCGCTTCGAGATTTCTGAGAATTCCTCGAGGTTAGTTTCCTCAGGATGTCCTGATTTTCTGCCCTAGGCTAAGATGGACATCAGATGCACAAGATCTCTTCACTACTTTCCACTGGAATTCTGTGCCTGCCAAGCACTTTGTGATGTTAGTATTTTCACCAAGGATTCGTGGGGTTACAGGATGATAGACAGCAAGCTAGCTTTCTACCATCCCAGAGGCTGTACCTCCACCCTCTGCCTCCCCAGTGCATTCAACACATACCTCCCTTTACTCTGGGCTGGGCAGTCCTTCACACTTAGGTCCCCGCTTGCAAGCAGCCTAATTATGGCATTTTCCCAGCAAAGATGGGTCTCATTCCTGGGTTAACGGAGCTCTGTCTAGCTGTCATCCTACTGATCAGAAAGGTTGTTGGATGGTGCTGAGAGTCTCCCGTTTTCTATCTCTTTGTGTGGTCCATTTGGGAAATGTAAGCTTCAAAGCCAAGCTGAGGAGTTTCTACTCAAAGGGTGTGAGGAATGACATCATCCGAGCTCTGCTTTAGGAAGACTAACCAGGCAGGGAGGTATAAAAGCAGTTGGAACCAGGATCAGCATTGAGTATATCAGTTACAGGTCTAATGCAGTAATATTCTTCAGGGTTTCTTCTTCGCTCCAGACTAGTTGTGGAGCAGCAAAAGGAGTAAAGCTGGTGTCCAGAAATGAACCTGGTGAATACCGTGCCAGGTCCATCTGAGTGCAGCTTCGAAGGCAGGTTAGGGAAAAGTTGGGGGATCAGGGATGGGCAAGAACATTGAGAGCTCCAGAGACAGGTTCAGCTGGTGTGGGCCCAGGGCAGTGGTCCTCATTGGCTATAAATACCTGGCCCCCTCTATGTTCTTAAATGTGGTAAGACTTGTTTTGTGACCTAACATATGATCTATACTGTAGAGTGTTCTATTCGGCTGCTTTTGATGGAATGATATATATATAAAGTCCATTTGATATAAAGTTCAATGTTTTCTTACTTATTTTCTGCCTGTATGACGTATCCATTGTTGAAAGTGAGGTATTGCTGTCTATGTCTCCCTTTGGATCAGTTTGTATGTGTCTTATATATTTAAGTGCTCTGATGTTGGGTGAATATCTATCTTCTCTAATAAAATGGTAATATGCAAATTAACCATCACTCCGCTACATAAGCCACGCCCACCAGCCAAGCCACGCCCACCAGCCAATCAGGGCGAGTATGCAAATTAACCCAAACCAAGATGGCTATAGCCACAGAGAGCAAGGTTTCCCAGGTAACAGAGCAAGCCAAGCTTTCCATAGCTGTTGCAGGCCTAAGCCTCCACTCAAGCTACAAAGTTTCAATTATAGAAGGTAAACAAATTCAAACAAATGGCAACAGAATGGAGCTTGAGAGAGCAGGCCAGGGTTGCCGGCGGCAACAGGGGAAGCAAAGCTTTAAAGCACACCCTGGCCGGGCTCACCCGCTTAAGGCAACAAAGTTTCAACTGTAGAAGGTGAATTAACTGCCACAGAGATGGCTGCCGCCCCGGAGGGAACAGCAGGCTTGGCTCTGCTCCAGGCTACAAAGTTTCAATTGTAGAAGGAAAATAAATCCCAGATACCAGGGCCTCCACTTAGGTTGCCAGGGGGCGTGGCCGGCCTGCAAACCACCACAGGCCCCTCGCTCAGGCCACCCCACGCCCCAAGGGAACCCCACCCTGATCTGGGACACCCTTCAGGGCAAACCAGCTGGCCCCCACCCGTGCACCAGGCCTCTATCTTATCTAATAAAAGAGTAATATACAGATTGATCATCACTGCAACACACAATATAGCTGCCCCCATGTGGTCAAAGATCCTGCCCCCATGTGGACACAACATGGCCACTACAAGATGGCCAGCAGGAGAGGGCAGTTGGGAGGCACCTGGCCTGCAAGGGAGGGCAGTTGAGAGGGACCAGGCCTACAAAGGAGGGCAGTTGGAGGCGATCAACCCTGCAGGAGAGGGCAGTTAGGGGTGACCAGGCTGGCAGAGGAGGGAAGTTGGGGGCAAACAGGCTGGCAGGGGAGCAGTTAAGCATCAACCAGTCTGGCAGCGGAGTGGTTAGGGGGTGATCAGGCTGGCAGGCAGAAGCGGTTAGGGGCAATCAGGAAGGCAGGCAGGCAAGCAGTTGGGAGCCAGCAGTCCTGGATTGTGAGAGGGATGTCCGACTGCCCGTTTAGTCCCGATCCTGGTCGGGCCTAAACGGGCAGTCGGACATCCCTCCAGGAGTCCCAGATTGGAGAGGGTACAGGCTGGGCTGAGGGACAACCCCCGCCGTGCACAAATTTCGTGCACCGGGCTTCTAGTATATATATATAAAAGCCTAAGCAACCATTACAACCAAATGACCGGAATGATTGGTTGACCAGTTGCTATGATACGCAGTGACCACCAGGGGACAGACGCTCAATGCAGGAGCTGTCCCCTGGTGGTCAGTGCGCTCCCACAGCCAACCTCCTGTGGTCCCTCCCCTAGGCTGGCCGGCCCCCACAATCGGCCCCGATCACCAGCCAGGCTGAAGGACCCCACCCGTGCACAAATTCATGCACCGGGCCTCAAGTCTTCTTACCTAATAATAGAGAAACATGTAAATTGACCATACCTTCACTATGCCCACAGCCAATCAGAGTGAGTATGCAAATTAACCCAACAAAGATGGAGGTTAATTTGCATATATACCTGGGTTCCAGGAACCTCCTCGGCACCCAGGTCACTCCCAGCCGGCCATCAGAGGGGCAGGAGGGGGCCCCCTTCCCAAGCCTAAAGCCTTGGGCGGAGGCTTTAGGCTTGGGAAGGGGCCGAGCATGCAATTGGAGGGGCCCCCTGCCCAAGCCTAAAGCCTAGGCAGCCTGAGCCCATGATCGGAGGGGTGGGGGGGGGCAGGCCCTGCCCAAGCCCAAAGCCTCAGGCAGAGGCTTTAGGCTTGGGCAGGGGCTGAGCCTGGAATCGGAGGGAAGGGGGAAAAAAATCAATGGAAACATATCCTCAGGTGAGGATAAAAAGAAAAATAAAGAAATGTCATATCCTATGAAAGACACATCTTGAAAATGCCTAAAGAAAGTTGTCATTTTTTCATGGTGAAGGGACTGGAGTCCATGTTGATGGAAATACCTTGGTGGCTGCAGTGACTGACAGTGGCTGCAGCAGCAGGGTGATGGGGCTTTCGCCTTCCCCTGATCAGCCCAGTCACCTCCTGCAAAAGGAGGCCAGACTGCGGCTTAGGTCCGCCCCCAACGGGAAGCAGGCCTAAGCCATCAGTAGGATATCTTTAAGGGCTCCCAGTATGTGAGAGGGGGCAGGCTGGGCTGAGGGACCTCTCCCCAGTGCACAAATTTTATGCACTGGGCCTCTAGTATATTTATAATTGTTATGTCCTCTTTATAAATTGATCCCTTTATCTTCTTGGTCTCTTGCAACAGTTTTTGACTTAAAGTTTATCTTGTCTAAGTACTTCTATTCTCTTTTGGTTTTTATATTCATGGAATTTTCAACCTTCATTTTCAACCTATTCCTTAAAGCTGAAATTGTTTTTTATTTATTCAGCCACTCTATTTATTTTGATTGGAGAACTTAAACCATTTACATTATTAAAAGTTATTGGTACATAAGGACTTATTATTGTCATTTTGTTAATTATTTTCTGAATCTTTTGTAGTTTTTTCCTTTCTTCCTCTCTTGCTATCTTAATTTGTGACTGACTATTTTTGTAGGGTTTTGCTTTGATTCCCTGAAGTTTACATAAACTCAAATCTTATAGATATGAGTTTATTTTAAGCTAATAACAACTTAACTTTAATTGCATATAAGACTCTACCCTTTTACTCCCTCCCCCACATTTTACATTTTTTGATGTTACAGTTTACATATTTTTATATTGTATCCATTAACAAATTATTATAGCTATAGTTATTTTTAATACTTTGTTTTTAACCTTTATGCTGGTTTAAAGATGATTTATATGCCACTATTCCAGTTTTAGACTATAGTTGACCCTTAAACAAGATGGAGATTAGGGGTGTCAACCCCCTACACAGTAAGAAATCCACATATAACTTTTTATTCCCAAAGTATAAATATTAATAGCCTACTGTTGATCAGAAGCCTTACCAATAACATATACTGTTGATTAACATATTTTCTATATGTACTAGAGGCCCAGTGCACAAAATTCGTGCATGGGGGGGTGTGTCCCTCAGCCCTGCCAGCACCCTCTCCAATCTGGAACCACTCAGGGGATGTCCCACAGGGATTGGGCCTAAACCGGCAGTAGGACATCCCTCTCACAATCCAGGACTGCTGGCTCCTAACTGCTCACCTGCCTGCCTGCCTGATCGCCCCTAACCAATCTGCTTGCCTGCCTAATGCCCCTAACTGCTCCCCTGCATGCCTGATCACATTTAACCACCTCTGCCTGCCTGTCTGATCGCCCCTAACTGCTCCCCTGCTGGCCTGATCACCCTAACTGCTCTCCCCTGCCGGCCTGATCCCCCTAACTGCCTCTGCCTGGGCACCGCCACTGTAGCTTTGTCTGGAAGGACGTCCGGAAGGTTGTCTGGAAGATGTCTGGTTTAATTAGCATATTACCCTTTTATTAGTATAGATTATATACTGCATTCTTAGTATAAAGTAAGCTAGAGGAAAGAAAATGTCATTAAGAAAATCACAAAGGAAAAGAAAATACATTTACAGTATTGTATATATTTATTGAGTGAAAAATCTGTGAATAAGTAGAACGATGCAGTTCAAACCCAAGGTGTTCTAGGGTTAACTGTATTCTAAATTTGACTATAGACTAAGTTTTACAAGTGAGGTTTTACTTTCACATGTTTTCATGTTACAAATGAACACCTTTTTGTTTCAGTTTGAAAAACTCCCTTTAGCAGTTCTTGTATGGCAAGTCTAGTAGTTACTGACTCTGTCAGCTTTTGTTTGCCTGGGAAAGTCTCTCTCCTTCACTTCTGAAGGACAGTTTTGCAGGTAAATATTCTTGGTTGACAGGTGTATGTTTTTCTTTTAGCACTTTGAATATATTACCTCACTCTCTCCGGGCCTGCAAGGTTTATGCTAAGAAATCTATTGATAGTTTTATTGGGGTTCCTTGTATGTGAAGAGTCTCTCTTCTCTTGTTGCCTTCAATTTTATTTATCTTTGTTTTGGAACAGTGTGATTACACTGTGTCTCAGTGAAGAACTCTTTTGGGTTGAACCTGTTTAGGAACCTTTGAGATACATGTTCCTGGATGTATATATCTCTCCTCAGTTTTTAAAGTTTCAGCCATGATATCCTTAAGTAAGCTCTTTGCCCCTTTCTCTCTCTCTCTTCTCTTTTTGGTATTTCTATGATTTGTATATGATAGGAGTCCTCATGATGGTGTCCCATAAATCCCATAGACTTTCTTTACTCTTTTTAATTCTTCTTCTTTTTGCTTTTCTAACGGGTAATTTAAGTAGCTTGTCTTTGTTTTTTCAGATTTTTTTTTCTGCTGCTTGATCAAATCTGCTATTTTCTCCCCATTTCATTCATTGTATTCTTCAGCTTCAGAATTTCTGTTTAATTATTTTTTTATGATTTGTATTTGTTTAAATTCTCATTTTGTTCATGTATAGTTTTCCTGATTTCCTTGAGTTGTCTGTGTTCTCTTGTAGCTTGCTGAACCCTTAAAATAATTATTTTGAATTCTTTTTTCTTTTTTTTTTATTTATTGTTTAAAATTTTACATATGTCTCCTTTTTCCCTGATTGACCCCACCCCCTTACCCCCAGCCATTCCCATCCTGGGCCCCAAGCCCCCACGGCCCCAGTGTCTGTGTCCATTGGTTATGCTAATACGCATGCATACAAGTTCTTTGGTTGCTCTCTAACCCCTAATTTGAATTCTTGATCCAGCAATTCATAGATTTCCATTCCTTTGGAGTAGGTTACAATTGTGTTCCTTTGGCAATGTCATGTTTCCTTGATTTTTTCATGTTTCTTGTAGCCTTGTGTTGATTTCTGCACATTTGATGGAGTAGTCACTCTTCCAGACTTTGTGATTTGGCTTCCATGAGGAAAGACCTTCACTTATGGGTGGGTGTGGGTTCACTGACTGGGTGAGCTGCAGCAATTCTGACTCCAGGGAAGGCACAGCAGTGTGGGCTCTGTGGCATTCCATCAACTGGGTCAGCATCAGTGAAGATTGCAGAGGCCCCTGCATTTCTGAGGGCAGGTGGTCACAGCGGCATGTGCTGTTGTGATCTTCAGTGACGAAGGATGCTGAGGTCCTCCTGATCTCTTTTTCTCCTATACGGGAGCAGCCATGGGACCAGGGGTTAGAGTGTGGGACCTCACAGGATTACAATGGCTCCAGGGTTCAGGGCTACTGTGATGGTGGCTCCAGAGTCCTAGGTGTGGGCACTCACAGAGAATAGTTGTAGAGCCAGAGTACAGATTGCAAATACACCCAGACAAGCTACATCCCTCAGGTCTGGAGCATGGATGCACTTACTGCATTGGTGATTTTAGTATTTCTGGTGTTGTTGCTCATAAAGGGGTCATGGAGCCAGAGTCTGCAATGCAGGCACATGTGAAGTGGTTGTGGGGTCTGGGTATGGAGAGTAGGCATGCATGGGGTGTCTTGGGCCCTGGGGTCTAGTGCATGAATGGGGCTGAGGTAAGTGAAGGCCATGGTCTCAGAGCAGCACAACAGTGGCTCTTTCTTGGAGAAGAGGGCACATAGTAGTGTCTCCCTCTCTAGATGGCTCTGTGGTGGTGATGGTTGTTGCCTACCTCAGTGGGAAAAATTGCCAGAGTTTTTTTTACAGAGGAAGCCATTGGAGTCCATGCTGACAAATACTACGGAGTCCTCCTCTGTGGAAGCCACAGGGTGTTTGTGGTTGTCACAAGATTATTAAGGCTCCAGGGTGGCAAAGACTACGAGGCCCTCTCCAGAGCAGGCCACTGTGGACCACAATGACAGCCGCTGTGTGTTTAATACTGATAGCCTCACCCTTTTTTGCTCCTAGCCATCTCCAAATATGTCAGCTATGTCTATCTCCTCAGCAATCCTTTCTGTATGGTTATGCTCTTGTTTTTTTCTCCACTGAGTTGTTTCAGGTTCTTAATTAGACACTTGAAGCCTTCCCAGGTCTATTTTTGTTCATGGGTCGCTGTCTAATTATTAGTTTTTGGGGGGTGAGGAAGGCTGGTATCTTTTCTACCAATTTGCTGATGCCACTTGGTCACCTAATTTTCTTGCAGGACAATTGATAAATCATATAATTTATTAAACCTAGAAAATTAAGCAAATTGACACTTCGTACATGAAAATAACATTGCACAGATATAAGAGCCTAAATGAATCAGGCAGCATAGAGTAATCAAAAGAGAAATAGCTTTCCATGGTCTCTCTGACCATTTTTAGCTATTGAAAGTAAAAAAATATAAATACTCTATTGCATAAGCATAAAACAAAGTTAACCAACCATACCACTCCTTTATATTATACTAGAGGCCCAGTGCACGAATTCGTGCACCAGTGGGGTCCCTCGGCCTGGCCTGCAGGATGGGGCCGAAACTGGCTCTCCGACATAGTCCGAGGAGTGTCGGATTAAGAGAGGGTGCAGGCCAGGCTAAGGCAGCCCACCGGTGCACGATCGGTGCCAGGGAGGGACACAGAGGTTGGTCAGCCCGGGAGGGATTGCGGTAGGGTTCCAGGGTGTGTCTGGCCCATCTTGCTCAGTCCCAGTCAGCTGGACCCCAGCAGCAAGCTAACCTATCAGTTGGAGCGTCTGCCCCCTGGTGGTCAGTGCACGTCATAGCGATTGGTTGACCAGTCAACTGTCTGCCCTCTGGTGGTCAGTGCATGTCATAACAAGCAGTTGAGCTGCCTTAACATATCATTAGCATATTGCACTTTGGTTGAACAGACCACTGGATGACCGGACACTTAGCATATTAGGCTCTTATTACATAGGATTGCTTTAATTTACTTATATATTAAAGCAATGATTATTTATTTATTTATTTATTTTGGTTAATCCTCACCCGAGGATATTTTTTCTATTGATTTTTTTTTTTTTTTTTAGAGAGAGAGTAGAAGGGAGAGGGAGAAACAAACAGAAACATCAATGTGAGAGACACACATTAATTGGTTGCCTCACACACATGCCCCAACTGGGGTCAGGGATCCTGCAACTGAGGTATGTGCCCTTGACCAGAATTGAATCTAGGGCCCTTCAGTCCATGGGCCAACACTCTAACCACTGAACAAACCCAGCTAGGGCAATCGCAATGATCATTTAGATTGGAAAGGAGAATTCTCATTTGTATTTAACTACAAATTTTGCCTGAACTAAAGCTACAGATAAGAGGAGCAGACAGCGCTCCAGTGGTCTGTAAAGAGAAGCTAAGAAAATTAGATCCAGTTAATTTAAATAGAATGTTAGATGTACTGAGGGTTCACAAAGCACTGGTAGATTAGAGAGCTCAAGAGTGCAATGCAGAGAATTAGAGAACCCATGATCTAGATTTCAGCCCTCCCCAAGTGTTTCAGAACAAAGCTTTCTATTTACAAGTACCTCACTTGTGCCATGGGTAATATTATTTCTCATTCAATGTCAGGAGGACAGTGAACTATGTCTATGTAAGGAATTTAAGCATTGAGAGGAAAAGGACTACCTAAACGCAAAATGGTCAAAGTTCATAAAAGTATTATTGAATGTGTTTTACATTACTCTTTTTAGGAGTCATTGGAGATTGGAAAAATCAGTTCACTGAAGCTCAGAACAAGCAATTTAATGAAAACTATGAGAAAAACATGGCTGGCACCTCTCTGTCATTCTGCATGAAGCTCTAGAAATCAGAGCGTGGAAATAAGACCTATTCTCGCGCCAGCCTGAGTGGAGTAGAAGAGAACTCTTTCCAAACGCCGCTATGGCTTCTGCGACTTTGTGTAAGGGTTTAAACAATGGCCTGGCATTCTTATTCTTACATTTGTGATTTACTTCTTTGGGTTAACCCCAATGAGACCTCATTTATCCAGTATCAACAGTCAGCATTTTCCTTCTCTCTCTGCAGATTTTTAGTGTTTAGATTAATTTCAATATACCAACATGTAATATATAATATATATTTAATAATTTCTGTTCTTTCTATATATCCTCTTTCCATCTTCTGTTACAATTTCCTTTGAATTGAAATGTTTCTTTCAAAAGTTCTGTACAATACAATCATACCTAGAAAAAAGGCCAACTCCATTCATTTGATGACAGACATATATTGAGTGCCTTATTCATGCTGGGAAACGGAGAGCATAAAAAGATGACAAAAACAAGGTTCCTTCCCCAAGGAAGGGTGCAGCCAGTAGTGAAACCAGACAGAAAAGGGGCCTGCTGCCTGTCACTACACAGGTCAATAAGCAGAGACAAGGTTGAATCTTTGTGGTGTGTTTTTATTCAGATGGCCAGCGATCCGAGAGAGCGACAAGAATAATACCCTGAAAGAAATTGTTCTGACATTTCATTTCAAACCGGCCCTTATGTAGGGTTAAAGGGTGGGAAAAAATCTAAAACTAGTGAGTTCCCAGGGTCTGTTTTCTATCATTGTCCTTGAAAAAATTAGCCCAGGAACACTGCAAAGATTAGCACCAGAATATGTCTCCCTTCAGATAGGTCCTTTCTTTGATCTGCAATAAAAACGTGTCTTCTTTTCAGAGTAATGGACCCATCTGGGCTTCGAGGCCACCTTATCTTTACAGCCCTGTTTTTATTCTTGCAACACATCCTCCAGTTTCCCAGGTTCTACAAGAATAATCTCTTTTCTATAGTTAATATAGTGAATAGCTTATTAAACAACTAAGACTCTATTCTTATAGCATATTCTTCCCCTAACAGTCAAATACTGTAGCATGGAACAGGTGAACTGTATTATCAAATAAACTGTGATACTAACATAGACTGAAAGGTGCAGCAGGATCATAGAGAAGAAAAACAAAGCCACATAGTATGGAGTCACAGAAAAACTGAGGAAAATAGGGACAAGACACGGTGGGTATTTCACAACAACCCGCTCCCTAGCCATAAGTACATGTACCACGTTTAGCACAGTCAGCATTCCTATCTCCCATCACCCCAAAGTGCAAAAGTGTCCTACTTAATAATTTACAGTTGACCTTTAAACAAACCTGGTTTGAATTGTACAAGTCCACTTATACCTGGGTTTTAAAATAAATATTTTATCTTCTGTATGATTTTCTCAATTACATTTTTTCTCTAGGTCACTTTATTGGAAGAATAACATGTAACATACACATATGTGTTAATTGAAAGTTTACGTTATTGGTAAGGCTTCCAGTCAACAGTGGGTGGTTGGTAGTTAGGGTAGGAGGGAGTCAAAGTTATATGCAGGTTTCTGACTGCGCAGGGGTGACACCCCGACCCTTGCATTGTTTAAAGGCCAACTGTATTTCTAAAACCTCAGGGACACATAGCTCCAGAAATCCTTCAAGACCCAATGAACCCCTGGATCTGGGTGAGGCCGCACGCCCCTGGGTCCGGGTAAGGCTGGATCCGGGTCCGGGTGAGGCCACGCACCCCTGGGTCCGGGTTAGGCCACGCGCCCCTGGGTCCGGGTGAGGCTGAGTCCCGGGTCCGGGTGAGGCCGTGCCCCTGGGTCCAGGAGAGGCCACGAGCCCCTGGGTCCGGGTGAGGCTGGGTCCCGGGTCCAGGTGAGGCCACGCGCCCCTGGGTCCGGGTGAAGCTGGATCCCGGGTCTGGGTGAGGCCGTGCGCCCCTGGGTCTGGGTGAGGCTGGGTCCCGGGTCCGGGTGAGGCCGCGCGCACCTGGGTCCAGGTGAGGCCACGCACCCCGGGGCCCGGGTGATGCTGGGTCCCAGGTCCGGGTGAGGCCGCGCGCCCCTGAGTCTGGGTGAGGCTGCACCCCTGGGTCCAGGCGAGACAAAACCAGAGGGAGTCGGATTTACATTACCACCATTTGTCCACCATCCAGAACTGAAAAGTCAGTGCTGACATGTACACATAAGGAACTGGTGGACATTGAAATTGGGTCTCAAAAGAACTGTTGGTCCAGAAAGAAACTCACTACAGACTGATTCATTTGCCTGTCAGCATAACTATTATTGCTCGTCTCACATTCAGTTCTTATAAGTATATCTCTAGTGACACATGATCTCGCTCATCTAGGGGAAATGATGAACAACATGGACTGATGAACAAGAACAGAACCAGAAACAAGGAGACATCGATCGGACTGTCGGGCCTCAGAGGGAGGGTAGGGGAGGGTGGGGGTAGGGGGGAGAGATCAACCAAAGGACTTGTGTGCATGCATACGAGCCTAACCAATGGTTAAGGACAACAGGGGGGTCGGGGCATGTGTGGGGAGGGGTGTGGGATGGGAATGGGGGGATGAGGACAAATATGTGACACCTTAATCAATAAAGAAATTTTTTTAAAAATTGGCTTAAAATATGTTCCGACTGTATAAGTAAAGAATCCACAAATAAAATTTAAAAATAAAGATGGCAGGTATTCTTGATTTTTAAAAAAAAAAAGACCCAATGAAATAATTCTTCAATAACAAAGCCCAAAGGAAGTGAAGTTATATTCAGGAGAGAGAGAAGCATATCTTTATCTTATTTCCTACCCCTACCTCTATGGCCAAAATGCTAGGTCTCTTTCCATAACAGATACTAGTTAATTCTAAATGAATAAAACACAACATTAGTCACTCATGCTCTTATAATATAAATTTCAAAAGCTGTGGCTAATACCTTGAATTAGAGAAAAAGTCCAAAATAAGAGGAAAAATATATTTTATTTTGAAGTATTCATTTTTTCCTTTAAGCATCAAGTTATACCAATTTCTTAGGCAGGTTCCTTGGAAACAGAAACTGAGATAAAGGTTCATGGACACTGTGATTTGTTGAGGAATGGGGTTAGCATGACAAAAATAAAAGGAGTCACACAAGAATATGATTTCAGGGAAACAATATGGAGTGGGGAGACGGGGATGAGGAGAGGAGCTGCAGAAGCTGTGCTGCTTTGAGACCGTATATCCCAGTATGGGGAGTGAAGGGTTATAATTTAATTCCCAGGCACCTTGAGGCAAAGTAGCTGAAGGCTGTGAGCTGAGCCCTGAGCTGAAGCACCTGCAGCAGCTGGGGGATGGGCATACCATCCTAACCAGGAAGCACCACCCCAGGGGATTTGGGCAAGACACCAACACCTGCTATGAGTAGGCATTTCCAAAGAAACACACATGTAAGAAAAGCTCTGGCAGAGAAGGAAAAGCACATTGGAAAACAGGAAAAGAAATTGAACTCTCCATGCTGCCTGATTCTATAATTATATATACAACAAAACCTGCTCAGGGATATGGGAACAATATCTGAATGAGAACTGTGGGAGAGCATATAAGTTTGGTGGCTCAAATGGTATCGGTCCTAGATTACAAATGTATACCATTATCACATTTCAACTATGTACTTTTTGAAATCTTAGCTGACCTTAACTGGGTTGCAGATAGAAGGCTCTCTAGTCTGCAGGAAACTTTCTATTACCATTGTCATATTTTCTCATATCTTCCACTAAAACCTTCCCACTGCCAGTTTCCTATAGGCACAACTCCCCACTGTAACCTGCACTCACATTCCTATAATACATATTTCTATATGATGTCCAGATTCCACATGTGAGTAGTTGTTTGTACAATATTACTAAGTGTGTTTTAATAAAAGTTCAAAAGGCATAATGTATAGCAAGAGATAGTTACAACCAAAACAAAGACTAATTGAAAGTTCCCATGGTTGGTCATAATCCACTTTTGGGCTTATTAAAAGTCAAGTCAAAAAGAGAAATAGTTTTTACTAACTTTTGAACAAATAGGAATTCCAGTCCATTGAGAGCTTATAGATTCATTTTTGTCTGGGTTTTTGTTTTTCTTAATTTTTATTTTTTTGTTAATTCTCACCCAAGGATATTTTTTTAACCATTGAATTTTAGAGAGTGGAAGGGAGGGGGAGAGACAGAGAGAGAGAAACATTTATTTGTTGCCTCCCGCACTTGCCCCGGCTGGGGCTGTGGATCAAGCCTGCAATGGAGGTATGTGCCCTTGACTGGAATTGAGCCCTAGATCCTTCAGCCTGCAGGCCAATGCTCTAACCACTTAGCAACTGGCTAGGACCATTTTTGTCTTGTTTTACATGTTGTTGTTGTCTTAGAATAGAACACTAAGAGATCACACATAGGATACTAAGAGAACCTTCTTTCTTCTATTTTTTCCCTTCTCACTAGTTACCTTTATGGGCCATTATCACAACAAATTGCCAACTTCTTTCTGTATTTTTGCTTCAATGCCCAGGAGAGAATCTGACTAGCCTTCCCCCAGATAACCACCCACCCTATCCAATCAGCTGTGTGGTAGAGGAGTGGAGGAGGCACAGACCAAACCTGGTACGCAGAAATTCAACAAGAAACAAAAACAAAAAAAAAGTGGGGGAGGACAAAGCATGAGGATGACATAGCTGACATACCCAGAGTACAAAGAGGGGCTTGGACAAAGTTGGACATGTGAACGGGCTCAACAATGCCATCAAATGGAAGAAGTCATCAGGTTATTACAGAGTCTGGCAAAAGCCTTGCACATGTTCAATATGTAATTAAATCAATCAATCAATCAATTAATCCTGGTAATCTCCTACCTTGAGGGGGTAGAGTAACACTCTACAATAAGTATAATGAGTTACTATCATTTTAGAGAAATTAGTTCCTCCTCTTAATGCCAACATATTATCTGGTTGATAAATTTATTTGAAAAAAATTAGGAAAGGCCAATATGATCACAAACACATTACAGACAAATGGTATTGTTTTACAGAAGATTAACAGAACATAAAAACTTAAGTCTAAGATGTCATCACCCCATCTACCTTCCTCAGATTTCTTTTTTTCCCCAATACTTATTTGATGTCTGATCTCCTATCTGATTTTGTTGGGAATGCTGCATTGTATGGGTTGGCTTGATGTCATAGGTTACCAGAGAAAAGAGTCTGCCAAAGATAAATTTATCCTGAGATAGAGTTAAAGATTGCTCTCATTCCCATTGAGTGAATAAAATTATAGTTTTCCTCTTTGAGGAATGTCCAAGTTCTTTGCAAAATCTAACCACAAATCTGAAGAAGCAGTAAAATTTGTTCCTGTTTCTATTTATAGAATTGCAAACTTTAACCTAGAAATGGGTATACAAGCTGCTCTCAGAAAGTCCAAACTATTAGGTTAGCACTAAAAGACCCTGAGTGAGTCAGGTTCCACTCGTGTCTGCCCTGCGGGCCACATTAACCAGGAAGTAGAACCAGAAATCTTCCAGGAACAGAGAGCAGACCAGTCGGCAATATGTAAAACCTCTCTTAATCTGGCAGGTGGAGCTACTGAAGGTCTTATCCACATTGTGTTCCTCATCTCTGAGTTAAACTTGGAAAAGTACTGTGGCCCTCCTTGTACCAGGACTCCTCTGGCTGTGATGGCTAAAGCTGATATAATCAGAGGCTTCTATGTCCATGGATGCTGTGAGGCAGGTCAAAAAGAGCTTGAGGACACTAGCTTAAGATAATACTTTTGATATAGAGGCACAACGGACATTGTAGATGCAGTGCTAGAGAGGCAAGTAGGAATTAGACACAGTCCCTGCCCTTCAGGTGCTTGGGACATTGTAGATGCAGTGCTAGAGAGGCAAGTAGGAATTAGACACAGTCCCTGCCCTTCAGGTGCATATTACCTAATATGCAAAGTGTCCCCTCGGGAGTTCGACCAGGAGACCAGGAGTTCGATTGCTTGCTATGATGTGCACTGACCATCAGGGGGTGGTGCAGAATGAAGGAAGGCCCTGGCCGGCAGCAGGCAGCTGGGGAAGGAGGCCCCGGCCAGCAGCCAGCAGCCGCTAGGGACCCTACCCATGCACGAATTTCATGCACTGGGCCTCTAGTAACAAATAATTGTAAATCTTGTTCCTATTTTTGCTTTCTCTCTGATCACTAGGATTTAATGATGGACAACATAAATACTTCTAATTTTATATAACCCAACATGAATACTAAAGTTTTGGGCACCAAGTCCCATGTTACTAAGGGCTATTTCAATATACACTTAGAGTTTCAACATACACTCTCCCACATAATTTGTTTTGATTTTAAAACATTAAGAGAGGGATATAGAAGACAATGTTCTGCTCTCTCCCCAGAAAGAAATGAGTGTGTCTTCTCGGTGGTTTGGGCGTGTTTCCTAAAGTACATTTTCATAATAGGAGCTAATACAGGTGAGAAATTTCTAAATGCTGCCCTCAAGGAGCTGAAACTCAAATGCAGAGCTAGAACCAGCAAAAGCAAACTAATACTACTTTCATGGCTTTGGGAGCCAGGCTATAAATCCTACCTTAGGGAAAAGTCCAGAAAGACTCCTTATGAGGCCTTTCTCTTGAAGACATTGTTCCACCTAGCTGTCCACTTAGAGCAGTGGTTTCCAACTAGTGGCTGTTGGGTTGAATATGCTGAAAAAAATAACTTCTTAGTTGCTCAGAATAAGCAATTTAATAAACTATGAAAAAAATTGGCTGGTATTATCCTGGCTTTCTGCATAGAACCCTGAGAAGTAAAGCTAGATATCAAGAGTAGTCGCCCTGGCCTGCATGCTCAATGGTTGGAGCCTTGGCCCATGCACAAAAGGGTTGCAGGTTTGATTCCCAGTCAGGAGCACGTGCTTGAGTTGTGGGTTTCATCCCCAGCCCTGGTTGGGGCACGTGTTGGAGGCAACCAACTGATGTGTCTCTCTCACACTGATGTCTCTCTTTCTCCCCCACAACCCCCACCTCTCTCTTCCCTTTCCTCCCTCTTTTCCATTCTCTCTAAAAATCAATGGAAAAAAATATCCTCTGGTGAAGATTAAAAAAAGAGTTGAAGAACATTTTGTTTTCAATGCAATAATAATACATATGGATTTTTGTCACACTTTAAAAATAATAATAATCTAAAAGAAAAGGAAGTTACTGTAGCCTTTTTTACCTGGCTTCCCAAAGTCACCTAGGTCTGTCCCTGGGGTTAGGGATAGGACAGCAGTGGATGCTTCAAGGAGAGAAATTTTGCCCCACATACTTTGTCTCTTCTAGGTTGAATGTGCATGTTTCTAGTCTGTGACATAAGCCAGGCTAGATGACATGAATTAATAACAACTGAACATTCACTTCTACTTGAGGATGAGCTGAAGAACGTACCAGAATGTCAACCAAAGAGCTTATCTCACAGTAGTCTTAAAAAGTCCTGGGGATATTCTGTACAGTCAAAGAAGCCATCAACAAAATGAAAAGGGAACCCACTGCATGGAAGAATATATTCACCAATGATACATCTGATAAGGTGTTAATCTCCAAAATATATAAAGAACTTACACAACTCAACACCAGGAAGATAATCTAATTAAAAATGGGCAAAGGGCCTCAATAGACACTTCTCCAAAGAGGACATACAGAAGGCCAAGAGATATATGAAAAAATGCTCAATGTCACTAATCACCAGAGAGATATAAGTTAAAACCACAATGAGATATCACCTCACGCCTGATAGAATGGCTACTATCAACAAACAACAAGTGCTGGAGAGGATGTGGAGAAAAGGGAACCCTAGTGCACTGCTGGTGGGAATGCAGACCGGTGCGACTGTGGAAAACATTATGGAGCTTCTTCAAAAAATTAAAAATGGAACTCCCATTTGACCCAGTGTTCCCACTTCTAGAAATATATCCTAAGAATACCAAAAAACCAATTCAAAAGAATATATACACTCCTATGTTCATAGCAGCATTATTTACAATAGCCAAGATCTGGAAACAGCCCAAGTGTCCATGAGCATATTACTGGATTAAAAAGCTATGGTACATTTACACAATGGAATACTACATGGCCATAAAAAATACCAAAGGAAATCTTACCATTTGCGATAGCATGGATGGACCTGAAGATTATTATGCTAAGTGAAATAAGCCAGTCAAAGAAAGACAAATACCATATGATCTCACTTATATGTGGAATCTAAGGACTATAACAAACTGATGAAAAAAATAGGCCTGGAGGAGACTGACATATCTCAGAGGGGAGGGAGGTGGAGATGGGAAGAAATTTACCAAAGAACTCATATCCATATATGCATAACCAATGGACACAGACAATAGTGTGGGGAAGGCCTGGGGTGGGGCAGAGGCTGGATGTCTCCTATTGCTGGTCTCAGAGCAACAAGGTAATACAGAAATGAAAAGGGTATTTTTAGGGATTGTTCAATACCCAGGCATATCTTATTATTTCCCCAATGATCTTATGACTTGAGAGAGCAATAAATGCTGGAAAATGGAGTAGTAATATGGCAGAGACCTGGTAATAAGGCCTTACATTTGTGTAGTACTTTTCATAACCTATATGTTCCCACATATCCACATAAAAATATGCCAGCATAGGTTTGGGGGGGAGTGGGGGGCGTCAGCACAGCATGACATACTAAGGGAAATTCTAAATGGAATAGGCAATCAAACTCAGAAGCAGTATTCATGGCATATGCCCTTGATAGGGGATCCAGGAAAGAAAAATTCTTGTTTCTCCTCATCACTACTTTCCACAGGTTATGAATGAGACTGGTGGAAATGTAAAAATTCAGACTGTCTGGTGATCTTCTCAATGGCCATACCTACCAATTCAATGATTGCCATCCATGCATTTTCTATAATAAAACTGTTTTCAGTAGTCCTAGAAATGATGGGATGCAAAGGTGGAATAAGCCACATGGGAGATAGAAGGGTTGAGTTCCATACAAGGCCTCTCTTGTTTTTTAACTTTATACTAGAGGCCCGGTGCATGAAAATTCATGCACTGGAGAGGGGGTCCCTCAGCCCAGCCTGCCCCCTCTCACAGTCCGGGAGCCCTCAGGGCAGGAGGCGACCCAGCGATCAGGGGAAGGCGATGCCCCCATCACACCTCTGATGCTGCTACTGCTGGCATCCCAAGCCTCTGCAGGCCCTGGTTACCTGAGCCTCGGGCAGCCCTAAGCAGCTGATCAGCCACCATCCAAGGCTTGCCTACACCTCAGGCCAGCCCAGGGCAGCTGGGGGGCTGAGGGAACTGGGGGACTCCGGAGGCAGGAGTACGGAGCAGCTGGACCCACCTGGGGGCGGGCCCGGCTGTGCCGTGTGACTACCACCCCGGCAGGGCTGAGGGGACTGGGCGCCACCATCTTGTGGCTGTGGGCACCACCATCTTTGAGGGCACAGCAGTCAATTAATATATTACCTTGTAATTGGCTGTGGGCGCCACCATCTTTGTGAGGGTGTGGCAGTCAATTAGCATATTCCCTCTTTATTAGATAGGATCCATTTCCATAGAAATCATGACTTTTAATACATATATTTTGGGTTGTGTGTGTTTTTACAAAGTGAATATTTTTTGTTTGAGTTTGTATAATTTTTAATTTATATAAACTACATTGAGTTATATAGCTCATTTGGTTACTTAACTTTTTTCCTTTAAGCAAATATTGTAAAGATGTGATTGTGCTTCTGGTCCCTCCCTCCATTCCATTCTCTCTAAAAAAATCAATGGAAAAAATATCCTCAAGTGAGGATGAGCAACAATGGAAAAGTTAAAAGGAAAAGGGAAACACTAAAAATATAGTTGCTTCAATTTGGTAATAAATTTACAACATAAAAAGGGACAATTTGTGACAACAAAAAATAAAAAAGGACGAAGAAAAGGAAAGAACTTATAATAGGCAAGTAAAGATAAAGACACTATCAGCAGAGAAAGAACATTTTCAGTTATGAGACATTTTATACAAACTACCGTATTTTCCGGCGTAAAAGATGACTGGGCATATAGAAGATTTTCCTGGGTTAAAAAGTCGTCTTATACGTCGGAAAATACGTTACATGCTAACCCAAAACAAAAATCTAGAGCAGAGATACAAAATATAAAATACAAGGACTGAGAAAAACATAATAGAAAACCACCAAGTTATAATGGCAAACAGAAACACAAAAGGAAAAAAACAATGGAGATAAAGAGAAAATATAAAACGTTCAGCAGGAGGCCCTCAATGTACATATCAATAATTACCCTAAATGTAAATAGAATAAACTAACCAACATAGAGTAGCTTGATGAATTAAAAAACAAGACCCAACTATATGCTGCCTGCAGGAGACTTAGCTCAGCTCTAAAGATAAAGATGGGTTCAAAATTAAGTGGAAGATGATACTCCGCACAAATGGTAGCCAAAAGAAAGCATGTGTAGCAAGATGACTACATTTATCAACATATACACATCCAACATAGGAGCACTAAAATATATAAAGCAAATATTAACAGACTTAAAGGAAGAAATTGACAGAAGCTCAATAATAATAGGGGACTTCAACAACCCACTTACATCAATGCATAGATCATCTAGACAGAAAGAGCTGAAAGTAAACCTTAAATGACATTCTTAGACCAGATAGATTTAATCAATCTATATAGAACATCCCATCCAAAAGCAACACAATATACATTCTTACCAAGTGCACATGAAACATTCTCAAAGACTGACCATATGTTGGAACACAAAACAAGTCTCAACAAATCTAAGATTGAAATACTAGCAAGAATCTTTTCGGACCACAAAGGTATGAAACTAGAAATCAACTATAAGAAGAAAATTAGAAAAAGAAATATATGTAGAATATAAATGACATGCTACCAAACAACTGTTGGGTCAATGAGGAAAGCAAAAAACTTTTTAAAAAAACACATAGAGAAAAAAGAAAAAGAAAAATTGACATATCACATACTATAGTATTCAGCAAATGGGTATCATAGCAATACAGACGTACCTCAAGACACAAGAAAAATTTCAAATAAACAATCTAACCTTACACCTAAAGGAACCAGAATAAGAAGAACAAACAAAGCCCAAAGTCAGTAGTAGAAGGAAAAAAATAATAAAAATCAGAGTAGAAATAAATGAAATAGAAACTAAAAAGACAATAAAAAGATTAATTAAACTAAGAGTTGGTTCTCTGAAAACATAAACAAAATTGGTAAACTTTTAGCTACTCACTAAGAAATAAAGAGAGAAGACTCATAACTAAAATCAAAAACGAAAGAGGAGATGTTATGGATACCACAGAAATACAAGGGATCATACAAAGGTCTACTATAAACAACTATACACGAAAGAAAGAAAGAGAAAGAAAGAAAGAAAGAAAGAAAGAAAGAAAGAAAGAAAGAAAGAAAGAAAGAAAGAAGAAAGAAAGAAAGAAAGAAAGAAAGAAAGAAAGAAAGAAAGAAAGAAAGAAGAAAGAAAGAAAGAAAGAAAGAAAGAAAGAAAGAAAGAAAGAAAGAAAGAAAGAGAGAAAGAAAGAAAGAAAGAAAGAGAGAGAGAGAGAGAGAGACAGAGAGAAAGGTAGGAAGGAAGGAAGAAAATAAGAAAAGTATTAGGATCATACAACATTCCAAGACTGAATCATGAAAAAGTAGAAAACATGAATAGACTGTTCACTATCAAGGAGATTGAACCAGTAATAAAAAATTAAAAAAACTCCCCCAAAAAACAAAAGTCTAGGACAAGACAGCTTCACTGGTGAATTCCAACAAATATTTAAAGAAGATTTAAAACCTGTTCTTCTCAAACTCTTCCCCCAAAAAATGAAGAGGCAGGGTAAGGAAAATAGAAAAAAATTGCAGGCAATATCTCTGATAAATTTAGATGCAAAAATTATCAACAAAATATTAGTAAACTGAGTGCAATGCATTAAAAGAATCTTGCCACGTGATCAAGTGAGCTCTATTCCAGGGATGCAAAGATGGTTTAATATCTGCAATTCAATCAAGGTGATACACCACATTAACAAAATGAAAAATAAAAATAATATGATTATCTCCATAACACAGAAAAAGCATTTTATAAGACTGAGTATACATTTATGATTTTTTAAAAAACTCAACAAAGTGGGTATAGAAGAAATGTACCTCAAGATAATAAAGGCCATATATAACAAACCCACAGCAAGTATTGTACTCAGGGGTGAAAAACAAAAAAACTTTCCCTCTGAAATTAGAAACAAGACAGGAATGTCCACCCTCACCACTACTATTTAACATACTATTGGAAGTCCTAGCTAAAGCAATCAGGCAAGGAAGAAATAAAACAAAAGTTATCCAAATTGGCAAAACAGAACTAAAGCTGTCTGTGAATGACTATTTGCAGATGACATCATTTAATATAGATAAAACCCTAAAGACTACACACACACACACACACACACACACACACACACACACACTGTTAGAACTAATAAACAAGTACAGTAAACTTATAGGCTATGTTTGAAACCAATACACAAAAATCTGCTGTGGCCAAAACCGGTTTGGCTCAGTGGATAGAGCGTCGGCCTGCGGACTGAAAGGTCCCAGGTTCGATTCCGGTCAAGGGCATATACCTTGGTTGCAGGCACATCCCCAGTAGGGGGTGTGCAGGAGGCAGCTGATCGATGTTTCTCTCTCATCGATGTTTCTGGCTCTCTGTCCCTCTCCCTTCCTCTCTGTAAAAAAATCAATAAAATATATATTTTTTTAAAAACCTGCTGTGTTTCTATACACCAACAACAGAAAATAAGATAGAGAAAATTTTAAATCCCACTTACAATTGCAATAAAATACTTAGGAATAAATTTAACCAAGAGGTAAAATTAGATATATGAACAAAACAACAGAAACTAGAATAATAACAAATCAATAAAGCAGATAGATAAAGAAGATACATTTAAAAAGGGGGGGGGGGCGAAGAAAAGAAAAAGTAAAAAAAAAAAAAAAAAAGAAGAGAAAAAGGGAAGAAAAAAGAGAAAAGGGGGAAAAAAGTGAAGTTGGCATTAAACTCTGGTCAAACAAACACCACTTCACTTTTTTCCCCCTTTTCTCTTTTTTCTTCCCTTTTTCTCTTCTAGTTGTAAATAATGCTGCAATGAACATAGGTGTGATATATCTTTTCAAATTAGTGTTTTTGTATTATTTGAATAAGCATTCAGAAGTGCAATAGCTGGGCCATATGGTAGTTCTATTCTTACTTTTTTGAGTGGATAAGAAAACATGACCCATATATCTGCTGTCTACAGGAAACCCACCTCAGAAAAAAGGACTCACACAGACTGATGGTGAAGGGATGAAAAAGGTATTTCAGATTAATGGAAATGAAAACAAAAGCTGGGGTAGCAATACTTATATCTGACAAATTAGATCTCAAAGTGAAGGAAATAACAAGAGATATGGAAGGCCACTTCATAATACTAAAGGGGGCAATCCAACAAGAAGTTATAACTCTGGTAAACATATAGCACCCAATACAGGAGCACCCAAATACATAAAAAAAAAAAAACCAACTTCTGGAGGATATCAAGGGAGAGATTGACAGCAATACAGTCATAGTAGGGGACTTTAATACCCCACTAACATCACTGGACAAATCCTCTAAACAAAAAATCAGCAAAGAAATATCAATCCTAAATGACACACTAGATCAGATGGAATTAATTGACATCTTCAGAACATTTCAACCCAAAGCCACAGAATATACATTCTTCTCAAGTGCCCATGGGACATTTTCAAATATAGGCCATATATTGGGATGCAGGCAAAGTCTCTTCAAATTCAAGAAGATAGAAATCATATCAAGCATCTTCTCAGATTACAATGGCACAAAACTATAAATCAACTACAATAAAAACAATAAAAAACCCAAACACCTGTAGGCTAAATAGCATGCTATTAAACAATAATTGGGTTACCAGAGAGATCAAAGAAGAAATACAAAGGCATCATGGCAACAAACGACAATGAAAACACAACATTCCAAAATCTATGAGACACAGTGAAAGCAGTCTTGAGAGGGAAGTTCCTAGCTCTACAGGCATACCTCAAAAAACAAGAAACAATGGTAATAAATTATCTAACCCTACAACTCAAAGAGTTAGAAAGAGAGCAACAAGAAAAGCCCAGTGTAAGCAGAAGGAAGGAAATAATAAAAATCAGAGTGGAGATAAACAACATAGAGACAAAAAAAAAAAAAAACAATACAAAAGATCAACAAAACCAAGAGCTGGTTCTTTAAAAGGATAAACAAGATGGATAAACCTCTAGCCAGCCTCACCAAGAAGCAAAGAGAGAGGACCCAAATAAACAAAATCAGAAATGAAAGAGGTGAGTAACAACTGATCCCACAGAAATACAAATGATTATGAAAAAATACTATGAACAACTCTATTCCAACAAAATGGACAACCTAGATGAAATGAACATATTCTTAGAAAAATACAAGCTTCCAAAACTCAACCAAGAAGAATAAAAAAAACATGAATAGGCCAATAACTACCGAAGAAATTGAAACAGCAATAAAAAAAACTTCCAGCAAACAAAAGCCCTGGTCCAGGCGGCTTTACAGGGAGTTTTACCGAGCATTCAAAGAAGAATTAAAACCTATTTTCCTCAGACTACTACAAAAAATCAATAGGAAGGCACACTTCCAAACTCTTTCTATGAATCCGGTATTACCCTAATCCTGAAACCAGATAAAGATACCACAAAAAGAGAGAACTACAGGCCAACATCTTTAATGAACATAGATGCTAAAATCCTTAACAAAATTCTAACAAATTGGATTCAGCAATACTTTAGAAAGATCATACACCTTGACCAAGTGGGATTTATTCTGGGGATGCAAGGCTGGTACAATATCCACAAATCAATAAATGTGATACATCACATAAAGTGAGAGACAAAAATCACATAATCATATTAATTGTTGCAGAAAACACATTTGACAAAATCCAACACCATTTCTTGATAAAAAATCTCAGCAAAGTGGGAATAGAGGGATCATACCTCAATATAATAAAAGCCCTATATGACAAACCTGTAGCCAACATCATACTCAATAGGCAAAAACTAAACCCATTTCCCCTAAGAACAGGAACACACAAGGATGCCCACTTTCACCACTCCTGTTTGACATAGTACTATAAGTACTAGCCATAGCGACAGACAAGAAGAAGAAATAAAAGGCATCCAAATTGGAAAAAAATAAGTAAAACTGTCCTTATTGGCAGATGACATGATACTGTACATAAAAAGACCCAAAGACTCCATAAAAAAACTACTAGACCTAATAAGTGAATTTGGCAATGTAGCAGGATACAAAATTAACACCCAGAAATCTATGGCCTTTTTATACACCAATAATGAACTCACCATTGCATCAAAAAAATTAAGATACCTAGGAAGTAAAAGACCTGTACTTGGAAAACTACAGGACATTGAAAAAAGAGATATAGGAAGACATAAACAAATGGAAGAACATACCATATTCATGGATTGGTAAAATACCATAATTAAAATGTCCATACTACCTAAAGCAATCTATAGATTCAATACAATACCTATTAAAATACCAATGGCATATTTCAAAGATCTAGAACAAACTATCCAAAAATTCATCTCGAATAAAAAAAGACAGCCATCCTGAGAAAGAAGAACAATACCAGACATCAAGCTATATTACCAAGCCACGGTTCTCAAAACTGCCTGGTACTGGCACAAGAACAGACATATAGACCAATAGAACAGAATAGAGAACCCAGAAATTGACCCAAGCCATTATACTCAATTAATATTTGATAAAGGAGGCAAGAGCATACAATGGAGTCAAAACAGTCTCTTTAATAAATGGTGCTGGGATATTTGGTCAGATACATGCAAAAAATAAAACTAGACTGCCAACTTACACCATACACAAAAACAAACTCAAAATGGCTAAAGGACTTGAATGTAAGACAGGAAACCATAAAAATCCTACAAGACTCCATAGGCAGCAAAATTGCAGACAAATGTTGTAACAATATCTTTACAGACACAGATCCTAGGGTAAGAGAGACTAAGGAGAAAATAAACAAGTGGGACTACATCAAAATAAAAAGCTTCTGCACAGCAAAAGAAACCATCAACAAAACAACAAGAAAGCCCACTGCATGGGAGAACATATTTGCCAATGTTGTCTCTGATAAGGGTGTAATCTCCAACATTTACAGGGAACTCATACAACTTAACAAAAGGAAGATAAACAATCCAATCAAAAAATGGGCAAAGGATCTAAATAGACACTTTTTGAAAGAGGACATTCAAAAAGCCAAGAGACATATGAAAACATGCTCAAAGTCACTAATCATCCAAGAGATGCACATCAAAACAAAAATGAGGTAGCACCTCACACCTGTCAGAATGGCTATTACCAACAAATCAACAAAGGACAAGTGCTGCAGAGAATTCGGAGAAAAAGGAACCCTCCTTCACTGTTGGTGGGAATGCAGACTGGTGCAGCCACTGTGGAAAACAATATGTAGTTTCCTCAAAAAACTAAAAATGGAACTTCCATTTGACCCAGTAATCCCACTTCTAGGTATATATCCCAAGAAAACAGAAACACCAATCAGAAAGGACATATGCACCCCTATGTTCATAGCAGCACTATTTACAATAGCTAAGATTTGGAAACAGCCTAAAGGCCCATCAGAAGATGAGTGGATTAGAAAACTATGGTACATCTACACAATGGAATACTACACTGCTATAAAAAAGAAGGACTTCTTACCATTTGCAGCAGCATGGATGGAACTGGAGAGCATCATGCTAAGTGAAATAAGCCAGTCAGTGAAAGAAAAATACCACAAGATCTCACTCATTTATGGATAATAAAGAACATTATAACCTGATAAACAAAAAGATAGATACAGAGGCAGAGAAGCATTGAACAGACTGTCAAATTACAGCAGAAAGGATGGGGAGGGGTGGGGGTGGTGGTAAGAGATCTACCGAAGGACTTGTATGCATGCATATAAGCATAACCAATGGATGCAAGACGTTGTGGGGGGGGGGGTGGTGGTGGTGAGGGCATGTGCTGGGTGGTAGCAGAGGCCCGGGGAAGGTCAATGGGGCGGGGAGGGTGCGGGGGAGGAGACTTATGTACTACTGTAAATAGTTCTCTCTTTTCCGTGTCCAGCACAGCTAGAGAGCATTCCAATTCCTGAGTAGGAGCGGCTGGGGATTGAGAAAATGAAAGAGACAGACATAGAAATAGAAGGAAAAAGCTGGGGCTGGGTGGGACCACTGTCCTCTGACATGGACAGGGATAGGAACAGTGACCCAGAGCCCATACAGCGTGTTTATTTTACACCCCAAATACCAGGAAGTTTTACTAAAAGTCAAGACAAAGGAGATTATTTGCATTCTTGGGTGGGCCCGAGTCATATTCATTCCTGGTGCTCAGCTGGATTTACATAATAAAACCCACTCCCCAGCACCTGGGCTGAAATGAAGGTCAAACTGACAACACTTCTGCCTTTTGGCAGAATGTTTCCAGCACGTGGCTTTGCCAACCACCACTGGATTCAGCTGACAATTTAAAGAAATGCCCATGTGCCTTCCCAGGCGCTCTCTAGATACTACTATTTGTAATACTTTAAACAATAAAATAAAAATTAAAAAAAAGAAACACTAAAAAAAGTGATAGACAAAGATATAAACAAGTGGATGAATATACTATGTTCATGGATTAGTAGAATCAACATCATAAAAATGTCCATACTACCAAAGCAATCTATAGATTCAATGCAATTCCTATTAAAATACCAATGGCATATTTCACAGATCTAGAACAAACACTCCAAATATTTATATGGAATCAAAAGAGAGCCTGAATATCCACAGCAATCTTGAGAAAGAAGAGCAAAGTTGGAGGAATCATAGTATCAGATATCAAGTTATACTAAAAAGCCACCATAATCAAAACAGCCAGCTACTGGCACAAGAACAGAACAGAGACCCCAGAAATTGACCCAAGCCATTATGCTCAATTAATATTTAACACAGGAAGGAAGAACATACAATGGAGTCAAGAGAGTTTCTTCAATAAATGGTATTGGGAATATTGGATAGATAGATCCAAAAAAATAAAACTAGACCACCAACTTACACCATACACAAAAATAAACTCAAAATGGATAAAGGGCTTAAATTTAAGTTGTGAAACCATAAAAATCTTAGAAGAAACCATAGGCAGTAAAATCTCAGACATTTCTCAAAGCAATATGTTTATTGATACATCTCTAAGACAAAGGAAACTAAGGAGAAAATAAACAAACAAGACTACATCAAAATAAAAAGCTTCTGCACAGCAAAAGAAACTATCAACAAAATGAAAAGCGAGCTCACTGCACAGGAAAACATATTGGTTAATGATACATCCAATAAGAGGTTAATTTCCAAAATATATAAGGAACTCCTACAACTTAACAAAAGGAAGACAAACAATCCAATTTAAAAATGGGCAAAGGACCTAAATAGACACTTTTCTAAAGTGGACATACAGAAGGCCAAAAGACATCTGAAAAAATGCTCAAAGTCACTGAACATCAGCAATGCAAATTAATATGACAATGAGGTATCACCTCACACCAGTCAGAATGGTTATTATCAACAAATCAACAAATGACAAGTGTTGGTGAGGATGTGGAGGAAAGGGAACCCTAGTACACTGCAGGTGGGAATGCAGACTGGTGCAGCCATTGTGGAAAACAGTATAAAGTTTCCTCAAAAAATTAAAAATGGAACTCCCATTTGACCCAGTGATCCAACTTCTAGGAACATATCCCAAGAAACCAGAATCACCAATCAGAAAGAATATATGCACCTCTATGTTCATAGCATCATAATTTACAATAACTAAAATATGGAAACAACCCAAATGCCCATCAGCAGATGAGTGGATAAAAAAAGCTGTGGTTCATATACACAATGGAATACTATGCAGCTGTTAAATAAGAAAGAACTCTTATCTTTGCAACAGCATGGATGGACCTGGAGGCTATTATGCTAAGCAAAATAAGCCAACCCAAGAAAGATAAGTATCACATGATCTCATTCATATGTGGAATCTAATGAACAAAATTAATTGATGAACAAAATAGATCCTGAGACATAGATGAATGTAACAGACTGATGAATTTCAGAGGGAAGATTGGGGTGGGGTGGTGGTTAGGGAACAATTAACTAGGGAACTTATATGCATACTAGAAGCCCTGTGCACGAAATTCATGCTTTTTTTGGGGGGGGCTGTCTCTCAGCCCAGCCTGTACCCTTTCCAATCTAGGACTCTTCGGGGGATGTCTGACTGCCGGTTTAGGCCCTATTCCACAGAAACTGCTGGCTCCTAACCACTCGCCTGCCTGCCAGCCCGATCGCCCCCTAACCATTCCCCTGCCAGCCTGATTGATGCCTAACTGCTCCCCTGCCGGCCCAATCGCCCAAAACTGCCCTCCCCTGCCAGCCATCTTGTGGCAGCCATCTTGTGATGACATGGGGGCAGCCATCTTGTGACAACGGTGGGGGCAGCCATCTTGTGACAATGTGGGAGCAACCATCTTGTGATGACGTGAGGGCACAAGGGCCACCGAGGCTTTTATTAGTATAGATATGCATAGTCCATGGACACAGACAATAGAGTGTTGAAGGCCTGGGAAGGGCGGGTGTGGAGTAGAATGGGTCAATGGAAAAAAAAAACACAAAGGGAAAATCTGTAATATTTTCAACAATAAAGATAAATTTTTAAAAAATAAAAGAAAAATCATATACTATATTATTTCACTCATATATGATATACATATTTTTAATGAAAACCAAAAGTAAATAAACAAACAAACAAGTAAACAAACTCATAGAGGCAGACAACAGATCAGACTTTTGGTGTTGAGTACAATGTAGTATAAACAGATATCGAATTATATAATGTTGCACAACTGAAACCTATACAGTGTAATAAACCAATGTTACCTCAATTAAAAAAAACACAACTAAATTTGAATAGCTACTCTAAAGGAAGGGAAAGTGCTACACGCAAGGAAATTGGGGACCTTCTTCATGTGACATTGAAGTTCAAGGAAGCCCTCTTCAGAAAGGGGACATTTAAGGAAGACATTAAAGAAGACTTGAAGGAAGCCAAAGAACTTAACAAGAACCAGACATGCAAGAGCCAAAGAGAATACCAGGAAAAGCCACACTGGCGTGAGCCTGGTGCTTGCCGGGATAGACAACGGCCTTTTGGACTGCAGCCCTCTGAGAGGCAACAAGTGTGGCTTCACTTGGGGTACAGGTAGAGGCCTCTATATGAAGGCCCTCATGGGATCTTATAAAGGTTTGGGTGGGAAGGGACTTATGCAAATTCATGACTACTGGGAACAGAATGGATTCTATGAAAGCCATTGAAGGTTGCTGGAGGCAGGAGAGGTGTTCCAACAGCAATCTCTGACACCAACCAGGTGTCCTGATTCAATTCAATTCTGACACCGACCACATGAAGTTAGTGCAGACCCCACAAGTTAAGGACAAAACCTTTCACAGACTGCCCCACTCCAGATGCCAGCCACAAGTCTCCGTATCATCGGCACTTATGACCAACAAGCTATAAATTTAGGGATTCCCGTAATCCCCTTAGGTTTAATAATTCACTGGGATTATTCACAGAACTCACTGAAAGCACTCTACTTACAGTTTTATCATAAAGGATAGAATCAGGAGCAGTCAAATGGAAGAGGTGCATAGTTCAAGGTCTTGGAGAAGAGGGGCAGAGAGCTTCCATGCCCTTTTCTTGTGGAATCTGGGCATGTCACCCTCCAAGAACATCACGTGTTCACCAACCAATGATGCTTCTGTGTCCAGAGTTTTACTGGGGTCGTATCATGTTATTAGCCACATGATTGAGCTCAGTCTCTACCCCGTCTCCCTTCCCTGGAGGCTGGGGATGGGACTGAAAATTCCAACCCTCCAATCATGTGCTGGATATTTCAGGTGTGGCCAGCCCCTACTCTGAAGCTCTCTAGGGCCACCAGGAGAGTCACCTCATTAGCATTATACTTAGGTATGGTTGAAAGGAACTCATGAATAACCAAAGACACTCTGGTAACAGGAACTTCCAAAGGTTTTGAAACTCTCTGCCAGGAATCAGAGACAAGGACCAGACAGATATATTCTTTATTATATCACAAGAAGAGACAGAAAAATTGAGCAGTTAAAAACTAAAAAGAGTTTGGCCTATTTATAGATAGTCAGCAAAGAAGAGTTTGTGGTTGAACTTGGAGGGGAAAAAAAACCTCAGACAGAAGCCAGGATGTTCCAAGGAAAGGAACAAGCAGCATAAATAAGCCCCAAGGCTCTTAAGGAAACAAGTCTTACCGGGGACTCGTAAGCCTGCGAAGTGAACTGCAAGAAGGAAGAAGCAAATGGGGGTGTGTCCTAACACAACCACCATCTTCTGCAACTCCAGAGTTTTTGCAAACATTTTGCTTTTGAGACATACATGTTTTAATAGCTATGAAGAGACTCCTATTGAGACTAATATTAAATGGTCTGCAAAAGGACGGAAACCTTCTCTGATAGACCATTATTTGTTTTACTCTTAAAAAATGACAAAACTGAACCTTTCGGAAATTTATGCTGGGAGATTAAAATCTAGGACCGCATTATTAACAGTCCACAGAAATTTCCCTTCAGCCTTTAAGGGAAGTTAGTCTATGTTGTAATCTGAAATTCCACTGGCAAATTCTCTCCAACTTTTCATTTAGCTTAAAATTCCCAAAAGAAACAACAAATTAAAGTATCTGAGAGTTATATTATGAACACAAAGATACGACATATGAACCACTGGGCACTGACTCTTGTTATGTTGTATCGAAAATCGGCGAGCTAGACAAGACGCCTAATGAGCCAATTAGTTAGGAGTCATCTTTATTGCGCACAGGTTCAGAGCAGATTACCTCTGTCAAATTCTGAACAACACAGGAGGGAGTATTTCCTTTTTATATCCTTCTAGTTCTTTGTGTAAGACAGCTTGTAACCTTGAATACATATTATATCTAATCAAACACCTGTAATATCTATACAGACAACTTGTAACTTTGAGTACATATTATATCTAATCAAACACCTGTAACCTTGGATGAACAAACACTTGGCAGAATATGTGAATTAATATAGTGTGTCAGCCCCTTTAGATGGCTAGCTTGCAAGGTCAGACTGTTACTATAGGTTGATGGGCTTCGTAGTAAAATCTATTAAGGTATAAATAAGAGCTTGTATTTCTACTGAAATATAAGGGGTTTGAAGGACCTTTGTTCCCCTGCTGTAGTAGATCTAGCCTTTCTAGAACTGGATCTATCTGTAAAAATGGTTAATGCCTGAGGTATGGTATTTCTTTTAATGTGGTAGTTAATACTATTCCCTATGTTAGAAATAAAGTAAGCCACTAAGCCAGGGGTCCCGGTAGAACACAAAACATTAAACATTTTGACTTTTATGTAGAAGGGTGTGTACACATGATCTGGAAGTACGTATACCAACCTTCCTTGCTCTTGGTCCTGGGTAACCTGTAGCAATGTATAGTTGCTGACTGCTAGCAAGGTAAGGTGTCTTCACTATTTTTATTTCTGGACTATTTCTCCTCTGTTCTTGTGGGCCACTGCCTATTTTGTGGCTGGAACAGTTCTATTAGGTCCTCTCTGGGATCCGTTGTTGCAGGAATCCATATGGGCTTTTCTGGAAATATACAAATATATTCTCGACCAAAGGTTAATAAAGAAATCTTTTCTGTAAATTAGATTTGGGATCCTTTTGATTTTTGTCTAAATGATTTTCCTTTGGCTTATTTTGATACTATAAGATTTTATGGGTTTTGTGTTATTAGTATTATAAATGAAAATTAATATTTGAGTAAAAATTTTAAAGTAATTAAGGCTTGATGTAATTTACTTATAGGATATTTCTTTTAAAATATTAATCTATTAATCTCTTTTTTGTATTATTATGAGGTTTTTGAAAAATTTTTTAATGTAGTCTTGATAATCTTTTATTTTTAATTTTTGTATAGAAATATGACTGTTTTGGATTCATTGTATGTTAAGTAATTTTACTATGAGATGAACTATTAATAAAGTTTTGTTAATACTTTAGGAATAGTTTTTTGCCTAGTATAATTAAGTTTTTATGAATACTTACTTATTTTAATTAGCTAATTTAAATTAATCTGAAATAAAGCTTAATTTATTTTTAACTTTACTTGTCCTAGATTATGAACAATAAATGATATTAAGTTTCTGCTAATAATCTTAAATTTTATATAAAACTTATTAGAGAGGAAAAATATAAATTATTTACCTTAGTTTAAAGGGCTAAATATACAGGCTTTTAATTATAATTCCTATAATATTTGAAGGAAACCTCTTTATATTTATTTAAGAATATTTGTCTTTCTTTTTATAATAGGTAACCTGTAGGGCTGTAGTTTGAAGGTTAAGCATATAGGCAACTAGCTAGCTATATTATAAGTACTTTTATAGTAAGGCTGACTACTAATTTACTTTTAAATTTAGTATTTTAACAATAATCTTAGTTTACCCTGTAAATATTAATGGAAAGGATTATTTGTATCCCTGAGAAAGCCCTGAGCATTCCTGGTGTTAGGCTGGATTTAGATATAGGGCAGCTGCTGTTAGCCATGTCTCTGTTATCTGGGTCCCTATCTGAGCTGGGCCAAGTCTCTGTCTGTTACCTGGGTCCCGATCTGAGACGGGCGTGGGAAGCGCAAAGCAGCCATGGGGCAGGAGACCTCCCTCAGAAGGGGAGAGGGTTTAAGCCCCTGCAATGTTGGGAGGGGGGGTGAGGATCTGTGCCCCACCTCTGTTGAACCCCAAGTTCTCTCCTGACGGCCCCTCTGCGACTATGCCTGTCTTAGGTTGTTCCTTCCTTGAGGAATCTTACCCGTCTTTGACTAACCAGCCATCCTCCGGGGCCAAGCAGGGTCATGTGAGGTTTAGTTCTGTCTCCTTGGTAGCCTACGCCCCCGTGGCCTCCATGCCCAGCACCTGCCTTGGGATCTCCTCACCTGCTGGCGGGGCCCCGGTATTGATCATATATCTTGGGGAACCCAGGTTTCTTCTCCAGGGAGGGCCCAGCTCACACCATTGGGCAAGAGACAGATCTATGGTACCAGCCACCACGAGGCTTCAACATCAGTAGGAATAGAGAGCTCAGGTAACAGCTGAAGGCAATTGGATTGTGAGACGAGGGTCCCTCTTGGCAAAAAGGGCAAGAAGGGCCAATATAGAATGCTCAAGTGCCTCCCCAGTGCCTCAATTCCTTTCATGTCCTTTTTAAAATTGCTGCCAAACATTTAAAGAATTAGTTTGTAAGTTTGTTTGGGATAATTGTACAATATGTTGTTGTAAAATATCAAAAATTATAATGACATTGTAGAATAATATTATGTAAGGATATTCTTTGCTCTAGGTATGGCAATTTAATTTCAAACTGGCTGTTAATTTCTTTTTGTATAGACAAGGTCTTAGTAACTTTCTTAGAATACTTAATTAAATTGCTTACAAAGATATTGGCTTTTCTATAAGCTGAAAACCTTGATTATAATTTAGTAAGCTAATTTATTTAAGTAATTAAAGTAGGTATCTTTATTTAAAATAAAGTAAATTTACGTCTGATTTTATAAGCCGTAAATGTTGCCCCACCTCTAGCTTAGTGCAGGCGGCTACATAAAGTTAGATAGTAAATGGTGGCTTCTAATCTGTTCTAGATTTTACTTGGATTTAATTATTTAAATATTGGTTTCTTATGTAACTTAATTTATATGAGACCTCGATTATATTTTAAAAGACTAATTTATAAAGTAACTTAAGTAGCTATCTTTAATTAAAAAGTAAAGAAACTTATTTAGTAAAATTTATAGGTTTGATACTTTATTGGTCTGATCTAAAAGTATGGCTTTTGTCTTTTTAGAAATTCTACTGCTGTTGAAAAATTTGGCTATATTTAAGAAATATATTGTTTTTGCCCTTCTTATAGGCGAAAACCTTTATAATATTTAATATATATGTATAAGTAAAATATATTAATTTTTATTTGATAAAGCTTTCTATGTGATTTCAAGTATCAATAGGTTTAATTAAAAAATATTTCTTTTAAGAGAGAACAGACTTTTGAACATTTCGGGGCCCATGAGATGTTTAAAAGTCACTCTTAGTCTTGAAATAAATTGGAAAGATTAAACATATATATATGGAAAGATGGCGACCGGCAGGAAGGTAGGGAGAGAGAGTGTGTGAGTGAGGAACCCATAGAGGAGAGTGTAGATGTGTGTGGTGTGTGTGTGTGTATGAGATAGGGTCAGTTAGATTCTGCAGGTCTTCCAAGGGGCTCCCTAACAGGGCAGCCCTAGACGGCGGAGCCCCGCGCACAAAGCAGACACTTCTCGGCGGCTGGTGCGGACGCGGAGATCACGCCATCTTGAGAAACAGAGCTGCCTGAGACTCGGATCCTGGCTTCTGACACAAACCAGGACCCTGCAGCCACTGGGGACAGAGAACTGCTATCACAGCTTCAGACCAACAAACAACAAGAATCCAGACTTCCCCGCAGATTTCCGTGAGTCAAAGAGCCTATCCCCCACCTCGCAGGCGCGCGGATAGCGCCATAGTAACTGATAGTCCCGCTCCTCGCCCAAGCTGCCAAGCTTTGCGCAGGGACGCGTTCCCCCTTAAGGAATTTGGCGCACGCGCGCGCGTGCGGGACAGAAGCAGGTCCCAGTCGGGGAAATCTGTCAGTGCACACAGAGGGCTCCCCTTCGGGGAATTTGGGGGAATTTGGCTCGCGGGTCACAGCTCCCCCTTCGGGGATTCTTAGAGCGTGCACAGAGGGGCCTCCCATTGGGGAATTTGGCGAGCAGGACGGACTCCGCCCCCTTCCGGGACTCTGGGAGAAGTGCACTGAGCCAGCTCACCTTCAGGATTTTAAGAATGTGCGCTCTAGCCGGGTTGGCTCAGTAAGAGAGCACACTCAGGACGCAGCTCCACTTCAGGGAATTTGGCACGCCGGACACAGCTGCCTGGGATCCCTGACTCACAGCGCATTCACACTAAGAGCCAGTGACCCCAATTGTTGGTGCGAGCAAACACAGGGACCCTGATTCTCAACGAGAAACCGCACAAGGCAACAGAGACTTTGACACTCGAGTCTTGGTGCAGACACAGGGAAACTCTGACTCCTGGCACATGCTAAGGATCTCATTTTCGGCACATACCAACAATGTGGTGCAGACAGGGCCCCTGATTCTAAATGTGCACACAAGACCACACGGAACACTGGGGACACTGATCCTGGGCAAGTCTAGTTCCAACCAACCAACCAAAGGCAGCCACACGTCCTAGTGTCAAAGCACTTCAGTGAAACTCGGGTGGAGCGAAGTCCCCACAGCACACGGCCCAGGTCCACGCAAACGGAAGCTTGAGCTTTCTGGTAATAGCCAGAATGGGGAAACGAAATAACTCACAGAGGAAAGAAAATGTGGAGTCGCCAAGAAAGGAAATTAGTGAAACTGAAGCTTGCAACATGACCGAAAAGGAGTTCAGAGTAATGGTCGTGGAATTTAAACATCAGATGGATGAGAAAATCAACAACTTATGCAAGAATCAGGAAGAAATGAAAAGTGATATAGCTACAATCAAAAACACCATGGAAAGTTTCAACAGTAGACTACAAGAAGCAGAGGACCGAATTAGTGAGTTAGAAGATCAGGTACAGAAACAAGCTCAATCTGAACAGCAATTGGAGAAAAAAGTTAAAAAGCAGGAGGAAAGCCTAAGGGAGCTTCGGGACAACATGAAACGAAGTAACATGCGTATAATAGGGCTGCCAGAAGGACAAGAAGAGCAGCAGGGATTAGAAAATCTATTCGAAGAAATAATGACAGAAAACTTCCCGGATATGGGAAAGAAAGAAGTTACGCAAGTACAGAGAGTCCCAAGCAGGATCAACCCCAAAAGACCCACACCAAGACATGTCATAATTTCAATGGCAAATATAAATGATAAAGAGAGAATCCTAAAGGTGGCAAGAGAGAGACAGAGAGTTACCTACAAAGGAACACCCATCAGATTGTCAAATGATTACTCAACAGAAACACAACAAGCTAGAAGTGAATGGAAGGAGGTATACAAAGTGTTGCAAAGCAAAGGACTGAATCCAAGAATACTATATCCAGCAAGACTATCAATCAAAATTGAAGGGGAAATCAGGAGCTTTGCAGACAAAAAAAGGCTCAGGGAGTTTATCACCACCAAACCAGCAATGCAAGAATTGCTAAAGGGAATACTGTAAAAAGAAGAAATAAACAGGTAAGAAGGAATACAGACACAAAAATAGATATGACTACAAACAAATACCTTTCAGTAATAACTTTAAATGTAAACGGACTAAATGCTCCAATCAAAAGACATTGAGTAGCTGAATGGATAAAAAAACACGACCCATATATATGCTGTCTACAAGAGACCCACCTCAGAACAAGAGACTCACACAGATTGAAAGTGAAGGGATGGAAAAATATCTTTCAGGCAAATGGAAATGAAAAAAAAGCTGGGGTAGCAATACTTATATCTGACAAAATAGACCTCAAAGTAAATGCCATAACAAGAGATAAGGAAGGCCACTTCATAATACTAAAGGGGGAAATCCAACAAGAAGAAATAATTCTGGTAAACATATACGCTCCCAATATAGGAGCACCCAAATACATAAAAAAAACTCCTGGATGATATCAAGGGAGAGATTAATAGCAATACAATCATAGTAGGAGACTTTAATACCCCACTATCACCACTGGACAAATCCTCTAAACAAAAAATCAGCAAAGAAATAGCAATCCTAAATGACTCACTAGACCAGATGGAATTAATTGACATCTTCAGAACATTTCACCCCAAAGCCACAGAATATACATTCTTCTCAAGTGCACATGGGTCATTTTCAAAGATAGACCATATGCTGGGTCACAGGCAAAGTCTCTTCAAATTCAAGAAGATAGAAATTACATCAAGCATCTTCTCAGATCACAGTGGCATAAAACTGGAAATCAACTACAATAAATACAATCCAAAGAAATCAAACACATAGAGACTAAACAGCATGCTATTAAACAAGGACTGGGTCACCAGAGAGATCAAGGAAGAAATAAAAAACATCAGGGCAACAAATGATAATGGAAACACAACAATTCAAAATCTATGGGACACAGCGAAAGCAGTCTTGAGAGGGAAGTTCATAGCTCTACAAGCCTACTGCAAAAAACAAGAAACAATGGTAATAAATTACCTAACCCTACAACTCAAAGAGCTAGAAAAAGAGCAGCAAGAAAAGCCCAGTGTAACCAGAAGGAAGGAAATAACAAAGATCAGAGCGGAGATAAATGACATAGAGACCAAAGAAACAATACATAAGATCAACAAAACCAAGAGCTGGTTCTTTGAAAGGATAAACAAGATTGATGGACCTCTAGCCAGGCTCACCAAGAAGCAAAGAGAGAGGACCCAAATAAACAAAATCAGAAATGAAAGAGGTGAAATAACAACAGACCCCACTGAGATACAAAGGATTGTTACAAAATACTACGAACAACTCTATTCCAACAAACTGGACAACCTGGAGGAAATGGACATATTCCTAGAAAAATATAACCTTCCAAAAATCAATCAAGAAGAATCTAAACAGCTCAATAGGCCAATAACTATGGACGAAATTGAAGCAGTCATCAAAAAGCTTCCATCAAACAAAAGCCAGGGGCCTGATGGCTTCACAGGAGAGTTTTACCAAACATTCAAGGAAGAACTAAAACCTATCCTCCTCAGACTATTCCAAAAAATTCAAGTGGAAGGAACACTTCCAAGCTCCTTCTATGAAGCCAGCATCACCCTAATCCCAAAACCAGATAAAGACAACACAATGAAAGAGAATTACAGCCCAATATCCCTCATGAACATAGATGCCAAAATCCTCAACAAAATTCTAGCAAATCGGCTCCAGCAGTACATCAGAAAGATCATACACCATGACCAAGTAGGATTTATCCCAGGAATGCAAGGATGGTACAATATCCGCAAATCAATAAACGTGATACATCACATAAACAAATTGAAAGATAAAAATCACATAGTCATATCAATTGATGCAGAAAAAGCATTTGACAAAATCCAACACCCTTTCTTGATAAAAACTCTCAACAAGGTGGGAATAGATGGCTCATACCTCAACATAATAAAAGCTATATATGATAAACCCACAGCAAACATCATACTCAATGGACAAAAACTAAAAACATTTCCCCTAAGAACAGGAACAAGACAGGGATGCCCACTCTCACCACTCCTGTTTGACATAGTACTGGAAGTATTAGCCATTGCAATTACACAAGAAGAAGAAATAAAAGGCATCCAAATTGGAAAAGAACAAGTAAAGCTGTCTTTATTTGCAGACGACATGATATTGTACATAAAAAATCCGTAAGACTCCGTCAAAAAACTAATAGACTTAATAAATGAATTCGGCAATGTAGCAGGATACAAATTTAACGCCAAGAAATCTATGGCCTTTCTATACACCAATAGTGAACTTACAGACAGAGAGACTAAAAAGGCAATCCCATTTACCATCGCACCAAAAAAATTAAGATACCTACGAATAAACTTAACTAAGGAGGTAAAAGACCTATACACGGAAAACTACAGGACACTGAAAAAAGAGATAGAGGAAGACGTAAACAGATGGAAGAACATACCATGTTCATGGATTGGTAGAATCAACATCATTAAAATGTCCATACTACCCAAAGCAATCTATAGATTCAATGCACTCCCCATTAAAATACCAACGGCATATTTCACAGACCTAGAAAGAACTCTCCAAAAATTCATCTGGAATAAAAAAAGACCCCGAATAGCTGCAGCAATCCTGAGAAAAAAGAATAAAGTAGGAGGGATCTCAATACCAGATTTTAAGCTGTATTACAAAGCCACTGTTCTCAAAACAGCCTGGTACTGGCACAACAACAGACATATAGATCAATGGAACAGAATAGAGAATCCAGATATTGACCCAAACCACTATGCTCAATTAATATTTGACAAAGGAGGCATGAACATACAATGGAGTCAAGACAGTCTCTTCAATAAATGGTGTTGGGAAAATTGGACAGATACATGCAAAAAAATGAAGCTTGATCACCAACTTACGCCATACACAAAAATAAACTCAAAATGGATACAGGACTTAAACATAAGACGGGAAACCATAAAAATACTAGAGCAATCCACAGGCAGCAAAATGTCAGACATATGCCAAAAGAAATTCTTCACTGACACTGCCCCTAGGGCAATGGAAGCTAAAGAGAAAATTAACAAATGGGACTACATCAAAATAAAAAGCTTTTTCACAGCAAAAGAAACCATCAACAAAACAACAAGAAGGCCCACTGCATGGGAGAACATATTTGCAAATGGCATCACTGATAAAGGTTTAATCTCCAACATCTACAGGCAGCTTATACAACTTAATAAAAGGAAGATAAATGATCCAATAAAAAAATGGGCAACAGACCTAAATAGAATATTTTCAAAAGAAGACAGAAGGAAGGCCAAGAGACACATGAAAACATGCTCAACGTCACTAATTATCCGAGAGATGCAAATCAAAACAACAATGCGGTACCATCTCACACCTTTCAGAATGGCTATCATCAACAAATCAACAAACGACAAGTGTTGGCGAGGATGCGGAGAAAAAGGAACCCTCGTGCACTGCTGTGGGAATGCAGACTGGTGCAGCCACTGTGGAGAACAGTATGGAGTTTCCTCAAAAAACTGAAAATGGAACTCCCATTTGACCCAGTAATCCCACTCCTGGGAATATATCCGAAGAAACTAGAAACACCAATTAGAAAGGATATATGCACCCCTATGTTCATAGCAGTACAATTCACCATAGCTAAGATTTGGAAACAGCCTAGGTGCCCGTCAGCAGATGACTGGATCAGAAAACTGTGGTACATCTACACAATGGAATACTATGCTGCCATAAAAAAGAAGGATTTCTCATCATTTGCAGCAACCTGGGAGGAATTGGAGAACATTATGTTAAGTGAAATAAGTCAGTCAATGAAAGAAAAATACCACATGATCTCACTCATTTATGGATAATAAAGAACATTATAAACTTGAACAAAAAGATAGATACAGAGACAGTAAAGCATCAAACAGACTGTCAAATTACAAGGGGAAGGTTAGGGAGAGGTGGGGGAGATAAGAGATCAATCAAAGGACTTGTATGCATGCATATAAGCATAACCAATGGATGCAAAACTCTGGGGGGTGGGGGCATATATGGGAGTGGGGTGTGGGGGGGCAATGGTAAGATATGTACACATATAATACCTTAATAAAAAAATTGGAAAAAAAATATAATATATATATATGTATATATTTATATATATGCTTTACAAATTATATACCTAAATTATCTTAAAGAGTATCAATTATATTTAAACTGGATCATAGGATTAATCCTCTTTTTAAAATCAGACCAATAACTAACATTTTTTAAATTCCTAGTTATTAGAGAAAACATAACATTTTATTTTCTTAAAAATACATTTTTATATTTTAGGTAATATAATTACTATATTTATATAATTTCTCCTAATTTAATCTGTACTTTGAACTTTTAAAGCTGGCAAGTCAAATATTTTTAGTAGTTCTTAGATTGATAACACTTTTATATTCTTAAGAATAAATTTCTAGCCGAAACTGGTTTGGCTCAGTAGATAGAGCGTCAGCCTGTGGACTGGAGGGTCCCAGGTTCGATTCAGGTCAAGGGCATGTACCTTGGTTGCGGGCACATCCCCAGTGGGAGGTGTGCAGGAGGCAGCTGGTCGATGTTTCTCTCTCATCGATGTTTCTAGCTCTCTGTCTCTCTCCCTCCCTCTCTGTAGAAAATCAATAAAATATATCTTTTTTAAAAAAAGAATAAATTTCTAAGACACAAGATATAATCAATTAATAGCTTCAATTCTGTCCTCTAGATTTTTCTCATGAGGCAAATTTAAACTTTACTTTTTATTTGCCAGTGGCTCTGGAAAGCTAGGTTTGGTTTATTTGAATGTAAATTACTGTATACTTTAAGATGGCTACTGGCAGGAAACTGACCTGTCTGCTGGGGGAAGGGCGTCTACCCCTTCCTCTATTAACAAAGGGCGTAGCCAGTTATCTGGGCTACTTAGATCTTTATAATTAATATATTATTTATCTATATTGTAACAATTTCTTTGAGATTCTAGAGTCAATTATAATTATTTTGAAGTATCTACTTTGGATAAATTCTATGACAGAGACAAATTTACTTATATTCTTGAAGGCTTTAAAAGTTAACTTTTTTAACAAGGTTTATTAGCATTTTAAAAACTACTCTTTATTATGGAGATGCGAATCTTGTTGCTGGAACCAGCTTGAATTTCCTTCCTTTAGATTAAATTCGCCATTTTTTTCCTAGGAAAAAAGTAGTCTTGGGTTTTTCATTTCTGTAGCCCTTGTAAAGAGTTAAGTCCAGCCCAACCCGGTTTGGCTCAGTGGATGGAGCGTCGGCATGCAAACTGAAGGGTCCCGGGTTCGATTCCAGTCAAGGGCATGTACCTGGGTTGCCGGCACATCCCCAGTGGGGGGTGTGCAAGAGGCAGCTGATCGATGTTTCTCTCTCATCGATGTTTCTGGCTCTCTATCCCTCTCCCTTCCTCGCTGTAAAAGATCAATAAAATATATTTTAAAAAAAAAGAGTTAAGTCCAGTTCAAGACCTATCTAATATCCGAAATCGGACCGTGTGCACATCCTGTCTTACACTAGCTTTCTCTTTACACGTGTATAGATATCCCAGACGTATTTCTAAATTTTTAACTCTTTGCACTCGCTTGCTTTTTTCTCGATTCCTTTATTCTAATGCTAACCGTGTCGAGTGCAAAAGGTTAAAACTTTTTATGGTGAGAAAGAAAACTTTAAATTTGTATATTGGGAGAGTGGGCATCCATATTGGATGGTCATGTGTCTCTCCCTTCTCCCACATCCTGCTTACTTCAGGGGAAGTTTTAGCAACAGATCTGGCAGAATTTCTTTTCATGCTTAACCCTTTGCACTCGCTTGCTTTTTTCTCGATTCCTTTATTCTACTCGGGATTTAATTTTTTAAATACCCCAGATTTTACAAAGCGCGGCAGTAGAATAAAAAACTGGATTTTCTTTTCATACAAACTTCTTTATTTGGATTTTTTTTTATATTTCAAATTATTGATACATTCAAAGAGTAATTTTAATCTCTATAATTTTTCATGGTGTGATATTTTTTGAAACATTCACCCACATGAAGACCTGGTTTACATTCACATGTTTTGCAAATATAAATCGTCTCTCTTCTTCCTTCTTTGATTTTTCTGTTAGAACAAACAACACAATCTTTGTGTTTTTTGTTAGGGTGAGGTGTGATTATATGGAACTTTCCATCTAAACGTTGCTCTAAGTTAGTGGATAATAATCTACCCCTGGAAGTTAGTGTACCATCTCTGAATTCTCCAACAAGATCATGTACTAGTTTCCTAATAAATTTCACATGCGTTATCGGTTTTTCATTTTTTCTTTTTTGGCATCAGTTGAGACGGCATTTATATTTTACTTGTCCTTTCATGCTAATGAAAACAAGAAAAGATACTGGAAAAATAGACAAAAATCCCCCTTCCCTCCCGCGGTGAAACTACGTGTCGAGTGTGGCTCAACATACGAGCTGCTACCGATGCTAACCGTGTCGAGTCACACTCGACATCCGAGTACAAAAGGTTAAAAGATAGATAGATCTCAAATTTTTTTTTCCTTTTTGCTTTCTGAAGTAATAACTCACACCCAATTTGACCAAGATTTGCATTTCCCTTCGAGTTCTCTTATAATTTTTAAACAAGGCATTAAGTAATCTTATTGTGTGAGAGCAGATAGCCCTGTCCTCTTCTGCCACTCCTGAATCTCTCCACACCAGAGGCGGCTTCAGCAGTGGAGTTTCACTTATTACAGATTTTAAATTCCATACACACACTAAGATTCTAATTTGAACAAGTAACAACATTATTCTGTGATCACATAGACTTTAACATTTGCCTCTAAAGGGCACTTTCTCTAACCTCTACTTGTCCCATGCTTTACTCCCGACTATCAATAAATTGCTCCTCCCTTACCTTATCGAGTGCACTCTTTATCTGGAGGAGATCCTCACCATCTGCTTCCCAAGTCCTCAGGTTCCTGGTTTCGGGCACCAATTTGCCAGAGCCAGCCTGACAGGTTGAACTGGGCTGAGGTAGGGAGGTGGGATTTGAAAAAAGAAAGACAGGACAGCGGGATTGGGAGGTCTACGAGTCAATCGAGAGACTGTAGCGCGTTTATTAACTGTGTAATGCCTTTTATACACAAACACTGAATAGGAGGTCTGTGAAGAGGAATGTATTCTTTGTTCCTCTTAATCTCTAAGGGAGAGACAGAGCAGAAGGACAAATTCTCGGTACAGTAAATCAGGCAGATTCTCAGTAAATAGTTACAGACTTCTTGGCAAGCCATGAAGGGGTTGCTCTCATTCTACTGATAACCGCCACCCAAACAAGTCTGGGAAAACTGTGTGGGTAGGGGGCCAGCCTTGCTAGCCCCTTCGGGTGCAAGGACCGTGTCAGCTTACACCCGGTCTCCCACATTCCTGGTGCTCTGTAACCTTTTCCTTACAGGCATATTTATTTTAAAATTCTGTTTAGGAGGGAATTTTTTCTAACACATTTTTTTTCATTAGTACTTGAGGAACATCAATTTTGAGAAACAGTTAAGAAATTATGGCATTTTGGGAAAATAATAATGATTTAGAATCAGAATTATTGAATTAAAATTCTGGCTTTACTGCCAGATATAAAATATCAAGAGTGAAAAACAGAATCATTTTTCTATGATATAATCTATAATAATAAAAGCAAAATATGCTAATTAGATGGGACATCCTTCTGGACGACATTCTGGAAGAAGCTGGGGCTGCAAGGGAAGCCTGGGTCCCAGGTGCCAGAGGGAAGCCAATGCCGGCAGCTGAGGGAAGGAAGGCCTACTCTTGCATGAATTTCGTGCATCGGGCCTCTAGTTGATATATAATATTGTATTAGTTTCAGGTATACAACATAATGTTTGATATTTGTATGTACTGTAAAATGATCACAACAGTAAGTCTACTTAACATCTGTCACCACATATAGTTATAATTATTTTCTGTGATTAGAACTTTTAAGATCTACTCTCTTAGCAACTTTCAAATGTGCAATACAGTTTCATTGACTATGCACATTACATCCCCAGGACTTACTGATTTTATAATTGGAAGTTTGTACCTTTTGAATCCCTTCACCCATTTCACACAGCCCTCTACCCCCTATCTCCTGCAACCCCCAATCTGTTCCCTGTGTCTATGAATTCTTCTTTTGTTTTGTTTTATTTTAGATCGCACCCTATGATTTTTTAAAACAGACCAGTCATTACATTTCTAGTATTCTCAGAACCATGATTAAAGAACTGTCAGGACAACCTACACAGTTATCAATATAAAATCCCTCCTTCTTTGTGTTTACTTGATACAAAAGTATTGAAACACCACAGGGGTCATCAAAAAACAAGAAAGCATACAATAGGCGATTCTCATTGCCCATGTCCTGAAGAAATACCTTTCAGATACATGTACTATTGGAAAGTGAGGTTTGGTGTCTAAATCCAACCCCTTATCTCACTTTCCCTCCAGAGTTCTAGATGATAAGATGAAAATACATAGACTTAAGTCATATGGAGCAAAGAATCCATTTTATAGATGTCTCTATGCTATCAGTTAGACACATTCATTCATTCAAAAATACTTATTTACTTACCACACACAGTTCTAGGCAATGTTCAGAGCAGTGAACAAAACACACAAAAATCCCTTCCATCATGGAAACTATATCTATCCATAAACAAAATAAACAAGAAGAAACTTACCTTATAATAGACAAATATGCAAATTGACCGCACCTTCGCTACGCCCAAGCCACGCCCATCAACCAAGCCACGCCCATCAACCACGCCCACCAGGAAACTGTTGCAGGGAAGTTGGGGTGTGGCGGAGCCTGCACAGATTGCAGGCAACGGACCAGGGGGTCGGCTCCTACGATCTGTAGCAGGGACGCTGGGTGCAGCCGAGCCCAAGGCCGGGAAAGCCTCGGGCGGAGGCTTTCCCGGCCTTGGGCACCAGCGGGGAGCCTGCACGGATTGCAGGAAACCACTGGGGGTCGGCTCCTGCGATTGGTAGCAGGGACGCTGGGTGCGGCCGAGCCCAAGGCCACCACCTGGGGCCAAGCCCTGACCCTGAAAGAAGGCAGAAGGCGGTGGCCACAGCCAAGGCCTGGGTCCCCGGTGCCGGCAGAAAACTGGTGCAGGCAGCCAGGTGAATGAAGGTCTATTGCACGAATCTTCGTGCAAACGGGCTACTAGTACACAATATAACAGATGATGGTAAATGCTATGGAGGGAAAGGTAACAGGGATTAAAATTGGACAATCTGAGGGATCTTATTTTTTGTTTTCTCCCTCAAGACTGCACCTTGAGAATAGGCCCTTGGTCTGTCTACAGCACGGAAGCTATCAGCATAAACTCTTACCTTGCTTTAATATGCAAAAGAACAGGAGAAAGGGGTAAGGAAGCCTTTCTCGGTAGATTACTCCCAATAATGTAGCTCAATAGGTAAAAGGCTCTCCTTGTCTCACAATCAGACAAGACTTCCTCTTCCCTTCAGGATGAAAAAGGGACAGGCTAGCAAGAGAAATGCTTTGTCCAATACTGCCCCTCCTGGAGAGCGGAGTGGAAATCATCACACAAAAGCAGGAGAATAGAGAGATACAAATTTTCCTAACAGCTACAGACTGTTCCACATAACTGTTTCAGGGGGAGTTGGAGACTGTAAGAATCACTTTATTGTGGCTCAGAATGACAGATTTGATAAAGACTATCAGAAGAAAATGGTTAATACAAGTCTAACTTTCCACTTCCAATTCTAGTAAGAAAGAAAAAAAGTGTTTTTATTTATTACCCAACTTATTGGGTAATAATTAATTTATTACCCAGACTACATGATATTGGATTCAGGTTCTCAAGCTAGTTGTTTATTATGTTTGCTTTTGTTCACTCTGAAAAGAAAATAACAGAGTTAGCAGAGGTTGGGGGTAAGTTGGAGAGTGGGAACTGAATGGCAATGTCAAGGGATGGAGGTTCAACAAATTACTAGTTACAAACATAATGTTATACTTAAGTTTACAGATCATGTGCTTGCTAACATATTAAAAATGCTTCAATACTCACATAAAAATGCACTAAAGTCTTCCGATTGTTGGTTCAAGGTAAGTTTTTTTTATTATTATTGATTTGAGAGAGAGAAACATCAATTTGTTGTTCCACTTATTTATGTATTCATTGGTTGTTTCTGGTATGTGCCCTGATTGGGGATGGAATCTGCAACCTCGGTGTATGGGGGCAATGTTATAACCCACTGAGCTACCTGGCCCAAGACCAAGCTAAGTTTTAATGCAGCACTAAAATGTGTAAACAGTGACTATTTCCAGCAATTGCTTGACAGCCATGTAACTATCAAGTGATTGTTTCCTCATGAAAATCTTCCAATTCACTCCAGGGTTCATACTATAACACATTTATCCCCATCTCTCGCCATAACCTATATACTTACTAACTGGACTCTCTTCCACCCCAGGTCAATGCTATAATTCAGTCATGTTTTGACTCCATTCAATGCTTTCATGATCTTATTTTAATATTTTAGCAATATCTGTCAGTTTTACCTCTATGATGTCTCATTTCTATAGCCACTCTCTGGTTCAGAACCTTTTACCTCTTGCCTAAACTATTGTGAGCTTCCTAACTCATTTCTCTGCTCATCACACCTGCCAAAGTTTTTTTCCTACAACAAAATCCTGATTATATTTTTCCTTAGCTCTAACTTTTTCAATGATTCTGAATTTTCACTGCCTGAAAGATATATCCCATGCTTTTTAACCATGAATTCAAAGGCAGCTATAACTATATGATACAGTTGATTGCATTTTCCAAACCACCTCCATACTTCATCAAATTAGCCTACTCATTTAAGGGGTTCTCCAACTATGACCAGCATGGCTAGAGAGCAAATGAGTCCTGAGTAGGGGTGACTGGGCATTAAGAAAAAGAAAGAGACAGACACAGAGACAGTGGGTAAAGCTGGGACCAGGTAGGATACTATTCTCAGATGGAGAGACAGTGACCCAGAGCTAGTACAGCACGTTTATTTTATACAGCATGATACCAGGAAGTTTTACTAGAGTTTAAGACAAAGGAAATTATGTGAAATCATGCTTAAAGATAAAGCTGCAATTCTTCATTCTTGTGCCTTCTCAGAATCGTCAGGCCTGACTGGACCCTGATAATTGCATCTGCCTCTGGCACCTGGCTGAACTTAGATAATTACACCCACCCCCTGGAGCCTGAACTATAGGTGAAGACTGACAACATTCTTGCCTTTTGGCAAGATATGTTTCCAGGACATGGCTTTGCCGATGCCACTGGACTCAGCCGACAACCCTCGCTCTGGTGCTCTAGCAGGCGTTCTCTACATCTCCCCCTTTTTATTTTTTAAATGAAGCTTATGGACATCTAATTGGAGCCTTTGGACTTGGGATCGCAGGAGTTTGCTGCTGACTGAAAGAAAGCAGAATAATATTAGTGGTACACAAAGGAATCTTATTAGGTACCAGGCGGTGTATTTAACATATTTCATTGATTAAATCCTTTTAAATCATCCAGCAATTCTTTTGCCAGCTTCGCAGGAGATATAATCTCATCATGACTATTCTAAATGGCTTGAACATGTTTGTGTAACTGCACTAGGTCTATACTGATATTATTATGATGCCATATTCCCTGTAGGTGCATTTTTATTTTACTCCAACCCCATAGAGAGCTTATAGTGGGCTGAAGTCACACAAATACATGTAAAAGCAGCATGGCATTGCATTGCTATCTAATCTTGGCACTTTCTAATTGATTGCCTAATCCTATTACTACAGCTTCCAAAGCATTTAGCTTTGTTTCTAGCTTTTCATCTATGTCTTCTTGATCATGAAGTACAGTCGAGGTGTTCTGAGCCAATTCATTAACAAACTTTGCATTCTGGATGTTCTGGGTCAATGCAAGAGACGTAGTCACAGCAGATGTGATAACAGTAACTAGAGTAACAAGACCAAAAATAATAAGTCCCAAAGCACGCTTTTCCTGGGATAGCTGATTGTGTGGTTCCTGCAATGCCTGGAGGCCAGCATCATGATACCATTTCCTGTTATGTTGGTAGGAAGCATAATAAAAAAGGGCTGCTTTAAAATTAATATATCTTCATTCAGATTATGCCTGGAAACACAGCTGGTAAGGTTACAGCATTGGACAGCATAATGGGTATTTAATCTGGTGATGTTTACATTTCCAGTCACCAATACATATGCGGGCTGGGCACAGGCTCATAAGCCATAGCAAGGGCTCAATGAACATGCTCCTTTAATATCAACTAAGGAAGAGCTAGTAAAATTAAAAAGTCAAGGGCAGTAGCTAAATGCCAAAGATCTTTCTGCAAACCTCCTGTTTCCATGGTTAGGGCATTACTCACAAACCCTCCTGGTGACATAGGCTCATGGTGGGGACATTTAGCATCAAGCCTGTGAGACCAATCCAATACATACAAGTTAGAGCCAGAAATATTATGTCTCAATGGCACAGGGTTGGCACAATCTTGCCATTGAGGAAATGCTCCCAGCTCAATATTGGTGCTACTAGGACAGTAGGAAAGTGGGGTATGCTTATCAGACAGCCATTGGGTGGCCTTAGGAAACCCCAGTTTAGTAACTGTCTGAAGATATTTTCCCAAATCCCAGGAGCCTGTGATGTTAGCAATGCTTGCGCCCCCATAGGATGTATTATTTTCTTGGCCAAGTTGCAAACATCCTGACATCTCCTTTTTAGATAAACAAATAGGGACCTACCCACTAAAGCCATTATAAGTATCATTACCCTGGAAAGGAGTTATGTGTTGTTTGGAGCTACCCCCGACCATATTGGTGTTGTTAGTAAACAGTGGTACTTGTTCCTCAGTCCAGGTGGCTGGATTAACCACGGGGGGGGTCTGGAACATATGTCCAGTAAGTTTCTGCTGTAGCCATACCTACCTGGGAGCTGACAAGTGCCAGAATAGTGATAATAAGAGTGGAGGGGGTTACCTGGACCCCCCTGTCCTTCTACCACTTATTGAGCAACAATGGTCAGCTTCTTCAGTTGACCCCATATGGGGACACTAGCTTCTTGGGTGGCCTTGGTTACCTGCCCTCTGCTCTTATCCTTCTTCAGGGTCGGTGGCTGAGCTGGTATCTTCACTGGAGATATGATCTTCAGTTTCTTGAACGGCATGAGCTGTTCTCCCGGGTTCATGGTCATAACACACCGCTCACTCTGGCACCCAGATGGGGTTAGAAGCCCCTTCTGGAAAGATACAAACATGGCCTCTTCCCCACATCATTACTGGAACTGGCCCTCTCCACTGTCCTGATTGTAAAACCTTCCATCATATCATACCTGCAGATGCCACGGCACCAGGAGCCTGATGCCTCTCAGCTGCTGTGCAACCCTCATTGTCACAATTTTAAAAATGTAAAGGGCCTGATTTAACTGATTCTGTGGAGTAGGATAATACCCATCTTCCCCTTTTTGTTTTTGTAGCTGAATCTTCAATGTCCGATTAGCTCTTTCTACAATTGCTTGTCCCTGGGGATTATAGGGAATTCTTGTCTTATGTATTATTTGGTATTGCTTGCAAAACTACTGAAAGGAGGAGCTAGTATAAGCAGGCCCATTGTCTGTTTTTATCTCTAGGGGCTGTCCCATGACTGGAAAAGCCACTAGGCAGTGATTAACTGCAGGCTTTGCAATTTCCCCTGTTTGGGGAGTAGTGAAAATGAAGCATGAGCATGTGTCCACAGAGACATAGATCCACCGAAATCTGCCAAAGTCAGGTATCAGTGACATCCATCTGCCAGATTTGATTAGGTTTAAGTCCTCAGGGATTTACCCCTAATGCTGGCACAGGGAGGTGAATAACACACTGGGGGCATTGCTTAATGATTTGGAGAGCCTGCTCTTGGGAAATATGAAATTACTTGGGCAAAGCAGAGGCACTTTGATGATGCAGGGCATGCGAGGCCCGTGTCATTTAATTAATTTTCTTTTAACATTTCTTTCTACAAACTTTATATAACTTCCTCAGACATTCTTACAACTTTCAGAAATAACCACCTTTAGAAACCACCTTCTTTTTCCTTCAAAATGCAAAACCATGCCTCAGACCTTCCATTAAGTATTTCTACTCTAATATTCTTTCTTTCTGTCATACCTTCAGCAACTTGTACAGACCTTTTCTTTCTTTTTTCTTTAAAATGCATGTCCATGCCTATGCCTTCTATTGTCAATTCTTAGGAGCTTTAATTTCCCAATGATTACCAAAAAGTAAACAACCAGCATTTCTTAGATTAACATTTATGAACACACTTTAAGCACACTCTTACTTTCAAGAAATTATACATTCAACAAAGTATAAAAGACTTTCTGTGATAAAAACTAAGAGCAGGCAAATTAAAACTTGTCTAGCAATTAATATTTTAGCATTTTATGTTATTTTAAAATATTTAGATGTTTATCATTTAACCCAGCAATGCTCCAAAGTCTTTAAGTTACCGGAGACTTTGGAAAGTTATGTATAGACATTTGAGGCTGGAGAAAAGGCGGAGGTAGGAGGGAGCAGGCCCAGCACCCTGTTCTCAGCCTTTAGCGGTTTGGATTTAAAATGCCTCAATTTTCCTTAGAGATAACATCTAAGGTTACTGCTGTGGCTTCTCTATTTTTACAGGGAGAAGGGCAACTGGCCCCTTCCTCCAACAGAGAGCACAGTCCGTCTCCTCTTGAGTGGCTGGACTTTTATTATTAACACTAGAAGCCCAGTGCACAAAATTCGTGCACGGCGGGGGGTTGTCCCTCAGCCCAGCCTGTACCCTCTCCAATCTGGGACTCCTGGAGGGATGTCTGACTGCCCGTTTAGGCTGATCCTGGTGGGATCGGGCCTAAACGGGCAGTCGGACATCCCTCTCACAATCCAGAACTGCTGGCTCCCAACTGCTTGCCTGCCTGCCTTCCTGATTGCCCCTAACTGCTTCTGCCTGCCAGCCTGATCAACCCTAACCACTCCGCTGCCAGCCTGGTTGATGCTTAACTGCTCCCCTGCCAGCCTGTTTGCCCCCAACTTCCCTCCTCTGCCAGCCTGGTCACCCCTAACTGCCCTCTCTTGCAGGGTTGATCACCTCCAACTGCCCTCCCTTGCAAGCCTGGTCCCTCTCAACTGCCCTCCCTTGCAGGCCGGGTGCCTCCCAACTGCCCTCCCCTGCTGGCCATCTTGTAGTGGCCATCTTGTGTCCACATGGGGGCAGGATCTTTGACCACATGGGGGCAGCTATATTGTGTGTTGCAGTGATGATCAATCTGTATATTACTCTTTTATTAGAAAAGATAGAGGCCTGGTACATGGGTGGGGGCCAGCTGGTTTGCCCTGAAGGGTGTCCCGGATCAGGGTGGGGTTCCCTTGGGGCGTGGGGCGGCCTGAGCGAGGGGCCTGTGGTGGTTTGCAGACCAGCCACGCCCCCTGGCAACCCAAGTGGAGGCCCTGGTATCTGGAATTTATTTTCCTTCTACAATTGAAACTTTGTAGCCTGTAGTGGAGCCAAGCCTGCTGCTCCCTCCGGGGTGGCAGCCATTTCTGTGGCAGTTAATTCACCTTCTACAATTGAAACTTTGTAGCCTTAAGCGGGTGAGCCCGGCCAGGGTGTGTGGAAAGCTTTGCTTCCCCTGTTGCCACCGGCAACCCTGGCCTGCTCTCTCAAGCTCCATTCTGCCGCCATTTGTTTGAATTTGTTTACCTTCTATAATTGAAACTTTGTAGCTTGAGTGGAGGCTTAGGCCTGCAACAGCTATGGAAAGCTTGGCTTGCTCTGTTACCTGGGAAACCTTGCTCTCTGTGGCTGTAGCCATCTTGGATGGGGTTAATTTGCATACTTGCCCTGATTGGCTGGTGGGCGTGGCTTGGCTGGTGGGCGTGGCTTATGTAGTGGAGTGATGGTTAATTTGCATGTTACCATTTTATTAGAGAGGATATTTATAATTATTACTGAAAAGTTTTATCACAAATTCTTCATTTTAGTTAAATCTATTTATTATATCTTAACAACTTTGAGATTTTAAAGCCAATTATTACATAAAGCATTTTCTTAACCATGATTGCCCTTTCTGTTCAAAAAAAGGACACACTAATTTGGCTGGGAGTCGTATGCCTCTGGGACCCAGGAGCCACCCTTGAAATGTGGTCTATCCTTATTCAAGAACCACCCATTATCATGGAAGTATTAATCTTGTTGTCCAACCTAGCCTGTGTAGCTTATTTCCATATGTAATTTCAAGTATATTGTATTGGTCTAATTTAGTTCAAAAATATTTCTTTTAGGGAGAGAGTAGATCTTTGTGTCACCTCAAGGCCCTTGAGATGTCACAAAGCTGTCTCTTAGTTAAATTCTTGAAATATTACATTCAGAAAAGCTGTCAAATATACCTAATTTAAAGATTATTAAAACTTAAAGTGGCCGAAACTGGTTTGGCTCAGTGGATAGAGCGTCGGCCTGCGGACTCATGGGTCCCAGGTTCGATTCCGGTCAAGGGCATGTACCTTGGTTGCGGGCACATCCCCAGTAGGGGGTGTGCAAGAGGCAGCTGATTGATGTTTCTCTCTCATCGATGTTTCTAACTCTCTATCCCTCTCTCTTCCTCTCTGTAAAAAATCAATAAAACATATTTAAAAAAAAAAACTTAAAGTGGTTTTAATATTAAAGATTTGGTCTTGACCACAGAATTAGTTATTTTTAATTTGGCCATTAAATTTGTATATTTTAGTAATGCCACAGAAGTACAGAATATACTTTGAATTGTACAGAAAACGCTGGGGGACACGCCTACCACTTGCCTTTTCCCATGCTTTGGGTCCCCAGGGCTGGCCTGCATGGGTTTGTGACATCACAGGCAGGGTTGGGCAAGTTTCATTAACAAAATTTAAGAAATCAAGAATTTGACTAAGCTTAACCTTTGCACTCGCTTGCTTTTTTCTTGATTTCTTTATTCTAATGCTAACCGTGTCGAGTCACACTCAACATCCGAGTGCAAAAGGTTAATAGAGTATCCTCTAGCTTTGAGCATAGTTTTAAGCATTTGAGAATAGAGATCTCTTTCCTGAGACCTGGAATTTCCCATGGTTTACACCTAGCTATTTCAATCCGCTCCTTACCTTACTTCTTGAGTTCATTGCGCATGCACTCCTCGGAGCCATCCCCTCACCTGAATTGCTAAGGGTTCCCCTGTACTCAGGTCCCCAGTCTGGGCACCAGATATGGGGGTTCTCCAGCCACTACCAGCACAGCTAGAGAGCGAACCAGTCCTGAGTAGGGGTGACTGGGGATTGAGAAAAAGAAAGAGACAGACACAGAGACAGTGGGTAAAGCTGGGACCAAGTAGGACACTGTTCTTGGATGAAGAGACAGTGACTCAGAGCTAGTGCAGTACGTTTATTATATACTAGTGGCCCAGTGCATGAAATTCGTGCACGGAAGGGGGGGTTCCCTCAGCCCAGCCTGCACCTTCACCAATCGGGGACCCCTTGGGGGATGTCCGACCATCAGTCGGTCAGACATCCCTCTCGCAATCTGGGACCACTGGCTCCTAACTGCTCACCTGCCTGCCTGCCTGACCACCCCTAACTGCCTCTGTCTGCCTGCCTGATCGCCCCTAACTGCCTCTGCCTGCCAGCCCCCAACTGCCCTCCCCTGCTGGCCTAGTTGCCCCCAACTGCCCTCCCCTGCCGCCTTATCTTGCCCCCAATGGCCCTCCCCTACCAGCCTGATTTCACCCCCAACAGCCCTCCCCTGCAAAACCAGTCATTAAAAAATTGAACCGCTTTCTTACACCTTACACCAAACAGCTGTTGCCCTTAAAACCCCTCCTCAGCCCCCAACTTAGGTTCTGCCTTTGCAGTTCACCCAGATTAGGTTCTGATTGGTAGGTTTCTATGCCAGTCAGCGTCAAAAGCTCCGCCTCCTAGGCAGCCACTGGTTCCTCACACTTCACCCAGATTTGGTTCTGATTGGTCGGTTTCTATGCCAGTCAGCATCTCCGGGCCTATCAACGAGCCTGATCAGAGAGGCAGGGCTGATCAGCAGCCCCAACGAAGGCCCAAGAGAAAGAGAGGCGCAGCTGCTGGCCAGGCCTGTAGCGAAAGAGAGAGGCAAGTGCTGATCAACATCTGCCACAGAGGCTAGGGATCAGACCCTGCTTCTCTCTCCCCAGGCCTCTCTCCGGGCCTGATCTGCAACCCAGCACTGACTTACGGTCAGTCAAGCCTTTGGTTGTTTTGAATGTTACGGACCCTGGGTTTTTATATATTAGGAAAGCATGATTACCAGGAAGTTTTACTAGAATTTAAGACAAAGGAAATTATGTGAAATCATGCTTAAAGATAAAGCTGCAATTCTTCATTCTTGTGGCTTCTCTGAATTGTCAGGCCTGACTGGACCCTGATAATTGCATCCGCCTCTGGCACCTGAGCTATAGGTCAGGACTGACAACATTCTTGCCTTTTGGCAAGATATGTTTCCAGGACATGGCTTTGCTGATGCCGCTGGACTCAGCTGAGGACACTCGCTCTGGTGCTCTAGCAGGCGCTTTCTACACTCACTGAGCCCTGATCACATCTTTCAGGTTCCTACACTACTAGTTTTATTTTAACCGTGCTTTCTTTCATATGAAATTTCCTTTCTATCTGCCTATCCAAAATGTATAAACATGCCTCAATGAGCAGGACAAACCCTTCCACACCCTCCTATTCTTTTCTTCTTCTTCTTCTTCTTCTTCTTCTCCTCCTCCTCCTCCTCCTCCTCCTCCTCCTCCTCCTCCTCCTCCTCCTCCTCCTCCTCCTCTTCTTCTTCTTCTTCTTCTTCTTCTTCTTCTTCTTCTTCTTCTTCTTCTTCTTTTTAAGCCATGTGGGTCCACAGCAATGCTGAGCTCAGGGGCCTCCGCAAGCAGCAGGGTGGCAATGTTCCCTTTGAAAATTTTAATGGGTATTATTAAAGATTTAAAACATTATGATAAATTGCTTCTGCTAATTCTCTTTCTCTATAATTCTCAAGGAAACTTTTCCCACAGTAAACATTTCACTACATTTTAAAACACCACTGTGTAAAGGTTTCCTGACTACTCATTACATGTCAGTACCTACATTTATAACTTGAAGCAAGTTGACACTTTTTTTTTCTCTACACTGTTTTCCCCAAAATACCAGAGCATATTACTTTTAGGAGGAGATAAGAAAGAAATATTAGTGTAAGGGAGAATTCAGCAGGGTGTTATCTGAATCCCTTGGAACAGGTCGATCAGCCAAGTCCACCGTCTTCTTGAGGGTGATCCGCAGGGGATGTTTTGGTCAGAGGTCACTTTCCACTCAGTCTGGGCATCACTCAGCTGGTGGGCTGCTTTCACCTGGGAGTGGTGGATCCAGGTGTTCAGTGCTGCAACCTTGAGAGCTGTGGAGGTGGTTAGTATGACTGGATAGGATCCCTTCTAAATTGACTTAAGGGGCTCTTTTTTCTAATCCTTTACCCAAACCTGGTCTCCAGGTTTATAAGGGTGTGCAGCTGTTCTTAGGGAGATGGGTAATGGTTTAGTAACCCATCTGTGGACCTCAAAGACAGTTTTTCCAAGTCCTTGTAATTGCTTCTGAATTCCTAAGTTCCCTATTTCCCCCAAATCTCCCTTTGGCTGAATTAAGGGAGGGGTCTGCCATATAGGATTTCAAAGGGAGAGAAACCTACCATAGCCCTTGGGGCACAACGTACCCGCAGGAATACAAGAGGCAAGGTATCTGTCCAGGGTAAGGTTGTGTCTTGGCAGAGCTTAGCCCAGTGATGGTGAACCTATGACACGCGTGTCAGCACTGACACGCGTAGCCATTTCTGATGACACGCGGCCACTGAGGCGGCCGCATGCCGAGGATGAAACATTTGCTGCTCCTGAGGATGAAACGTTTGCGACTAGAGTCTTGAAATTAGTCTTTTCCTCAAAGTGACACACCACCCGAGTTATGCTCAGTTTTTTGGCGAAGTTTGACACACCAAGCTCAAAAGGTTGCCCATCACTGGCTTAGCCATAGCCTGCTTGAGAGTCTGGTTCATGTGTTCTACCTTCCCTGAGCTCTGAGGCCTTTAAGCTGTATGTAGGTTCCACTTAATTTCTAAAGCCTATTGTACTACCTATTGTACTATTTCTGCTACAAAGGCTGGGCCATTATCAGACCCTATGGTCAGAGGCATTCCATACCATGGAATTATGTCCTTCAGCAATGCCTTAGTGACTTCTCTTGCCTTTTCTGTGCAAGTTGGATACGCCTCAACCCAGCCTAAAAAGGTGCAAACAAAGACTAGTAGATATTTATTCCCTCTGCTAGGTCCTATTTCTATAAACTCTACCTCTACTAGTAAGTCCTCAAAGGTAGCTTGTCCGCAGCACTGAACTCCTATCAGTCCTACAGGGCTCTGTTTGGCATTGTTCTGCTCACAGACGAGGCAACACTGAGAGACTGAGGCAAACAAGGAGGGAAGACAGGCAATTAGTTTAGGTAGTATCTGCCTAACAAAGCCTCTAGGGCAGTCTTCCCTAAATGAGTAAGTTCATGCTGCTGGAGGACTACCTTATGGGCTAACGGTTCTGGGACATGACCCTATGATCTGGGAGTGTCCACCAACCTTCCTTCATTCTCTAACCCCCTTCTTGCTGGGCCCATTCCTCCTCCTGAGGAGTGTATTTCAGAGGTTCAGATAATTCGGGGGCCAACATGATCCACGACGGTACTACTTGTTCTTTAGCAGCCAGCTTGGCTCGGTGTCAGCATGTCAGTTTCCTTCTGACACTGAGTCTTTCCCCTTCTGGTGACTCTTACAATGGATGATGGCTATCTCCTTGGGCTCCCCGACTGCTTATAGTAATTTTAGAATTACATTCTGGTTTTTTATTTCTTTCCCTCCAGCAGTCAGGAGTCCTCTTTCCTTATATATAGCCCCGTGGATATGCAGGGTGGTAAAGGCATAGTGCGAGTCAGTATAAATGTTAGCATGCTTTTCCTTGCTGAGTTCTAAAGCTCTGAGCAGGGCCCAAAGTTCTGCCCTCTGTGCTGACCATCCTTCAGGCAGAACCTGTGCCTCTACAGTCTTAAAGTCTGATACCATTGCATATCCGGCTTGTCTTTTTCCTTCATCTAGAAAGCTGCTCCCATCCATACAAAATATCAGGTCCGGATTCTGTGAGGCTGGTCTGTTAGATCTGGCTGGCTGGCTTGAGTAAACCTCCTCTAGAACTTCTAGGCAATCATGCTCAGGGGCTCCCTCAGCGACGGGTAAGAAGGTGGCAGGATTAAGAGTTCTCCCTGCTTCTAATCGTACTCATGAATTTTCACATAGAAGCCCCTGATAATGAGTCACTCGAGCATGAGTTAGCCAGTGCTGCCCCCTAGCTTCCATCAGGGTGACAACTGCATGAGGTACTTCTACATTTAAGTTTTGTCCCAGGACAAGCTTATCTGCTTCTTTGACTAATAATGCCAGGGCTGCAAAGACCCTGAGATATAGGGGCCACCCAGAGGCAACTGGATCAATCTGCTTGGAGAGATAGGCTACTGGTCTTTGCCAGGGTCCAAACTCCTCGGTTAGAATTCCTAGGGCTACCCCATTGTTTTCATGAACAAAGAGATTAAAGTCCCGTGTCACATCTGGTAGCCCTAGTGCTGGGGCCTCGGTGAGCTTTGCCTTTATAGTGGTGAAGGCCTTCTCCTGCTCAGGACCCAAGTCCATGGGTGCCTTCTCTTCCCCTTTTAAAGCTTCATTGAGAGGCTTAGCTAAATCTGAAAACCCTGGAATCCAAATTCGACAGAACCCTGCTGTTCCCAGGAATTCCCAAATCTGATGGCACATACTGCCTGCTTCCTTCCAGTCCCTAGTCTTTGTTTCCATCAGGTGATTCGGAAACCTAGGTACTTGACTCTCCTAGGTACTTGACTTCTCTCTGACAGATTTGTGCCTTTTTCTTGGACACCCAGTAACCTGTTTCGGTTAGGAGCTTCAGAAGGGCTCGCGTTCCTTCTCAGTACTGAGCTCACATGGAGCTAGTCAGTAGCAGGTCATCTACATATTGTAGTAGAACGCACCCCCAAGTCCTGTCCTGGAAATTTGGACAGATCAGATGCTTGCGCTCCGCTAAAGAGAGAAGGGGAGTTCTTGAACCTTGTGGCAGTCTGGTCCAGGTGAACTGCTCCTTGGCCCCCGTAGTTGGGTTTTCCCACTCAACGGCAAACAGGGTCTGACTGGAGGGTCCCAGCTGAAGGCAGAAAAAGGCATCTTTCAGATGTAGACATGTAAACCATTCCGCCTCTGATGTAATGAGTCCCAGAAGAGTGTAGGGGTTCGGCAGCGCCAAATGCAGAGTCATAACAGCCTCATTAACAGCCTGCAGGTCCTGCACCAGGAGGTAATCATTAGTCCCAGGCTTTTTGACATGGAGACTGACACCATTTAAGAAGTCCCCACTGAAGCAGCCAATCTAAGTGGACCTGGATTCCTAGGCGTGCATCCCTTGGAATCGGATATTGGCAGATTTTGACAGGCTATGCCCTAGGCTCTAAGTCAATTAGTAACAGGGCGTGGTTCTTGGCCAGGCCAGGGGGATTTTCTTCTGCCCAGACCAGTGGGAATTCTTCCTCTAATTCAGGCTCTAATGGTGAGTCCTTTGACTGGGAGGTATAAAGTCTCCATTCTTCCTCCCTGGGCACTGCTAGGGACAGGATCATTGGAGAGGTCTCCTCACCTAAGTGCAGCTGTGCTGAGCCATCTGGGGCAAAGGTAATCTCCGCCCCCATTTTGGCTAGAAGGTCTCTACCCATTAGGGCACTGGACAATCTGGCAAGTACAGGAATTCGTGGATTACTTGGTGGCTGCCAAGTTGGCATCAGCGAGGGCAGCAGAATGGTCTACAGGTCTGGTCCCCAGTAGCTCCGATAATGGTGACCTCCTTTCCTGAGAGAGGCGCTACTTTCTGAGTGACTACTGAGTGCTCAGCTCCTGTATCAACCATAAAGTCCACAGTTTGGCCCCCAATTTTCATTCTGACCATGAGCTCGTGGGGGCCCAGCTGAAAAGTGTCTGGTCTGTCCTAGTCGGAGTCGGCTGCCACCAGCCTGATAAGGTCTGCCTCAGGCGGTTCTGGCCAGTAGCGGCTGGGTGGGTTGGATGACCCTGACTTCTCTTTCTGGTGTTTTGGACATTCATTCTTCCAGTGTCCAGATTTTTTATAATAAGCACACTGGTCTCACTTCAGGTCTGTCCTCCTTCCCCCTGGCCTGGGTCCTTGTTTCCCTTTCTTATCTGTCCGGGAGCTTGATTCCTTAATAGCCACCGCTATCAAGGATGCTTTCTTTTTCAGTCTCTCCTCCGCTTCCTTCTTAGCCGCCCTTTCTCGGTTAATGAAAACCTTCTTTGCTATTTCTAGCAGTAAACCATAGTTTGATATTCTGGGGCTGCAGGATCAGGAGCAGTGTAGATCCGGTATGCCTCACATAGTCTCTCATGGAAAGCTGCTGGACTTTCATCAGGCTTCTGGAAGACTTTGGAGGTCTTAGCCATATCAGTGGGCTTCTTGGCCCCGGCCCTGTCCTTGTAGGAAGGCCAGCCAATATCTTTCTAGCCTGGCCCTTCCTTCTTCTGAGTTTGGGTCCCATCTGGGAGGGCCTCCCTGGCCCATCTGTCTGTATCTAATATATTTGCCGGGGCCTGGGTCTGAAGCCATTTTCGAGCCTCTGTTACTATTTTTATACGCTCCTCAGTGTTAAAGAGCATGAGAAAAAGCTGCTTGCAGTCTACCCAGGTGGGCTTATGGGTCTGGAAAATTGACTCTAGGAGGTCTCCCATGGCCTGAGGTTTTTCAGAATAAGTGGGAGTATGATGTTTCCAATTCAGGAGATTGGTCGTAGTAAAAGGCTGGTAGTAAAAGACCAATCCCCCTTCTTGTAGGGTCCCATCTTCTCCAAGCACTTGGGGACCCCAAGTCTCCCAGAGAGGTATCTGAAAAGCTGGATGTGGCCTGGGTCTCTGATCAACTGAGTGCAAACGCCGTTCAACTGGCTCTGGAGGGTCTGGTTGGGGAGAGATGGAAGGAGGTGGTGAATCTAAACTTCCCTGGCCAGGCAAAGGAGCACTGGGTGCTACTTGAGGCCCATATGGAAGTGGTAAAACTGGTGGCACTTCCTCAGAGGGTTCCTGTAGAACAGGGGGCTGAGCTTCCTTCTGAGGGACCTGCTTCTGTTCTCCTGCCACTAAAACCTTACTCTGTCCCTTCTTACACACGCAGAGCCGGATCCAAGGAGGCCTGTGCCGAGCTATTCCTAGCCACTGACCAATATAAGGGAACTGATCAGGGTGACCTGGGTCTCCTGTTATAATTCTGTGAACATTTCTGTTGTGGGGACATCCAGTGTGCCCTCTGATGGCCATCCTACTCCAAAAGACAGCCAGTCTATTTCACACATTCTTTTTAACTTCCAAGGGACCAATTTTACCCCATAGTCCCCAGCAAATCCTTTCTTAACATTTCTTAACATACATTCTAAGACAGTGGGTGTTGAGGAGCTATTTCCCATGTTTCAAGTATGTAGCCCCACCCAATGAATGGAGACACAAGACAAACAGGAGGTAACTTTCGCTTCTCCCTCCTGGCTGACTTAGGTGCCTCTTAGCTTTGATGGAAGATCCATATAAACTCTGGAGCCGGATTGCCACTGCAGAAAGGGACTGAGTAGCCTCCCTTAGCCGAATGAGGATCACCACAGAAACGCAGGTTGGGGCTCACACAGGCTCCGTAGCTTTTCCCCATGGAGCATGGGCTTTCACACTCTCATTCACACAACAGTCAGTCCGAGTTTTGACTTCCACCCATGGAAAGTCCCTGAACTGAGGCAAATATTTTACCTTCGCAATGATTAGCCGCTTCTTCTGTCTTGAAAGACAGGTCTGACCTTGGACTGATTCCCCGGGGACACTCACCCGTCAGACGTCTGGTCCAGAAAAGGTGTTTCCTGCCTCAAGCAAGTCCCACTGGAGTGTAGAAGCGCAGCAGTCTCCCCAGGCCCCACATGTCCAGGAACCTGCGAATGTGCCAGTGGTGCCTTCCCAGGATCACAGAGCCCGGGCCCAGTGCCCCCGAGTCCATTCTCATCAGCAGTGGCCCCAAGAGCCAGCACAACTAACGCTTCCCAGACAATACACCAAAAATGCTGTGGAATTGGCATGGAAGAAGGGACAGCTGAACACTCAGAGGTATCAGGAAAGAGAACCTTTATTCAAAGCAGCACTGCCGGTTCAGGGATTCAAAGATCCAAAGCCTGAACAGCCTATAAAATGAGATTTCTTCTTATATATATTCCTAAGTTTCTTTGTTTCCTAACTACCAGGCTTCTGTGGTGGGTGTTCACAGCCCGTCCCGCGTCAGTCAGAAGGGGAATTTGGATTGTATCTAAATGCCTGACTGGCGCTGGTGACCTCCCTCTAGCTAAGCTGTTACATCCTTGGTTTATGGCCCTTGTAAATGGGGAGCATTTAGGTAAATAGGTCTTGCAAGACCAGGTAATTAAGGAAGGGGCAGTGACTTGATTATAGGCTAACAAGAATGTGCATTAGGGATACTGATTAACTAGGTACAGAGTCAGGTACCTAGGTACACACAAAAAATCAGGGACATCCATGGCCAGTATGGCTCAGTTGGTTGGGCATTGTCCCATGCACCAAAGGGTTGTCATTTGATTCCTGGTCAGGGCACATGCCCAAGTTGCAGGCTCAATCCCCAGTGGTGGGTGTGCAGGCGGCAATTGAATTTTGCTCTCACATTCATGTTTCTCTCTCTCTCTCTCTCTCTCTATCTCTTCTTCACTCTCTAAAAATCAATTTTAAAAAAGCAGGGACTTCCCTAGCCAGTTTTGCTCAGTGGATAGAGTGTCCACCTGCAGACTGAAGGGTCCTGGGTTCCATTTTAGTCAAGGGCCTGTACCTTGGTTGCAGGATCCTCCCCGGCCCGGACCCTGGTCAGGGCGCATACAGGGGGAAACCAATCAATGTATTTTCTCACATCGATGTTTCTCTCTGTCTTTCACTCTCTTTTCTACTCTCTCTAAAAATCAAAGGAAAAATATCCTCAGATGAGAATTAAAATAATGATAATAATAATAATAATAAGCAGGGGCAACCCTCTTTAACAGGGAAAGTACATGAACAAGACCACAGAGGTCATTTCCCCAGGAAAGGATTGAAGGGTCCTTAGAATGTATAGCTGGACTAATTGGCCAAGGTTTTCTCTTGTACAAAGCAAATCTATAAAGACTGGGAGAAGTGACAGTTTTTTTCAAATGACTACATTTCAACATAAGATCCCAAGGCATACAAAGACACAGAGAAAAATGGCCAATCAAAAGAACAAAATAAATCTCTAGAAATTAACCCTAAAGAAACATATCTATCAGTCACCTGACAAAGAATTAAAAGTAACCACCTTAAAAATACTCAATGAGCTGAAACCGGTTTGGCTCAGTGGATAGAGCATCGGTCTGCGGACTGAAAGGTCCCAGGTTCTATTTCGGTCAAGGGCATGTACCTTGGTTGCAGGCACATCCCCAGTAGGGGGTTGCAGGAGGCAGCTGATCGATGTTTCTCTCTCATCAATGTTTCTAACTCTCTATCCCTCTCCCTTCCTCTCTGTAAAAAATCAATAAAATATATATATTTTTAAAAGAATGGTTAAATGAGTAAATGAATAGCACCCAGGACAGGAGACAGGGCATCCAAGTAAAAAAATTGTCATCATCTTTTCCTCTTAAACATAGGTGTCCTCTGAGAGCCACCTAAGTGAATAGACAACTGTTCTTTTCCCTTTTTGTTGCCTTTCGGTGTAACTCATACATTTGTTCTTTTCATGAGAAATCAGCTTTTTCTCTCTCACCCATTAAGGATTGAACTAAGACCAAGAATTTGACTCAGAATAAACAAATAAACAAACAAATAAAAATTCATTTCTTATCATCAGGACTGAGTGCCAGTGCCTTCAAAAGCAGTGAATGAGAGGAAGAACCAAGATGGTGGCAAAAGTAAACAACTAAACTGCCGCCTCGCACAATAATTTCAAAACTACAACTAAAAGACAAAACATCTACCACACAAAACCACGGGAAAGCTGGCTGAGTGGAAGATTTACAACTAGAAGGAAAGAGAAAGGAGCACAAATGCTGAAAAGCTGAGGTACGGAGGCACGCGAATCGGGCTGGTGGCGGGCGACTAGATGCACGGCTTTTTGTCAACCTGAAGGGAGACAAGCTCCTGATCACTCTGAAATCCAGTTTCTGGGGAGACACAGGGGACCCAGACACCTACGGGGAGAAGCTGGACTGTCGGCCATCGGGTCGGAAAGTGAGGTTGACTTTTTTGCAGAGGTGTGCCCAGCAATCATTGTTTACTGCAGCGTGGGACGCGGGGACTTGGAAACGCAGAAAGGCAGAGAAGGCAGACTAGCAGCCATTGCTGTTTGCGACGCCCTAGCCTAGTGACGCCTTGAGACCCAGCCCCGCACAATCTACAAACACACCCAAGCTCAGCGCAGCGGCTTTTGCATATAAATGGCCTGCCCTGTCGAAGCTTAACCAAATAAATTGCAGCTCCAGTCAGACAGCTACAAAAACTCCAAATCCCAAGCAAAGAGGAGAAAACTATTTCTTGCTGTAGCTCCTGCTGGGTGGCCTCAGACAGTAACTGACCTGCACCTCATTGGAGATCCAGAAATTAGTGTATCTAGTGGTCTGTGTGAGATGACACCAGATTTCAGCTACTCTCACAAGGGACACATTCAAGAGGCAGACTCAGAGAGCACCAAAGCCCCACTGGAACAAGTCCTGCCCCATAAACGTGTCTCCAGCACAGAAATTCTTCTGATATAGACACAGCTTGTCTCCTCACAGCCAATTGGCCTGGAGGTCAATTCCTCCCAGTGACACCAACAACAATCAAGACTTAACTACAGAGGAGGACCAAGATGGCGGCATAGGGCGGACACCTGATTGTTGCCTACCACAACAATTTTGAAACTACAACTGGAAAACGGAGCAGACACCATCCAGAACCACTGGAGGGCTGGCTGAGCGGATGCTCTACAACTAGAATAAAAGAGAGGGGGACGCGGGATGATGCTGATGCCGGTGAGCCAAAGATCACACTTTAAGAACTACGGCTCTGGCGACACAATGGCGGCCTGGAACATGCTCGGTGCAGTTCCCCCGGCGGTCTCCGGCTGAGGGGACGGCTCCACTCGCTGCCAAGCACGGACAGACGAGCCCCTGGGGGACGTGGGGTGGGAGACTCCACGCTTGCTGACCTCCGAGTCCTTCGAGAATCTCTGCGCCCCAGAAGTGGTCAGGTGCACACGCCCAGCGACCAGCCGCCGCTGCAGACCCGAGCGCTATCACAGTGACCTCGGACCAGCCCGCCGCCGCGCACCAGGTGCACCGGAGCCTCGCTGAGCCCACTGCCCAGCGAGTTCCGTGGCAGCCGCCCCGGAACTTTGAGAAAATGGCCGGAGGAATTGCTGAGAAGGAATTGACCAATGGGAGTTGGGATCAGGAAGACGAGGCCCCGCTGGGTCCCGGATCCAGGTGTGCTTGCCCGGCGACTGGTCGCCGCTGCAGACCCGAGTTCCGCCGCAGCAACCTCGGACCAGCCCGCCGCCGCGCACCGGGCGCACTGGAGCTTTGCCGAGCCCACCGCCCAGCGAGTTCCGCGGCAGCTGCCCCGGAGCTTTGAGAAAATGGCCGAAGAAATTGCTGAGAGGGAATTGACTGACAGGAATTGGGATCAAGAAGATGAAGCCCCGCTGGGTCCCAGGTCCGGGTGAGGCCGCGCGTCCCTGGGTCCGGGCGAGGCTGGGACCCGGGTCAGGGTGAGGCTGAGTCCCGGGTCCAGGTGAGGCCGTGCCCCTGGGTCTGGGTGAGGCTGGATCCCGGGTCCGGGTGAGGCCGCACGCCCCCGGGTCTGGGTGAGGCCGCGCGCCCTGGGTCCAGGTGAGGCCACGCGCCCCTGGGTCTGGGTGAGGCTGGGTCCTGGGTCCGGGTGAGGCCGCGCCCCTGGGTCCAGGAGAGGCCACGCACCCCTGGGTCCGGGTGAGGCTGGGTCCCAGGCCCGGGTGAGGCCGCGTGCCCCAAGGGTCCTGCCCTTGCTCAAAGTGTCTGCAAGCCCCTCCGATGGTGGGAACTGTAGAGGCCTGTCCTGCAAACATTTTGAAGTATAGCCTCACTCCAGGCGCCAAGCTGCCTGCTGTCCATATGCACTGTTCACTCTTCCTCCCCTTGTGACATCTACTTTGCCTAAGAGGTCCACTGTCTTTCCTCATCCTTTCTCTAAATATTTGTTTGGATTTCCCTTCATACATGTGCTGAACCCTCAGAATATGGCAACTACCTATCTGTGCTTTCCTTATTTTCATAAATGTCTTCACTTTCTACTGTTAAAAGAGTGATACAAGCATACTCAATCTGGGATAGTACCTGTGACCACAGCTTGGACTCAGTGGGTAACACAATGCTGCTTGACACAGGAAGGTGGAGGATGGCATGGGTGGGAAAACAGTAAAACAAAACAAACAAACAACAACAAAAAAAAACCCACAAAACTATACATATGGACAGGAAATTCAAACAATAGAGTATAGAAAATAGAAAAAGACACCTTGCCGATCTCTTCCCAAAAGAGAGTGTACTTGTTTCATGACCTCTCTGCCACGTGGCCCCCATGACGCCAGGCTCCAATGTATCCCTTAATGGCCTCACATTCCCAGCATGAGGCCTAGAATAGGGTCATAGGTTGGTACACAGGCACATTTTTTTAACTTAAAAAAATTTTTTTATAGATTAACATATTACATATGTGTCCTTATCTCCCCATTCCCTCCCCTCACCCGACTCCCATTCATGCTCTCACTCCCCTGGTATCTCTGACCATAAGTTATGCTTATATGCATGCATACAAGTCCTTTGGTCGATCTCTCCCCCTAACCCTCACCCTCCCCTACCTTCCCTCTGAGATTTGAACATCTGATCAATGCTTCTCTGTCTCTGGATCTGTCTTTGTTCATCAGTTTATGCTGTTCATTATATTCCATAAATGAGTGAGATCATGTGATATTTATCTTTCTCTGACTGACTTATTTCACTTAGCTTAATGCTCTCCAGCTCCATCCATGCTGTTGCAAATGGTAGGAATGCCTTCCTTTTTACAGCAGCATAGTATTCCATTGTGTAGATGTACCATAGTTTTCTAATCCACTCATCTGCTGATGGGCACTTAGGCTGTTTCCAAATCTTAGCTATGGTAAATTGTGCCACTATGAACATAGGGGTGCATATATCCTTTCTGATTGGTGTTTCTGGTTTCTTGGGATATATTCCTAGAAGTGGGATCACTGGGTCAAATGGGAGTTTCATTTTTAGTTTTTTGAGGAAACTCCATACTGTTTTCCACAGTGCCTACACCAGTCTGCATTCCCACCAGCAGTGTGCAAGGGTTCCTTTTGCTCCGCATCCTCGCCAGCACTTTTCGTTTGTTGATTTGTTGATGATAGCCATTCTCACGGGTGTGAGATGGTACAGCATCGTCGTTTTGATTTGCATCTCTCAGATGATTAGTGACTTTGAGCATGTTTTCATATGTCTCTTAGCCTTCCTTATGTCCTCTTTTGAAAAATATCTATTAGGTCCGTTGCCCATTTTTTGATTGGGTTGTTTACCTTCTTTTTGTTAACTTGTATGAGTTCCCAGTAAATGTTGGAGACTAAACCCTTATTGGAGATAACATTGGCAAATATGTTCTCCCATGCAGTGGGCTATCTTGTTGTTTTGTGAATGCTTACTTTTTGCTGTGCAGAAGTTTTTATTTTCATAGTCCCATTTGTTTATTTTCACTTTAGTTTCCATTGCCCTAGGAGCTGTATCAGTGAAGATACTGCTTCAGCATATGTCTGAGATTTCGCTGCCTGTGGATTCCTCTAATATTTTTATGGTTTCCCATCTTACATTTAAGTCCTTTATCCATTTTGAGTTTATTTTTGTGTATGGTGTAAGTTGGTGGTCTAGTTTCATTTTTTTGCATGTATCTGTTCAATTTTCCCAACACCATTTATTGAAGAGACAGTCTTGACTCCATTGTATGTTCATGCCTCCTTTGTCAAATATTTATTGAGCATAGTGGTTTGGGTCGATACCTGGGTTCTCTATTCTATTCAATTGGTCTATATGTCTGTTCTTGTGCCAGTACCAGGAAGTTTTGAGAACAGTGGCTTTGTAATACAGCTTGAAATCTGGTATTGAGATCCCTCCTTTGTTGCTCTTCTTTCTCAGGATTGCTGCAGCTATTTGGGGTCTTTTTTTATTCCAGATGAATTTTTGGAGAGTTCTTGCTACGTCTGTGAAATATGCCGTTAGTATTTTAATGGGGAGAGCATTGAATCTATAGATTGCTTAGGGTAGTATAGACATTTTAATGATGTCGATTCTACCAATCCATGAACATGGTATATTCTTCCATCTATTTATGTCTTCCTCTATCTCTTTTTTCAATGACCTGTAGGGATTTTTTTTTTTTTGTATCTCTTTCAGTAAGTTCACTATTGGTGTATAGAAATGCCATAGATTTCTTGGCGTTAATTTTGTATCCTGCTACATTACCAAATTCATTTATTAAGTCTAATATTTTTTTGATGGAGTCTTTAGGGTTTTCTATGTAAGTATCATGTCATCTGCGAATAATGACAGTTTTACGTCTTCTTTTCCAATTTGGATGCCCTTTATTTCTTCTTCTTGTCTGATTGCTGTGACTAGCACCTCCAGTACTATGTTGAACAGGAGTGATGAAAGTGGGCATCCATGTCTTATTCCTGTTCTTAGGGGAAATGGTTTTAGGTTTTGCCCATTGAGTATGAGTAGGTCTGTCTTATAAGTCTTTTATTATGTTGAGGTATGATCCCTCTATTCCCACTTTGCTAAGTGTTTTTATCAAGAAAGGGTGTTGGATTTTGTCAAATGCCTTTACTGCATCAATTGATATGATTATGTGACTTCTGTCTCTCAATTTGTTTATGTGATATATCACATTTATTGATTTGCAGATATTGTACCAACCTTGCATTCCTGGAATAAATCCTACTTGGACATGGTGTATGATCTTTATAATGTAATGCTGGATCCGGTTTGCTAGAATTTTGTTGAGGATTTTAGCATCTATGTTCACCAGGGATATTGGCCTGTAATTCTCTTTCTTTGTGGTGTCTTTATCTGGTTTTGGGATTAAGGTAATGCTGGCTTCATAGAAAGAGTTTGGAAGTGTGCCTTCCTCTTGAATTTTTTGGAATAGTCTGAGAAGGATTGGTTTTAGTTCTTCTTTGAATGTTTGGTAAAACTTCCCTGTGAAGCCATGTGGTCCAGGGCTTTTGTTTGCTGAAAGCTTTTTGATTACTGTTTCAATTTCATCAGTAGTTATCAGCCTATTCAGGTTTTTCTTATTCTTCCTGATTGAGTTTTGGAAGCTTGTATTTTAGTAGGAATGTGTCCATTTCATCAAGGTTGTTCAGTTTGTTGGAGTAGAGTTGTTCATAGTATTTTTTTACAATCCTTTGTGTGTGCGTGTGCGTGTGTGTGTGTGTGTGTGTGTGTGTGTGTGTGTGTGTGTATAAATGGGGGGAGGTAAGTTGTTAGTTCATCTCTTTCATTTCTGATTTTGTTTATTTGGGTCCTCTCTCTTGGTTTCTTGGTGAGCCTGGCTAGAGGTTCATCCATCTTGTTTATCCTTTCAAAGAACCAGCTATTGGTTTCATTGATCTTTTGTATGATTTTTGGTCTCTATGTCATTTATTTCTGCTCTGATCTTTATTATCTCCTTCCTTCTGGTTACTGTGGGCTTTTCTAATTGCTCTCTTTCCAATTCTTTAAGTTGCAATGTTAGATAATTTATTACCATTTTTTTAGGTAGGCCTGTAGAGCTATGAACTTCCCTCTCAGGACTGCTTTTATTGGGTCCCATAGATTTTGGATTGTTGTTTTTTCATTGTCATTTTTTCCAGGATGCTTTTAATTTCTTCCTTAATCTCTTTGGTAACCCAGTCCTTGTTTAATAGCAGGCTATTTAGCCTCCAAGTGTTTGATTTTTTTCCCATTGTTTTAATTGTAGTTCATTTATAGTTTTATGCCATTATGGTCTGAGAAGATGCTTGTTATGTTTTCTATCTTCTTGAATTTGAAGAGACTTTGCCAGTGTCCTAATATCTGGTCTATCTTTGAAATGTCCTGTGTGCACTTGAGAAGAATGTATATTCTGTAGCTTTGGGGTAAAATGTTCTGAAGATGTCAATTAAGTCCATCTGATCTTGTGAGTCATATGGATTGGTGTTTCTTTGCTGATTTTTTTGTTTAGAGGATGTGTCCAGTGGTGTCAGTGGGGTATTAAAGTCCCCTACTTTGATTGTATTGCTATTGATCTCTCCCTTGATATCTTCCAGAAGTTGTTTTATGTATTTGGGTGCTCCTGTATTGGGTGCATATATGTTTACCAGAGTTATATCCTCTTGTTGAATTGCTCCCTTTAGTATTATGAAGTGGCCTTCCTTATCTCTTGTTATGGCCTTTACTTTGAAGTCTATTTTGTCAGATGTTAAGTATTGCAACCCCAGCTTTTTTCTCATTTCCATTTGCCTGAGAAAATTTTTTCCATCCCTTCACTATCAGTCTGTGTGAATCCTTTGTTCTGAGGTGTGTCTCTTGCAGACAGCAAATATATGGGTCATGTTTTTTTATCCATTCAGCTACCTTATGTCTTTTGATTGATGCATTTAATCCATTTATTTTAATGTTATTATTGATAAGTACTTGTTTGTCGTCATTTTCATTCTTAATGTTTGTGATCCTTCTTGCCTTTCTGTTTTTTCTTTTTACAGCAGTCCCTTTAGCATTTCTTGCATTACTGGCTTGGTATTAATAAACTCTCTTAGCACTTTTTTGTCTGTGAAACTCCTGATTCCACCTTCAATTCTGAATGATAGCCTTACTGGGTATAGTATTCTTGGGTTCGATCCCTTGCTTTGCATCACATTGTATATTTAATTCCATTCCCTTCTGGCCTGGAGAGTTTCTGTTAAGAAATCAGTTGATATTCTAATGGGAGATCCCCTGTAGGTAACTTTCTGTCTCTCTCCGGCAGCCTTTAACCCTTTGCACCCGCTTGCTTTTTTTCTCGATTCCTTTATTCTACTCGGGATTTAATTTTTTAAATACCCCAGATTTTACAAAGCGTGGCAGTAGAATAAAAAACTGCAGTTTCTTTTCATACAAACTTATTTATTTGGATTTTTTATATTTCAAATTATTGATACATTCAATACAATTCTACATACGAGCTGCTACCGATGCTAACCGTGTTGAGTCACACTCGACATCCGAGTGCAAAAGGTTAAGATTCTTACTTTGTTGTTGATGTTTGCCAATTTAATTATGATGTGTCTTGGTATTGGTCTTTTTGGGTTCATCTTGTTTGGGACTCTATGTGCTTCTTGGACTTGCATAGTTTTGTTCTTGCCAATATCAGGAAAGTTTTCTGTCATTATTTTTTCAAACAGGTTTTCTATTCCTTGCTCAGTTTCCTCTCCTTCTGGCCCCCCTATTATGCGGATGTTGTTTCGTTTCGTGTTGTCCCAAAGCTCCCTTAAGGTCTCCTCTTGCTTTTTAAGTTTTCTTTCCAGTTTCTGTTGTGTTTTTGTGTTTTTTCCTACCTCATCTAATTCACTGATGCAGTCCTCAGCCTCTTCTAGTCTTCTGTTTAAGCCTTCCATTGTGTTCTTTATTGCAGCTATGTCATTCTTCATTTCCTCTTGGTTCCTTTTCATGTTGGTGACATTCTCATTCATCTCTTTATAATTCTCATTGAGTTGTGTGCATTTGTCATCCAGCTGTTTGAGCATCCTTAAAAACATTACTCTAAATTCTTTCTCTGACATGTTGCTTGCCTCCATTTCACTTAATTCCCTTTCTGGTGATTCCTCTTTTTCTTTCCTTTGGGAATTGTTTTTTGGTCTCCCCATTTTTTGCTGTAACATTTTAATTATTTCTGTTTCTTAGATCCATCTTCACTACCCAGGTTCTTTTTGGGGTGGTGCTAGAGGTGCAATCTCTCAGGTCTCCCAGGCTTGGTGATCTAGTGGAGCTCCCTACTTGAGCTATTTGGGTTCTCTTGATGTTGTTGTATCTTGAATGTTAGTTTCTTATCCGTAGATGAATTCTCGTCTCAGGTTGGCAATGTGACTCACCCCAGCTTCGTTGTACACGCTCTTTTGGATGTGATTGTGGTTCTGGCTCTTGTGTAAAAGGTTGTCTGAGGTCTCACTGGTATGTGCTCACTGTGGGTTCCCAGAGTCCACGACCTGTGAGGAAGGAGTCTCCGGGCCTGAGGCTCAAGTACTGTGGCTTTGGCTGGTGTGGTGTGACTCTTGCTGGATTAGCATCACTCTGCAACTCCCTACAGGGGGCCTGGAGCCCATGACAGAGAGCGGGGGAGGGTGTCTCTGCATCACGAGGGGATTCAGGATCCAGCAGATGGGATGTGGGAATCTCGGGGTCTGTGGCTGAATAATGTGACCTTGTCCAGGGAGGCAAGTCCTCAGTAATTCACCAAGCTGTCCAGAGGTAGGTAGCTGGGAGAGGGATGTTGTAGATCTTTCTGAGGGAGTCGTGCATCCTTGGTTGGAGAGGCCCACGCCCAGTGGCAGCACACAGAGGGGCCCAGGAGCCGTCTGCTGAGGGTGTGTGCTCATGGAGCCCACACACTGGATGGGAGCAATCGTGGTGTGCCACCGGCCCCATGGAAGGAGAAGTCCCATTTTCTGCTTTGGGGGATGTGCACCCTTGGTTGGATATGCATGCCCAATGGCTGCTTACAGAGGCACCAAGGAGCCGTCTGCTGGGGCAGTGGGCTCAGGAGGCCCTTGTGCCAGAGTGGCACTACCGCGGGGACTGGATGCCAGCAGCCAGGGTTGTGCCTAGCAGCAGTTCAGAGAAGCACCTGGGGGCCACCTGCAAGGGCAGTGGGCTTGTGCACTGGATCAGTGTGACTACAGTGACCGGAGGTTGGCAGCTGTGGAGTGGGAAGACTCATTTTTTGCTACCAAGGCTTTGCACCCTTGGTTGTATTCGTGTGTGCCCAGTGGCTGCTCACAGAGCCACGCGGAAGCTGTTTGCCAGGGCTGCGCACTCAGCGTGGCCCTCGCGTTGAAGCTGCATGATCAAGGTGTCTGTGGGCAGACAGCCAGAAGGGGGGGTCTGAATTTCTTTTTTTTTTCCAATTTTTTTATTAAGGTATTATGTGTGTACATATCTTACCATTGCCCCCCCACCCCACTCCCATATATGCCCTCACCCCCCAGAGTTTTGCATCCATTGGTTATGCTTATATGCATGCATACAAGTCCTTTGATTGATCTCTTATCTCCCCCACCTCTCCCTAACCTTCCCCCTGTAATTTGACAGTCTGTTTGATGCTTTACTGCCTCTGTATATATCTTTTTGTTCAAGTTTATAATGTTTTTTATTATCCATAAATGAGTGATATCATGTGGTATTTTTCTTTCATTGACTGACTTATTTCACTTAACATAATGTTCTCCAATTCCATCCAGGTTGCTGCAAATGATGAGAATTCCTTCTTTTTTATGGCAGCATAGTATTCCATTGTGTAGATGTACCACAGTTTTCTGATCCAGTCATCTGCTGATGGGCACCTAGGCTGTTTCCAAATCTTAGCTATGGTGAATTGTGCTGCTATGAACATAGGGGTGCATATATCCTTTCTGATTGGTGTTTCTAGTTTCTTCGGATATACTCCCAGGAGTGGGATTACTGGGTCAAATGGGAGTTCCATTTTCAGTTTTTTGAGGAAACTCCATACTGTTCTCCACAGTGGCTGCACCAGTCTGCATTCCCACCAGCAGTGCACGAGGGTTCCTTTTTCTCCTCATCCTCGCCAACACTTGTCGTTTGTTGATGATAGCCATTCTGACAGGTGTGAGATGGTACCGCATTGTTGTTTTGATTTGCATCTCTCGGATAATTAGTGACGTTGAGCATGTTTTCATGTGTCTCTTGGCCTTCCTTCTGTCTTCTTTTGAAAAGATTCAATTTAGGTCTGTTGCCCATTTTTTTGTTGGATCATTTATCTTCCTTTTATTAAGTTGTATAAGCTGCCTGTAGATGTTGGAGATTAAACCTTTATCAGTGATGCCATTTGCAAATATGTTCTCCCATGCAGTGGGCCTTCTTGTTGTTTTGTTGATGGTTTCTTTTGCTGTGAAAAAGCTTTTTATTTTTATGTAGTCCCATTTGTTAATTTTCTCTTTAGCTTCCATTGCCCTAGGGGCAGTGTCAGTGAAGAATTTCTTTTGGCATATGTCTGAGATTTTGCTGCCTGTGGATTGCTCTAGTATGTTTATGGTTTCCCGTCTTATGTTTAAGTCCTGTATCCATTTTGAGTTTATTTTTGTGTATGGCGTAAGTTGGTGATCAAGCTTCATTTTTTTGCATGTATCTGTCCAATTTTCCCAACACCATTTATTGAAGAGACTGTCTTGACTCCATTGTATGTTCATGCCTCCTTTGTCAAATATTAATTGAGGATAGTGGTTTGGGTCAATATCTGGATTCTCTATTCTGTTCCATTGATCTATATGTCTGTTCTTGTGCCAGTACCAGGCTGTTTTGAGAACAGTGGCTTTGTAATACAGCCTGAAATCTGGTATTGAGATCCCTCCTACTTTATTCTTCTTTCTCAGGATTGCTGTGGCTATTCGGGGTCTTTTTTTATTCCAGATGAATTTTTGGAGAGTTCTTTCAAGGTCTGTGAAATATGCTGTTGGTATTTTAATGGGGAGTGCATTGAATCTATAGATTGCTTTGGGTAGTATGGACATTTTAATGATGTTGATTCTACCAATCCATGAACATGGTATGTTCTTCCATCTGTTTACGTCTTCCTCTATCTCTTTTTTCAGTGTCCTGTAGTTTTCCATGTATAGGTCTTTTACCTCCTTAGTTAAGTTTATTCCTAGGTATCTTAATTTTTTTGGTGCGATGGTAAATGGGATTGCCTTTTTAGTCTCTCTGTCTGTAAGTTCACTATTGGTGTATAGAAAGGCCATAGATTTCTTGGCGTTAATTTTGTATCCTGCTACATTGCCGAATTCATTTATTAAGTCTATTAGTTTTTTGACGGAGTCTTTTGGATTTTTTATGTACAATATCATGTCGTCTGCAAATAAAGACAGCTTTACTTGTTCTTTTCCAATTTGGATGCCTTTTATTTCTTCTTGTCTAATTGCAATGGCTAATACTTCCAGTACTATGTCAAACAGGAGTGGTGAGAGTGGGCATCCCTGTCTCGTTCCTGTTCTTAGGGGAAATGTTTTTAGTTTTTGTCCATTGAGTATGATGTTTGCTGTGGGTTTATCATATATAGCTTTTATTATGTTGAGGTATGAGCCTTCTATTCCCACCTTGTTGAGAGTTTTTATCAAGAAAGGGTGTTGGATTTTGTCAAATGCTTTTTCTGCATCAATTGATATGACTATGTGATTTTTATCTTTCAATTTGTTTATGTGATGTATCACGTTTATTGATTTGCGGATATTGTACCATCCTTGCATTCCTGGGATAAATCCTACTTGGTCATGGTGTATGATCTTTCTGATGTACTGCTGGATCCGATTTGCTAGAATTTTGTTGAGGATTTTGGCATCTATGTTCATGAGGGATATTGGTCTGTAATTCTCTTTCATTGTGTTGTCTTTGTCTGGTTTTGGTATTAGGGTGATACTGGCTTCATAGAAGGAGCTTGGAAGTGTTCCTTCCACTTGAATTTTTTGGAATAGTCTGAGGAGGATAGGTTTTAGTTCTTCCTTGAATGTTTGGTAAAACTCTCCTGTGAAGCCATCAGGCCCCGGGCTTTTGTTTGCCGGAAGCTTTTTGATGACTGCTTCAATTTCGTCCATAGTTATTGGCCTATTGAGCTGTTTAGATTCTTCTTGATTGATTTTTGGAAGGTTATATTTTTCTAGGAATATGTCCATTTTCTCCAGGTTGTCCAGTTTGTTGGAATAGAGTTGTTCGTAGTATTTTGTAACAATCCTTTGTATCTCAGCGGGGTCTGTTGTTACTTCACCTCTTTCATTTCTGATTTTGTTTATTTGGGTCCTCTCTCTTTGCTTCTTGGTGAGCCTGGCTAGAGGTCCATCAATCTTGTTTATCCTTTCAAAGAACCAGCTCTTGGTTTTGTTGACCTTATGTATTGTTTCTTTGGTCTCTATGTCATTTATCTCCGCTCTGATCTTTGTTATTTCCTTCCTTCTGGTTACACTGGGCTTTTCTTGCTGCTCTTTTTCTAGCTCTTTGAGTTGTAGGGTTAAGTAATTTATTACCATTGTTTCTTGTTTTTTTCAGTAGGCTTGTAGAGCTATGAACTTCCCTCTCAAGACTGCTTTCGCTGTGTCCCATAGATTTTGAATTGTTGTGTTTTCATTATCATTTGTTGCCATGATGTTTTTTATTTCTTCCTTGATCTCTCTGGTGACCCAGTCCTTGTTTAATAGCATGCTGTTTAGTCTCCATGTGTTTGATTTCTTTGGATTGTATTTATTGTAGTTGATTTCCAGTTTTATGCCACTGTGATCTGAGAAGATGCTTGATATAATTTCTATCTTCTTGAATTTGAAGAGACTTTGCCTGTGACCCAGCATATGGTCTATCTTTGAAAATGACCCATGTGCACTTGAGAAGAATGTATATTCTGTGGCTTTGGGGTGAAATGTTCTGAAGATGTCAATTAATTCCATCTGGTCTAGTGAGTCATTTAGGATTGCTGTTTCTTTGCTGATTTTTTGTTTAGAGGATTTGTCCAGTGGTGATAGTGGGGTATTAAAGTCTCCTACTATGATTGTATTGCTATTAATCTCTCCCTTGATATCCTCCAGGAGTTTTTTTATGTATTTGGGTGCTCCTATATTGGGAGCGTATATGTTTACCAGAATTATTTCTTCTTGTTGGATTTCTCCCTTCAGTATTATGAAGTGGCCTTCCTTATCTCTTGTTATGGCATTTACTTTGAGGTCTATTTTGTCAGATATAAGTATTGCTACCCCAGCTTTTTTTTCATTTCCATTTGCCTGAAAGATATTTCCTTCACTTTCAATTTGTGTGAGTCTCTTGTTCTGAGGTGGGTCTCTTGTAGACAGCATATATATGGGTCGTGTTTTTTTATCCATTCAGCTACTCGATGTCTTTTTATTGGAGCATTTAGTCCGTTTACATTTAAAGTTATTACTGAAAGGTATTTCTTTGTAGTTATATCTATTTTTGTGTCTGTATTCCTTCTTACCTGTTTATTTCTTCTTTTTACAGTATTCCCTTTAGCAATTCTTGCATTGCTGGTTTGGTGGTGATAAACTCCCTGAGCCTTTTTTTGTCTGCAAAGCTCCTGATTTCCCCTTCAATTTTGATTGATAGTCTTGCTGGATATAGTATTCTTGGATTCAGTCCTTTGCTTTGCAACACTTTGTATACCTCCTTCCATTCACTTCTAGCTTGTTGTGTTTCTGTTGAGTAATCATTTGACAATCTGATGGGTGTTCCTTTGTAGGTAACTCTCTGTCTCTCTCTTGCCGCCTTTAGGATTCTCTCTTTATAATTTATATTTGCCATTGAAATTATGACATGTCTTGGTGTGGGTCTTTTGGGGTTGATCCTGCTTGGGACTCTCTGTACTTGCGTAACTTTTATCTTTCCCATATCCGGGAAGTTTGCTGTCATTATTTCTTCAAATAGATTTTCTAATCCCTGCTGCTCTTCTTGTCCTTCTGGCAGCCCTATTATACGCATGTTACTTCGTTTCATGTTGTCCCGAAGCTCCCTTAGGCTTTCCTCCTGCTTTTTAACTTTTTTCTCCAATTGCTGTTCAGATTGAGCTTGTTTCTGTACCTGATCTTCTAACTCACTAATTCGGTCCTCTGCTTCTTGTAGTCTACTGTTGAAACTTTCCATGGTGTTTTTGATTGTAGCTATATCACTTTTCATTTCTTCCTGATTCTTGCATAAGTTGTTGATTTTCTCATCCATCTGATGTTTAAATTCCACGACCATTACTCTGAACTCCTTTTCAGTCATGTTGCAAGCTTTAGTTTCACTAATTTCCTTTCTTGGCGACTCCACATTTTCTTTCCTCTGTGAGTTATTTCGTTTCCCCATTCTGGCTATTACCAGAAAGCTCAAGCTTTCGTTTGCGTGGACCTGGGCCATGTGCTGTGGGGACTTCGCTCCACCCGAGTTTCACTGAAGTGCTCTGACACTAGGACGTGTGGCTGCCTTTGGTTGGCGGGAACCAGACTTGCCCAGGGTCAGTGTCCCCAGTGTTCTGTGTGGTCTTGTGTGCACACTTAGAATCAGGGGCCCTGTCTGCACCACACTGTTGGTATGTGCTGAAAATGAGATCCTTAGCATGTGCCAGGTGTCAGAGTTTCCCTGTGTCTGCACCAAGACTCGAGTGTCAAAGTCTCTGTTGCCTTGTGCGGTTTCTCGTTGAGAATCAGGGTCCCTGTGTGTGCATGCACCAACAATTGGGGTCGCTGGCTCTTAGTGTGAATGCGCTGTGAGTCAGGGATCCCAAGCAGCTGTGTCCGGCGTGCCAAATTCCCTGAAGTGGAGCTGCGTCCTGTGTGTGCTCTCTCTACTAAGCCAAACCGGCTAGAGCACACATTCTTAAAATCCTGAAGGTGAGCTGGCTCAGTGCACTCTCCCAGAGTCCCGGAAGGGGGGCGGAGTCCGTCCTGTGCGCCAAATTCCCCAAAGGGAAGCCCCTCTGTGCACGCTCTAATATTCCCCGAAGGGGGAGCTGTGACCCACAAGCCAAATTCCCCCAAATTCCCCGAAGGGGAGCCCTCTGTGCGCACTGACAGATTTCCCCGACGGGGAGCTGCTTCTGTCCCACGTGCACCAAATTCCCTACAGGGGAGTGCGTCCCTGTGCAAAGCTCAGCAGCTTGGGCGAGGGGCGGGTCTATCAGTTACTATGGCGCTATCCACGCGCCTGCGGGGAGGGGGATAGGCTCTTTGACTCACGGAATTCTGCTGAGAAGTCTGGATTCTTGTTGTTTGTTGGTCTGAAGCTGTGATAGCAGTTCTCTGTCCCCAGTGGCTGCAGGGTCCTGGTTTGTGTCAGAAGCCAGGATCCTAGTCTCAGGAAGCTCTGTTTCTCAAGATCGGGTCTGAATTTCTATTGCCAGGGCTGTGCACATTTGTTTGGATACGAGTGCACCCCGCGAGGGCTCACAGAGGCACCCAAGAGCTGCCTTTGGGGCGGTGGGCTCAGGAGGCCTGCGTGCTGAAAAGGCACGACTGTGGTGTCCGGAGGTCAGTAGCTGTGGAGTGGGTAAACTCAGTTTTTGCTGCTGTGTCCTTGGCTGAATTTGCATGCACCCAGTGGTGGCTCACAGAGGTACCCCAGGGCCATTTGCCATGGCGGTGCACTCAGAGAGACCTTTGTGCTGAAGCCGTGTGACTGAGGTGTCTGTGGGCATGCAGCCAGGAGTGGGGAAGTCCGGATTTCTACTGCTGGGGGCCTTGTGTCCTTGGTTGGGTTCACGCGCACCCAGTGGCTGCGCACTCAGGCACTCAGCGGGGCCCTGGCGCTGAAGCCGCACAACTGAGGTGACTGTGGCAGGCATCCAGGAAGGGGGAATCCAGAGTTTCTACTGCTGGGGCAGTGCTCCTTGTTTGGGTAAGAGCAGGCCCGGCGGGGGCTCACAGAGGCACCCAAGAGCCGCCTTTGTGGCCTTGGGCTCAGGGGGCTTGCACGCTGGCAAGGCATGACTGTGGCGTCCAGAGGCTGGCAGCTGTGATGTGGGGAAACTTTCTGCTGCTGCACCCTTGGTTGAATTCACGCAGGCCCCGTGGTGGCTCACAGGGTTACCCGGGGCTGATAGCTAGGGCGGTGCACTCAGAGAGGCCCTTGGGCTGAACCCGTGATTGGGGTGTCTGTGGGCAGGCAGCCGGGAGTGGGGAAAGTCCATATTTCTACTGTTGGGGGCCTTGTGCCCTTGTTTGGGTTTGCGCACACCCAGTGGCGGTGCGCTCAGGCACTCAAAGGGGCCGGGGCACTGCATCCTTGCAATGAGGTGACTGAGGGGAGGTATCCAGGAAGGGGGAGTTCAGAATTCCTACTGCCAGGGCAGTCTGCCCTTGTTTGGGTAAGAGTGTGCCCAGTGGTGGCACCCACTAGCAGCCTGTGGAGTGGCGGGCTCAGGTGGCCAGCGCGCTTGAAAAGCGCGACTGTGGTGCTGGAAAAGCCTGACTAGCCCTGGAAAAGCGCGACTGTGGCGGCAGGAGTTCGGTCGCTGGGGGAGGGGGGGTCCCCACTTACTGCTGCGGGAGCGTGCACCCTTGGAGGTGGAGGTCCCAGGGTCTGCAGGTCTGCAGGTGGGGCAGCAGGATTTTGGCTGGAGTGGCTGCAGGGTCGCAGGCAGTGTCCAAGGCCTGTCTGGGTGGTGGTGCTGATGAGTTCCTAGAAGAGGCCGCTCTCCCCTTCAAGATGGCGTGGACTCCGTGCCCGAGTCCCGCAGCCCGGGGAGTCCCCGCAGCGGTGGTAGGTGCTCCCTGTCCAGGAGAGCCTGGTCTGCCAGCCCCTGCTGCTCCTGCCGGATTTAACTGTCCCTCACTCACCACACACTCTCCTTTCACCCCTCACTCACTCACACCCTCTCCCTCACCTCCGTCCTGCCCGCCGCCGTCTTCTGTCCTCCCACACAGGCACTTTTAACACTTAAGTCAAGTAACCTTGCCCCTGTGTCACACCATCTACAGCTTTCTACGTCACCCAGAGAAAAGGGGAAGTCTGTCATGGCCCAGGCTCTTTTCCTCCCACAGCACCCACCCCCTCTTCCCACCGCCCTCTTCCCACCGCCCTCTCTTGCTCTCTCCCTGGTCGGCTGCTTCAGCCTTGCTCAGCACAGTCCTTTCCTGGAGCCACCCCTCTGCTCTGCATGGCCTCCACCCACGCCCTCTCCTCCTCCAGAGGACCCCGCACGCCCTCAGCCCTGCCCTGCCAGGGTGTTGTCCAGATCACGCAGGGCCATGTGCTGCAGGCACACACCCTCAGTGCGGTTTCCTTTTCCTGGTGGCACCTGTGCTGCCACAGGCACCTTCCCTCTCGTGTTTTGCTTTCTCCAGAGCTGCAACACTGCCCTGCACAGAAGAGGCTCTCCCGCACAGTGTGAACCTCCAAGTCTGTCCTGCACATCTTTTTTTTAAAAATATTTATTGATTTCAGAGATGAAGGGAGAGAGAAATATATCAGTGATGAGAAACAATCATTGATTGGCTGCCTCCTGCACGTCCCCCTGCCCCCCCTCCCCCCCCCCCCCCCCACTGGGGATCAATCCTGCAACCACTTTGTGCAGTGATCAGGCATGTGCCCTGATCGGGAATTGAACCATGACCTCCTGGTTCATAGGTCAATACTCAACCACTGAGCCACACTAGCCAGGCTGTCCTGCATATCTTATGGGGGGGCGGTCTCACTCCTCTGCCCTTGTTTGAAAGCCTTCCAGGGCTTTCCAGGCCATAGGAATAAGACTTACTTTTTAGCCACCTGCCATCAGTCCTGTCACTCTCCCTCCCCTCTGCCCACCCTCCCAGGACCCTCTGCTTTCCAGACACGTAGGGACAGCTCCCCCGGAGTCCCTTTACTGTGTCTTCTGTGTGGCTCTTGACCTTTCTGAGATTTATCCTTTTAAAGCTCTGTCTGTGCTGTAAGATTACGTCAGAAGTGCCTCCTCCATGAAGCCTCCTCAAACCTCATATCCCTTCGTGCTGTGCATGTCCCTATGCCCTGGGTCAGTCTCACTGTGCCCTCCAGTTGGTGATCAGGGTAGCACCAGCTCTTTCTGTCTGTGTCCATTCTGTCCGCTGTGCTGGACCTCACTGGGTCCTCTGTTCCGTACCAGCAAAGGGACTGGGTTACCATTTTCATGATGGTAGAGTATTCCTTTTTACTTACCTTTTTCTAAAACACAGTGGGGTCTTCTTTTGCCCTGTCCTCAGGTGACTATAAACCTGACATTAACCAGGATTAAGAAAATTTTTCGGTATTCTAGATTATCTTACTTCTGTTCCTAGGCTAGAAAGCCCCTCCTTAATGTGTGAAACTGAAGGGAAGTTAAAGTGAGGCACGAGGCAGTGTGGAGGGTACATCACAGCACTGGCCCAGTAGGGCGCTGACATCACTGCCTGGGCTCCAGTCCCATCTTCCCCTATTAGCTGTGTGACCAAGGCCACATGCTCACCCTCTCTGTGCCTCAAGGTCTCCATCCAGGAATAGTACCCACATTAGAGGTGTGACAGGGTAAAATGGAATAAGCTACAGAGTAAACTACACAACAGGCAGTAACTATTAATGTTCTATTACAAAGCATGAATCATGCTGCTTATGAAACTTGCTCTTTTATATGACACATTGTGACCCTCCTTCTGGGTCAGTGAGCATGCATCCACAGAGTGACTTCCTCTGCCCTCCCGCAGTTCAGAGCAGACATTGGTATCCTGTGTCTCACAACTGACCTTGATTGACCTGATTATTTCCTGGTCCCTGAACGCTGTGCATGTGCTTTGTGCAGTGGTCAGTGCTTCTAATTTAACTTCCCTGGAAGTTGTCAGGTGAGGATGTGATATAGACACACAAGGGCTTGGTTTTGGTTTGTTTGTGCAGAAATCAGCTGGTTTCTTGTACAACATGACACTTTTTCTTCATAGATCTGAAGGGCTTTTCGCACTGGGCTTTCTGTGTAATCTGGAACCCTCTGCATGACACCCTCTGCGTCTTCCTCCTGTTCATTTTCAATCTGCCAGTGGTCTCTCTCATGGGCTTGAGCTCTTTGGGGACAGGTGAGCATGCTGCTCTGGGAGTATCCCCCTGTGAATCCTCCCATGTTTGAGTTCAGACTGTTGGAGCAGAATCTGTCAGCTGACACTGTCCTCCTCATTCAGACACTCCAAGAGTGCCGTTAAAAGGGGAAAAGTGTATAACAAACCACATCCTTTATTTGTGTGACTTTTCTCTTTGTGTTTTTGGTTTCTTTTTAAGGGTCTTACAACAGTGGTATAATCCCCCTTCCTCGCCAACATCCTGGAAATGGCATTCGAGCTCTCTGTGCTGGTCACCGATGCAGACAGCCTGATGTCAGCAAGGATGCATGGACATCTGCTACCACAACAGAATTCACTTTGTTAAAAGCAGTTGTCCCCCAGGGTTAAGAGGGGGAAAATATGATTTTTTAAATTCATATTCACTGTAAAAATTCTACAAAATTTATTCACTAACAATAGGCTAGCCTCTCTATTTAAATTTTTAAAAAACTAAAATTCACAGGAGTCATCTCTTGGGATCCGGCTCTTAAATGTTTGAGCTCGCACTCTATCCTGAAATTTCCTTTGAGTCTTGGATGTTGACACCTAAGCTATCTTTTTAAAGGGACTATGGCTTGTTGTCCTGAGCACTGATGTGTTTTTCTGGCTGAAAGAAATGTAAAGATTCATAGGTATCACCTTCCTCCTGAAATGCCAATTTTACACATGAGGACATTCTGGTGTCCTTCTCATTTACCTTATTCACAGAGGTATGGTTAGTAAACATTGCCACACTGTGGCAAGTGCATTTGCTAAATATTTGAAAGTGTCTTTTTTTTTGCTTCAGTGAATCTGTACATTTACTTGGTGTCTCGCTTTGTGCCTCTAGATTGCGGTGCCTTACAAGTGTCTGCAGTTGTCTGGCGTGTCCAAGCACAGTGTGCAGTGGTCACTCTTGGCTCTGCTCCTGCTCTTAACACATTAGAGAGCTCATAGCTCGTTGAAATGTTTTGTGTAGGATTGGGGTTTGTGGGGATTCTCCAGGCTTCCAACTCCTCTTCTCCTTCCAACAGAAGCAGAATCTTCTCACATCCAGCAGTTTCTGCCCCAGGACCTGCTTGTTTATGTCTAGAGAATTCCTGGAGGTGTTGGGTGGCAGAGGCCTCTGTGTACTTGGGGTGAAGGATGTATATTTGCAGCCTGGGATCCACTGGGACACCTCAGACATCTCACTGATCTGCACTCCAATGTCACCACTCCATACACCTCTGGTTGGGGGTTTTTCTCAGATTGTAAAACAAGATTTTCCTTAAGGAAAGATAGCCTGTGGGCTTTTGATCCTTCAGGTTATTTTCTGAAATTTTCATTGCTTAGGAATATTTCCATTAGGGACAAGGGGAAAGTTGGAGAGTATTTAATGTTTGCAGCTAAGGACAAAGCAGATGGTAGGGTTCAGTCTGAGGTTTGTCCAAAGCGCCCTTTGAAGGGGTCTGGCCTGCCCATGTCCTGAGGAGTCTATGTACTGTGGGCAGCTTAGCTGCTCCTGACCCCAAAGTCAGGCTTCCCAGAGACCCTGTACTCTGACTTCCTCCTTATGGGCAGAAACAGGCTGTCCCATAATCTGGTGTGCCTCTCTTCTTTTTGATGGATAGAACTGTTGCTGATCCCCCACCCCAGGAAGAGTTTATTTGGTAATCTTCTGTAACATGGACCAGTCAGCAAATATATCTGAAACGTGTTTTATGGCTCAGCATCACACAAAATTCTGAGTAAAGTAAAAAATGAATGTTAAAACACAGCCTATATGCTTTAAGAACTGAAAGTCTGAGAAGAGAACCAAGATGGGGGTGTAGGTAAATGCCTGTACTTGCCACCTCCCACAACCACATCAAAATTATAACTAAAATACAGAAGAACCATCGCCAGGCTGCCCAGAGCCAGGCAGAGACAGTAACTCACATTGGCCTGCACCTGAGAACTGCCCGGAGGGCCTGGGACCCACACACCAAGGGGCCAGATACAACAGCAGCGATACGAAATGCAGCGAGCTCTGTGAATAACAGACCCAATGTTGTTGTTTTTGCATTTTCCTCCATTTTTTTTATGGTTGGTTTGTTTTCATTTGGTTTGGATTTTCTTTCTTCTCTCTTTTTTTCTCATATTCTCTGTCTTTTATTTTAGTCTAATATTTTTCTTTCTTTCTCACTTTACTTTTTGTTAATTCTTATTTTTAGTTCAATTTTTTTCTTTTCCTATTCCATATTTTATTTTATATAGTATTATTACTCCTTAAAATTATTTTACTCATTATGTTCTATCTTTATTTTTATACTTACCCTATTTCTGGTCTCTCCTTTCTTTGCATCATATTCCTATTTATTTTTGCTCCTCTAATTCTTCTGGTCTTGTGTCTTCTAATATTCTGTGTGTGTGTGTGTGTGTGTGTGTGTGTGTGTGTCTGATTTGTTTTTTTGCGGGGAGGGAGGGTAAGGGAGTTGTCTGTTTGTAAGGCTTTTGCTTAAGGCTGCTGCTTTCATTATTAGTGGTATTTTGTTTATTCATGCTTTTTTTTCTTCTTCATGTTCCTTTTGGTTTGGTCTGGTTTTGTCATTTTGTTCTGTCAGCACCTGTATAAGAGTTGGCACAACGAGGTCAGGATTAAGGCTCACAGGCAACAAGTCTGAGAACTGAACTCATCCAGCAATCAAGACCCAAATTCAACAGGAGGACCCATATAACCCACACAAGGGTCATTCCTAGAGCACCCAGCTCAGAAGATCGAAGAGACCACGCCACTGGGTCCCACAAGAAGGCCACCCCACCAAGACTAGGAGGAATAGTAGTCTTCTCTGACACAAACATAAAGAAACATTAAAAAGTGAGGAAACAAAGAAACAGGCCACAGATGAAAGAACAATAGGAATCTCCAGAAAAAGGGAGTGGTGTAAGAAGAAATAGAGAGAAAGAGAGACACAGGCATAAAGAATAAATATGGCAATAACTAAGTACCGATAAATAATAATCTTAAATGTAAATGAATTAAATGCTACAATCAAAAGACAGAGGGTAGCTCAATAGATAAAAAACATAACCCATGTATATGCTGTCTACAAGAGCCCCACCTCAGAACAAAGGACTCAAACAGAATGAAAGTGAAGGAATAGAAAAATTTTTTTTCATGCAAATGGCAATGGGAAAAGAGCTGGACTAGCAATACTCATGTCTCACAAAATAGACTTCAAAATGAAGGCCATCATAAGAGACAAGGGATCAATACAACAAGATGATATAACCCTGGAAAACAGACATGCACCCAATATAGGAGTACCCAAACATAAAAAAACCAACTTTAAGGGAGATATTAACAGCAATACAATCACAGTAGGGGACTTGAACACATCACTGGCATCACTGAATAGATCTTATAGGCAAAAAATCAACAAGGAAACAGTGATTTTTAAAAATATATAATATTTTTTTCTTTATTGATTAAGGTATTACATATGTGTCCTTATCCCCCCTTTACCCGCCTCCTCCCACCCCCTCACTCATGCCCTCAACACCCCTGGTGTCTGTGTCCATTGGTTAGGCTTATATGCATGCATACAAGTCCTTTGGTTGATCTCTCCCCCTAACCCTCACCCTCCCCTACCTTCCCTATGAGGTTTGAACATCTGATCAATGCTTCTCTGTCTCTGGATCTGTCTTTGTTCATCAGTTTATGTTGTTCATTATATTCCATAAATGAGTGAGATCGTGTGATATTTATCTTTCTCTGCCTGGCTTATTTCGCTTAGCATAATGCTCTCCAGTTCCATCCATGCTGTTGCAAATGATAAGAATTCCTTCCTTTTTACCGCAGTGTAGTATTCCATTGTGTAGATGTACCACAGTTTTTTAATCCACTCACCTGCTGATGGGCACTTAGGTTGTTTCCAAATCTTAGCTATGGTGAATTGTGCTGCTATGAACATAGGGGTGCACATATCCCTTCTGATTGGTGTTTCTAGTTTCTTGGGGTATATTCCTAGAAGTGGGATCACTGGGTCAAATGGGAGTTCCATTTTTAGTTTTTTAAGGAAACGCCATACTGTTCTCCACAGTGGCTGCACCAGTCTGCATTCCCACCAGGAAACAGTGATTTTAAACAACACACTACAACAGGTGGAATTAATTGACATTTTCAGAATATTTCACTCCAAAGCTACAGAATATAAATTCTTCTCAAGTGCACACGGGTCATTCTCAAAGACAGACCACATATTAGAACACAAACTAAGTAAGTCTCTACAAGTTCAAAAAGACTGAAATTATGTCAAGCATCTTCTCAGATCACAATGGCAAGAAATTAGAAATCAACTATAATAAAAACACTCAAAAACATTCAAACACATGGAGGCTAAATAGAATGTTATTAAAAAAATGAATGGGTAACCAAAGAGATCAAAGAAGAAATCAAAATCTTCTACACAGGATCTTGCACAAAACCCCCAAATCAATGGAACACAGCAAGAGCAGTCCTGAGAGGGAAGTTCATAGCACTATAGGCCTACCTCAAGAAACAAGAAAAATCTCTAATAAATTATGGAACCCTACAACTTAAAGAATTAGAAAGTAAAAACCAAGAAAAGTCAAGGGAAAGTAGAAGGAAGGAAATAATACAGATTCAAGTGGAAATAAATGACAGAGACTAAAAAAAATTATAAAAGATCAATGAAACCCAGAGCTAGTTCTTTAAAAATATAATCAAGATTGATGAACATTTAGCCAGACCCATCAAGAAACAAAGAGAAAGGACCCAAATAGATAAAATCAGAAATGAAAGAGGTGAAGTAACAGCTGACACCACAGAAACACAAAGTATTTTAAGAAAATACTATGAGCAACAATATGCCAAGAAGCTAGAAAATGTGGTCAGAGAGAAAGCTGCAGTTTCGTTGTTTTTATTCTCTACACCCAGAGCACAAGAGTTTTCATTTGCAACTACTCACCTGAGGCTTTGGTACCGGGAGGGAGGTACAAACTTGAGGGGTCTGAGGAGAGGCTGGGGTGGGAAGCAGGGCAGAGAGACGCAGAAAAGCAGTAGCCAGTAGTCCTGCATTTGGTCTTTCAAATCCATTCAAACCAAAACCCATTTTTCCTGAGAGGAGCTAACTGCTCCTAGTAGCCTCAGAACAAGTGATACAGCCTGTCCTACCCTCAAGAGCCCTGCACTCCACACCCTGCATTTTGAGCTTTTCAGAGGAAAAGAAAGCAGAGGCCAAGCTTACGGGTCTGAAGAGTTCTCAAGGAGCACTCAGTGACTGGATTGGAGGAGGAGCCATCCTCCCCACTATTCTGGGAACCGGACTGATAAAAACTCCAGGTTCCTTGCTGATCCCATTGGTCTCCATACAAGGATCTCTGTCCAGCCAAGGGCAGAGTAATATTTTGGGCTACTCACAGGAGTAGCTCTGGAATAGGAAAACACACCCACCACATTACCTGAAGCTAAATAGCACCTTCCCCAAGGAAGCCCTTTCACAAACAGACTTCTGAGTGATTAAGATTGACAGCTGGCTAGCAGGCAAAGGCGGACAGAGGTAGAGCCCAGGGAACCAGGGGAAGTTTGCTGACCCAGCCCTGGGCCCCTTGCAGCAAACAAACCTATTTTAGAGGGCAGGTTGGCCCTCCTGCTTGCAGCCAAGGGCCATGGAGACAGACACAAGTGGTGGATCAGTGGATCACTTGGAGCTTCTAGCAGTAGTTAGCACCTAAATACTCACAGGAAGCCCAGAATTGGCAGACAGACGAGTGATGTCCCAAGTGAGCTCTCGTGGGCATTAAACTTGGCTGAAATGAACAGCACTTCATCTTTTTTCTTTTTTTCTCTTCTTTTCCCTCCCTTTCCTCTTTTTTAGTTTTTCTCTTTCCTTTCTTTTTTCCTCTTTTTAAGTTTATCTTCTTCATCTACCTGATTTATTGATTTTGTTATTCTAGTCTCTGTTGTTGTTTTGTTCATATATAATTTTCCTCTTTCCTTCTCCTAATAAATTTTTCTTTTTTCACTACTCAATTTTTTTTCAGTCTTTCATTTCTCTTTTCTTTTTCTCCTGCTTTCTTACCTTTTTTTTTCTTATTTTAGATCCTCTGCTTTGCCCTCTATTTTCTTTTTCTAATTTTTTTTGTCTTTTCATTTCTCTTCTCTGTCCTTTATTCTAAACTAGAGGCCTGGTGCACAAAATTTATGCACGGGGGGGGGGGAGGGAAGGGGGGTGTCCCTCAGCCCAGCCTGCACCCTCTCCAATCTGGGACTCCTCAAGGGATTTTCGACTGACTGTTTACAGGGATCGGGCCATGGGGGTGTGGCCAGCCTGGGTGAGGGGCTGATGGCTGTTTGCAGGCTGGCCAAGCCCCTCAGCGGGGACCCTTAACCCATGGGGGTGTGGCCAGTCTGGGTGAGGGGCTGAGGGCTGTTTTCAGGCTATCCACACCCCCTTCAGTGTGGGGATCCCCACTGGGGTGCCTGGCCAGCCTGGGTGAGGGGCTGATAGCTGTTTGCAGGCTGGCCACACCCCCTGGTGACCCAAGCTCCCAGCCCCTCCTTTTCTTCTTCTTTTTTTTTTTTTCAGCACCTCCTTGAGCGGAGGGCAGGGCCGGCTGGAAGCAGGTATCTGGGGATTTATTTATCTTCTATAATTGAAACTTTGTAGCCTTGAGCAGAGGCCAGGGCCAGCCAAGGCAGATGGGAAGCTTGGCTTCCTCCATTGTCTGGGGCAACCCAAGCCTCCTGCTCACTTCAGCTCCACGGCCACCGCCATCTTTGTTGGGTTAATTTGCATACTCGTTCCTGATTGGCTGGCGGGTGTAGCAGAGTGATGGTCAATTTGCATGTTTCTCTTTTATTAGTGTAGATAGTTTTCCTTCCCCTATCCTTCTAATTCTTCATTCTTATTTTCTTATTTCAGCTCTTCACCTACATATTCTGCCCCACCTTTTCTTGATTATTTTGTTTGTTTGTTTGTCTGTTTTGTTTTGTCCCCATATTTTTCTCTTCTTCTTTTTTTTTTTTCTATCATTCTTGCTCTCTTTTCTCTTTCCTAGTTCTCTCTTCTCTGGTGGTTGCTTTTGTTGGTGCTATATGGGTCTTGTATATGTTCTTGTTTTGTTTATTCTCTTTTGTGTTTTGTCTTGTATTTCATACTGTCTAGTCAGCACCTACACAGGATCTTGCACAATGTGGTTGGGGGAGAGCCACATAGTCAGCCAGCCTGAGAGGAGGCTCCATCCAAGAATGAAACAATAACATTCAAGACCCAACTACAACAGGAGAACCAAAATAACTCAAGGAGGGGGCTTTCCTAGAGCACCCAGTTCAGGAGATCTAAGGGACTGCACCACTGGGTCCCACAAAACACTTACTATGTAAGACGACTCCATCCCCCCAAAATCTGAGAGGCATAGCAGTTTGATCTAATACATAGAAACAAATACAAAGGGGCAGCAAAAATGAGGAGATAACCCACAAATGAAATAAAATGAAGAATTGCTAGAAAAGGAACTAAATGAAATGAAAGCAATCAATTTGTCAGATAAAGAATTCAGAATAATGGAAATAAGAGTGCTCAAACTATTCAGTGAGACCTATAAGCAACTTAATAGGAATTATAAGGAAGTTAATGAGAATATGAAGGGACTTAATGAGAGCTAAACCAACATGAAAAGAGAGGTTGAAAGAATAAGTGAGATTCAATTCGAAGTGAGGAACAACATGGCTGAAATGAAGAACACCCTGGAAGGATTCAACAGTGCATTAGAAGAAGCTGAGGACCAAATCAGTGAATTAGAAGACAAGGTAAAAAAAAAAAAAAATAACCATTCAGAGCAGAAAATGGAAAAACAAAAAAATAAAAAGCAGGAGAAAAGTCTAAGGGAGCTTTGGGACATCATGAAATGAAACAACACCTGCATAATAGAGGTGACAGAAGAAGAAGAGGCTGAGCAAGGAATAAAAAACCTGTTTGAAGCAATAATGACAGAAAACTTCCTGACATGAGAAATAAAAAAGCCACACAAGTCCAGGTAGCACAGAGTCCCAATCAAGATGAACCCCAAAAGACCCACACCAAGACACATCTTAATTAAAATGGCAAACATTAATGAGAAATAATCTTAAAGGCTGCAAGATAGAGACAGAAAGTTACCTAAAAGGGAACTCCCATTAGAATATCAGATGATTTCTCAATAGAAACACTTCAGGCCAGAAGGGAATGGCAGGAAGTATACAAAGTAATGAAAACCGAGGGACTGAATCCAAGACTACTCTATTGGGCAAAACTATCATTGAAAATGAAGGTGAGCCCTGGCTGGTTTGGCTCAGTGCATAGAGTGTCGGCCTGGGGACTGAAGCATCCCAGGTTCAATTTAGGTCAAGGGCACATGCCTGGGTTGTGACCTCGATCCCCAGTACAGGGTGTGCAGGAGGCAGCCAATCAATAATTCTCTCTCATCATTGATGTTTCTATCTATCTCTCCTACTCCCTCTCGGAAATATATAAAAATATATTTAAAAAAGAAAAGAAAATTGAAGGTGAAATTGGGAGCTTTGCAAACAAACAAACAAAAAAGGCTAAAGGAGTTTATTACCACCAAATCAGCCATGCAAAAAATGCTAAAGGGACTTCTATAAAAAGAATAGAAAGATAGGGAGAAACATAGGCATAAAGAATAAAAATAGCAACAAACAAGTACCTATAAATAATAACCTTAAATGTAAATGGATTAAATCGACAATCTAAAGAAATAGGACAGCTGAATGAGTACGAAATCATGATCCATATATATGTTGTCTACAAGAACCCACCTCAGAACAAAGGACTCACACAGACTGAAAGTGAAACGATGAGAAAAAATGTTTCTGGGCAAAGGGTAAAAAAACACCTGGGGTAGCAATACTCATAAATGACAAAATAGACTCCAAAGTGAAGGCCAAAACAAGAGATAATGAAGGCCACTTCATAATACTAAAGAGATTGATACAACAAGATGACATAACTCTGGTAAACATATCTGCAACCAATATAGGAGTACCTAGATACATATAAATAACTTCTGGAGTATATAAAGGGAGAGATTGACAGCAATACAATCACAGTAGGGGACTTTAAACTGCACTGACATCAGTAGATAGATCTTCTAGACAAAAAATCAACAAGGAGACAGCGATCCTTATCGACACACTAGATCAGGTGGAATTGACATTTTCAGAACATTTCACCGCAAAGCTACAGAATATATATTTTTCTCAAGTGCACATAGGAAATTTCCAAAGATAGGCCACAGGTTAGGACACAAACTAAGTCTCTACAAGTTCAAAAAGATCAAAATCACGCCAAGCATCTTCTCAAATCACAATGGCAGGAAATTAGACATCAGCTATAGTAAAAACCCTCCAAAACATTCAAACACATGGAGGCTAAATAGCATGTTATTAAACAATGAATGGGTTACCAATGAGATCAAGAAAGAAATAAAAAACTTCCTGGAAACAAATGAAAATGAACACACAACAACCAAAATTATCTGGGAAACAGCAAAAGCAGTCCTGAGAGGGAAGTTCATAGCAGTACAGGCCTACCTCAAAAAACATGAAAAATTAATAATAAACTATTTATCCCTACAACTTAATGAATTAGAAAGAAAACAACAAGAAAAGCCCAGAGTAAATAGAAGGAAAGAAATAATAAAGATATGAGCAGAACTAAATGACATAGACTACAAAAAAAATCAATGAAACCAAGAGCTGGATCTTTGAATAGATAAACAAGATTGATGAACCATTAGCCAGACTCATCAAGAAACAAAGAGAGAAGACCCAAATAAATAAAATCAGAAATGAAAGTTGAAAAGTTACCACTGACACCACAGAAATACAAAGGATGGTAAAAAAAAAAAAATACTATGAACAAGAATATGCCAACATGCTGGACAATGTGGAGAAATGGAAAGATTCCTAGAAAAATACAATATCCCAAAACTGAATCAGGAAGAATCAGAAAACCTGAATAGGCCAAGATAACAACTGATGAAACTGAAGCAGTAATCAAAACACTCTCAGCATACAAAAGCCCTAGTTTCAATGGCTTCACGGGGGAATTTTAAAAGAAGAACTAACACCTATACTCCTCAAGCTATTCCAAAAAATCCAAGAGCAAGGAACACCTCCAAGCCCTTTTTATGTGGCCGGCATTATCCTAATTCAAAACCAGATAAAGAAACTACAAAGAAAGAGAATTACAGACCAATATCCCTAATGAAGATAGATGCTAAAATCCTCAACAAAATACCCTGGTGGGTTTCTCAGTGATTAGAGTGTTGGCCCAAGGACCGAAGGTTCAATTCTTCATTAAGAATCCATACCTGGGAACCAAGATGGAGGCATAGGTAAACACCTGAACTTGCTGCCGTGCACAACCATATCAAAACTACAACTAAAAGATAAAACGAATACCATCCAGAACACGGGAAGGCTGGCTGAGTGGAAATTCTACAACTAGAAGGAATGAGAAAAGCACATTGAGTCCGGTATGAGGTGTGGAGATGTGGAAGTGAAGGGCGGAGGTATGGAGGTGCGTACAAAAGGCACTGGCAACTGGGTACGCTGATGTCTTTCAATCGGGAGGGAGATACAAGCTCCCAACTGCTCTGAACTCCAATTTCGGGCCAGTCTCTGGGGACCCAGACTCATACGGAGAGAAACTGGACTGTCTGGCATTGGGCCAGAATGTGAGGGCGGCTTTGTCTCAGAGGTGCTTGCAGCAATCATTGTTCCTGCACAGTGCCGCGGGACACAGAGACCTGGGGGCCTCTTCGGGGCAGGTCTGACGGTCAGTGATTGCTGTTTGCTCCACCCTGGTGATTCCCTGAGACCCCACCCCACCCAATTTACAACCCCACCCAAGCTCGCACAGAGGCTTTTGCATATGAAGGCCTGGCCTTTTGCAATCTAAAACCTAACAAACAGCAACTGGGTAAGAGAGCCCCAGAGCTTCCAAAAGAAGGCCCAAGGCTCCACAGCAGCTTGCATTGCTTCACAGCTAGGCCTCATCTGGGCACCTCGAAACCCCAAACAAAGAGGAGGAATCTGCAGATCTCACTGTAGCTCCTGCTGGGTGGCCTCAGGCAGTGCTGACTTTGCACCTCCTTGGAGATCCAAGAGCCAGTGTACCCAGTGGTCAGAGTGAAACCATCCAGAATACAACTCTTCACATCCATAAGAGACATACTGAGGGGGCAGACTCAGTGAGCGCCAAAGCGTTCCTGCCCCATAAGGGTGTCTCCAGCACAGAAGTTCTCCCATTGTAAACACAACTGGTCCTCACAGCCAATTGGCCTGGAGGTTAATTCCTCCCAGTGATACCAACAGCAATCAAGGCTTAACTACAACAAGACTGTGCACACAGCCCACAAAGGGGTGCACCAAGAATATCCACCTCAGGTAACTTGGGAGACTGAGCAACTGGGCCCTATAGGACACCTAGCACACAAAGCCACTCTATCAACACAGGGAAGCAGCCAAAATGCAGAGACAATGAAACAGGCCACGAAGATCCAAGATGGCAGCGTAGATAAACATCTAAACTGCTGCCGTGCACAACAATTTCAAAACTACAACTAAAAGACAAAATGTCTATCACCCAGAACCACGGGAAAGCTGGCTGAGTGGAAGTTCTACAACTAGACAGAAAGAGAAAAGAGCATTCAGGGCACAAGCGCTGAAAAACTGAGGTAACAGAGGCGCGCGATCCGGGCTGGCGGCGGATCCCGGCTGGCGGCGGGCGTTGCTTTCTTCAACCCGAAGAGAGACAAGCTCCCGATCTCTCTGAAATCCAGTTTCTGGGGAGAAGCTGGACTGTCTGCCATCAGGTCGGAAAGTGAGGGTGGCTTGCTTGCAGAGCTGCACGCAAGAATAATTGTTTGCTGTGCTGGGGCGCGAGACATGGGGACGCGGTCGGAGAGGCAGAGACGGCTCACTGCCAGCCATTGCTGTTTGCCACACCCTACCTAGTGACGCCCTGAGACTCCGTCCCGCACAACCTACAAGCCCACCCAAGCTCCAAGCAGCGGCTTTTGCATATGAGTGGCCTTCTCTATCACAGTTTAACCTAGCAAACTTGCAACCCAGTGCAGACAGCTCCAAAGCCTCCAAGCTCCAAGCAGGGAGGAGAGGACTGTGGTTCTCACTGTAGCTCCTGCAGGGTGGCCTCAGACAGTAGCTGAACTGCACCCCATTGGAGATCCAGAAGCCAGTGTACCTAGTGGTCAGTGTGAGACAGCAGATTTCAACTCCTCACATCCAAAAGTGACACATTTGGGAGGCAGACTCAGTGAGCACCAAAGCCCCACTGAAACAAGGTCTGCACCATAAGCGTGTCTCCAGCGCAACAGTTCTTCCATTATAGACACAGCGGGTCCTCACAGCCAATTGGTCTGGAGGTCAATTCCTCCCAGTGTACCAACAACAATCAAGGCTTTTAACTACACCAAGACTTTGCACTCAGCCCACAAAGGGGTGTACCAAGAGCGTCCACCTCGGGTGATTGGGGAAGCTGAGCTACTGGCCGCTATAGGTCACCTACCACACAAAGCCACTCCATCAACACAGGGAGGCAGCCAAAATGCGGAGACAAAGAAGCATGTCACGAATGGGAGAGATGGAGGAAAGTAAACTACTGGATGACACAGAGTTCAGAACCACATTTATAAGGTTACTCAAGAATCTTCTCAAAACCACTGAGAAACTTGAAGAGACCTTCAAGGACCTTAATGAGAATACCAAAAAAAAAAAAAAAAAATGGAAAAGGACCAGTCAGAAATTAAGCATACACTGTCTGAAATAAAGACTATACAGAAACTCAACTGTAGATCAACATACCCCAAGAGTCAAACCAAAGATCTGGAATATGAGGAAGCAAAAAACACCCAACCAGAGAGGCAGAAAGAAAGAAGAATCCAAAAGTGTGAGGATAGTGTAAGGAGCCTCTGGGACGGCTTTAAGCGTACCAACATCCGAATTTTTGGGATGCCATAAGAAGAGAGAGAGCCGGATATTGAAGGCCTATTGGAAGAAATAATGACTGAAAACTTTCCCTACCTGGTGAAAGAAATAGACTTACAAGTTCAGGAAGCGCACAGAACCCCAAACAAGAGGAATTCAAAGAGGACCACTCCAAGACACATCATAATTAAAATACCAAGGGCAAAAGACAAAGAGAGAATCTTGAAAGCAGCAAGAGAAAAACAGTTAGTTACCTACAAGGGAGTACCCATACGACTGTCAGCTGATTTCTCAACAGAAACTATGCAGGCCAGAAGGGAGTGGCAAGAAATATTCAAAGTGATGAACAGCAAGAACCTACAACCAAGATTACTCTACCCAGCAAAGCTATCATTCAGAATTTAAGGTCAGATAAAGAGCTTCACAGACAAGAAAAAGCTAAAGGAGTTCATCACTGCCAAACCAGTATTATATGAAATGCTGAAGGGTATTCTTTAAGAAGAGGAAGAAGAAGAAAAAGGTAAAGATAAAAATTATGATCAACAAAGTGACAACAAATACATATCTATCAACAAGTGAATCTAAAAATCAAATGAATAAAAAGTCTGATGAACAGAATAAACTGGTGAATATAATAGACTCAGGGGCATAGAAAGGGAGTGGACTGACAATTCTCAGGCAGAAGAGGGTGTGGGGGTGCAGGAAGAAACTGGACAAAAATCATACACCTATGGACGAGGACAGTTGGGGGGGCGTGTAAGGGTAGGGGGTGGGGTGGGAACCGGGTGGAGGGGAGCTATGGGGGGAAAAAAGAGGAACAACTGTAATAATCTGAACAATAAAGATTTATTATTAAAAAAAAAAGGATCCATAGCTGGGTTGAGGGTTTGATTCTGGTACAGGCACGTGTGGGAGGCAACCAAGTGATGTATCTCTCACACATTGATGTTTCTCTCTCTGTGTCTTTCTATCTTGTCCTTCCTCTATCCTTCCACTCTAAAAATCAATGGAAAAATATCTTCAGGTGAGGATTAACAAAAACAAAACAAAAAAAAAGAAGAAATCGAAGAAGATACAAACAAGTAGAAGCATACGCTATGTTCATGGATTGGAAGAATAGACATCATTAAAATATTCATGGTACCCAAGCGATCTATAGATTTAACGCAATTCCTATTAGAATACCAATGGCATATTTCACAGATCTAGAACAAATATTCCAAAATTTATATGGAACAACAACAACAACAAAATCCCAAATAGCCTCAGCAATCTTTAGAAAGAAGAATAAAGTTGGAGGGATCACAATACCAGACATCAATAATACTACAAATTCACTGTTCTCAAAACAGCCTGGTACTGGCACAAGAACATGCATATAGATCAATGGAACAGAACAGAGAGCCCAGAAATCAATCCAAGCCTTTATGGTCAATTAATATTTGACAAAGGAGATAAGAACATACAGTGGAGTAAAAACAGTCTCTTTAGTAAATGTGTTGGGAAAATTGGACAGCATTATGCAAAAAAATGCAACTAAACCACCAATTTACATCTTACACAAGAATAAACTCAAAATGGGTAAAAGACTTAAATGTAAGTTGTGAATATTTAAAAATCCTAGAAGAAAACATAGGCAGTAAAATCTAAGACATCTCTCACAGCAATATTTTGCCAATATGTCTCCAAGGAAAAGGGAAACACAGGAAAAATAAACAAATGGAACTACATCAGATTAAAAAGCTTCTGCATAGCCCTGACCAGTTTGGCTCAGGGTCCCAGGTTCGATTCTGCTCAAGGGCATATGCCTTGGTTGCAGGCACATCCCCAGTAGGGGGTGTGCAGGAGGCAGATGATTGATGTTCCTCTCCGATCGATGTTTCTAACTCTATCCCTCTCCCTTCCTCTCTGTAAAAAAAAAAAAAAAAAAAAAAAAATCAGTAAAATATATTTTAAAAATAAATAATAAACTGGCTACCGTTAAAAAAAAAAAAAAAAACAACAGACTTCTGCACAGCAAAAGAAACCATCCATAAAATTACTGTATGGGAGAATATATTTGCCAATGATTCATCAGACAAGGGGTTCATCTCCAATATATATAAAGAACTTATAAAACTCAACACCAGGAAGACAAATAACCCTATTTAAAAATGGGCAAAAGCCCAGTGTGGCTCAGTGCTTGAGTGCCAACTTATGTCCAGGAGGTTGTGCTTCGATTCCAGTCAGGACACATGCCCTGGTTTCAAGCTCCATCCAAAATAGGGGGCATGCAGGAGGGAGCCAATCAATGATTCTTTCTCATCATTGATGTTTCTCTCTCTCCCTTTCCCTTCACCCTCTGAAATCAACAAAAATGTATTTTTTTAAAGTAACATGATAAATAAATGCTTCTTTTACAAAGGTGGGTAACAGGCAACAATTAACAGATAACAGTAACAATGAGGGAATGTGTGGTCAGTGTCCTGGCACCTTTTGTTGTGCCCCGAGGGATCTGGAAAAAGGGAAGTTACAAGTTACCTTGACATTCCACAGGTTTGTTATCTTAGACAATAGCCTCAGTAAAGATGAAGTTGATCTTTGTCATGGAAGACACTGGCCGAGGACAGGACTACCCACTATAAACTGCTTTTAACCAAAGGTTTTCATTTCAGACCATCCTTTGTGGTTACTTTAGGTCTCCCGAGTGTGCAAGGCCATCACGCAGGCCTTTCCTGAGTTAGTCAGGTTAGCCTAGCCGGTGGCCCCTTTTCCTGCACACAAGTAACAGTAAACCCCTTTCCTCATTGGATCACTCAGTAAAGGGAACTCACTGACTCGCTGGCCTGTGCACTCAGTAAAGGGAGTTCACTGCCCGGTAGATCCGGCCCCAGCCTCATCGCTGTCACTGGGCTCCTCCAAGGTCTGCAGCCCCGCGGGGCCCCGGGCCCGGGGTTGGTATCCGGAGGGGCCCGTCGCTGCAGGAGCGGGAGCGGGTGCGGGAGCGGAAGCGGAAGCGCCCGGGGCGTAGCCATGGAGACGCGTGGGGCGGGGCCGCTGGAGGAGCGCCACCTTTGACCTGCCACCGGGCCACGTCAGAGGCCGGCGCGGACGCCAGGTCCAGGCGGCACCGGAGCGGCGGGCGGGGGACTGCGCGGTTGCGGGGGCCGCGGTGGGCGAGCCGCCATGGAGGTAACGCGGCCGGAGCCCTGCGCGGCGCCGTGGGTCGGGCCCCCGCCTTCTCGCCGAGCCGCCCCGCCCCGGGTGGACGCGGGATGGGCCCGGGCCGGGCTCAGCAGCCTCCCGCGGCGTCCCCGGCCCCAGACGCCGGCCCTTAGAACGCGCCGTGCGATCGCTGCCGTCAGCCCCGTGCCGACCCGCCCTCCCGGGTCTTTCTCCCGGTGAAGCTTCCTCCGCCCGATCCCACGGGCGGCTTTTGCCCCTCGGTTCCGCGTGCTGCCCCAGACTGGGAAGTCCGCTCTGACCACCTGGGTTTGCTTGCTTTGCAGGACCCTGTCCCGCACGGGGCGGCCGCACCAGCCACGCCCGGCGCCGGGAAGTCCAAGGTGAAGGAGGACTGCCCCGCGGGCTCCCCGGAGTGGGGGGCTGGTGAAGTGGGACCCTGGCCTGGGCGCGGGGGCGGGCACTCCACAGAAACAGCCTCTCTCCAAGGGCCTTCAGGGTTAATTTACAGCCCCCATCTGTTCCCTTTAAGTTTACGGGCACGAAAAGAGCTGACTGTTTATTTCCTGCGCCTGGGTAGCACCGCTGAGAGATTATGTAAATTTCAGACATAAACAAAGCAGTCTAATTTATGACGATTCATACAGTGTAGTGGAAAGAGCAGACATGGGTGGATAGGAGTCAGGGGACTCTATTCTGTAGGCTTCATGATGCGCAGCGAGAGTTCAGTTGTGTAATGTTCATGGCCCTGCACAGCCGTTTATCCTTAGGATCCTCACAGGAGCGGTGTATCACTCGCATGCTGTTTCAGGCACTTGCCTAAACACTCCCTCATTTCAGCTTAATGGTAACCACGAGATAACTACCACTGTTCCCCAGTTTTACAGATGAGCCCACAAGTTAAGTCATTTTCCCTGAGTTTTAGTTAAAGCCGTAATGCAGCATGATTCATCTTATTGCTGTAAGAATTATGCTTAAAGAAATCAAAACCTAGAAATAGAAAGTGTCTTAACCTCTGACAACAATATCTGTAAGACATGTGCTATTTTTACATTTCCTAGTGGTTGCTTACCTAATAATTGAAGTTGCATTTGCTCATTTTAAAAAATGTAGTATTTGGTTGACATACAGTAGGATTTTCATTTTTGGGGAGATGTGATGTTTCTTTTGCAATATAGTAGAAACATGAGTTATAACAAATTGGTAATGTCACTACATCTTTCAGCTGGAAATATTGCCCAAGGAAGATCTTATCAAGTTTGCCAAGAAACAGATGATGCTAATACAGAAAGCTAATTCAAGATGCACAGGTATTGGGTTGAAACTATTTATCTTAACCAAAATATTATTTAATCATAGTTAAAAATTAGTTTTTTAATAGTACATTTGTTTGTTTTGTTTACTAGTGAATCCAGTAAAATCTTAGTGTAGTGAAATCTGTTATTTAGCATTCTAACCATTTGCCTCTCATTTTTTTAACCTCACATCTCTAAACTACAGTTCGTTTGAATTATTAAAATAAAGGAAGATATTTAAAACAATTTGTTAAATTAAGCACCTTTTTAAAACTTAATTTAGATTGTATATTCTTCTGAGTCAAGCATGTTTCTAGAGTAGTCAGTTGAAATGTTAGAGACACAAGGTTGTGAGCCAAAGAAGTAAAACAAGCCTAAGTAAAGTAATAAAAAATTTCCACTTCTGAAATTTTGAATTATATTTATTTGCTGAAGTTGATTGAGTCCTTATTTAGTTTCCCTTTCTTTACATTCCAAAAGGATGAAGAAATTAGTATCCTTTTCAGTATGTGTGGGTTAGTGCTTAAATTTTCAGTGACTTAACAAATGTTAACTGCCCAGCCTAAAAAGCCAAATTTTATTTTCTGTTAGGAAAGGTCACATTGTGTTTTGGAAGGTTGATCAATTTGTGAGAGAGTAATTTATTTGGAAAGGTGTTCTAGGCCCCAGACCTAGATATGAGTGGATGAAATAGATTAACATGTATGTTTAATATGAGGTTAGTTGTTGCTTTAAGATTCTACAGTAAGAAGTTGTTTACAGCTGAAATAACATAATGCCTGGGATTTGCTTCAAAATTTGATGGAAAGTTGAAAGTAAATGCAGGTCAGAATGAAACAAGATTGGCTATGTAATAATTGCTAAATCAAGGTGATGGGCACATGATGATTAATCATACTAGTCTCTTTATATATTTGGAGTTTTTTATAATAAAAAGGAAAATAAAAGGTAATAATGGGTGAAGTTAATATTTTCTCAAATTATTTGTCGCTTCTTAAATGTATTCTAATTTATAGTGATTTTTTTTTTTAAAGAATGTACTTATTCCTTTAGCCAGTTATTTTTCATTGCTGAACTGGAATCTTTTTTTTTTTTAAATAATTGTTTAGAATTAGAGAAAGAAATTGAAGAACTCAAATCAAAACCTGTTGCTGGAGGAACTGATGAAGTTATTAAGGTGATGAAACATTTGTGAATATTGCTTTTATTTTGATTTATTTACTTAGAGGAAATGTCTAATGACCTTCATATTTCTGTGAGGGCCGTCAGCTTCCTGGACCGCTCTAGCTTTCTGCCCTGTTTCTCCACTTCCTCTCTGCCCTTAGATAAGTTTGTAATCACTCTGGCTGACTGTACAAAGAGAGGGTTAAATGATCTCTGGCTCCCTTCTGTTCTGAAATGAGTATTATTCCCTCTCCTTATCATCAAACACACTGTAACTGTGGTTGTTGCCTCAGTCTCAGCCCTGCTCTTCCCTCTCCCCCTCAGAAAGCCCAGGACATTGATAACGATTTGGGGGCTGATCATTTATATATACATTTAATCTACAGATAGATAGGTATCCCTGGACTTGACTACTAACCATATCTCTCAGGTGAATTTCTAGCTATTGGGGGGAAAAATCTTCACCCATTTCTCGAGTCCACTCTTCAACATGACTATCCTCTTCTCTGGACAACCAGGGGCAGCACTGTGTTCCAGGCCTTTAACGTTAGAGACTCCTCAGCTCTCCTGTCTCTAACTCTGTGTGTGTCAGTCACCAGAGAAGTTTTTTTTTTTTCTTCAAGCTAAGGCAGCAATTCACCCTCCTTCTCTCCCTGTCCATGGCTCTGTGTGAAGCGCTTCATGTCATATGTGACTTAATTTAATAACCCCCTAACTAGGCTCTCTTTCTCTTTTTACTGCTATATCCAATTACCAGATCACTGAATGTTACTTTTACCTTGTTATTCTGTTTAAGAACCTGAGTTGCTTATTACCTGCCATTAACACTAATAACTAAATACTTTTTCCTTCCCCCACTTGGCCTAACCTTTTGAAAGTTTCACTTCTCAAAGCTGTGCAATAATTTTTTTCTTGCTTTTCCATATTTGTAATTTGAGTTTTGCGATCTATTCTTTTATTATATGTTATCTTACACCCTTTTATTAGATGGCTCTAAATTTGTGAGCAGTGAACAATTGAAAGACTCCCAGAAAGTTACTACAGGAGGTCTTAAATCCCTATGCATATCATGCAATATAATTTTGTTGTTTATCCAGCTAAAATAGTATATAGTGAATGACATGCACAAATACCATTTGGATTTATAATGAACTGATTTATTTAAACACTAGAGACCCGGTGCATGAAAATTCATGCATTGGAGGGGGGCGTCCCTCAGCCCGGCCTGTCTCCTCTCACAGTCCGGGAGCCCTCAGGGGCGGGAGGCGACCCAGCGATCAGGGGAAGGCAATGCCCCATCACACCTCTGCTGCTGCCACTGCCGGCAGCATAAGCCTCAGCTGGCTCTGGTTACCTGAGCCTCGGGTGACCCTGAGCAGCTGGGCAGCCGCCATCCAAGGCTTGCCTGCGCCCCGGGCCGGCCCTGGGCGGTTGGGCAGCCAACATCCGAGGCTTCCCTGTGCCACGGACTGATCCTGGGTAGCTGGGGGGCTGAGGGGACTGGGGGACTCCAGAGGCAGGCGGGCCCGGCCTTGCCATGTGCCTGCTGCCCCAACGGGCTGAGGGGACTGGGCGCCGCCATATTTGAGGGCAGGGCAGTCAATTAGCATATTCCCTCCTTATTGACTGGGCGCAACCATCGTTGCGACAGTGTGAGGGTCAATTAGCATATTCCCTTTTTATTAGATAGGACTAGTGGCCTGGTGCACGAAATTTGTGCATGGGAGAGAGGGGTGTTCCTCAGCCCAGCCTGCACCCTCTCTAATCTGGGACCCCCTCGGGGGATGTTAGACTGCCGGTTTAGGCCCGATCCCTGGGATCGGGCCTAAACCGGCAGTCGGACATCCCTCTCGCAATCTGAGACTGCTGGCTCCTAACCACTCACCTGCCTGCCTGCCTGATTGCCCCTAACCACTCTGCCTGCCGGCCTACTCGCCCCCAAATACCGCCCCCCGCCAGCCTGATCACCCCAAACTTCCCCCCCTGCCAGCCTGCTTGCCCCACCTGCCCTCCTTGCTACCTGCTCACCCCCAACGGCCATTCCATCCTGGCCTGATCACCCACAACTGTCCTCCCCTCTTGGCCCCTAATCGCCTCTACCTCGGCCCTGCCACAATGGCTTTGTTGAGAAGAACGTCTGGAAGGTCTCCCAGTCTAATTAGCATATTACCCTTTTATTAGTATAGATAGAGGCCTGGTTCACGGTGGGGGCCGGCTGGTTTGCCCTGAAGGGTGTCCCAAATCAGGATGGGGGTTCCCTTGGGGGGCGAGGGGCCTGTGATGGTTTGCAGGCCGGCCATGCCCCCATTGGGGTGGGGGTCCCCACTGGGGATGGTGCCAGCTTGGGTGAGGAGCTGGGGCAGTTTTCAGGCTGGCCACGCCCCCCAGTGGGGACCCTCACCCCATGGGGGCATGGCCAGCCTGAGTAAAGGGCCGAAGGCCATTTTCAAGCTGGCCACATCCCCCAGTGGGGACCTTCACCCTGATGGTGGCATGGCCAGCCTGGGTGAGGGGCTGAGGGCCATTTGCAAGCCCCTCCCTCGGCAGCCGGCCCAGGCGACCCAGGCCTCCCACACACTCAGGCCGGCTCCATGGCCACTGCCCACAGGCCCCTCCTTCCACGGCCGGCGAGGGCGGGCGGGAAGCTTGGGTTGCCCCTGGCAATGAAGGAAGCCAGTTCTGGAACCAGACTGCCTGTCAGATCTTCAGATTCCTGCCTGCTCTGCCACTTACCAGCTGTGTGACCATGGCTAAGTTTCTTCATTCTCTGTGACTCAGTTCCTTCAACTGTAGACTAGAGATAATAATACCTATTTTTCATAGGGTTGTTTTGAGTATTATGAGTAAATAAATGTACAGCACTTAGAACTGGGTCTGTCACATAAGTACTCGATAATTATTCCTTATCATTATTACTTTACTAGAGGCCCGGTGCACGAAATTCGTGCACGGGGGAGGGGGATGCCTGTCCTTCAACCCAGCCTGCACCCTCTCCAATCTGGGACTGCTGGCTCCCAACTGCTCGCCTGCCTGCCTTCCTGATTGCCCCCTAACCACTCCCCTGCCAGCCTGATTGATGCCTAACTGCTCCCCTGCCAGTCTCTTTGACCCTAACTCCCTAACTGCCCTCCCCTGCAGGCCTGGTCCCCCCCAAATGCCCTCCCCTGCAGGCCTGGTCACCCCTAACTGCCCTCCCCTGCAGGCTTGATTGCCCCCAACTGCCCTCCCCTGCTGGCCATCTTGTGGCAGCCATCTTGTGTACACATGGGGGCAGCCATCTTGTGTGTTGGAGTGATGGTCAATTTGCATATTACTCTTTTATTAGATAGGATTTTTTAAAATATTTTTATTGATTTCAGAGAGGAAGGGAGAGGGAGAGAGATAGAAACATCAATGATGAGAGAGAACCATTGATCGGCTGTCTCCTGCACTCCCCCTACTGGGGATTGAGCCCGCAACCCAGGCATGTGCCCTTGACCGGAGTCTGGGACCCTTCAGTCCACCGGCCAATACTCTGTCCACCGAGCCAAACCAGCTAGGGCTCATTATCATTGTTACTATGTATTTGTGGGAATGTTTTATGCACATATATGAATGCACACCAGAAGGCTTTTGTATTTGACAAGAAAACCACAAGGATTCTCTTCTAATTTGTATCAGTTAACTCTTAGCTCTTAAAATACTTTTTATACAGTTGCATTTCAGGATACCTAAATATCTGCCCTTTATTTGTTCCTTATCATCAATCAATGTATTCTCCTGTTCTGTCAAAACTGTTCCTAGAGATGAGATTAGAAAATTTCTCTAAGTTAGCCAACATTACCTTTTAGGTTATCTACACTAATAAAAGAGAAATATGCAAATTGATCGTACCTCCACAACACCCACCAGCCAATCAGGAGTGAGTATTCAAATTAACCCAACAAAGATGGCGGGTCAATTTGCATACGCAGGCACGGGCAGGGCAGGATGCCTGCTATGAGAGGAAGGGCGGGGGGGGGCAGAGGGAGCTACAGGAGCGGAGCTCTGGCCGGAGCAGAGAAGACTGAAGGTGGAAGGTAGCAGCCAGAGCGAAGGTCTGGGTCCTGGGTGCCGGAGGAAAACCGGTGCCGGCAGCCAGGGGAAGGAAGGCCTATTGCATGAATCTTCGTGCAATGGGCCTCTAGTTAGTTTAATAATTAACCCTTGTTATCTTGACCACACAATTCCTAGGAAGTAAAGGTTTGGTAAAAGTTTAGCTGTCTTTTACAATGACTTCTGTTTTCCAAATGGTCAAATTAGTACTCTCCTTCTGCACTAATTTGATCTGGCTGTTTTTTAGTATTGCTGCACAGCTATCCTGGACTTGACCTCTTGCCATGATCCTGTGAATTTCTCCACCGCTTTCCTATGTTGGCCCTCCTGTTTGCTATGTCACATGTCTTCACCTTCTTGGTTAACCCTCTCATTTGGTATAGCATGTCCTTCTATAGCTTCCTAAGAATGGATGCATGGGAGGAAAATTTTTGTCATCTATGTATTAAAATGGACTTATTCTGCTCTCGTGTTTGAATAATAGCTATAACTTGATATAGAAGTCTAAACTTCCTACATATGTGTGTTTTTTTAAATAACAAAGTTTTTCTTTATTATCTATACTAATAATAGAGGACTATGCAAATTGGCTGGGATGCCATTACATAACGACCAATCAGGATGGGGGCAGGGTTGCGGCGGAGAGCTCTCAGCATGCCTCTGCTGGGGGTCCGAAGGGTGCTGAGAGGAAGGGAGAGCAGATAGGCAGTTAGGGGGATCAGGCCAGGATGGGAGCGCAGATAGACAGGGTGATCAGGCCAAGAGGGGAGAGCAGTTAGAGGGATCAGGCCAGCAGGGGAAAGCAGTTAGGGCCATCAGGCCGGCAGGGGAGCAGTTAGGGCCATCAGGCAGGCAGGCAGGTGAGCGGTTAGGAGCCAGTGGTTCCAGATTGGAGAGGGTGCAGGCCAGGCTGAGGGACCCCCTCTCCCATGCATGAATTTTGTGCACCAGGCCTCTAGTTTCATATAAGTCCAGAGATAGGCAATTCAAGGATGATGGATGATGAATGTTTACTTAGGATTTTAACATTAAGGATTAACTTTATATTTGTGGTGAAATGGGTCTGTGCTTTACCTGTCTGTGAATTCCTTGGATATCGGTATCAAGTTATGCCAGTTTTATAGAATAACTTGGGAATTCTTCTTGTTTTTCATTTTGTTTGAACAAGTTCATATATAATTAGAATAATCTGTTCTTTTAAAAATTTGATAGAACTCACTAGTAAAGCTATCTATTTCTCCTGTTTTCTTTGGTGGACAATTTTAAATAACTGGTTAGATTTTTAAGTAGATAGAGTAGTGTTAATTATACTTTTTAATTATTTTCCTTGAGTTAATAAAGCTATATTTTTCTAGGAATTTTTATTCATTTAATTCCACTTTTCAATTTATTGCCAAATAATTGTTCATATTACATACTGTGTTTAATCTCTGATTTATATGTAGATCTTTCCCCCCTTTTTTTATATATTGTTTGTTGCTTCAGTCTTCCTTTGATCAGTCTTACTAGCGGTTATCTGCTTTGTTAGCTGACTCTTGAATTGTTGATCTATTTTTTATTTTATTAACTTCCACACCTATTTAATTTCTGTAGAGAATAACCCTGTCTCTGCCCTTGCCAGTTTGGCTCAGTGGATGGAGTGAAGGGTCCCGGGTTCGATTCGGTCAGGGGCACATGCCTGGATTGTGGGCTCAGTCCCCAGTGGGGGGCGTGCAGGAGGCGGCTAATCGATGATTCTCTCTCATCATTGATGTTTCTATCTCTCCCTCCCTCTTCCTTCCTCTCTGAAATCAATTTAAAAAAGAAAGAAAGAAAAGAAATATATCTTTAAAATAAAATAACCCTGTCTCTGAGGGAGACAGGACATGGGTGAATTTCTTGCCTATTATTCTAACCACTCCCTATTCATACTATCACCCAATCCCCAATTTTTAAATGCCATATACATTGTACTTTCAACAATATCTATTGCCTCCAGTTCCTGAGCATTTAATTCTCTAGAGTATTTCTAGTTTCTCATAAGTGTTTCTCTGTGAAGGCCCTTAGGTTCTAGCTTTCTTCCTCTCTCTAATTCAGTTCCTCCTCTTCCACTTTCAGTTTTCCAAAAATATGTTGAAATTTCTCATATCCTCATGTCCTTTCTCCTTTTCTCTTTGTTCTTATGTGTGTTCCTTTTAAAATCTTTCATTCTTATTTTAGTGTGGTTTGGAAAAGGTGAGGAGATAATTTATGCATGTGATCAATCCATTATATTTAACTTTGGGGAAACAAATCCTGTTTCAAACAGGCATTGTCTGAACATCTGGATGCTGTTCTTCTGGAAAAAGCAGAGACTGAGCAACAGTGTTTTTCTCTGAAGAAGGAAAATATTAAAATGAAGCAACAGGTTGAGGTAAGGCAATATTTTAATTTTTTTATTAACTTATATAGTGTGGTAATGAATTTTAGACTTAAGATCTTAAAAAGCATCTGATCTGACTTTAAAAGTTTACAAACAAGAAAACAAATTGATATTTAAAAAGAAAAATAACTGAAATCACTCAACTACAAGAGATAGAGGTTACAACATTTCTTTGTTGTATTGTTTAAGCTTCCTTCTTGCTAATGTCATTCTTTTTTTTTTTTTTTCTCTCTGTTGATTTCCGAGAAGGGAGAGGGAGAGAGAGATAGAAACATCAGTGATGAGAGAGAATCATTGATCGGCTGCCTCCTACTGGGGATCGAGCCCGCAACCCAGGCATGTGCTCTTGACCGGAATTGAACCTGTGACCCTTCAGTCTGCAGGCCGATGCTCTATCCACTGAAGCAAACCAGCTAGGGCTAATGTCATTCTTTAATAAAAATGCGGTAAAAAAGTATCTTATGAAAAAGTATGTAGGTTTATCCTCACACATATTCTCAATACTATTATATGTTCAGTTCTATGATATGCCTGTTGGGTCTGGGCAAATTTTTCCAAAAAGTCTTTTATTAACCTAATCAGGAGATAGTCATTAAAGCCTTTTGATGTAATACAACTTACATAATTTGTCCTTTTAAAAGAAAATTAAATTAATAAATTTCCTAGTTATTACTCTGAATGGCATTAGCACTGTTGATATATATTGTCATACTTAACCCTTTGCACTCGCTTGCTTTTTCCTCGATTCCTTTATTCTACTCGGGATTTAATTTTTTAAATACCCCAGATTTTACAAAGCACGGCAGTAGAATAAAAAACTGGAGTTTCTTTTCATACAAACTTATTTATTTGGATTTTTTTATATTTCAAATTATTGATACATTCAATATAATTCGACATACGAGCTGCTACCAATGCTAACCGTGTCGAGTCACATGCGACATCCGAGTGCAAAAGGTTAAGGTAGTCAGACCCTAAGTAGAATTCTTGGAATATCAGTGTCCTATTTCTCTAAGTACTTTTCTGTTCAATTCCTGTTCTCTCTAGTTAGCCTGTGACTAATACTTTTCTTGAGGACAGGGGTTTCTTTTGTCTTAATTAAATAATTCTTTTTAATTTTTAGGTCTTGATTTTTTTAAGAGAGAGAGAGAAAAAAATAAATACTGATTTGTGATTTCACTTATTTATGCATTTATTGATTGTTTCCTTTATGTGCCCTGACCTGTGATTAAACCCACAACTTTGTCATACTGGGACGACACTCTAGCCAACTGAGCTATCTGCCTGGGGCTAATAAAATAATTTTTATGTGCTTATTTTTATAATAGGATTCTGAAAATAAGATGGAAGATATCCAGAAGGAGTTTGAACAGTCACAAAGGAACTGTATGAAGCAAATGGAAAATTTGAAAAATGAATTAATGGCAGTACATTGTAAGCATAGTGAAGATAAAGCTAGATTGTTAATGGAATTGGAAGAAGCAAAACAAAAACAATTAGAGTTTTCAGAACAACTTAAATTTCAGAGTGACTCTGAAGATAATGTTAAAAATCTGCAAGAAGAGATTCAGGAAATTAGGGCAGCCTTTGAGGAGCAAATTTTACATCTGAAAAATCAATTAGAAGCTGCCACAAATGAAAAGGTGCAAGAAATTACTCATCTTCAAAAAGTCATTGAGGCTAATTCTCAGCATTACCAAAAAGATATTAATAGTTTGCAAGAAAAACTTACACAGTTGAAAGCTACACACCAAGAAGAGGTGAAAGAATTGATGTGCCAAATTGCAGCATCTGCTAAAGAACAAGAAGCAGAAGCCAATAATTTTAACCAGCTAAAGGAGAACGTAGTCAAACAATGTGAGGCAAGTGAGAAGGACATTCAGGAGAAATATGAATGTGAATTAGAAAACTTAGGGAAAGCCTCAAATGCAAACCAAGAAAATCAGATGTCTTCTTTGCTCTTAAAAGATACTTTTGTAGAACAAATAGTAAATGAAAAAGTCAAACACTTAGAAGGTACTTTAAAAGAACTAGAGTCTCAACATAATATCTTAAAAGATGAGGTAATTTATATGAATAATCTTAAATTAAAACTTGAAATTGATGCCCAACACATAAAAGATGAATTTTTTCATGAGCGGGAAGATTTAGAATTTAAAATCAATGAATTATTACTAGTTAAAGAAGAACAGGGCTGTGTAATCGAAAAATTAAAATCTGAGCTAGAAGATTCAAATAAACAATTTAGCCACATTACAGAACAGCATAACAAAGAAATACAGAGTCTTCAGAAGCAACATCAAAAAGAAATATCAGAACTACATGAGTCATTTTTGTCAGATTCAGAAAAAGAAAAATTAACATTAATGTTTGAAATACAGTGTCTTAAGGAGCAGTGTGAAAACCTACAGCAAGAAAAGCAAGAAGCAGTATTAAATTATGAGAGTTTGCGAGAGATTATGGAAATTTTACAAGCAGAACTAGGGGAATCTGCTGGAAAAATAAGTCAAGAATTTGAATCAATGAAGCAACAACAAGCATCTGATGTTAATGAACTTCAGCAGAAGCTCAGAACTGCTTTCAATGAAAAAGATGCTCTTCTTGAAACTGTGAATCATCTCCAAATAGAAAATAAAAAGTTATTGTCACAAAAAGAACTTGTACCAGAACTTGAGAAAGCCATAAGAAATCTTCAAGAAAAGAATGATGCATATTTAGTTAGTCTTAGTCAGAGAGATTCCATGATACAAGAATTTGAAGCAAAGATAAGTTCTCTTACAGAAGAAAAAGATAACTTCACAAGTAAAATTAAAAGTTCTCATGAAGAGATGGGTAATCTCCATATAAAATGTGAAAGGGAAGAAAGATTAATTCTAGAACTTAGGGAAAAAGTGCAGCAAACTACCCAATACAACAGTGAACTAGAACAAAAGGTAAATGAATTGACAGGAGAACTAGAAGAAACTTTAAAAGAAAAAGACCAAAGTAACCAAGAACTAGAAAAGCTTATGGTTCAATTGAAAACTCTCTCTGAAAACCAGGAAGCACTGTCATCTGAAGTGAAGTCTCTTTATGAGGAAAATAGTAAGCTAAGTTCAGAAAAGAATCATTTGAGTAGAGATTTGGAAGCTTTCTTTTCTCAAAAGGAAGAATATTTTATTCTTAAGGAACACATTTCTGAATTAGAAAAGAAACTTCAGTTAACAGTTCAAGAGCGAGATAATTTAAATAAACTGTTTGAAAATGAGCAAGTCCTGAAGTTATATGTTAAAACTCAGTTGTATGGTTTTCTTAAACAAATGGAGCTGGAAGTAGAAGAAAACGAAGAGCAAGATGTTGCAAATGTCCTACAAGCTGTAGGTGAATCCTTAGCTAAAACAAATGAGGAAAAACACAACTTGCTCTTTCAATATGATAAAAAGGTAGTAGAGTTAGAAAAAAATATTAAGTGCCTTCAGGAGGAGAATATAGTTCAATGTGAGGAACTTAAGTCTTTACTGAGAGACTATGAACAAGAGAAAGTTCTCTTAAAGAAAGAGTTAGAAGAAACTAGGTCAGAAAAAGAGGCCCTGCAGTCGAATCTTGTAGAAATGAAAAATGCTAATGAAAAAACAAGGCTTGAAAATCCGAATCTTTCAATTCAAGTTGAAGAAATGTCTCAAAAATTGTGTAGCAACATTGAAATCCATAATGAAAAAGAAAAATCTTTTATAAAGGAACTTGAAAACCTAAGGCTAGCACTAAAACAAAAAGAATCTGAATTGCAAGATCTGAAAGCAGAATTGATATTATTAAAGGTATTTTCATTTAAATTTTATCGATTTAAATAAATGCTTAGTTCTAATTGTAAGCTCTAGAAAATATATAAACTTTTTTAAACTTCAAAGTCAGAATTTAAATTTTTGGCATTTAAGCTCAAACGGGAAATTTCTGAAAAATACATTCCTTTTCCTGATGACTTTTTGGTTTTAGATCATTTTAGAATTATGATGTTGCATAAGATTAAGTGATATTGTGTAATTGTATAATTTAGTCAACAGCAAAACTGCACTAAGAATGAAAAAATTTGAATTTCATTCTTGTGTGATGTACATATTACCTTTCTTAAGGTCAATATTACCTGGTCTCTCAAGGGAAGAAAAAGACTGTTCACCAAATTCTTTTTGTATGGATACTGTAATAATGATTTTCATATATTTAACATGATGGCCTGTTCATCATTAGGAATAAAATGATTCTGTTTTTGTGTTCCCTATAAAATCTAGGATTCCTTTGAGAAATCACCTTCTGTGGAAAATGATCAACCTCCCTTTGTAAAAGAACTAGAAGAAAAAATAGGTAAGTACAGTTTTGCATATGTTGCCACAATTATACAGATTCTCCTTAGTGTTAAAGTAGGTTGGGAAATATAGAAGCCAATTAATAAGTCTTTAAATCATAATAAGCAGCTGTCTCTTCCTAATATCCCATTTCTTGTCCCTCTGCCATCTGTTCGCCTTCCCTTTCAAAACTGTCACTTTTTGTTTAATCCAAGTAAAGGACTGATATGATTTCATTTATAAATGGTTCCATGATAGTTTTGGATTTTTAAATTATTTAACAAACTATTTGAATGCCCAGTTACCTAGGCACTAGTAATAGAAAGGTGATTAAGATATAGGTCATGTCTTCAAAAAGCTCACTGCCACAAGGGGCTGTTAATTAGTTTGAAGTGTGCACAAGATACAGTGTTGGCAGTACAAAAAGTAACTGCCTGTCTTAACCCTTTGCACTCACTTGCTTTTTTTCTCGATTCCTTTATTCTACTCGGGATTTAATTTTTTAAATACCCCAGATTTTACAAAGCGCGGCAGTAGAATAAAAAACTGGAGTTTCTTTTCATACAAACTTATTTATTTGGATTTTTTTATATTTCAAATTATTGATACATTCAAAGAGTATAAAAAGAGCTGCTACCGATGCTAACCGTGTCGAGTCACACTCGACATCCGAGTGCAAAAGGTTAAGTTAGGGAAAATCATCACAGTATAGACTACTTTTCTTGTGTCTTGAAGAATGAAAAATTTTTCACAAAAGGAAGGTATGCTAGCAAGAGGAAACAGCAAGAGCTTGTATGTTAACATATATACTATCCAGGAGCATACTAGAAGTTCCGGCAGAGGCAGGAGTCTGAACATAGAAGCACTGGTGCCACCTGCAGAGGAGTTGGGACTTTATTTCTCGTAGTAACATTATGGGATAGCTCTTTTAAAGACAAAGAAACAGCACTAGCTCAGCAGATAGAGCATTGGCCTGGGGACTGAAGGGTCCCGGGTTTGATTCCAGTCAAGGGCACATGCCTGGGTTGCGGGCTCGACCCCCAGTAGGATGCGTGCAGGAGGCAGCCTCTCCCTTCCTCTCTGACATCAATAAAAATATATTTAAAAATATATAAATAAATAAAGACAAAGAAACAAATACTTAGTGTTATGTAATGTGCCCATAATTCCTCATTTTAGTGCTTACTTAGATTGGCAGAGAGAATGGGAGAGGGTAGCTGGAAGAGATTAGAATGACTCTCAGTTTTCTATAATGGATGATTGGGGAAAGTCAGGTTAGGGTGATCATGAGCTCAGTTTTAAATAAATTAAGTGTAAAGACCAATGCAAGTGGAGATGCCAAATAGACTGCTAACTATGCAAATCCAGAATTGAGAAAGAGCTAAATCAGAGATCAAAATTTATAATCAACATAGTAGTTGGCATTAAAAGCCATGAGATTGAGATCACTAAGCAAATGAGTGTAGAAAAGGGATGAGGACCAGAGATAGTTCTCTATCATTTAAAAATCAGAAAGATAGAAACAGCAAAGAAGTTGAGAAGGAAAGAGGGGAGACCCAGAGCGTAAAATGTCTTGGAAACTAAGGCAAATGAAGTTCAAATGTTTCAAGAGGGAAAAATATTTAACCATGTGAATGCTATGATAGGCCAAGTAACATTAGTACTAAACACTAACCATTGGATTAAGCAACCTAGATGTCATTGGTAACTTGGTAGTAATAGTTCCCATGATATGCCAAAGCCAGATCCTGATTGAAGTGAGTTAAAGAAACGATTGGAGGAAGAGAAATTTGAGAGCATATATATAAACAACTCTTACAAGTTCTGCTATAAAAGAAAGAAGAGATGGGATAATATCCACAGGGGAAATGTGGTTTGCCTTTTTGTGTGTGTATGATTCATCTATCCTATCATGACCTCACTGCAACCCTCTTTAACTGCATTCACTATTTATTCCTGAGCTTAATCTCTCGATATTTTTCTTGTTTGCTTATAAATTGGAGAAACACTAATAGAGGAGGAGGTATGTTGCACAATAAAGGAGAAGAATTGTTACACTGGTGCCTGAGTAGGTGAGAAGATATAGGATGAAATGCAGAATTGAAACAATTGTCCTGTGCTTCACACACACAGATGGTTCATCTGTAGCAGCCAGATGTATTTGAACAGTGCATTTGAAGACAGGTGCAAGTACATTAATAAGCAGGGACAGAACTGAAGTTAAGCAGTAATACCATCAAGAAGTAAAATATGCTTTGGCCAGTGTGGCTCAGTTGGTTGAGTGTTGTCCTATGAACAGGAGGTTATGGTTCGATTCCCGGTCAAGATACATGCCCAGGTTGCAGACTCAATCCCCAGTAGGGGGCGTGCAGGAGGCAGCAGATCAGTGATTCTCTCTCATCATTGATGTTTCTATCTCTCCCTCTCTTCCTCTCTAAAATCAATAAAATAAAATAAAATAAATTAAATAAAAGTTTAAAAAGAAATTAAGGGGAGAGGTCAAGACTGGATACATAGAACACATTACAGGTTTAGTCGTAAGAATAAGACCCACCAACCAAGAGGAGTATGCCTAGGAAGCATGACTATATAACTTCATCTGGTTATATAACTTAATAACTATATAACTTCTCTTCTACTTGATTCTTGTTTGAAAATTATAACCTAAAATCTTGGTATATGGGTGTTTCCAGGAAATCTTTTAAGGTTAAAGATGACCTAACAACCTCTCCAATTCCTAGACAGTTATGAAATGCCTAAAAAACAAAAGTAGGCTATTATGGAGGATTGAAGAAAATGTAAATTTTTTACATTGTTTCCCTCACTTAGATAATGAATAATTAAGCTTTCACTTAAAAAAATAGGTATTAATATTTTTTCTATGGCTAAAGTAAGTAAATTTGAATGTTTTTCCTTTTGAGTTCATATATAAGCCATTCATTTTATGTTTTTAGAGTACCTCAAAAAAGAATCCAGAGAGAAAGAGGAAAAAATAAATAAGATAAAACTAGTTGCTGTGAAGGCAAAGAAAGAACTAGATTCTAGCAGGAGAGAGGTAAGGTGACTTAAAAATGCAAAATTCAAGAACCTTACATTTTAGAAAATCCAACTTTTCTGTCCATAAAAAACTCTCTATTATATATTTAAAATAGGCCCAGACTCTAAGGGAAGAACTCAAATCTCTTCAATCAGAAAAGGATCAGTTGTCTACTTCCATGAGAGATCTCATTCAAGGAGCAGAAAGCTATAAGGTAAAAAGTTATTTTAATAACAAGGTTTATTTGTAATCTCTAAGTTAAGAAATGTACTAGAAACACTTGTCCATAATATAATCACTTTGTGTTTTTAGTAAATCGTTTTTGTATAATGTGGTATGATAATGTCAAGATTTTAAGTAACTAAGCTTTAATTAGTGCCTTGTATTTTAAAATTAAGATTCTGTTTTGGGATTTTATAATAAAATTAGTAACAAAAAAGATGGTATTATTACTGTTATCTTCTACTAGTAGCCCTACACACGAATCCGTGCACCAGTAGCTCTCTGCGGGGCCTGGCTGCTCCGCGCCTGCTGCCCAGAGGCTCTCCGCGGCCCAGAGGCCCATCCGCCGCCGGGCACGGAACGCTTGCCTCATCGCCACGGCGATGAAGCAAGCATTCCACCAGGCTGCTCATGCTGCTCGCTCTCAGCGGCTGCCCCCCTGGGACTGGGGGACTCCGGCGGGGCTGAGAGGACTGGGTGATGCCATCATTGTGACAGAGTGACAGTTACTTTGCATATTACCCTTTTATTAGATAGGATATATATAAAAGGCTAATATGCTAAGTATCCGACCGTACGACCCGTCGCTATGACGCACACTGACCATCAGGGGGCAGACATTCAATGCAGGAGCTGCTGAGCTGCAATGACTTGGCAGTGGCGGTTCTCGGGTGACGCACCCCGAAACCAGAGAGGAGGGAGCCCGATTTCTCACAGGTCCACACAATTCCGCCTTCGGCCCTGGGTTATGTTGTTGTAGCACTGTCGGCCCCGAATCTGGTTTATTGCACACTTGTGTTTGCATTCCACACCCTGTACGACAGCAACTTTGCAGAGTGCCCTCTCGCATTCCGGGACCCCTCAGGGGATGTTGGAGAGCTGGTTTCATCTCGATCCCCACAGGCCAGGCCAAGGGACCCCACCTGCCGGAAGGTACCCCGCTCACTCCACAGATGTCAGGGAGGTACTGCGGGAGATTGGCTCCAGGGCATGTCCGGCCCATCTCACCCAGTCCTGCCCTGCCGGCCACCTTCTAATTAATTTCCTTTCAATGTGCACAGATCTGTGTACCGGGTCACTAGTTATTTAATACTAGAGGTGTGCATCAGTGGGGGGCATGGCCTGTGGGATCAGCCCACTGTGGGAGTGCTGCTCATCCTGGTCAGCCGAGTGGCTGTGGACCTGCCCTCTGAGCGGCTTCTCCCACCATGGGAGCGCATTGACCACCAGGGGGCAGCTCCTGCATTGAGTGTCTGCCCCTGATGCTCAGTGCGCGTTATAGCGACTGACCGGTCGTTCTGGTCATTCTGCCGTTCGGTCACTGAGCTTTTATTATATAGGACTAGAGGTCCAGTGTATGAATTCATGCACCAGTGGGGTCCCTTGGCCTAGCCTGTGGGATCGAGCTGAAACCGGCTCTCCAACATCCCCCGAGGGGTCCCAGATTGCGAGAAGGTGCAGGCCAGGCCAAGGGACTCCACTGATACATGATTGGGGCCGGGGAGGGACGCAGGTGGTTGGCCAGCCGGGGAGGGACCACGGGAGGGCTCCAGGGCTTGTCCGGCCCATGTCGCTCAGTCCTGATCAGCTGGACCCCAGCAGCAAGCTAACCTACTGGTTGGAGCGTCTGCCCCCTGGTGGTCAGCACACGTCATAACGAGCGGTTGAGCAGCCTTAGCATATCATTAGCATATTACACTTCGGTTGAAAAGACGACTGGACACTTAACATATTAGGCTTTTATTATATAGGAATTGTTGTTCCCACATGAATAAACCATTTGAAGCTTAATCAACAGATCTGACAGGGAAATGAAAGCATTATTATTTGGTAATATGCTTGTCTAACTAAATAAAATGAGAATCTACTATAAAAAATAAAGTAATTTAAAATAAGAGTGCAAAATTACTGAATGTAAGATAAATACCATTATGTTTCTTTATGTATTCTTTCAGCAAATATTTTTATAGCTGGGCTGAGTACTGGGGAGATGGTGGTCACCAAATAGACTAAGGCAGTGGTCAGCAAACCGCAACTCGTGAGCCACATGTGGCTCTTTGGCCCCTTGAGTGTGGCTCTTCCACAAAATACCACGGCCTGGGCGAGTCTATTTTGAAGAAGTGGCGTTAGAAGAAGTTTAAGTTTTAAAAATTTGGCTCTCAAAAGAAATTTCAATCATTGTACTGTTGATATTTGGCTCTGTTGACTAATGAGTTTGCCGACCACTGGACTAAGGTATTGCTATGTTAGGACTTACATTCCAATGGCAATAACAGACAAGCAGACAAAAATACAAGATGGATATTGTATAAAAAAGTAAAGGTAGATAGGGAGAAGAGAGTAGGCCATAATCAAGTGGGATTTGATTAAAAGAGGGGAAAACCCAGACTAGCCTAAAATAAAATTTCGGGAAGAACTTTAATGATAAAATTTGGAACTTAATGAAGAAAACTGCAAAACATATATGGGACTACTCAATATTATTTGAAATGTTAGTTATCAGTTTTGTTTACAAGTTCTAAAACAATTTCACTTAAAATTATAGGTTTCTAAAATAAGTTTTTATTTTTCAATTATAGTTGACATATAATATATTAATTTCAGGTGTACATGACAGTGATTAGACATTATAAAACTTACTGACTGCTCATCCCAAAAAATGTAACCATCTGACACAATACATACTTATTAGAATATTATTTTTATTTTAGTTTTTTGTTGTTATAATCCTTACCCAAGGATATTTTTCTATTATTTTTAGAGAGAGTGGAAGGGAAAGGGAGAGACAGAGAGAAATATCAGTGTGAGAGAGACACATCAATTGGTTGCCTCCTACACGTACCCCAACCAGGGCCAGAGAACCTGCAACCAAGGTATGTGCCCTTGACTGGAATTGAACCCGGGACCCTTCAGTCAGCGGGCTGATGCTCTATCCACTGAGCCAAACTGGCGAGGGAATAGTTATTAGAATATTATTGACTGTATTCCCTATGCTGTACTTTACACCCAAGACTATAAGTACTAATTTGTACTTCTAAAGCCCTTCACCTTTCTCAACCATCCCTCAAATCCCCCTTCCATCTGGCAACTGTCAAAATGTTCCCTATATCTATGAATCGGTTTCTGTTCTGCTTGTTCGTGTTTTTTTTATTTTTAGATTCAATTGTTGATATGTACTTATTGCTATTTTATTGTTTATATTTAGGTCATTTAACATTTCATGTAATATTGGTAAATGCCTTTAGCTTTTCCTTTTCTGGGAAGCTCTTTATCTGACCTTGAATTCTAAATGAGAGCTTTGCTGAGTAGAATAATCTTGCTTGTAGGTCCTTCCTTTTAATCACTTTGAGTATTTTTTGCCACTCCATTCTGGCCTGCAAAGGTTCTGTTGAGAAATCAGCTGACAGTTTTATTGGAGTTCCCTTGTAGATAACTAACTGCTTTTCTCTTGCTGCTTTTAAGATTCTCTCTTTGTCTTTAACCTTTGGCATTTTAATTATAATGTGTCTTGGGGTGGGCTTTTTTGGGTTCATTTTGTTTGGGGCTCTCTGCACTTCCTGGACTTGTATGTCTATTTCTTTCACCAGGTAAGGGAAGTTTCTGTCACTATTTTTTCAAATTTCAATTTTTTGCTCCCTCTCTTCTCCTTCCGTGACCCTATAATGTGAATGTTGGTACACTTGAAGTTATACCAGAGGCTCCTTACACTATCTTCATATTTTTGGATTCCTTTTTCTTATGCTGTTCTGATTGGTTGTTTTTTGCTTCCTTATATTCTAATTTCTTGACTTGATTCTCGGCATCCACTACTCTACTGTTGATTGCCTGTATATTATTCTTCATTTCAGGTAGTGTATCCTTCATTTCTGACTGGTTCTTTTTTATAGTTCTTAAGACCTTCTTCATGCTGTTGAAGTTTTCACTAGGTTCCTTGAAGTTCTCACTAAGTTCTTTGAGCATCCTTATAACCATTGTTTTGAACTCTGTATCTGGTAGTTTGCTTGCTTCCATTTCATTTCATTCTTTTTCTGGAGGTTTCTCCTGTTCTCTCTTTTACAACATGTTTCTTTGTCTCTGCATTTTTCCTGCTTCCTTGTGTTTGTTTCTATGTACTAGGTAGAGCTGCTGTGTCTCTCGGACTTGGTAGAGTGGCCTTGTGTAGTAGTTGTCCCAAAGGACCCAGTGGCCCAGCTGGGTGCTCCAGGTGCACCTCTGTGTGGGCTGTGTGCACTGTCCTTTTATAGTTGAGTATTCTTTGTGTTGGTATCTCTGAAAGGAATTGACCTCCAGGCCAATTGGCTGTGAGGACCAACTGCAATTATAGCTGAAGTACTGCTGTACAGGAGCCCACCCTATGGAGCAGGACTTGCTTCAGTGGGGCTTTGGTGCTCACCTAGTCTGCCCCTTGAGTGTGTCACTGGTGGATGTGGTAGAGTTGTAATCTGGCATGGTCTGATGCTATCCACCGGGTGGACTGGTTTGGGGCCTTTGCGGAGGTGCAAAGTCAGCCACTGCCTGGGCCCTGCCTGGGGCCACATGGCACAAGCTACAGAGAGATCTGCAGATGGCTGCTACTTGTGTTGGGATTGGAGTTGCCCAGGAGAGGTCAAGCTGTGAACCAAAAGAGGGCTGCCACTAGTGCCAAACCTGGGGCCACTTATCGAGAGGTACAGGGCTTGCTGATGCCAGTTGCTGCTTGTCTGAGAGATGAGAGATTTTAGGAAATTCCGAAGCATGAGGCAAGAGAGGCCAGTTATATGGAAAAGTCACTGGAAACAGCTTGGATGAGTTAGCAAGTTGGGTGGGGGTAAGGTCTCGGGGAATCACCAGAGCAAGGCAAACAGTGTGAGCCAGGTTGATGGAGACTCAGATATGGTGCCCACCTGTCAGTTTGGGATATTGGGAAAATGACCTCTGCCAGCACTTTTTTCTGGGAGAAAGCTGCCCCAGCAGCTCTTACCCCGATGCCAAACAATTATTTCCTCCCCATATGTCCTTGATCCTTTCAAGGTGCTGCCTCAGCGTTAGAGCTCAGAGGAAGTGAGCCTGTGTAAGTCCGTGCATTGGCCCTTTAAGAACTGCCTGGGACTCCAGCAGCCTCCATCTCACTGAGCCACTATGCCTACTGGTTTTTACAGCCAGAATTCATGGGGACTTATTTACCTGGCACTGGAACTTGGGCTGAGGTATCTGGTGTGGGTCTGGTACTCCTTGCTCCTCAGAGGGTACCTCCATAGCCAAGATATCCCACCTGATTTAAAACCATCACACAAGGTTGTGGAACCAGCCTGTTCAATGACTCCTCCCCTCCTACCAGTCTCAATATGGCTTCTTTAATTTTCTAGTTGTGGGACATCCAGCCAGATAGATTTCAGACATTTCTGAATGATGGTTATTTTGTTTTGTTTTGTTTTAAATATATTTTATTGATTTTTTACAGAGAGGAAGAGAGAGGGATAGAGAGTTAGAAACATCGATGAGAGAGAAACATCGATCAGCTGCCTCCTGCACAACCCCTACTGGGGATGTGCCTGCAACCAAGGTACATGCCCTTGACCAGAATCGAACCTGGGACCCTTGAGTCCACAGGCCGACGCTCTATCCACTGAGCCAAACCGGTTTTGGCAGAATGATGGTTATTTTGAAGATTACTTGTATTTTTGAGGTGGTTGTGGGAAGAGGTGAGTACTATGTTTACCTATGCCACCATCTTGGCCAGAAGCCCTCTAGGGTTTTTTGGTAGAGCGATCTGGACAAGTTAGCATGTATAGAAGTGAAAAGTGACATCTTGAAGACAATAAAATTTATTACAAACCTACAATGATGTGATAAAATAAAGCATTAATTTAACAGAAGACCTAGAGACTTGTGCATAACAACACACAGTGTGTAGCCTCTTTCCTACACTTTATATTATAGCATTTAATTATCAAAATAGAAACAACCCCAAGCAGTGTTACTAACATTGCTAGTTTACAAGTGACAAATCTGAGGCACAAAGAGGTTAAGGGACTCAAGATCACAGAGCAAGTAACATAGCAGAACCAGGACTGGATTCAGGCAGTCTGGTTCCCAGATCTGTTCTTTCACCAAGTAAGCTATACTCCCCCAATGAGATTTAAAAACATAGAAACCAAGGAAGAAGGAATTAGAAAACTATTTCAGAAAAATCTAGGTAGACTTTTAATCATTCCCCACACCAAAATAAAATCCGGATGGATTATAGAGTTTTGTCGAAATAAAAGCAATGTTTTAAAACCTACAATAAAATATTTGATCATTTGACTTCTGAATATGAAATACTTTTCTAAACTTAAAAGCAATGAAAGAAGTTACAAAAGAAAATATACCTAACTCAAGAAAATATGAAGTTAACATGAAAATATGACAAGACATTAGTGTCTTTAATATATACAGATAGCTCACAAATCCATTTTTTAAACACACTTGAAATTTAAATATGGACTTTATCTTTTATGAGCCATTAGGAACTTGCTTCTTTACATATTAATTTATTAATTTTCCACAGAGTCAGATCATGTATGTCAATATATTTGTTTAAAATAGAGATTTCTAAAGATTGAAAACAGGAGTAGAATATTCAGGACCTGTGGGACAACTACAAAAAGTATAATATATGCATAATGAGATGTCATAAGGAAAGAAAGAGGTAAAGGAACAAATATTTGACACAGTAATGATTGAGAATTTTCCAAAATTTTTAACTTGGAAATGTGACATTGTTAGACACCAAATCACAGATCCAGAAGCTCAGAGAACACTAAGCATGATAAATACCACCACCACCACCCCTAAATCTAAACCTCAGCATATCATTTGCAAACTTTAGAACATCAAAAATAAATTCTGGGGAAAAAAAGCCATATAGGTAAGGAAACACACCTTACCTATAAGAATTACATTCACCTTATCAGAAACCATACAAAGAAAGAAGAAAATGGAATGAAATACTGAAAGTGTTGAAAGAAAAAAAGAAAAAACCCCACTAACCTAGACTTCTGTGCCCTGAAAAATTATCCTCCAAAAAGTGAAGTAGAAATAAAGACTTTATCAGGTAAAACTTGCAGGAATTAGTAGACATGCCTTTCAGCAAATATTAAAAGTTCTTTAGAGAGAAGGAAAATGTTACAGGTCATAGGCATGTTGAAGAACAAAGTGGGAGAATTAACATCATATGGCTTCAAGACTTACTATAAAGCAACAGCAATCAAGATTGTGGCTGAAAAATGGTCAGATCTATAGAACAGAATAGAGAGCCCAGAAACAGATCTATATAAATATAATCAACAGATCTTTGCCAATGGAGCAAAGATAGTCTTCCACAAGTGGTGCTGGAACAATAAGACATCCACATGCAACAAAAAAGAATCTCTGTATTAAATCCTCACAAAAATTAACTGAAAATGGATCATAGACTTAAGTATAAAACACAAAACTATAAAATTCTTAGAATATAATATAGGAAAGAACTAGATGACCTTGGTTATGGTGGTGGCTTTTTAGATAGAACACTAAAGGCATGACTCATGAACAAGCTATACTTAATTAACAAGCTATACTTAATTAAAATGTGTCAAAAGAATGAGAAGACAAGCCACTGACTAGAAGAAAATATTTGCAAATGACATGTATTTGATGAAGGACTATTATCCAAACAATACAATGAACTATTAAACCTCAACAATAAGAAGAAACAAAAAACCTGATTTTAAAATGGGCTAAAGACCTTAACAAATACCTCACTAAAGAAGATAAACAGATTGCAAATAAACATGAAAAGAAATTCCATATCATATATTATTAGGGAAATGCAAATTAAAACAGCAATGAGATACCACTATACACCAGTTAAAGTGGTCAGAGTCTGAAAAGATGACACTGCCAAATGCTGGTAAGTACGTGGAACAACTAGAACTTATTCATTGCTGATGGGAAGGCCAAATGGTGCAGCCACTTTGGAAGGAATTTGACATTTGCTTACAAAACTAAACATACTCTTACCATATGATTCAGCAGCTATGCTCCTTGGTATTTACCCAAAGGATTTGAAAACTTACATCCAAACAAAAACCTACACACAGGTGTTTATAGTAGCTTAATTCATAATTGCCAAAACTTGGAAGCAACCAAGGTGGCCTTCAGTAAGTGAATGGATGTCATGCACCACATAATGACATTTTGGTCAATGACAGACCACATCTATGACAGTGGTCTCATAAAATTATAATGGAGCTGAATTTTAGAAATATGTGGTTCAGGAGGAATTTTTTGTTTTTCACTGATGGGAGCAATATCTGTAGGGTTTTGCAATAGATTTTCTCTCACTGGCAGCACCTCAGTTTTGATTGCACAGGTTATATTCCAGTCATTCAGCAACTGAACTTTTTCAGTACACAGGGGTCTGTGCCCCAATGCTACATATTCAGAAGGCATTACAGCCCTCCCAGATCTAGCTTGATGGTCTTCAGAGTACAGGGCTGTAAATTCTTAATTGAGGGCCTAAATCTTATACAGAGGTCTAGAGGAGCTACTTTAACAAGGATTGAGTGCCACTGCCACTTTAGGAAAAGCTTTTGCCTTTGGTTGTGGGGAGCCAGCCTGTGTCTGTTCTTGGGAAATATTTTCAGGTTGTAATTATTTAAAGCAGGGGTGGGGAACATCGGCCCATGGGCCGTATAAGGCTGGTCTTGCCCTGCCAAAGCATTAGGGGTGAGTTAATTAAATGTTAGACCAAATATAGCAGGCTAATTTTTAAGGATAATTTGTATGGCCCAAAAATGATGTTATAAATATCCAAGTGGTCCTTGGCAGAAAAAAAGGTTCCCCACCCCTGATTTCAAGCATAGCTAAGCTTTATTTCTCCCATCAGTTCACTGCCATAGAGGGTTGATGGAAGTAAAAAATTACCACAGTCAAAATATTGAATCCTTAATTCTATACCCTCTCAATGTTAAACACCCTCTTTTTTTAAATGAGGACAGCAGAGTTCCTTAACCTGACTGCTGCTCCAACATGCAGTAGCTAAAACCACATTACCATGACAATCCCTACATTCCTTTCTCTCTCCATCTTGATTTCTTATTCCTACTGATCCTCAGGCCATCTTTCACTCCTTCCAGACATTATTATGGTGATATATGTCTTAACTAGCCAGCCTTCCCTCAATACTTCCAATCAGTCCAGCACACATTCCTGTTTATGGAGCAGCATTGACAGCTTTATGTTCTATTTTTAACTGCCCAATGGAAGCAAGGTTAGGGCTTTGGGGACTCTGTTTATAAAATCTACAGTAGTGCCGTAGGCCTGGCCTTCACATTCACTCACCACTCACTGGTTGACTCACCCAGAGCAACTTCCAGTCCTGCAAGCTCCATTTATGGTGAGTGCCCTATACAACTGTACCATTTTTAAAATATTTTCTACTGTATTTTTGCTGTACTTTTTTTTTTTACATTTAGACACACAAATACTAAACCATTGTGTCACAATTGCCTACAGTATTCAGTACCATACATGCTGTACAGGCTTGTAGTCCAGGAGCCTAGGGATATAGGAGGCTAGATCATCAAGGTTTGTGTAAGTGCCTCAATGATGTTCCCATGATGAAACTACTTAATGATGTATCTCTCAGAGCTTATTCCCATCATTAATTGATGAATGACTGACTGTATTCTGCACTATAAAGAAACAAGCTATCAAGCCATGAAAAGACATGGAAGAAACTTAAATGCATACCACTATTAAACAAAAGTAGCCAATATGAAAATATATTTGATTCCAACTATATGACATTTTATAAACAGTAAAACTATGGATATAGTAAAAAAACAAACAAAAAACCAACAATGGTTCTGAGGGTTTGTGGTGGAAAAGAGAAGAATAGGTGGAAAACAGGATTTTTAGGGCAGTAAAACTGCTCTGTAATAGTGAATATATGTCATTATACATTTATCCAAACCCATAGAATGTACAACAGCAACAGTGAACCCTAATATAAACTATGGATTTAGGGTAATGATGTTACTCCTCAATGGTGAACCAATGTAGTAGGTTTATTTATTGTAATAGACCACTCTGGTGGTGAACGTTGATGATGAAGGAGGTTATGTATTGGAGAAAGATGGGTAATGGGAATTCTCTATACCTTCCCCTCAGTTTTTGTATAAACCAAAAACTTTTAAATAATAAAGTCTGTTAAAACATTTTTAATTTTTTTAATGTTCATTGTTGAAAGTCGTACATATGTCCCCATTTCTCCCCCTTTAATCCCTCCAGCCCGCCCTTGCCCTCTGCTTTCAACAGCCTATTATCAGTGTCCATGAATTGCACATATATGCATACAAAGTTCTTTGTTTGATCACCTCCCACCCACCCACGCTCCCCTGTCTTTCCTCCGAGATTCTGCACTCTGTTCCATGCTTCCACGTCTCTGGATCCACTCTGTAAATCAGTTTATTTTAATTAGATTCCACATATGAGTGAGATCATGTGATACTTGTCTTTCTCTGACTGACTTATTTCACTTAGCATAATACTCTCAAGGCCTCTCAATGCTGTCTCAAAGAGTAAGAGTTCCTACTCTTTTACTGCTGCATAGTATTCCATGGTATAAATGTACCACAGCTTTTTTATCCACTCATCTACTGATAGGCACTTAGGCTGTTTTCATACCTAGGTATTGTAAATTGTGCTGCTATGAACATTCTTTCTGACTAGTGTTTTGTTTTCTTATGATATATTCCTAGAATTGTGATCACTGGGTCAAATGGCAGTTCCATATTTAATTTTTTGATGGAAGTCCATACTGTTTTCCATAATGGCTGCACCAGTCTGCATTCCCACCAGCAGTGTACTAGGGTTCCCTTTTCTCTACATCCTCACCAGCACTTGTCATTTGTTGATTTGTTGTTGGTAGCCATTCTGACAGGTGTGAGGTGATACATCATTGTCATTTTGATTTGCATCTCTCTGGTGATGAGTGATTGAGCATTTTTTCATGTCTCTTGGTCATCTGAATGTCCACTTTGGAGAAGTGTCTATTTAGGTTATTTACCCATTTTTTCAATTGGATTGTTTGTCTTCCTTTTGTTAATTTGTATTGAGTTCCTTATATATTCTGGATATTAACCCTTTATCAGATGTGTCATTGCCAAATATGTTCTCCCATACAGTGGGCTCCCTTTTTATTTTGTCCATGGTTTCTTTTATAGTACAGAAGCTTGTTATTTTGATGTAGTCCCATTTGTCTATTTTCTCCTTAGTTTCTTTTGACCTAGGAGATGTATTGGGAAACATATTGCTAGGAGAGATGTCTGAGATTTTGCTGCCTATGGTTTCTTCTACAATTTCTATGGTTTTTCAACTTATATTTAAGTCTTTTATCCATTTTCAGTTCATTCTTGTATATGGTGTAAGTTGGTGGCCTAGTTTCATTTTCTTTTTTGCATGTATCTGTCCAATTTTACCAACACCATTTATTGAAGAGACATTCTTGACTCCATTGTATGCTCTTGCCCCCTTTATCAAATATTAATTGTGCGTAATGGCTTGGGTCGATTTTGGGGTCTCTGTTCTGTTCCATTGATCTGTGTGCCTGTTCTTGTGCCAGTACCAGGCTGTTTTGATTATGGTGGATTTGTAGTATAATTTGATATCTGGTTTGTGATTCCTCCAACATTGTTCTTCTTTTGTAATTTGATGAAGCTATTCGGTGTCTTTTTTGGTTCCATATAAATTTCTACATTTGTGAAATATGCCATTGGTATTTTAATAGGGATTGCATTGAATCTGTAGATTGCCTTGAATAGCATGGACATTTTAATTATGTTATTTCTACTAATCCATGAACATGGTACGTTCTTTAAGTTGTTTATATCTTCTTCTCTTTTTTTAACGTCCTGTAGTTTTCCAAGTAAGTTTTTACCTCCACCGTTAAGATTATTCCTAAGTAACTTAATTTATTGGTTAAAGTGGTAAATAGGATTGTTTGTTTAGTTCTCTTTCTGAGAGTTCATTATTGCTGTGTTAAAAAGCCATAGATTTGGGGATGTCGATTTTTGTATCCTACTACATTCTCAAATTCATTTATTAAATCTAATAGTTTTTTGGTAGAGTCTTTAGGGTTTTCTTTGTACAATATCATGTCATCAGTGAATAAGGACAATTTTACTTCCTCTTTTCCAATTTGGATACCTTGTGTTTATTCTTCTTGTCTGATGACTGTGGCTAGTACCATGGTCGGCAAACGGCGGCTCGCGAGCCACATGCGGCTCTTTGGCCCCTTGAGTTTTTAGCAAAGGCCAGCTTAGGAGTACCCTAATTAAGTTAATAACAATGTACCTACCTATATAGTTTAAGTTTAAAAAATTTGGCTCTCAAAATAAATTTCAGTCGTTGTACTGTTGATATTTGGCTCTGTTGACTAATGAGTTTGCCAACCACTGGGCTAGTACTTCAAGTACTGTGTTGAATAAGAGTGGTGAAAGTGGACATCCCTGTTTGGGGTTCTGTGCGCTTCCTGGACTTGTAAGTCTATTTCTTTCACCAGGTGGAAGTTTTCTGTCATTATTTCTTCAAATAGATTTTCAATATCTTGCTCTCTCTCTTCTCCTGGCACCCCCATAATTCGGATGTTGGTTCACTTGAAGTAGTCCAGAGGCTCCTTACACTATCTCCATATTTTTAGATTCTTTTTCCTTTTGCTTTTCCAGTTGGGTGTTTTTTGCTTCTTCGTATTTCAAATCTTTGACTTGATTCTTGGGATCCTCTAGTCTGCTGTTGGATCTCTGTATATTATTTTTTATTTCATTCAGTGTATGCTTAATTTCTAGTTGGTCCTTTTTCATATCCTCTAGGATCTCGTTAAATTTATCTGCCTTTTCTAGGAAATTCTTGAAAAACCTTATAACCGTGGTTTTGAACTCTATATCCAGTCTTTTACTTTCCTCCATTTCTTTCATTTGTGACCTGTTTCTTTGTCTCCACATTTTGGCTGCTTCCCTGAGTTGATAGAGTGGCTTTGTGTGCTAGGTGTCCTATAGGGCCCAGTGGCTCAGCCTCCCCAGTTACCTGAGGTGGACACTCTTGGTACACCCCTTTGTGGGCTGTGTGTGCAGTCTTGTTGTAGTTAAGCCTTGATTGTTGTTGGTATCACTGCGGGGAGTTGACCTCAGGCCAATTGGCTGTGAGGATCAGCAGTGTCTCCACTGGGAGAGCTTCTGTGCTCAGCTTGGATGGGGCGGAGTCTCAGGGTGGAGCAGACAACCTTGGTTTCCCATCAGCCCCGCCCTAAGAGGCCCCTGTGTCTCAGTGTCCCGCAGCAATGGCTGCACACACCTCTGAGAGAAGGCTGCTCTCGAGTTTCGCCCGCTGCCAGACAGTCCAGTTTATCCCCGAATGAGTCTGTACCCAAAGTCTCACCCGGAACTGGATTTCAGTGCAGTTGGGAGGTTTTGTATCCCTCCCGAACGAGAAAGCTAGCCGCGCGTTTGCTGCCCACCCTCTCCGCGCGCCGCGAGTAAGCCAGCCATGTATTCAGCCGCCCGCCCTTTCTGCACGCACAGGTCTCCGCACCTCCACAGCTCTTCTGAGTCTCAGTGTCCTTTTCTCTTTCCTTCTAGTTGTAGAATTTCCACCCAGCCAGCCTTCCTGTGGTTCTGGATGATGTCCGCTCTGTCTTCCAGTTGCAGTTTTGAAATTGTTGTGCGAGGCAGCAGTATAGGTGTTTATCTATGCCGCCATCTTGGTTTTTCATTTTTTTTTTTTTATATTTTATTGATTTTTTACAGAGAGGAAGAGAGAGGGATAGAGAGTCAGAAACATCGATGAGAGAGAAACATCGATCAGCTGCCTCTTGCACACCCCCTACTGGGGATGTACCCGCAACCAAGGTACATGCCCTTGACCGGAATCGAACCTGGGACCCTTGAGTCCGCAGGCCGACGCTCTATCCACTGAGCCAAACCGGTTTCGGCTTTTCATTTTTCTTGATCTCATTGGTAACCCATTCATTTGATTAATAACATGCTATTTAGCCTCCATGTATTTGAATGTTTTGGGGTGTTTATACTCTAGTTGATGTCTAATTTCATTCCACTGTGATCTGAGATGTTTGATATGTTTTAAATCTTCTTGAACTTGTAGAGATTTTTTTGTGTCCTAACATGTCTCTCTTTGTGAATGACCCATGTTGACAAGAATGTATATTCTGCAGCTTTGAGGTGAAATATTATATAATTGTCAATTAAATCCATCTGATCCAATTTGTCCTTTAGAGCAGTGGTCACCAACTGGTGGTCCGCCGATCACTAGTGATCTGTGAGGTCCGAAAGGTTGGTGACCGCTAGTTTAAGGAAACCTTTGGAGCAGCGGTTGCCAACTGGTGTTCCATGGACCACCATCCGTGAGGTCCGAAAGGTTGGCGACCACTGCTTTAGAGTCACTGTTTCCTTGTTAAATTTTTATCTGGATGATGTATTCAGTGAAGCCAGCAGGTGTTAACCTTTTGCACTCGGATGTCGAGTGTGACTCGACACGGTTAGCATCGGTAGCAGCTCGTATGTCGAGCCACACTCGACACGTAGTTTCACCGCGGGGGGAAAAGGGGGATTTTTGTCTATTTTCCCAGTATTTCTTGTTTTCATTAGCATGAAAGGACAAGTAAAATGTAATGCCGTCTCAACTGATGCCACCACCTAAGCTTATCTTTTGCATAGGCAGCAATCTTGAGTAGGAGGGTCCAAGGCATGAGTCGTTGCATCATGCCTTTTTGAGCTTGCATCATCTTCCCTTGGTAAAGAACCTTCCTTATCTTTTCGTCTCCTAGGTTTGTTTAGGTTTCTATTAGCACATCACAGATGTTGTCATGACACAGGGTTTAGTTGGATGATTGGTTTGCCCCCTAGCAGTCGCACATTCTGAGTGAACTTCCCCTCCTCAGGATGGATAAGTTTTCCAAAGACATAGAAAGCAGCGATGATGAATTTTACTTTGAAAACGAAGAAAAAAGTGAAAAATGTAATAGTGACGAAAGTGAGTTCTCCGAGGATGCGAGTGGAGATGATGAACAAATCGCTGGTCCTAGTGGAACTACAGAAAGGAAAAAGTCCCTTGCTTTGCCCAAAGATCTGGCTGAAAGTACTGACAGTGACAGTGACTTTGAATTCATAAGGGCAAAACGAAGACGTGCAATTGTTTATTCGAGTGAGAGTGATGGAGATATGGGTGATATCATTGAGAAATCGGGTATAAGACCCAGTGAAAGTTATGTTTCTAGGGGAAAACAGGAAAAAGAAAAGTGGACATCTACATCTGTGAGTGACAAAGAGCCTAGCAGAATCCCTTTCTCCACTGGTCAGTTACATGTTGGGCCTCAAGTTCCTTCTGGATGTGCCACACCAATAGACTTTTTTCAGTTGTTTTTTACTGATACATTGATAAAAAAACATAACGGATGAGACAAATGAGTATGCTAGGCATAAAATTAGCCAGAAAGAACTATCCCAGCGATCCACTTGGAATAATTGGAAAGATGTGACGATAGAGGAAATGAAGGCTTTTCTTGGTGTAATACTAAATATGGGTGTATTGAATCACCCCAACTTGCAGAGTTATTGGTCCATGGATTTTGAGTCTCATATACCATTTTTTCGATCTGTTTTCAAAAGAGAAAGGTTCTTGCAAATATTTTGGATGTTACACTTGAAAAACGACCAAAAGTCAAGTAAAGATTTGAGAACAAGAACCGAGAAGGTAAACTGCTTCTTGTCATACCTTGAAATGAAATTTAGGGAGAGATTCTGTCCTGGAAGAGAGATTGCTGTTGATGAGGCTGTTGTTGGTTTCAAGGGAAAGATACACTTCATCACATATAATCCTAAAAAGCCAACAAAATGGGGTATTCGTTTATATGTCCTCTCAGATTCAAAATGTGATTACGTACATTCATTTGTCCCTTATTATGGAGGAATAACATCTGAAACGTTGGTGAGACCTGATCCCCCTTTTACTAGCAGAATAGTTTTAGAGCTTCATGAAAGATTGAAGAACTCAGTACCTGGTTCTCAAGGTTATCATTTCTTCACTGACAGGTATTACACTAGTGTCACTCTTGCAAAGGAATTGTTCAAGGAAAAAACACACTTGACAGGGACAATAATGCCCAATAGGAAAGATAATCCACCTGTTATCAAACATCCAAAGCTAATGAAAGGAGAGATAGTGGCTTTCAGGGATGAAAATGTAATGCTTCTTGCGTGGAAAGACAAGAGGATAGTCACAATGCTCAGTACATGGGACACTTCAGAGACTGAGTCTGTGGAAAGGAGAGTGTGTGGTGGTGGGAAGGAAATAGTTCTCAAACCCAAGGTTGTGACCAACTATACAAAGTTTATGGGGGGGTGTTGATATAGCTGATCACTACACAGGCACATACTGTTTTATGAGGAAGACTCTAAAATGGTGGCGTAAATTGTTTTTCTGGGGGCTTGAGGTCAGTGTTGTAAATTCCTATATATTGTACAAAGAATGCCAAAAAAGAAAAAATGAAAAACCGATAACGCATGTGAAATTTATTAAGAAACTAGTACATGATCTTGTTGGAGAATTCAGAGATGGTACACTAACTTCCAGGGGTAGATTATTATCCACTAACGTAGAGCAACATTTAGATGGAAAGCTCCATATAATCACACCTCACCCTAACAAAAAACACAAAGATTGTGTTGTTTGTTCTAACAGAAAAATCAAAGGAGGAAGAAGAGAGACGATGTATATTTGCGAAGCATGTGAATGTAAACCAGGTCTTCATGTGGGTGAATGTTTCAAAAAATATCACACCATGAAAAATTATAGAGATTAAAATTACTCTTTGAATGTATCAATAATTTGAAATATAAAAAAATCCAAATAAATAAGTTTGTATGAAAAGAAACTCCAGTTTTTTATTCTACTGCTGCGCTTTGTAAAATCTGGGGTATTTAAAAAATTAAATCCCGAGTAGAATAAAGGAATCGAGAAAAAAGCAAGCGAGTGCAAAGGGTTAAATTACCCTACTATGACTGAATTGTTTTCGATCTCTCCCTTAATGTCCTCTAGAAGTTTTTTATACGTTTAGGTGCTTCTGTATTGGATGCTTATATGTTTACCAGGGTTATATCCTCTTATTGGATTGATCCCTTTAGTATTATGTAGTGACCTTTGTTTTCTCTTGTGATGGCCTTCATTTTGAAGTCTATATTGTCCAATATGAGTATTGCTACCCCAGTGTTTTTCTTTTCCATTTGTCTGGAAAATTTTTTTCCATTCCTTCACTCTCATCCTGTATGAGTCTTTTGTTCTGAGGTGGTATCTTGTAGACAGCATATAGTTAGTTGGGTCATGTTTTTGTATCCATTCAGCTACCATATGCATTTTGATTGGAGCATTTAATCCATTTACATTTAAGGTTATTATTGATAGGTACTTATTTATTGCCATTTTAACCCTTTGCACTCGCTTGCTTTTTACTCGATTCCTTTATTCTAATGCTAACCATGTTGAGTCACACTCGACATCCGAGTGCAAAAGGTTAATTTTGTATGCCTAGGTTTCCCTCTCTGGTTCTTCTTCTCATTACAGTGGTCCCGTTAGCATTTCTTGTAATGCTGGCTTCGTGGTAATGACCTCCTTTGTTTGGGAAGCTCTTTATTTCACCATCTCTTTTCAATGACAGCCTTTCTGGATCTTGGTTTTAGATCCTGGCTTTTCATTACCTTGAATACTTCATGCCATTCCCTTCTGGCCTGTAGAGTTTCTAATGAGAAATCAGCTGACAGCCTTATGGGAGCTCCTTTGTAGGTAACAATTTGCTTTTCTCTTGCTGCCTTTAAAATTCTCTCTTTGTCTTTAAGTTTTGGCATTTAATTATGATGTGTCTGTGTGTGGGTGTGTTTGCGTTCTTGCTTGTGGTTCTCTGTGCCTCCTGAACTTATGTGACTTTTTTCTTGATCAGGTTAGGGAAGTTTTCTGCCATTATTTCTTTAAATTCGTTCTCTATCCCTTGCTTTCTGTCTCTTCTGGCACACCTATTATGCAAATATTGTTATATTTCATGTCCCTAAGATGCCCTCCTGTTTTTTAGTTGTTTTTTCTTTTTGATTCTTTAATTGAGTGACTTTTTTTAACCTGCCTTCTAATTCACTGATCTGATCCTCAGCTTCCCCTAATCTGCTGTGTATTTCTTCCAATGTGTTCTTTATTTGTGCTATGTCATTCTTTATTTCTGACTATTCTGTTTTCATAGTTACTATATCAGTTTTCTTCTATCATTTGGGGGATGTTTCTCTGTCTTGTTGTTTTGGTTGCCTGTTTGAGTTTGTGACTGACTATACAGTATATTAGGTAGATCTGCTACGCCTCTCAATCTCTAGTGTAGGACTGTGTCAGATGCTGTTTCTGACTAATTAGATCAGACAAAGACTCAACACCTTCAAAGACCCACTTGATCCTGGATTGGCTTCAGGCTTGAGTAGCCCTCTGGCAATCATCCACAGGTGCAGTGATAGGTTTTCCAATAGGGTGGGGCAGTTGCTTCTACTTGGAGGCTAATTGTTATTCTAGTCTCTTAATTGTCCACAGAAACTACAGGGTGGGACAAGGGGTTTTATAATAGGATGGGTCAACTGTCTGCCCCCCAGGCAAAAGCTGCTTGGATAGCAAATATGTGCCTGAGAAAGATGACCTCTGCAGCTTGATGGAATGACTCAGCACAGGAAATAGGGGTGTCTGCCTTCAGAGCTCTAACTCCATTGCCCCCAACCCTGGCTTCTGCTTACATAGCTCCAGTCCACTGTGGCCTCCCTCTGCCAGAGCCCAAGGTGTGTGGCTGCACATGAAGTTTTGTGTGTTGGTCCTTTACTGGGATACCTGCATTTCCAGCCATCTCTCCCTGGCAGACAGCAACCCTTCTGCTTTTCACAGCTAGGTGTTATGTTGGCATCTTTCTCAGTTCTGGTGCTCTTTGCTGGGGTGCCCAGCTTGAGGTTTAGACCCCAGAGTCCTCAGTTGGAACCCTCCACAGCTGAAATATCCCTCCAGAACTTCAGCTGCTGTCTGTGAGTGCCTTACCAGCCCTTTCTGGCCTCCAGTCTCTATGCAGTCTCCACTTTCCTTTCTTGGTTATCAGGGTTCTCTCCAGTTAGTCCTCAGTTGATTATTCAAGATTTTTTTTTTGTATTTTAGTACAAAATAATTCCAATTTGGTCTTGGGAACGTGTCGGTGTAGCATCCATTTACTCCCCCTTGGTTTTTTAAAATACTTAAATGTGGTAAAATAGAAAGCAAAGTTCACCATCTCCACCATTTTTAAGAGTAGCTATTGACAACTATTAAAACCCTAATGAGTAAAAACATTAGTCAAGAGTCTAAGAGCATAAAGACCTTTGATTTTTGGAGTTAAAGGAATCCACATAAATACAAAATAAGCATGCCATCATCTCTCTATGAGATAGAAGACATAATTTCTCAACTCCATATTTATGTATCCTAGGATTTATCAGAATCCTCAGACAAATGAACATGGACAAATAAATTTGTAAGCCAGATTTTAGATTCCCAATTCCTGCCTTTGCCAATGAATAAATAGGTAGACCATAAAATAGAACCTCAGATTCTAACTGTCACCAGTGTGGATAATAATTGACTATGAATAAATTAGAATTAGAAACAAAATTATATTTGGCCAGAACCAGAAAGAACATATAATTCCATGCATGAGACCACCAGAGGAGCCTGGGAAGGTGAGGCAAGGACTCAAGAGTTCCAGGGCTAGATGAAAGTCACCTTTCACAGAAAACTGAGAAACATTTTCTTAGTTATTTTGCATACAAATTCATTTATGTGAAGGAGAACAGTAGGTAGTTGTCCAGAAACAAAGGCAAAAACAGGACTTAGAAGAGAGGGTAAAGAGGAGAAACTATAGACAATCTGGAAACAGTGAGTCTCATTTACATATTTCTGACAGAGTAACTGATTGGCTGCTATGTAGCAGAAAAGTCTGTGTGGGCATTTTCTCCTGGAATAATGGCCATGTGGGACTATCCAAAAAATTCATTTGGTTTTAGAGTCGTCAGAAAATATTGAATGTTTTACTATAAGATGTAAGGGGCTGTATTTATATAATGTCTTCTCATGTTCTATCATTAGCACTTCTACTTTATATTAGACTAGACCTGAAACATTTCCTTCATCAGAATTCTTAGGTGGAACTAATAAGTAACCAGGTTAAACTTTTTCTCCTTCCTCAAATTTTGTTTACATTTTAGAAGTTTGTTTTTATTGATGACTCAAAGGTTTAACTTGGAAATGTTTTTATTGATGCCTCGAAGGTTTAACTTGGAAATTACTGTATAAATATAAAATCCTCTTCCCTTTCAATAGATTCCCCTCATACTTAAAATCATCTGAATTATGCTAATTTTATTATATAATGCCAATTAGGTATTCTGTCAAATGTTGAACTTAGGCCAATATTTAAGCTTCCAGAATGGACTCATAAACCTTATATAATGATGGGTTGATGGTATAGTCTGACTGGTTGAGTGTATAATAATATCCTAAAATTAAATTATTTTGTCTTTTATTGAAGAATCTTTTATTAGAATATGATAAGCAATCAGAGCAGTTGGATATAGAAAAAGAACGTGCTAATAATTTTGAGCATCAGGTAGAAGACCTTACAAGACAATTAAGGAATTCAACTTTTCAGGTAACTTTAAATTGAGAAAATGCATACATGAAAATTATAAGTATATTTCATTTTCAGTATATTTGCATAAAATAAAATTAATACATAGACAGAAACTTAATTTCATTTTCTTTTCCCACTGTTGGGAAAAAACTAGCAACTATCCTGTCTTACTTATTGCTCTAATCCAAGCATGTCAAACTCACAGCCCATACGAATATTTTTACAGTCCAGCCAATATAACGGTATGTAAGAAATGTTTTAATAAAAATTTTTAACTTAATTTTTACAATATCCTGTTATACATAATTATTAATAATGAACTACAATGTTCGCTAATGACTGATTACTATAATCATGTTGTATTCATTACCCTTACGTGCCTTACGCACAGGCACAATATTTCTCTCCACTAATACTACCAGCGAATATTTTAACAGCCGATTGCCACGTCATTAGTCTTGGATTGACTTGTTTGGTGTGCAAAACAGGAAATATTTCGTTTTCAGAGATCAAGAAAAATAGGTATATTTGCCTTACACTTATTAATTTATGCAGTTATTCAGTGTCTGGTAAGTTAATGTTCAAGAAAAAATATTAATTTTTATTAAAATATTCTATTTCAGCCCTTTATATTCAGCATGTCTTTATTGAAATAAACCTACATTTCTATGAAAATTGAAGCTTTTGTTTTTTTGTGGCCCACATAAACTTAAACCTTGTTTATTTGGCCCCTGTTAGCCTTTGAGTTTGACATGCTTGCTCTAATCTCAGTTCCCTTGAGGGTTTTTTGGTTTTGTTTCACTTTTGCCATTTTCTCTGCCAGTGTTCCTCGTCTTTTATATTGTTTGCCAAATTAATATCAACAATTATAGTGTTTAAAACTTATCCTCAACTTAACATTGTCATTCTTTGAAACTGATTTTGAAATCTTCATTTTTTTAATACTATGGCAACATTCTCTTTAATATACCATTTTATTCTTCCACTCCTATATGTATTTTGTGTGTTTTTACAGTAATGAATACTTTCTCATTCTAGTGTGAAAAATTAAATTCTGACAATGATGATCTCCTGGCTCATGTTGAAACACTACAGTCTAATGTCAAGTTATTGGAAGTACAGATTTTAGAGGTCCAAAAAGCCAAAGCAATGGTAGACAAAGAGTTGGAAGCTGAGAAACTTAAGAAAGAGCAGAAGATAAAGGTAAAAATAGTCCTGTGGGATTAATTCATGTTATACATTGATGTTTTTATCAAAGTATTATTTAAAAGACTAGAGGCCCAGTGCGCGAAATTCATGCACAGATAGGGTCCCTAGCGGCTGCCGGCTGCCAGCCAGGGCCTCCCTTCCCCCAGCTGTCGGCCGCGTCCTCCCTTTCCCCAGCTGTTGGCCGGGGCCTCCCTCCATACCCGTGTTGGCCTGGTGCCACCTGCTCACCTGCTCAACACCCCACCATAGTCCTGCTCTCATTGGGGCCCACCACTGCCAGCACTGTGTCACTGACGCACACCATGTTCCGTGCCACCCCCCTGATGGTCAGCACACGTCTAAATCCCGATAGGTCGAACTCCTGCCCATAGGGACAATTTGTATACTAACCTTTTATTATATAGGATGGAAAGATCGTCCTGGCCTATTTGATTCAGTGGTTAGAGCGCTGGCCCATGGACCAAAGTGTTGTGGGTTCAGTTCCCAGTCTAGGGCACAGTACCTTGGTTGTAGGTTCAATCCCAGTCCTGGTCAGGAGGCAACCAATCCATATGTTTCTCTTTCCCCCCACCCTACCTCTATTCCCCTCCTCCAGTTTCACTCTCTAAAAAAAAAAAAAAAATAGAAAAAATATCCTCAGGTAAGGATTAAATCAACAACAAAAAAGATGGAAAGATTATTGAATAGCATTTGTTAATACAGCAAAATTCATTAATTCCTTAATATATGCTAACTATGGATTTGAGAATCTAAGTTATGACTTTTGAGTGTATATTTTTTAAATACTGAAAGATTTCAAACACTTTGTATTTTATTATGTCAGATTTATTTTATAGTTCCTTACAAATACCTTTTTAATGTTGGTTGGCATGGGGTTGGGGGGTGGGGGTTTTTAATTTTAGGAGCATGCCAGTTCTGTAAATGAACTTGAAGAACTTCAGCTACAACTTCAAAAGGAAAAGAAACAGCTACAGAAAACCATGCAAGAATTAGAACTGGTTAAAAAGGTAAAATAAAACATCAGACTCAAAACTTATGTCAGTAATTATCTTTGTTAAACTATTCTATAAACATTGAAAAGAAATCTTTCAAAAACATGATTACTTGCCATGCTAAAATAATCATTTATAAATTGCTTGCCTCATAATATTGAACTTATTTCTCTGAATGCCTATCTCTCCAGAAGAATCTAGGCTCATGAATTATTAGATATTTTAGATATTGGGTTGGTATTTTATTTTTGTACATGATTATTGTACACATGAAGATTTAACTTTGGCTTATTTTTCTCAACTTTTTTCAAGATGAGGCCAATAGGAAAAGTACTGTACAACTGTACAAGCTGTTTAAAATACTAGTATCTATATATAGAAAAGCCAAGCGAATGGAATGACCAGTCTCTATGACATGCACTGCCGCCAGCCAGCTGGCCCGATCGGGGGCGGAGCCGACTGGCCAACCTCCCATGGCCCCTCCCCCTGGCCAGACCGGGCCCCAATCGGCCCCGATAGGGTGGGCTGGCCCGACCCCACCCATGTAGGAATTCATGCACCGGGCCTCTAGTTTATAAATAAGAGCCCCACAAAAGAATAACTACCAATTGAGGTTAATAAAAAATAAGAGATACAATGAAACTGAGGAAGTTAGATTAAATAAACTATTAAAAAATACATTTTGAAATTACAAAGTAGAAAATATTCAGCTTTTAGTTTTTTCGTTACTGTGTAAACATTATTTCAGAAAAGCATAGTAGAATGTGTTTATTCCTATGGCATCATTTTAGCAGTTTTACATATGAAATTAACTCATCTTTTATTTTGTGGATCATTTAATTATAATATGTGCAGGATGCCCAACAAACCACATTGATGAATATGGAAATAGCTGATTATGAACGTTTGATGAAAGAACTAAATCAAAAGTTAACTAATAAAAACAGCAAAATAGAAGATTTGGAGCAAGAAGTAAAAATTCAAAAACAGAAACAAGAAGCCCTACAAGAAGAAATGAGTGAGTAAAACACAGTTCATTTTAACTTAATAATAACTTCATCATAACAGAATATAGTAGAGCAACATTACTTGTTTTTGACTGCCAACAAGATCTTTCACACAGTGCTAACCATTTTTAAGGACCAGAAAAGTTGTAAAACCATTTGTAGTACAGACATTGACAGCCCATGTTGGTGAATAATGCATTCACTTAAATATTTCGTAAGTACCTACTGTGTGAGTAATACAAAAATAAAAAGGGGTCTTTGTCAATGATTTTTTGATTGTCAGCAGAGTGGGATAATTTAAATAGCTGTGAAATCTTTCTTTTTAAGGTGATTATATTCCATTTTATCCATAATGGAATTAATATTTACATTAATATCGCTTTAGACCTTGCTCATTCAGCTACATCTCACAGAATGATATGTTCTATTTTTATTTTAATTCAGCCCACAATATTTTTTCATTTCCTTTGACTCATGGATTATTTAGAAGTGTGTTGTTTAATTCCTAAATATTTTAAGGAATTTTCAGATATCTTTCTGTTAATGATTTTTAAAAAGTTTTTTTAATGTATCTTTATTGATTTCAGAGAGGAAGGGAGAGGGAAAGAGAGATAGAAACATCAATGATGAGAGAGAATCATTGATTGGCTGCCTCCTGCGCGTCCCCTACTGGGGACCAGGCCTGCAACCCAGGCATGTGCCCTTGACCAGAATCGAACCTGGGACCCTTCAGTCCGCTCTATCCACTGAGCCAAATCAGCTAGGGGTCTGCTAATGATTTTTAACCTAATTCCTTTGTAGTTAGAGAACATATTCTGTATGATTTAGTCCTTTTGAAGGATACTTTTGCTGGGTATAGAGTTTTAAGATGTGCCTTTGTGCATTTTTTACCTTGTTTCTATCGTGTTTATAGTATATTGAACTTCTTTGATGTATGGAACTTTTATAATTTTCTTCAGGTTTGTAATAATTTTGGTGATTATTTCTCTTAATATTTTGGATATAAACCTCCCTTTCTTTTCTTTTCCCACTAATCCAATTACACACGTTAGATCACTGATAAAGTCCTAGAACTCGGTCATAATCCATTTTCCTTTTTCTTTTCTTTTTTTTTTTATATTCAGAGCTTATTTATAGATAGTTTACATTATTATGTATTTCAATTCTTTCATCTGCAGTGTCTCATCTGTTAATTGCATTTGGTGACATTTTCATTTTAGATACTGTATTTTTTTTTTATCTCCAAAAGTCCCATTTGTTTAGTTGTTGTTTTTATTTTTCATTTATTTATTCTTTATGTTCATGTTTTTATTTAAGTCCTTAGAATATTGTAGCTATTTTAATTTCATTATTTGCTAATTTCACCATTTCTATAATTTCTATTTTTATTGCTTGGGGTTTTTTTTTTCTGTTTATGAGTAATGTTTTCCTGCTTTTTTTCATGGGAAATAATTTTTTAATTGATATGAATTTGACATATTTGAATGCTAAATTTTAATATAAATTTGAAGAGTTAAATTTTGTATGACAAGAAGTTATTTGTGAATCAGTTTTATCCTTTTGTGGCTTGTTTTTCATCTTCTTTAGGACAAGTGTAGAATAGAATAGCCTTTCCTTTTATGCCGCGCCAGCACAGCCAAGGGTTCGGCGAGCCTGAGGAAGGGCCGGCGAAGGATGAAGAAAAGACAGACAAAGAGAATAAGCTGGGTCTAGGTGGATCTTCTGTGCCTGGCTGAGGCCACAGAACAGATCCAGACTGCAAGCTGAGCCTTTATTTTATAGTCAGAGGTAAACAAGGGAATTTAAACAGATCCAGACTGCAAGCTGAGCCTTTATTTTATAATCAGAGGTAAACAAGGTAATTTACAATGTTCTTGTAAGTTTCGCTTGTTTTGGCAGCACTTGCTGCACCTCCCACAGCCCATTAGCTACCCAGGAAAGATCTAGGGAGCAGTCACAAAATCAAGCTTAATTATGGTAAGAGGGCTGTGCCCTCTAAGCTGGGTCCTGTTTGTGGCTTTGCCAGCAGGTCAGTCCAAGTCTTAACCCTATAACTGCTCCCTATACCTATCGATCCATTTCAGTCCCAGTATTAAGGTGGGAATCATCTGAGGACTACTGAGTGCCCATGTACTCAACAACATTTCTTACTGTAGCTGGTAGGAATATGAACAATTTATAGTGCTATGTAAAATCTGAGAATTACTCAGATTGCAGCTCTCTTTGCATTGTTTTGATCCTGTTAATCTTTGCAACTCAGTAAGACCTCTGCTCTGTTTGGGATTCCCTTTCTGTACCATAGTTTAAAAATTGCCTCAGGCAGAGAGCAGGGACTATATAATAGGGCTCACCTCATTTGTTGTTTACCTCCTTTTAGGGACCACAGTACTACACTGCTTACTGTCCAATGTCAGAAGACAGGTTTTTCTTCACATATTCAGTTTTCTTAAAATTATTATTTAAAGAAAAAATGGAAGTCATTAAATGTCATTGTCTTATTTTTTATCACCCCCCTCTCCTTTGGCAATCATCAGCTTGTTCTCTATATCTGTGGGTCTGTTTATTTTTGTTTGTTTGTTTATTTATTTGTTGTTTTATATCACATATAAGTGAAATCATATAGTATTTATCTTTCTTTGTCTATCTTATTGCACTTAGCATAACACCCTGTAGGTCCATCTATGTTGCCACAAAGGCAAGATTTCTTTCTTTTTTTTCATTGCTGAATAACATTCCATATTGTGTGTGTGTGTGTGTGTGTGTGTACACTAGAGGCCTAGTGCACGATATTTGTGCACGGGTGCAGTCCCTAGGCCTGGCAGGTGATCAAAGCACAAGTGTCTGGCATGGAGGGGCAGGTCCCCACTGACCTCTGCGCCCTGGGCAGCACCTGGGCCCCCAAGAACCCCCCTCCACCTGAGTCACAGTGCCCGAGTCCACACGCGGAGATGCAGTGAATGCGGCCAGGTGCTGTGGGCCAGGGCGCAGTGTGGGCCTCTGGGCTGCCCAGCAGCACTGCACAGAAGCCGGGCGGGCAGAGTGCTCTCTCCCGGCCGGCCTCACAGACCAGCTCCTGCACGAACCCACAGGAGCCCAACCAGCCCCTGCGGTCCTGACGGCTGCAGCCCAGCTCACCTGGAAGCCCCTTGGGGCCAGCAGTGCCTCCACTGCTGCCTGCTGCCAGCACCTTATCACTGACGCCCACCATGTTCCATGCTGCCCCATGGTGGTCAGCACACGTCATAGCAAGTGGTCAAACTCCCAGTCAAGGTGACAATTTGCTTATTAGGCTTTTATTATATAGGAGATATAACTTCTTTACCCATTCACCTAATGATGGATGTCTAGGCTGCTTCCATATCTTGACTATTACTAGTAGTGCTGCAGTGAACATAGGGGTGCATATATCTTTTCAAATTAGTGTTTTTGTTTTCTTTGGAAAATATCCAGAAGTGGAATTGCTGGATCGTATTGCAGCTCCATTTTTAATTTTTTGAGGAATCTCTATACAGTGGCTGCACCAATTTACAATTCTACCAACAGTGCACAAGGATTCCCTTTTCTCCACATCCTCACCAACACTTGTTTGTTGATCAATAGAAGATAACCATTTTTACAGGTGGGTGGTAATACCTGATTATGGTTTTAATTAACATTTCCCTAATGATTAGTGATATTGAGCACCTTTTAATATGTCTCTGGGCCATTTGTATGTCCTCTTCGGAGAAAAGTACTCATGTCTTCTGCCCATTTTTTTACTGGATTGTCTTCCTTTTGTTAAGTGTAATGAGTACTTTATATATTTTTTATATTAACCCCTTATCAGTTGTATCATTGGCAAATATGTTCTCCCATACAGTGGGTTCCCTTTTCATTTTGTTGATGGCTTCTTTTGCTGTGTAGAAGATTTTATTTTTATGTAGTCCCGTTTGTTTATTTTCTCCTTAATTTCCTTTGCCCTAGAAGATGTATCGGTAAACATATTACTATGTGAAATGTCTGAGATTTTACAGCCTATGTTTTTTTTAAAGATTTTTATGGTTTCATGCCTTACATTTAAGTCTTTTATCCATCTTCAGTTTATTCTTGTCTATGGTATAACTTGGTGGTCTGGTTTCATCTTTTTGCATGTATCTGTCCAGTTTTCCCAGCACCATTTGTTGAAGAGACTGTTGTTACTCCATTGTATGTTCTTGCCTCCTCTGTCAAATGTTAATTGACCATAATGGTGTGCATCAATTTCTGGGGTCTCTGTTCTAATCCATTGGTCTATATGCCTGTTCTTGTGCCAGTACCAGGCTATTTTGGTTATAATGGCTTTGTAGTGTAGTTTGATATCAAGTATTGTGATTCCTCCAACATTGTTCTTCTTTCTCAAGAATGCTGCAGCTATTTGGGGTCTTTTATGATTTCATATAAATTTTTTGGATTATTTGTTCTAGCTCTGTGAAGTATGCCATTGGTATCTTAATAGGATTGCGTTGAGTCTATAGATTGTTTTTGGATAGTATAGACATGTTAATTCTTCCAATCCATGAACATAGTATATGCTTCCATCTGTTTGTATCTTCCTCTATTTCTTTTTTCAATGACCTATAATTTTCCAAGTACAAGTCTTTCACCGCCTTGGTTAGGTTAATTCCTAGGTATCTTATTTTTTTGTTGCAATGGTAAATGGGATTGCTCTTTTAGTTTCACTTTCTGAGAGTTCATTTTCCTATATAATAAAAGATAAACATGTAAATTGACCATACCTCCACTATGCTCACCAGCCAATCAGGAGTGAGTATGCAAATTAACCTGACAAAGATGGCAGGTTAATTTGCATACACAGGTGCCAGGCAGAGAGAAGAGCAGGAAAGCCGGCGGAGAGTGAAGCGGCTTGGGGAACTTGGCTCCCCAAGCCGCCAGACGGAGAGCAGAGAAGGAGAGCTGGCAATTTGGAGGACTTGGCAGAGCGGGAGGCCGTGGGACAGAAACAGAGCAGGAAGGGAAAACCCAGAGCTCGGGGAGCACCAGGAATTCTGGGAATCGTAGTTCTGGTGGCAAACAGATCTCCTAGACACTAGAGCCGTGGTCAGCAAACTGCGGCTCACGAGCCACATGCAGCTCTTTGGCCCCTTGAGTGTGGATCTTCCAAAAAATACCATGGCCTGGGCGAGTCTATTTTGAAGAAGTGGCGTTAGAAGAAATTTAAGTTTAAAAAATTTAGCTCTCAAAAGAAATTTCAATCGTTGTACTGTTGATATTTGGCTCTGTTGACTAATGAGTTTGCCGACCACTGCACTAGAGCAAAGTGAGCCTGGAGCAAGTTACTGTTGCAGTGGGGGATGGATGGAAAGCAAAGGTGAGAGACATAAGTAAAATCAGAGTGTCGAGGAAAAATTAAAGGGAAGATATCCTAAAACTTCCAGGAAATCTCCACCAATAAAGCAAAGAGGAAAAAAAAGCCTCTATTATTCTGTGAGCAACAAACCCAACTGGGCTGGGGTCTCAGACAATTCGCTCAGATGATTGCAAAGACAGACAGAAACTCCCGGATTGTAGAGGGCTCCCCTGAGGGATCCCAGATTGGAGAGGGTGCAGGTCGGGCTGAGGGACCCACCCCCCATGCACAAATCTTCATGCACTGGGCCCCTAGTTGGTGCATAAAAATGCCATTGATTTCTGGATGTTGATTTCATATCCTGCTACCTTGCTGAATTCTTTTATTAAATTTAACTAGAGGCCCAGTGCATGAAAATTCATGCACTCGGGGGGCGGGGGGTGTTCCTCAGCCAGGCCTGCGCCCTCTCACAGTCCAGAAACCTCAGGGGATGTCCACCTGCCAGCTTAGGCCCACTCCCCAGGGGACCAGGCCTAAGCTGGCAGTCAGACATCCCTCTGGCAGCCCGGGAGCCCTCGGGGGGTGTCCAACTGATGACAGTCAGACATCTTAGCACTGCCACGGAGATGGGATAGGCTCCTGCCACTGCCACTGCCGCTGTACTCGCAGCCATCAGCCCAGCTTGTGGTAGAGGGGAACTCCCCTGTGGGAGCACACTGACCACCAGGGGGCAGCTCCTGCATTGAACATCTGCCCCCTAGTGGTCAGTGTGCGTCATAGCAACTGTTCCTTCCCAGTCGTTCCGCCATTAGGGTCAATTTGCATATTACCCTTTTATTATATAGGACTAGAGGCCCAGTGCACGAAATTCGTGCACGGAGTTGGGGGGTGTCCCTCAGCCCAGCCTGTACCCTCTCCAATCTGGGACCCCTGAAGGGATGTCCGACTGCCCGTTTAGGCCGATCCCAGTGGGATCGGGCCTAAACGGGCAGTCGGACATCCCTCTCACAATCCAGGACTGCTGGCTCCCAACTGCTCGCCTGCCTGCCTTCCTGATTGCCCCTAACCGCTTCTGCCTGACAGCCTGATCACTCCCTAACCACTCCGCTGCCAGCCTGATTGATGCCTAACTGCTTCCCTGCCAGCCTGTTTGCCCCCAACTGCCCTCCCCTGCTGGCCTGGTCACCCCTAACTGCCCTCCCCTGCAGGGTTGATCGCCTCCAACTGCCCTCCCTTGCAGGCCTGGTCCCTCTCAACTGCCCTCCCTTGCAGGCCGGGTGCCTCCCAACTGCCCTCTCCTGCTGGCCATCTTGTGGTGGCCATCTTGTGTCCACATGGGGGCAGGATCTTTGACCACATGGGGGCAGCCATATTGTGTGTTGGAGTGATGGTCAATCTGCATATTACTCCTTTATTAGATAGGATAGAGGCCTGGTGCACGGGTGGGGGCCAGCTGGTTTGCCCTAAAGGGTGTCCCGGATCAGGATGGGGGTTCCCTTGGGGCATGGGGCGGCCTGAGCAAGGGACCTGTGGTGGTTTTCAGGCCAGCCATGTCCCCTGGCGACCCAAGCAGAGGCCCTGGTATCTGGAATTTATTTACCGTCTACAATTGAAACTTTGTAGCCTAGAGCGGAGCCAAGCCTCCTGCTCGCTCCATGGCCGGCAGCCATTTCTGTTGGGGTTAATTCACCTTCTGTAATTGAAACTTTGTAGCCTGGAGTGGAGGCCTAGGCCAGCCAGGGCAGGTGGAAAACTTGGCTTCCTCCATTGCCGGGGGCAACCCTGGCCTGCTCTCTCCAGCTCCGTGGCTGCCGCCATTTCTGTTTGGATTTGTTTACCTTCTATAACTGAAACTTCATAGGTTGAGTGGAGGCTTAGGCCTGCAAGGGCAGGCGGAAAGCTTGGTTTTTTCCATTGCCTGGGAAACCTTGCTCTCTGTGGCTGTAGCCATCTTGGTTGGGTTTATTTGCATATCTGCTCCTGATTGGCTGGTGGGTGTGCCTTGTGGGCATGGCTTGTGGGTGTAGCAGAGTTAGGGTCAATTTGCATATTACTCTTTTATTAGGTAGGATAGTATTCTGGTGGAGTCTTTAGGGTTTTCTATGTACAATATCATGTCATCTGCGAATAATGATAGTTTTACCTTTTTTGGTTAAGAAATTTTACATCTATATTTATGAGGGGTATTGACCTGTAGTTCTTTTTGTTTGTTTGTTTGTTCTTTTTTTTAAATATATTGTATTGATTTTTTACAGAGAGGAAGGGAGAGGGATAGAGAGTTAGAAACATCGATGAGAGAGAAACATAGATCAGCTGCCTCCTGCACACCCCCTACTGGGAATGTGCCTGCAACCAAGGTACATGCCCTTGACCGGAATTGAACCTGGGACCTTTTAGTCCACAGGCCGACACTCTATCCACTGAGCCAAACCGGTTAGGGCTGTAGTTCTTTTTTCTGAAATGTCTTTGTTTGGTTTTCATATCAGGGCAATACTGGCTTCATAGAATGAGTTTGGAGGCTTTCCTTCCTCTTCAGTTTTTTAAAATAGTTTAAGAAGGATAGTATTAATTTTTCTTTGAATATTTGGTAGAATTTACCTATGAAACCATCTATCCCTGGACTTTTATTAGTTGGGAGTTTTTTTTATTAGTGCTTCAATTGCATTGCTACTAATTGATCTGTTTAGATTTTATATTTCTTCCTGGTTTAGTCTTAGAAGGTTATATACTTCTAGAAAGTCATTCATTTCTTCTAGATTGTCAGATTTGTTGCCACATAATTGTTTGCAGTTCTTTAATGATTATATTTCTTTGCAGTCAGTTGAAACTTTCCTTTCATTTATTTGGTCTCTTTTTTTCTTGATGAATTTGGCAAAAAGTTTGTCAATTTTGTGTATCTTTTCAAACAACTAGCTCTTAGTTTTAGTGATATCTTCTATTTTTAAGATTTTTTATTTTGTTTATTTCTACACTGATCTTCACTATTTCCTTCCTTCTGTTTACTTTTAGGTTTTGCTTGTTCTTCTTTCTGTAGCTCCATTAGGTGTCCAATGAGATTGTTTATTTGAGATTTTTATTGTTTGTTGAGCTTACCTATATAGCTATGAACTTACCTCTTAGAAGTGCTTTTGCTGGATCCCATACAATTTGAAAAGTTGTGTTTTTCATTTTCATTTGTTTCAAGGTAGCTTTTGATTTCTTGTTTGATTTCCTCTTTAATCCTTTGTTGTTCAGTAGTATATTGTTGAGTCTTCACATATTTGTGGGTGGGTGTTTTTTTCCAGTTTTCTTTTTGATAGATGATTTCAAGTTATTGTCAGAAAAGATGCTTGATACGATTTTAATCTTGAATTTATTGAGACTTGTTTTATGGCCTAATATGTAATATCTCCTGGAGAATGATCCATGTGCACTTGAAAAAAAAAAGTGTATTCTACAGTTTTTGAGTGAAATGTTCTATAAATGTCTATTAAGTTAATCTGGTCTGATGTTACATTTAATGCCATTATTTTCATATTAACTTTCTGTCTTAGTGATCTGCCCATTGATGTAGTGGGGTATTAAAATCCCCTACTGTTATTATATTACTGTGGATTTTTCCCTTTATGTCCATTAATAATTGCTTTATATATTTAGTTGCTCTTATGTTGGGTGCATAGATATTTTTTGGAGGGGTACATAGATATTTAGGATTGTTATATCCTCTTTTTAGATTGACCTCTTTATAATAATGTAACGTTATTAATCTCTTTTTACCATTTTTGTTTTAAAGTAAATTTTGTCTGATACGAGTATTGCTACCACAGTTTTCATTTTTGTTTTCATGGAATATTTTTTTTTATTTCTTCACTTTCAGTCTATATGTCTTTCGATTTCAAGGGAGTCTCATAAGCAGCATATAGATGGGTCATGCTTTATTTTGGTTTTTAATTCATTCAGCCTCCTTTTGTCTTTTTATTGGAACATTTAATCATTTACATTTTAAAGTAATTATTGGTAAGTGTGTACTTACTGCCATTTTGTTAATTCTTTTTTTTGTGTGTGGTTTGTTTGGAGGTTTTTTTTTTGTTGTTGTTTTATAGTTCACTTCTGTTCCTTTCTTCTTCTTATCTCTTTCCTTGTGGTTTGTTGGTTTTCTTTAGTGTTCTGTTTGGGTTCCTTTCTCTATGTTCTTTGTATATCTTTTGTAGGATTTTGGTTTGTGATTATCAATGATGTTTATGTATATTACTCTACATCTGTACTAGTCCATTTTAAGCTCATAGGCATTCAAATGTATTTTATAAGGACTGCAATTTTACCCCCACCTCCACACTTTATGTTATGGGTGTCATATTTTAGATCTTTTTATGTTCTGCATCTTCTAACTACTTGTAGTAATTTGAGTCGAGCTTGATATTTTTTTCTTCTGATCTCATAGTAAGCTTTTTAAATATCTGATTTCCACTGTTTATTAAATATTTGGCTTTACCTGTGAAATTTTTTCCTTTTCATATTTTCTTGTTTCTGCTTATAGCCTTTCTTTATTGCTTAAGAAGATCCTTTACCATTTTTTGTAAAACTGATTTAATACTACAAACTCCTTTAGCTTTTATTTTTCTGGGAAACTCTTTATTTCTTCTTTATTCTGAATGATAACCTGTTGGGTAAACTATTCTAGTTGTAGGTTCCTTTCTTTCAGCACTTTAAAGATGTCCTGCCACTCCTTTCTGGCCTATAAAGTTACTGCTGAGAAATCAGCTGATACTCTTATGGGGTTTCCTTTGTATGTGATACACTGTTTTCTTCTTGCTTCCTTCAAGATTATCTCTTTAACTTTTATCACTTTAATTACAGTAAGTTTTTTTTTTCTTTTTTTTATCCTCACCTGAGAATATTTTTTATTGATTTTAGAAAGAGGAAGGGAGCGGGGGGGGGGGGGGCGGGGGAGAGAGAGAGAGAGAGAAACATGGATAGGTTGCCTTTTGTACAGGTCCAACCAGGGATCAAACCCACAACTTACATATGTGCCCTGACCAGGAATCAAACCAATGACCCTTCGGTACATAGGACAACATTCCAACCAACTGAGCCACACTGGCCAACTAATTATAGTATGTCTTGTCTGATTTTTGGTTTATCTTGTTTGGAATTTTCTGTGTTTCCTGAAACTGAATATCTATTTCCTTTCCCAGATTAGGAACATTTTTAGCCATTATTTCTTTAAATAAGTTTCTGTTCCTTGTTTTCTGTTTCTTCTCCTCTGGGATCCTAATATTAATGTTTGAACATTTGATATTATCCCAAACATCCCTTATCCTTGTTAATTTTTAATTCAATCTTTTGGGGTTTTTTCTGTTCTGATTGGTTGATTTCCACTATTCAGTCTTCCAGGTCTCTGACTCATTCTTATATAGTAACAAATCTGCAGTTGATTCTTTCTAAAGTATTTTTCATTTTAGTTATTGTATTCTTCAGGTTTACTTGGTTCTTAATATAATTATTGTTGAAGTTCTTTCTAAGTTCCTCTATTTCACTCTCAAATTCAGTGAGCATCCTTATGATTTTCTTTGAATTCTTGACCACGCATATTACTTATCACTGTTTCCTTAGGTTTTTTTTCTGGGGATTTTTCTTGTTCCTTCATTTGAGAGATATTGTTTTGACTTTCTATGTTAGTCTATATGAATTAAGCAAAAATAACTATCTCTCTTGGTCTTGAAAATGTGGCCTTATCTTCAGAGACAAAAGGCTCTAAGTAGTATAGGTGAGGACACCCTGTGGTGATCTTGCAGGTAGGTCAAAGTACCTGAATAGAGGGAGCTCTAGCCTACCCTATTGATGTGGAGGGAGCCATAAACAGTGGCACTCACTAGCTTCTCTAGCCTGGGAAAGTTCCTGTGGTTCCCCAGCCTTCTCTATGCACTCTGTTTTTTGTTTGTTTGTTTTTTGTTCAGAAGCTGTCTGGAAGGAGTACTTGCTCTCTTTATATGTGTATATTTGAGTATTCCAATGGAAGGGGTTAAGTTCAATGTCTTCCTATACCACTGCCATCTTGGACCTCCTTAGTTTTCTCATTTTTATAACAAGAATAAAAGTCTAGATTTTGTTACTCCCTCATGGCCAGAAATGAGTTGGCACAGGCAGTGCGTGCTAAGAGTTCAGAGTGGAGAGATTCTGTGCACTGAAACAAACTCTTACAATTTAGGGCTAAAGTTAATTCTTAAAGTTAAGGTTTGGAGAGAAAAAGCTAATTGAGAAGAGTATTCCTTTCTCTAGCCATCGTGTAGTGAACCCCTTTCACATCCCGCGTGGTTCAGAGTTCAGGTTCAGGGTTCGGGCTCTGGAGGAGGCCACATACAAATCAAAGAGACTAGAAAATATTAATTTGGAAATATTGGGGGCCAGGCGGGAGTCCAAATAAAGGAAAAGGACTCTGCCTTGCTCTGGCTTTGGGATCCCTTTTATTCAGATTATGGGATACACCCATAGCCCTTAGGCAGGCAATCCCAATAATAGCCAATCAGCAAGGATTTACATAAAACTAAAAGGTGAACGTTGCTTCAGCTACCATTGTCTCAACTAGACAGTGGGTGGTTGGCTCTGACCTTTCAGAGCTTCAAGGTTGACCAGCCTTCCGGGTTCCTTGTCCACACCTCTCTGCTAGTGAGAACAATGGGCGGCTTCCAACACCATGGTATGAGCAAAAATTAAAGAACATAATTTTGGGAAGGTTTGACTAGTTGGAATGAAGGCTTGACCTTTTAGGCAGTAAAGTACAATTAAGGAAGATATATTTCCATTCAGTTCATGAAGTACCTGAATACCAGAATGTATGTGGGCCCTTTTTAAGGACAGTGCGGAAGATTTGCCCGTATAGTATATCAAATTAATTAGAATGGGGTAGAATCTTGAAAAAGCCACCAGCCTATGGCAGCAAAGACTTTGGTATGTGAGCTAAGGAGTTGTGACAGAATAGAAAGAAGATGAGGAAGCAGGGGGACAATGTTCCATGCAATTTTTTTTTTAATGGTTGGCTCATTCTGCCTAATGAGTTAGGAATGCCAGTTTTAATCTCAAACCCCTAAACAGCTAACCCCAGTCTAACTTTTCAGCTTAATTCTCATTACTCTCTTATAGGAAAAGAGGACTATTCATTTTTCCTGAGACACGATTTAAGTGTATATTTCATCTGCTGCTATTCTTCCTTTCATGCCCTGGCCCTCCTACTCTTATGCTCACCTTTTGAAATTCTTCCTGATCTTAATGTTTTCTTGTACTATGAAATCTTCCTTGTCCCATGCAAACTGTATATAAACTAGAGGCCCGGTGCATGAAATTCATGCACTGGGGTTGGGGGGGCTGGTCCCTCAGCCCAGCTTGTGCCCTCTCACAGTTTGGGAGCCCCGCGATCGATTGTCCCAAAAAGGTAGGCCCTGCCCACCTGGCCAGGGCTCTGCGATGAATTGCTCCCACAGAGGGAAGCCCCACCCACCTGCTGCAGCCTGCTGGTCGGTGGCCTGGGCCTCCCTCTTTGGGGCGATCATGGAGCCCCCCCAATGGATCGATTGCCCCACTGGCCGGTGGCCTGGGCCTCCCTCTGCAGAGTGATCATGGGGTGATGTCAGGGCCCCTGACTGCATCGCACATGTCTTGGCTGGCCTGGCACCAATGGGTGTCATAGTGTGGTCGTCCAGACAGTCATTCCGCTGTTCAGCCGTTCAGTCGATTTGCATATTACGCTTTTATTATTATCGATAATCTTGATAATCTTTAGTCCATGGATCCCCATAGCCTATTGTATTTTTTTCTTAATGTTTATATTTTGCTTTACATTATCATGTAAAATGTTATCCCCTAATTTCATTGTACATATTCTTTGAGTTCAGGATCTTAATATATCTTGCTTATCATAATTCCTGGGAGCACTTAACAGGGCTTTGTATATCATTTGTACTTTATAAAATGCTTTGCAGAACTAGGTAAATAGTTACCAGAAAATAACTGAATAGATTTATCATTAAAAGGCATAGTACCTGTTCATATTTACCAAGTAATACAATCTGTATGTATGGATTTAACTTCATGAGGTTAATCATTGCTTTTAAGATCTTTTAGTAGCACTGGTCTAAACCAGATGTCAAATACACTTTTTTTGTAAAGGACCAGATAATAAATCTTCATGGCTTCTACATGGTCTCTATCATATGTTCTTTGTTTGTTTTATAATAGGCTATTGCCAGATTTGGCCTGCTGGTTGTAGATGGGTACCTGTGATTTAGACAATGAATCCACTTATTCCTATTTGATATTTGTTTCTTCTTTACCTCTGTAAGCATGAAAGTATTTGTTTTTCTTACATTTCAGTTCCTTAGTAAACTATTTTTCACTCACAATACCTTCAAAGTAATTAGAATCACAAAAATAGAAAACCAGCTATGTGCCTCTATTATGATACAATTGAAAATATGCAGCACCTATTTTGAGGTGTTTCTTAAAGTTTTTATCTTTTAGCTATACCATAAGTACATACCTTTATTTGAGAGATATAGAGTGGGGAAAAAGTAGGTTTACAGTGTGAGTACATGAAACACAGTTTATTCTTGTATTTTTATTTATTAACTAGAGGGCCTGGTGCACGAATTCCTGCACTGGTGGGGTCCCTTGGCCTGGCCTGTGCCCTCTCACTATCCGGGACCCCTTGGGGGATGTTGGATAGCCAGTTTTGCCCAATACCTGCAGGCCAGGCCGAGGGACCCCACCAGTGCACAAATTGTGCACCTGGCCTCTAGTATGCATATAAGATCTTAGTTTAATCTCTTCCCACCCTCCCCGCTTTTCTCTGAGATTCATCAGTCTGTTCCATGTTTCCATGCCTATGGTTTCCACTCCTGCGTTTAGCTTCTGCCCCCTGGTGGTCAGTGCGTGTTATAGCTACCAGATGGTCAGCTGGTCACTTAGACTTTCATGTATGTAGACTAGAGGCCCAGTGCACAAATTCATGCACGGGTGCAGTCTGGCGGGCCTGCCCCAGTGGAGGCCTCTTAGGCCGGGCCAGCGGAGGGGAAGGGCTGTGGCAGTTGGCTGGCCGCCCCACCCCCGATCGGGATGTTGGGGGTCAATTGGGGACTGGGCCAGCTGGGGGGTGAGGGGTCAATGCGGGCCCGGATCAGGCTGGTTGGCTGCCACAGTGCATGTTATAGCCACCGGTCAGTCTGGTCATTTTGCCGTTCTAGTCGCTGAGCTTTTTTATATATATAGACTAGAGGCCCGGTGCATGAAAATTCATGCACTGGAGGGGGTCCCTCAGCCCAGCCTGCCCCCTCTCACAGTCTGGGAGCCCTCAGGGGTGGGAGGCAACCCAGGCGATCAGGGGAAGGCGATGCCCCCATCACACCTCTGCTGCTGCCACTGCCGGCAGCACAAGCCTTGGCCGGCCCTGGTTACCTGAGCCTCAGGCTGGCCCTGGGAGGCTGGGCAGCTGCCATCCGAAGCTTTGCTGTGCCTCGGCCGGCCCTGCTTGCCTGAGCCTCAGTCAGTGGGGGGTGCAGGAGGCCTGGAGGCCCCCGGTGGGGCTGAGGGGACTCCAGCAGCAGGCGCGCGGAGTGGCCGGCCCCGGCTGAGGAATGGAGGATACGCTCAACGACATGAGTTATAACTTCCAATTTGTTGGACACCACAGTCAAGCTTCAGCTTCAGGGAGGGAGGAAGAGAGGGCTGTGTAGCTCGTTGGAGGAGCCTGGGCAAGCTGTCAGTCAGTGGGGGTGCAGGAGGATCTGAGGCCCCGGCAGGGCTGAGGGGACTCCGGTGGCAGGCGCGCGGAGCAGCCGGCCCCAGCCCCGCCATCTTTGTGACGGTCAATTTGCATATCACCTCTTTACTATTTAGGATTATTGTATTATTTTTCATACAAACAACTTTAAACCTACTTTGGCCCCATTCTGTATATTCTAAAATATTTACAAATGAATTTATATCTTGTAAAAAAAATAAAAAGAAGAAGAAAAAGAAGGGGGAGGGAGTCATGGGGGAGGGGAAGAGTAGGTGAGGCTATAGGTCAGGGGTTGGCAAGCTTGTTTTATAAAGGGCCAGGCCATAAATGTTTTATTTTCAGGCCATGTAGTCTCTATCATGTTAGTCAAGTTCACTATTTATTGTTGCACTAAAGCAGCCTTAAAAACGATATGTAAATAAATGAGCCTGACTGTGTTTTAATAAAATTATTCACAAAAACAGGCAGCAGCCAGATTTGACCTGTGGTCTGGGTGAAATAAGATTGGCCATGTGTTGGTAATAGTTAAAAGCAGGTGATGGGCACAGTGGTGTTTATTGCACTATCATCACGACTGTAACTTATGTCTGAGATATTCCATAAGAAAAAGCTAAGACAAGTTTCTTTAAAAGATAGGTTAATACAAAGAAAAGACTTGTCACTTGTTTATTTAAATTCATTCATCAAAATAATTTCATCTCTTCTGAAATTATTTCTTAACACTAGCTTCACTACAGACTTCATTGCAACAATATGAGGAAAACAACACCAAAATCAAGCAATTGCTTATGAAAACCAAGAAAGAACTGGCAGATTCAAAGCAAGCAGTATGTTAATTCCTCAGTTTCACATTTTAATACTTACTTATAGTGTATTTATGAATAATTTCTTTTTTAAATTTAACCAAGATTCTTATCCTGTAGGAAACTGATCTCTTAATGCTTCAAGCATCTTTAAAGAGCGAGCTAGAGACAAGCCAGCAGCAAGTAGAAGTCTATAAAGTAAGATTCGTTTTACTTTTTAAGATTTAGAAAAATTTTTCCATGTAGAAGTAAAACACCATTTAGGGATTGTGCTAAATATTATTGTATATCAGTCATACACACAGTTGGCCCTTCATAGCTGCGGGTTTTATATCCTCAGATTCAGCCAACCATCTGCAGATGTGAAGAGTCAACTGTATGCATTGTTCTATGCCATTTTATATAAGGGACTTGAGCATCCACGGATTTTGTAACACTGGATTTCTGGAATCAATCCCCCACAGATACTGGGGGGGGGGGGGTCAATTGAATCCCCCCCCCCCTAAATATTCTTCCTCAATTAAATACCTCTTGAGGTGTTTAATTAAACATTAAACTATAACATGTAGTCTGGGATTCTTTTTCATGATTTTTTAAGGAAACCTAATTTATTAAGAAAAAATGTTTCAATAATAGATAATTCTGATATTTATTTATGTCACTTAATTATTTGAGACTCATGTCTCTAAACTCAAGTTTACATTTAAAGAAAATCTGCTTAACAAGTGAAAATCATATTTGCTAGAGCTTAATTAAAAGATTTTGCCCCCAGATTCAGCTGGCTGAAATAACATCTGAGAAACACAACGTCCACGAACACCTGAAGACCTCTGTAGACCAGCACCAGCGCACACTGAGCGTGTACCAGCAGAAGGTGGCAGCCCTTCAGGAGGAGTGCCGAGCTGCCAAGGTGTGTTCCTCACCCACAAGCAGCATGTCAGAGACGCTGTTACCCCTGGGTAGCACTTCACTTGAGGACTATGGTCTGGCTCTTTAGTGTTTGCTGTCATTTAAGAACACTTACTAGATGAATACCAGGTTCGGCTCATCTGACCCTAACTAACCCCAACTCCATTACAACCCTGTCACATGGATGACTTTTTCTTTGCTAAGAGGAAAGACATGCATACATGTTGTTTTCGCTCCAACTTTGTTTTGCAATTTCCATGGGTAAGAAAGTTACTGTTTTAAAGTTTTTATTAGAGAAGTGTTACAGTTCTTTCTGAGGGCTAAATGATTATAAAATATTCTAGTACATTGAGGCCTGGGGCCTACTTACCTGCATACAAAACAGAAACAGTACAGTAGCTTTGTTAGAGGATAAAACACTTATCTATGTGTTCTTGGCAAAAGAGTCATGGGAGTTTACAGATCATTGCAGGAAAGTAGAAGTCCTAGAATTTATTTTTTTCACTCTCTTTTGAAAACTGACGTACAAGTACCGTAACTTAATTTCTTTGAATTATTTTTCATTTATTTATTGATTGATTGATTGATAAGTCTTTATTGTTGAAAGAATTACATATGTCCCCATTTTTCCCCCATTGACCCCAACTAGCCCACCGCTGCCACCCACCCCAGGCCTTCACCACCCTATTATCTGTGTCCATGGGCTATGCATACATGCATACATGTTCTTTGGTTGATCACTTCCCACCCACCCACGCTCCTGCACCTTCCCACGAGGTTCCACAGTCTGTTCTCTGTTTCTATGTCTCTGAATCTATTTTCTTCATCAGTTTATTTTGTTCATTAGATTCCACATATGAGTAAGATCATGTGATACTTGTCTTTCTCTGACTGGCTTATTTCCCTTAGCATAATACTCTCCAGGTCCCTCCATGCTGTCTCAAAGGGTAAGAGATCCATCTCCTTCCTGCTGCATAGTATGTCATGGTGTAAATGTACCACAGCTTTTTTATCCACTCATCTACTAGACACACGGGCTGTTTCCATATCTTACCTATTATAATTTTGCTGCTGTGAACATAGGGGCACATAAATTCGTTCTGATTGGTGTTTCAGGTTTCTTAGGATAGATTCCTAGAAGTGGGATCACTGGGTCAAATGGCAGTTCCATATTTAATTTTTTGAGGAAACGCCATACTCTTTTTTATAATGGCTGCACCAGTCTGCATTCCCACCAGCAGCATACGAGAGCTCCCTTTTCTCCACATCCTCACCAGCACTTGTCATTTGTTGATTTGCTGATGGTAGCCATTCTGACAAGTGTGAGGTGATACCTCATTGAGGTTTAAATTTGCATCTATCTGATGATCAATGACTTTCAGCATTTTTTCATGTCTCTGGGCCATCTGAATGTCCACTTTGGAGAAGTGTCTATTTAGGTCCTTTGCCCATTTTTCAATTGGATTGTTTGTCTTCCTTTTGTTAGGTTGTATGAGTTCCTTATATATTTTGGATATTAACCTTTTATCAAATGTATCATTGCCAAATATGTTCTCCCGTACAGTGGGCTCCCTTTTCACGTTGTTAATGGTTTCTTTTGCTGTGCAGAAGATTTTAATTTTGACGTAGTCCCATTTATTTATTTTCTCCTTAGTTTCCTTTGCCCTAGGAGATGTATTACAAAACATATTGCTAGGAGAGATGTCTGAGATTTTGCTGCCTATGGTTTCTTCTAGCATTTTTATGGTTTTCCCACTTACATTTATGACTTTTATTGATTTGGGGTTTATTGTGTGTGGTGTAAGTTTGTCTAGTTTCATTTTTTTTTTTTTTGCATGTATCTGTCCAATTTTCTTAACACCATTTATTGGAGAGATTGTCTTGACACCATTGTATGTTCTTACCTCCTTTTTCAAATATTAATTGAGTGTAATGGCTTGGGTCGATTTTTGGCATCTCTGTTTTGTTCCATTAATCTCTATGCCTATTCTTGTGCCAGTACCAAGCTGTTTTTATTACACTGGCTTTGTAGTATAACTTGATATCTGATATTGTGATCTCTCCAACTTTGTTCTTCTTTCTCAAGATTGCTGAAGGTATTTGGGGTTTTGTTTTGGAGAGTTTAAGTCTGTGAAATATGCCATTGGTATTTTAATAGGGATTCCATTGAATCTATAGATTGCTTTGGGTAGTATGGACATTTTAATGATGTTAATTCTACCATCCATTAACATAGTATATTCTTTTTTAAAAAAAATATATTTTATTGATTTTTTTACAGAGAGGAAGGGAGAGGAATAGAGAGTTAGAAACATCATTAAGAGAGAAACATCGATCAGCTGCCTCTTGCACACCCCCTACTGGGGATGTGCCTGCAATCGAGGTACATGCCCTTGACTGGAATCAAACCTGGGACCCTTCAGTCCGCAGGCCGACGCTCTATCCACTGAGCCAAACCAGTTAGGGCCACAGTATATTCTTTAAATTGTTTATATCTTCCTCTATCTCTTTTTTCCATGTCCTGTAGTTTTCAAAGTACAGGTCTTTTATCTCCTTGGTTAAGTTTATTCCTAAGTATCTTAATTTTCTTGTTGCAATGGTAAATGAGTTTTTGGGGGGTTTTTTTAGTTTCTCTTTCTGTGAGTTCATTATTGGTGTATGCCATAGGTAGAAATGCCATAGGTTTCTGGGTGTTAGGTTTGTATCCTGCTACATTGCTGAATTCATTTATTAAATCTAGTAGTTTTTTGGTGGAGTTGTTAGAGTGTTGTATGTACAATATCATGTCATCTGCAAATAATGAGAGTTTTAGTTCCTCTTTTCCAATTTAGATGCTTTTTATTTCTTCTTCTTGTCTGATCATTATGGCTAGTACTTCCAGTGCTATGTTGAATAAGAGTGGTGAAAGTGGGCATCCCTATTTTGTTCCTGTTCTTAGAGGAAATGGTTTTAGTTTTTGCCCATTGAGTATGATGTTGGCTGTAAGCTTGTCATATAACGCTTTTACTATATTGAAGTGTGATCCCTCCATTCCCACGTTGCTGAGAGTTTTTATCCAAAAAGGATGTTGGACTTTGTCGAATGCTTTTTATGCATCAATTTATGTGATCATATGGTTTTTGTCTTGCAATCTGTTGATGTGCTGTATCACATTTATTGATTTGCGGATATTGTACCAGCCTTGCATCCCTGGAATAAATCCCACTTGGTCATGGTGAATGAACTTTTTCATGTATTACTGGATGCGATTTGCTAATATTTTGTTGAGGATTTTAGCATCTGTGTTCATCAGGGATATTGGTCTGTAATCCTCTTTCATTGTGTTGTCTTTACCTGGTTTGGGATTAGAGTGATGCTGGCCTCATAGAAAGAGCTTGGAAGTGTGCCTTCCTCTTTAATTTTTTGGAATAGTTTGAAGAGGATAGGTGTTATTTCTTCTTCAAATGTTTGGTAAAACTCCCTGTGAAGACATCCAGACCAGCCCTTTTGTTTGCTGGAAGATTTTTTATTATTGCTTAAATTTCATCAGTAGTTGTCGGCCTTTCAGGTTTTCTGATTCTTCCTGATTGAGTTTTTCTAGGAATATGTATTTTTCTAGGAATATGTACATTTCGTCCATGTTGTCCCGTTTGTTGGAACGGAGTTGGTCATAATATTTTGTTTATAATCCTTTTTATTTCTGTGGAGTCAATAGTTATTTCATCTCTTTCCTTTCTGATTTTATTTACGTCATCTCTCTTTGTTTTTTGATGGGTCTGGCTAGAGGTTCATCAGTTTTGTTTATCCTTTCAAAGATCTAGCTCTTTTGTATTGTTTTTTTTTGTCTCTATGTCATTTATTTCTGCTCTGATCTTCATTATTTCCTCCCATCTACTTATTCTTAACTTTTCATGTTGTTCTCTTTCTAATTCTTTAAGTTGTAGGGTAAGATAACTTATTACAAGTTTTTCTTGTGTTTTTTTGTTGTTGTTTTCTTTTTTGTGGTGTTTTTGTTTTTACGTAGGCCAATCGTGCTATGAACTTCCCCCTCAGGACTGCTTTCACTGTGCCCCATAGATTTTGGATTGTTGTGTTTCCATTGTTATTTGTTTCCAGAATGTTTTTTATTTCTTCTTTGATCTCTTTGGTAACCCATTCATTATTTAATAGCATGCTGTTTAGCCTCCATGTGATTGAAAGTTTTTGAGTATTTTTATTGTACATGATTTCTCATTTCATGCCATTTCGATCTGAGAAGATGCTTGATATTATTAAAATCTTCTTGAACTTATAGAGACTTAGTTTGTGTCTTAACCTGTGGTCTATCTTTGAAATTTTCCTATGTACATTTGAGAAAAATATATATTCTGTGGTTTTGTAGTGAAATGTTCTGAAAATGTTAATTCCATCTGATCTATCGTATTGATTAGGATTGCTGTCTCCTTCTTGATTTTTTTGTCTAGAATATCTATATAGTGATGTCAATGGGGTGTTAACGTACCCTACTGTGATTGTATTGCTGTCCATCTCTCCCTTTATTCTCCAGAAGTTATTTATATATATTTAGGTGCTCCTATATTGGGTGCATATGTTTACCAGAATTATGTCATCTTGTTGTATTGATCCTATTAGTATTATGCAGTGGCCTTCATTATTTCTTGTTATGGCTCTCACTTTGAGGTCTATTTTCTCAGATATAAGTATTGCTACCCCAGCTTTTATTTCATTTCCATTTACCTGAAGAAATTTTTCCATCCCTTCACTTTTACTGAGTGAGTCCTGTGTTCTTTGTTGAGGTCGGTCTCTTGTAGGCAGTATATAGTTGGTTCATGTTTTTGTATCCATTCAGTCACCCTATGTCTTTTGACTGGAGCATTTAATCCATTTACATTTAGAGTTATTATTGATAGGTATTTATTTATTGCCATTTTTGTTCTATATGCCTGGGCTTCTCTCTCTATCTCTTCTTCTCATTACAGCAGTCCCTGTAGAATTTCTTGTAGTGCAAGTTTGGTGGTGATAAGCTCCTTTAGCCTTTCTTTGTCTGGGAAGCTCTTTTACCATCTCTTTTGAGTGGTAGCCTTGCTGAATATAGTAATCTTGGTTTCAGATCCTTGCTTTTCATTACCATGAGTACTTCAGGCCCTTTGGCCTCTAGAGTTTCAGTTGAGAAATCAGAGCTCCTTTGTAGGTAACAGTTTGCTTTTCTCTTGCTGCCGTAAAGATTCTTTGTCTTTAATTTTTGGAATTTAAATATGATGTGTCTGTACGTGGGTCTATTTGGGTTTTTCTTGCTTGGGGCTCTCTCTACTTGTGTGAGAGTTTTTCCTTCACCAGGTTAGGGAAGTTTTCTGCCATTATTTCTTCAAACACGTTCTCTATCCATTGCTCCCTTTCTTCTTCTTGCATACCTCCTATGGGAATATTGTTATGTTTCATGTTGTCCCACAGCTCCCTTAAGCTGTCCTGTTTTTTAATTGTTTTTTTCTTTTTTGTTTTCTGATTGCGTGATTTTTTTTCTACCCAGTTTTCTAATTTACTCATCCAATCCTCAGCTGCCCCTAATCTGCTGTGTATTCCTTCCACTGTGTTCTTCATTACTGCTATCTCATTCTTCATAGTTACTATATCTTTTCTTACGCTGTTGAGCATCTTTGCCATCATTATTCTGAACTCTGTGTCTGAGAAATTTCTTACCTCCTTTTCATTTTTAGCTCTTCTTCTGGAGAATTGTCTTGTTCTTTCTTTTGGTGGTTGTTTTTTTATCTCCCTGTTTTGGCTGCCTGTTTGGGTTTGTGACTGTATATTAAGTAGATCTGCTATGCCTTCCAGTGTCAAACGCTGTTTCTGACTAATTAGATCAGGCCAATATTTAAAGCCTCCAGAGACCTGCCTCTACCTGCATAATGATTGGATTCAATTTTTTGAATCATCCACAAGTGGGGCAACAGTTTTTCCAACAGAGTGGGGCAATTGCCTGGAGGTGAAATGTTATTCTCAGTCTCTTAATTGGCCTCAGAAACTCCGCATGCTGGGGCAAGGGAGTCAATAGGGTGGGTCAACTGTCTTTCCCCCAGGGAAAAAAACGGCCTGTATAGCAAATGTCTACATCAGAAAGATGTCCTCTGCATTTTGAGGGGATGACTCAGCACAGGAAACTGGAATGTGTGCCTTTCAAGCTCTAACCTCAGAGCCCCCATCCCTGGCTTTTAGTCAAACATTTCCAATCTACTCTGCCCTCCCTCTGCCAGAATCCAAGATGAGTGGGTGCACACAAAATTCTGTGCTTTGGCCCTTTAAGAGGGTGGCTGCTTTTCGCAGCCAGTTGTTATGTGGGCACCTTTCTCAGTTCTGGTGCTCTCTACTTGGGAGCCCAGCTTGGGGTTTAGGACCCAGAGGGCAACCCCCGACAGCTGAGATATCCCTTCGTACCATCAGCTGCTGTCTGTGGCAGTCCGACCAGCCCTTTCCCACCTCCGCCCTTGCACTCTCTATGGGGTCTCCACTTTCTGTCCTTGGTTATCAGGGTTCTCTCCAGCTAGTCTTCAGTTGATTATTCAGGATGGGATTTTTGTATTATAATTGTAACTAGAGGCCCGGTGCACAAAATTCGTGCACGGAGGGGGGTTGTCCCTCAGCCCAGCCTGTACCCTCTCCAATCTGGGACCCCTGGAGGGATGTCCGACTGCCCGTTTAGGCCCGATCCCGGTGGACATCCCTCTCACAATCCAGGACTGCTGGCTCCCAACTGCTTGCCTGCCTGCCTTCCTGATTGCCCCTAACCGCTTCTGCCTGCCAGCCTGATCACCCCCTAACCACTCTGATGCCAGCCTGTTTGCCCCCAACTTCCCTCCTCTGCCGGCCTGGTTACCCCTAACTGCCCTCTCCTGCAGGGTTGATTACCTCCAACTGCCCTCCCTTGCAGGCCTGGTCCTTCTCAACTGCCCTCCCTTGCAGGCCGGGTGCCTCCCAACTGCCCTCTCCTGCTGGCCATCTTGTGGTGGCCATCTTGTGTCCACAGGGGGCAGGATCTTTGACCACATGGGGCAGCCATATTGTGTGTTGGAGTGATGGTCAATCTGAATATTACTCTTTTATTAGATAGGATAGAGGCCTGGTGCACGGGTGGGGACCAGGTGGTTTGCCCTGAAGGGCGTCCCGGATCAGGTGGGGGTTCCCTTGGGGTCTGGGGCGGCCTGAGCGAGGGGCCTGTGGTGGTTTGCAATGCAAGCGGAGGCCCTGGCAACCCAAGGGGAGGCCCTGGTATCTGGAATTTATTTTCCTTCTACAATTGAAACTTTGTAGCCTGGAGCGGAGCCAAGCCTGGGGCTCCCTCCGCGGCCGGTAGCCATTTGTGTTGGGGTTATAATTGAAACTTTGTTGCCTTAAGTGGGTGGGCCCGGCCAGGGTGTGCGGAAAGCTTTGCTTCCCCTGTTGCCGGCGGCAACCCTGGCCTGCTCTCTCAAGCTCCATTCTGTCGCCATTTGTTTGAATTTGTTTACTTTCTATAATTGAAATTTTGTAGCTTGAGTGGAGGCTTAGGCCTGGCAAGGGCAGGCAGAAAGCTTGGCTTCCTCTGTTACCTAGGAAACCTTGCTCTCTGTGGCTGTAACCATCTTGGTTTGGGTTAATTTGCATACTCGCTCTGATTGGATGGTGGGCATGGCTTGTGGGTGTGTCGGAGGTATGGTCAATTTGCATATTTGTCTATTATTAGATAGGATTCCACATTGGTCCTGGGAGCATGTCTGTGGAGCATCCGTTGACTCTGCCACCACTTTTTTTTTTAAATTTCTTTATTGATTAAGGTGTCACATATTTGTCCTCATCCCCCCATTCCCATCCCCCATCCCTCCCCACGGATGACCCCATCCCCCTGTTGTCCTTAACCATTGGTTAGGCTCGTATGCATGCACACAAGTCCCTTGGTTGATCTCTCCCCCCTACCCCCACCCTCTCCTACCCTCCCTCTGAGGCCCGACAGTCCGATCGATGACTCCTTGTTTCTGGTCTGCCACCACTTTTAATCTCTGCTTTTCTTGTATTTATACAAAGAGGACACACCATACATGAAAATCTTCCTAAATTTCCAAAGGCAAATAGTGCCATTATAAAATTTATAGATAGTAAATTATTCTACCAGGTGTCAGCACATTATCATTAGTGCCAATTCCACACCAACAAGAATCATCACTTTGGGGTGCAGTGAAGAAGGAAACTTTATTCAGTGCAAATAGCTCAGTTGTGATACAGCATGACCATAACAGCAGTACTGCTGTGAAACAGCAAGGCTGTGAAGGCATTCCTGGGAACAGGCAACAGCTGGCCAGGCCCATCTTCTGCTAGGCAGCTCTGTTCTGCTCCTCCTGGTCTGCTTTGCACTGTGCTGGTCTGGTCCACTCTGTTCCAATGAGGCATTTTTGGTGGTTCCGCTTAGCCAGTGAAATGCACTCTTCAGTGGAATGGAAAAGTGTGGTCTCAGAGCCAGAGAGGAGCTGACTTCTATAGAAAGGAGTCCCGGCCCCTAGTTCCTAATTAGTCAAGCCTCATGCAAATGAGGACTCCAGATCCTTGATTGGTCTAAAAGGCAATTCCTAATTGATCAGAAAAGAGCTGTTCCTCTTTTCATTTGGACTAGGGAAAGCCTTAGTCCAATTGGTTGAAACAGGATTCCAGGAATTCCCATGAGATAGGCTGGCTCAGGTGGCAGGAGCACATGCAAGCAGACAGTTCAGGGTAGAGGCAGTTAGTTCAGGGCAGGTTTCTCCCTGATGTGCACTTTGCATGAGGGACCCCTTTGTAGACATGGCTGCTAGGCCTGTTTTTTTACTGATTGACTTGGGGCGGGGGTGGGGAGGGGGAGAAACATCAATTGTTGTTTCTACCAGACAGGAGTGCTGCCCCCTGCGAGCACTCCTGTCTGGTAGAAAGACACCCCTGAGTTTCTGCCCCAATGCCAGACAATCCAGTTCCTCCCTGTATGTGTCTGGGTCCCCTAAAGTCACCCAGTGCTGGAGCTCAGAGTGACTGGGCCTTTAAGAGGAACACCCTGGTCTCCAGCAGCCTCTGTGTCCCTCAGCCACAATTCCTGCTGGTTTCTATCGTCCATGGTTATAGGGACTTCTCTCCCCATCTCTGGGAGCCGGCTAGGACACCTTGCTCCTCACGGGTAGCCTCCACAGAGACGATCTCGCTCTGATTAAATAAAGGGCACACAAGGACGTTGGACCAACCCTTTCTGCACCTCCGCCCCTCCTACGAGACTCAATGTGCTTTCTTATTTCTTTCTCTAGTTGTAGGACTTCCATTCAGCCAGCTTTCAGGCAGTTCTGCATGATGGTTGTTCTGTGTTTTAGTTGTAATTTTGATTGGTTGTGGGAGGCAGTGAGTATAGGCTTTCACCCTCTTCTACGCTTCGTTCTTTAAAATTTGAGCCATTTAGCCACCAGGAGCCCTTCTTAGTAGGTATCACCTTTCTCGGTCCACACAGGGAATAAAACATGGTAGATGCATATCTCTAGTTAGACAAAATTATATCATTCAAAATCTTTTAAAAAGTGTAAGGCCCAGCACAATTTTTAGCCAAAGTTAATAATTAGGGACTAAAAGGTATTAGCCATTGTCCTCATTTTCAAAACAGGTTGTCATCTTAATGCATTACTCCCTGAAAGACAATAGAGGATCGTGTTACAATAGAAATTCTCAGTGGTTGAGAATCAACCTATGAACCAGGAGGTCACAGTTCGATTCCCAGTCAGGACACATGCCTGGGTTGCAGGTTCAATCCCCAGTGTGGGGTATGCAGGAGGCATCCAATCAATGGTTCTTTCTCATCATTGATGTTTCTCTCTCTCACTCCTCTCTTCCTCTCTGAAATCAATAAAAAACATATATATGTATATATTTTTGTCTTTTTAAAGAAAATGCAATAGAAAATTTTCCTCTCTTTTAAATATTATAGGTGGAACAAGCTGCTATAACCTCTGAATTTGAAAGCTACAAAGTCCGAGTTCATAATGTTCTAAAACAACAGAAAAATAAATCTGCATCTCAGGGTGAAACTGAGGAAGCTAAACAAGAAAGGTAAAGTCTGAATTATAGAAAACATGCAGGGTTTTTCTCCCCAAGGCACATTCTCCATCCACCCAGTAGGTTGACAATCCTACTTTGATTTCTTTTGACTGGGAATTTACATGTAATCAGCAACGAGAAAGGTGTTGGCTTCACTGTGTTCCAGACAGCAGCAAGGAAAGGTCACTGTGAAAGGCACTATTACAAACTCAAAAATATGTGTAAAGGAAACAGTGAAACCAGGCTACAGGCTTTGAAATACAGGCATAACATTTTCACCTTGTAGTAGAATCTGGTCATAGTGGAAACACAGACCAAGTTACATTATGAGTTTCCCAATTTTGAAAGTTTAGAAATACAAGAATAAAAAAGTTTTCATGATATACTTATTCCCTATTAATTATGCTAAACAGAAGTTTCCTAAAATTTTACTTATTTCACAAGTTTTAAATTAAGTACTAAGTTTTTGGTCTAGAATTAGATTTTCTTAAGTTTATGACCATCTCAATTACTGTTTCAATAGTGTATTGTTTAATGCTTTCTTAAAACTAGCATACTTTTGTAAATTATTTTAAAATATACTAGGAATAAAAGATAGGGCACTCTACAGCATGTGTATTTTCTTTTTATAAGTAGAAGTTCAGTGTTAAAGCAGTTTTACATCTGACTCTTACTGTTCCAAGTAGGACTAAATATCTTACAGTATCTGTATGTTTTTGCTTGTATTAATTTTTGTTTAGGTGTCTATTAAAAATAGCAACTATAGGCCCTAACCGGTTTGGCTCAGTGGATAGAGCGCCGGCCTGCGGACAGAAGGGTCCCAGGTTTGATTCCGGTCAAGGGCATGTACCTTGGTTGCGGGCACATCCCCAGTAGGGGGTGTGCAGGAGGCAGCTGATCGATGTTTCTCTCTCATCGATGTTTCTGACTCTCTATCCCTCTTCCTTCCTCTCTGTAAAAAATCAATAAAATATATTTTTTTAAAAATTTTAAAAAGTACTTTAAAAAAAATAGCAACTATAGGATGAAAATGATGAGATATTTTCTCTATCAATAGCTCATCTTAAAGCTAAAGTTTAATATTTACACAATATAAAAATGTCACCATTTCCAAGACTTGAACACTTTTTAATTGTGCCAGAATTTGGGGTTCACATTATTTTAATATGAATGTTATATGTTCCTTCTAATTTTCTTTTTCTTTTTCCAATGCCTAATTTCCAAGGTACTTTATTGTTAAAACAGGTCACAACACTAAGCTTTGGGCCGGTTCTGCCAATACATAAGCTACAAATGCTTGCCTGGCAGCTAAGGGGTGCTCTCATAGCATGTTTGAGAATTGAATAAAAATCCATATAAAACAAACATTCATATAGTTTCCATAGGAACACAGATAAGTGTGACCCAATCACCTAGGCCTTCCACCTGGTTCCATCTGTGCCAACCCCACTTACAAATACATTTCAAAACTAGCAATCATTAAGTTAATGGTCCCCCAAATCCCTTAAGGCAAGCTGCACTCGCATAACAGCTATAGGAATGGCTTCTACAAGTTAATGTGAGCTGGCACACAGGCTGCCGGGAGGCGCTCCATCCCACTCGCCCAGGCACAGGACACAGGCAGGGCGCCAGCATCCTCCTCCGCCTCAGGCGGGAAGTCTTGGTTCTGGACTTGCTGCATCAAATGCCATGTTGGCCCTGACATCACATAGTAGATAGTTTGGCCCTGACATCACTTAGTAGATCGTCGGCCTCTGCAATCCATTGAAAGTAGAAGCAGCACCCGTGGTGTAAGCACCCGTGTTTTCAAAGAGCACCCAGTCTCCCACGTGCATCTCAGACAAGCCACAGTGCTCAAAGATGCCTTCGAGGCCGTCACAGGTCGGTCCCCAGATGCTAGATGAGTGGTACTTCTCATCTGGTCTGGGCCTCTTCTGCAGAAGGGGCTTCATGTGCGCATGATCATAGAGGATGCAATTACATGGTCCATATGCTCCATCGTTCATGTAATCCATAAAGGTTTTCTCGCCGGACTCATCTTTATCATCAGAGCCTGTTTGTTCTTTAAGACCAGTTTTTTGGCAATGATATTAACTGCAAGCATGAAAGTTGATGCAACATAGTATCTGCCCGGCTCGGCTACAAATGTCACTCCCGAGTGTGATGGAAAATACTTGTCCAGGGCTGGGTTGATTACACTGGTGATCTCCTCAAACTTAAGCTTTGCATCCTCAGATCCAGGAAAGCCACCATCAATATCTAGCAGATACATGTTGAAACAGACCTCAGCCCTCATGTCAAAGACACAGTGGGCATTAGAGATGGCCTGCACGAAGGTCTCAGGGTCAGTACAGCCACTGCCCACGTGGAAGCTGACACCGATGACATCAATGTTGAGCTCCTTGGCCCATTCCAAAGAAGCCTGCTGGTCTTGAGCGTGACACCAAATGTAACACTGAGACGACAGACAGCTGAGGAGTCATCGGTGGCAATCCGCAAACCAGCTTTGGCTTTGGATGTGCCCTGGCAACCTTCATCAGCTTGACTTCGCTATCGAAAGTCATCATCTGGACTCCGTTATTGGCAGCATATTTAATCTGAGACACTTGTTTACAAGGGTTTTCATAGATGATCCTGTCTGGAGACACCCCAAGACTCTGCACCAACTATATTTCAGTCTTTCTGGCACAGTCAAATCCCGTCCAGATGGCAGCTAGAGTCTTCACTATGGTTCTCTTGTCATTGCATTTGACTGCATAACGGGGTGACCTGAGGAAGAGCTTTTAGCCATCTCAGATGTCTTTTGAATGTCTCCCAGGTCCACAACATAGAAGGCATCCTTATCATCGGAAGAAGAGACTGCATTAATTTTTTGGTCAGGAATGTCCTTGGCAGTAAAGGCCTCATCGAGGAAATGGCAGTCAAACTCTTCATTACCAACGCTGTTCATGTTCATGGTTTCTGGATGTTCCAAAATGCAACACAAAGGGAAATGAAGAGATGGGACTTAGGAAATTATTGCCAGCTGTTCACAAACGCAGCTCTCCAGGAATTCCCAGTCCATGGAGGATGGGTTCTCTCAGTGCAGCAGTGGGAATGTCCTCAGAGCACAAGATGCCTCACGCCGATCCCATGGAGCCGCTGCGCAGAGCACGCAGGACCGCCAGCCTCGCTCCCCACCCCCACCCCCACCCCCACCCGGAGACCACTAGCCTGAGTGTCAAGTGGCTCCTGAGTGGCGAGTGGCTCTGGAGCACTGGCAGAGGGGCGGCGGCAGCAGAGGCTGAGGGGACTGACCCCTTCTACTTTCTTATACATTACTTTAAAAAAAGAAAAGAAACTAGTCAATATAGTGTACTTGACTAGTTGTGGCAGAATTACCGGTTGGAATTCGAGATCTAGCTACAAAGTCCAATTCTCCAGGGACTTTCTCCAAGTAAAAACAAGTCCTTGTTTTTTCTCCAAGGACCTGTTTAACTATAACTTGGTCTAATCTACCATTCTCATAATGATTAGCTTAGAGAACTGTGTGATTTTTTTTTCTTTTAAAAAAATAGGTTATTTTAATGCCTTGTAATGGTCTACCCCTTTTGAATATGAAACTTATAAGTTTAAACCTGAAGTGCCTGCGATCTAAAATCTGATCATGTCTTTTGCATTATATTTAATCCTAGTCTCTGAATTCTTCTGATTATTATATTTACTTTAGAATCATCCATAATAATAGCAGGAGTCTGACATTGAAAGATTAAAAGTAAAATTTTAATCATGTTCACCTCTTTCAAAAATATTTTAAACTGTTTATTTCTGTTTATTTTAGAGAACACCTGGAAATGATGGTTGACCAACTAAAGATCAAATTACAAGATACCCAAAATAATTTACAGATCAGTGTGTCTGAACTTCAAACATTACAGTCTGAACATGATACTCTGCTAGAAAGGCACAACAAGATGCTGCAGGAAACGGTGTCTAAAGAAGCAGAACTCCGGGAAAAGTACGGTTGCTAACAGCACTAACAGTGTTTGTACCAGGCAGCAAAATATTTCTACCTGTTAAGTTTCTATCTTAAAACTCTCCCTTTTGATTATTTTTGTTCTTAGCTTGTTTGAGAGAAAGTATTCATCCAATACTCTGTCTTTCCTATGGCCTTCATGGCTAGAATGTTCCCTAAGGAAAATAAAAATACACTACCTCGCTGACCATATGTCAAATTACAAGTATTTTTTTTATTTCTTTTTAGAGGAAAACATGTAAACAAATAGCTGCTGACTAAAAAGAATATGCAACCTACCTTTGCAGCTCTGTCTTCAACTTGTTACTTTTGTTAATCAGTTTAAATAGACATTAGGAGTATTGGCAGAATAAGTCGATTATTGTGAACAAGGAACTTTGAATTCTTGTCATAAAGAAATTGAGTGGTAATGTTAGTTGTATCCTAGATTGAGGAAAAGAATTCTTCATTGAGTGTCTTTCATAAAGATACTTTATATATCTCAGATGTGTTTATAATACATGCCCAATTGTATACTAATGTTAAAAGTTAGCACTTCATTTTTTTGGCTTTTTAATCTTTTAGCAGTGTGATTTATGTATGTTAATTTCATAAATCAAAAGTTTCAGGAAAGATCTACCAATTTTCTAACTATCACCAGGGTTTACCATGAGATTAGTTTATATATAATGATGTATTTACTTGATGTTTACTTCAGAAATTTCCAATACTTATTCTTTAGTTTAGAAAAGTTATTGCTAACTATATTGCTAACACAAATAAAGTGCAAGTGATGCCTCTGAAGTAATTCGATCATTCCATAAATTTTTTTGAGCACCTACTATGTGCCAGTCACTTTTCTAAGTGCTGGACAGTGTTCATAGCATTTTGAGATATTTATAGGGGTCTTCCCCCAAAATATGAAAAACTAATGATATTATTGACCTAGCCAGGTAGTTGAGTTGATATTATTAACCCAATACATCAAGGTTGTGTGTTCGATCCCTAGTCATGGCACATACAAGAGGTAACCAATGAATGCATGAATAAGTGGAACCACAAATCAATGTCTCTCTCCCTCTCCCTCTAATGATATCGTGCTGTCTGTGCCCTAGCCTAAAGAAATAGCCTTTTCTTTATATGTTCTCTTTTTTAAACATTTTAATATTCATACTTTACTATATGAGATTTTTTTAAATGGTAGAGGAGTCAATAGGGACCCAATTAATATAAACACCCCAGTAACAGCTGGGACAAGAACAGAGGACTTTCTCATCATCACAGTTGTTCCAGTTCCAGGTGTGGCTTAAATTTCTACCTCTCTCAAACAAGCAAATTCAGAAGTGTCACTGACACAACCTGAAAACCCTAGTTCTAAAATGCAGCATTTATCTTCCTTAGAAAATTATTGTGATAGCTAATGGTTCTTTCTTTACTTCCTTGATGCATATTAAACAAAATGCTTGCAGGAAAATGCAGGGTTAAGGGGTAGCATATATACTATCATTCTTTAAACTCATTAATTGATATGAATTTGGCAATTAAGATACATTTCTGGCCCTAATTGGTGTGGCTCAGTTGATTGGAATGTTGTCCCATGCACCAAAAGGTCTCAGGTTTGATTCCCAGTCAGGGCACATACCCAGGTGGCGAGTTTGATCACTGGTCGGGGTGCATATGGGAAGTAAGTGATCAGTGTTTCTCTCTCACATCAATGTTTCTCTCTCTCTCTCTCTCTCTCTCTCTCTCTCTCTCTCTCTCTCTCTCTCTCTCTCTCTCTCTCTCTCTCTCTTCTTCCTATCTCTCTAAAAATCAATAAAAACATATTCTCAGGATCACAGACTCAATTCTGGTCAAGGGCACGTCCCTCCTCCATTGCAGGCTCAATCCCTAGCCCCAGTTGGGGCATATTGGGAGGCAGCCAATTGATGTATCTCTCTCAGATGGATGTTTCTCTCTCTCTGTCTCTACCCCTCCCTTCTATTCTCTCTAAGAAAAAGTATCCTCCGGTGAGGATTAACAAAACAAACACCTGTTCTGAAACATGATTCTTTATTGCATATGTCCCCCTTTAGCAACTAAATCTTGTTTTAAAACCTTATGTGGTATCCATATGTGTAACACATACAAAAGAGATTTTGGAAAGCTACATGCTAGAACATTAATGAATTTTACCCCTGGAGTTGGGGTTTTACACTGTGGGGGTAAGGAGGAGTGAATAAAAAGGGGGATTTAACTGTTTCCTATAATTGCTTCAGTATTGTTTGAATTTTTATGGTAGTGTACTTGTGGATCCCTTTTGTAAAAAAAAAAAAGTTTTGTTTTACCAAAGTCAAACATAGAACATCAATACTACAACTAAGCTATTAAAAATAGTAGTTTCCAAATAGTAGGTCCCTTACTAGTATCAGTCTGACTACATAAAAATCACATGAATAACTGCTAAAAGTAGGCAACTTCTAGGATTACCTTTGGATATTCTGATTCAGTGGCTCGAGGAAGAGAACCATTTGTCTGTATTTTTAATTGGGTACCTGAGTGGTTCTGAAGTGCAGTGAAATTCAGAAGCAGTTATAGTAAGCTAAGTCTTTGTGTTTCGGAGTGTCATGTTAATTCGCTCAGAAGGGGATTCTTTCTTTCAAGGCTTTCCTTATGAATCAAAAGAGTGTTCTTTTTGTGTGTTTTTGGGATAATCGAAAAAATATATATTAATCCTGTATTTATATGAGCTACCACATAAGATAACCCAAAGTGCACTAATTAAAAGTATAATATTTATGCCCTAAATATAGTGCTTTTTTCTGCTAAACTGTGAAGGAAGTTTCTCATCTAAACCATACAACATAGTTTCTCAACCAAGGTTCCTCTCTGAACTGTGGAACACAGATGAGGATTTGAACTAGATGACAGCCAGTGTCATTTCTCCCCGGATTGTTACACAGCTAGTCCCATCTTAGATGCAGAGGAGAGAAGTTCATTCCTATCTCAGGGCAATTCTCTTGCAGGGCCCAGTTAAGAAAGGCTGCGTCAGCATCTTAAGTTGAAAGATCTCATATAAATTACGTGCCTCTCACCCTTCAGGTTATGTTCAATACAGTCAGAGAACATGATGATGAAGTCTGAACATGCACAGGCTGTGAGTCACCTGACATCCCAGAATGAGGTCCTTCGCAGCAGCTTCCGAGATCAAGTGAGGCACTTGCAGGAAGAGCACAGAAAGACAGTGGAAACTTTGCAGCAACAGCTCTCCAAGGTGGAAACTCAGCTTTTCCAGCTTAAGAGCGAATCGACCACAAAAAGTATGTATGTACACATGGAAACCATCGTCGTTCATGTTCTCGTGTATTTATGTCACTCAGATACATTCTTCACAAATTCTTAAGAAAATAGAAAATGTACTAGGTGACAGCCAGTGTTGATTCTGTGATTAATGAATTTTGGATTTGCTCACAGAAAAGATATTGGAACCATTCTAGATTGTACTTAAACTAGCTTATGTAACCAGAGAATACTGATTTCCATGTATTTGTCAGCCTCCATGTAATAGAGTATTTCCTTTCTCTGACTCCAACATAATGTGTCAGTCTCATGACCTGCCAGATTCAAATATTCACTGGATCTGTTTGGTGTTTTTCACTGTTAGTCATCAAAATGTATGTATTTTTTAATTAGAAATATTAAGAGAGCAAGAGGCTTGGAAACACTCAAGCAGCACTGAACTTACAGGATTGGTTGGCCAGTACAGCTCTTCCCTCTCAAGTTTCTGATTAGTTGGAGTTTTAGTTCAGCCACACCCAGTATCAGTCTACTTTCTGGAAGAGATGGAAATATGTCAGCTCAGATGAGGCTACATTTTAGTATTAACTATCAGCTTCATACTTAACACTATTTGCCGTGGGAAAATGTCATCAGTTATAAGGCACTCATCAGGGTCAGAAACCAACTTTTAAGAAAATTTAACATATGCCAAGAATCAGTACAGAAAGTAATCAGCCAGGGAAACACGGGTTGCATAAGAGATTGTAGTCTAGGAACCAGCAGCAGAATAAGCAGTTAGGAAAATATCAGAAATCCAGAAAAATGCCTCAACAAATGTAGCCACAGGGCTAATGTTTGAAAGAAAATAGGAGGCAGCCAAGCCAGCACGTCTCAGTGGTTGGTCGTTGACCTATGAACCAGGAGGTCACAGTTCGATTCCTGGTCAGGGCACATGTCTGGGTTGTGGGCTCAATCCCCAGTGGGGGCATGCAGGAAGCAGCTGATCAATAGTTCTCTCTCATCATTGATGTTTCTATCTCTCTCTCCCTTTCCCTTCCTCTCTGAAATCAACAAAGACATATTAAAGAAAAGAAAATGGGAAGCAACTTCATGGAATGGGAAATAAGTGAAATTTGAAGTTAAAAAACCTGGGTTAGAATTCTGGTCTCTGACGCAGCTCTGAGACCCTGAGCAAAGTCATTTACTTTCTCTGAACTTCAGGTTTCTTGGGATCGATAAAGTGATGTGTTTGAAAGTGTCTTACCAACCTTATGTTTCTATGCAAGTGTTCACTACCAGCAAGCAGGAGAGCCTTGCCTGTGAATTAGTGCTGATTAGTTCCCTGTCCTGAACTCCAGGGTCTTCTTGCCTGAACACTGAGCAGACAATGGTAGGAGTCAGTAGAGGGCAGTGATCAACAAGAACGTTTGCTGAGCATACATCAACAAGTCTGTTGTGTCAGAAAGTATGCAGCCCGCTGAAATACCTGATCCTCAAAAACAGCTGGAATCTAGTTTTAGAATTTCTACCCATGTTGAGGTCTTTACATTGTGAGCTTTGTGTTACCTAATACTTTATCATATCTGACTAATAGTAATTTATAGCTTCTGCTGAAATGACTTAAGTGGTTACAAGTTCAGTTTTTAGGACTGTTTTAGAAATTATTTTTTATACATCATTTACTATTTATTCTATTTATTCAAATTCCTTATCATATCATCTGACATTCCTAGGATCATTTTAATTTTATTGTGTATCTCTGTTAATGCTGAATTTATCAATTTTGAACACTCTCTCACTTCCCCTTAAAAAAAATAGGCCCAGCTTCTTTCCACCAACCTGTGAAGAACCTTCGAGAAAGGAGAAACACAGACCTCCCCATACTGGACATGCATTGTATAACCCGGGAGGAAGGAGAAGGGATGGAGACGGCTGACACGGAGTCTGTATCTTCCACTGGCACTCACACGCAGTCTTTAGAGCAGCTTCTTAATTCTCCCGTAACTACACTTGGTATGTTTTTCTGTTTAAGTATGTTTTTATTTAATTTTACTGTCTTGTCTAATCAATATTACTCTAAATTACAAATGCTTTTTTTATCTACTCCAGTAAAATTTCTTTCAGTGTTCCACCCCTTTTCAAATGGAAAACTTTCCTGCAGGATGAAGGAAGGAAAAAAATTGCTTAATTAAAATTAGTTCTGCCTAAGCTTGAGCCAGAAATAGATAGCTGGAAGTTCTAAGGTAGTATTAGAAAGTATTATATTCTTTCACCATTCTGAGAAACAATTTTATTCCTCTCGATAAAGCAGTAGTGCTAAATTTGCCTTCTTCCATATAGTGAAGTTGTGGTATATTTTTCTTACCTATAGTGAATACTAACTAAGGTTCACAGTTCAGGGGGAATCTGTCATCTTTCTGAAGTTTCAGGATCTGGAGTCCTTGCATATCCACAATCATTGATTATGATGTGGGTGGAAGCTGTACTTATTGTTCCTTAAGTGAAGTTAATAGTGGTGAGATGGAAGCGTCACTATAGAGTGGCACTAGACCCCAGAATCAGACTTGGCTTTGTGATTTTGCCAAAATTACTCGTTGACTCTAAGCTTGTTTCATCTTTTGTAAAATTTGAAGAATAATAACTACTCCACCTCATATAAAATTCTTGAGGCGCCATGATATGAGTGATCAGTAAATGTTATACTACTTCATTTATAAGTAAAATGACACAAGCTCTTAGAACATTAATAGAGGAGGTTGAGTGATAAAACTAATAAAATGATTTATAAACAAAAGCCTAACAAATTGCAGAATTGGGGCTCATAGAACTTATATTTAATTAGATTCCATGCCTTACAACAGAGATTGTCTTTGTTACATTTAACATGTAAGTTTTTAACTGTGATGATTAGAGGAATGGCAAAGAAAGTGGACCTATGTAATATTGCAGGGCAAAATATCTGTTCTAAGGTATTTCTCTTATTTAGAATCTTCATCTGTAATCTTGATTTTGAAAATTAATTACTGGAACAACATCTTACAGAGCCTCCTTTGTGGCATGTTGAATTTACCAAAGAAGAATTGATGCAAAAGCTCAGTTCCACCACAAAAAGTGCCGATCACTTAAATGGCCTGCTTCGGGAAACGGAAGCAACCAATGCCATCCTTATGGAGCAAATTAAGGTAAGGTCGAAAACTGCCGACAAGAAAATGCAATTGGCTTTCTTGGCCCTCTGCACACCCTTGTCTAAGTTTAAACACTCACAGACCAGGTGTGTCCATAACATCTTCATTCCTGATGGTATTACATTCCCATATCAAGAAATATTAATTGCTTTTATATCTATTATATAAATACTATTTTAATTCCTACTTTTTCTAAGAAATGTAATAGATTTAGAATGTTAGACATATGTTCACAAGTCATTATTCTACATGTACTTAAATAAAACTTGAATGGGTATTTTAAAGATAAACCCTGGAGCATTTCTTATTCAGATTATTCTGCTGTTTATGGCACTAAACTACTTTCTACAGATGGTAAAATAGCATAGGGAGCTTTTCCTCCTTTAAAGACACCAGAAATGTGTAGGAATAAGGTATATTGTGGAGCAGTTGAGGATTACACAGATTATATACTCCACCCTAGCTCAATGGTATATAGACTCTAAATATAGTCATACTACTGGTTGAGTAGTTCTCATGAGCCAGGCCCTGGGTTTTTAACATTTAGCAAGAATAGCATTTGGTGAGAACCACCAGACCTTGAGACCCTTGTCCTTTCTAACAAAAGCACGGACGAGAACACCTGGAGCTGATAAATGGTGGAGCAAAATTCATACCCCTGGCTTTCCGAGAAGCACCTACTTCTGCCTGTGCCGTGCAGGGCCACCAGTTGTCCGTGTCAAAATAACTTTTTTAATGCCAACTTATTCAGTTATTTGCAGGACATCTATATATATAAAAGGCTAATGTGTTAAGTGTCTGACCATTTGACTGGTAGCTATGACGCACACTGACCACCAGGGGACAGACACTCAACACACAGGCATGGAAACATGGAACAGACCGATGAATCTCAGAGGGAAGTGGGGAGGGCAGGAAGAGATCAACCAAAGATCTTACATGCATACTAGAGGCCCGGTGCACGGATTTGTGCACCAGTGGGGTTCCTCAGCCTGGCCTGCAGGGATCAGGCCGAAACCGACTCTCCGACATCCCCCGAGGGGTCCTAGATTGCGAGAGGGAGCGGGCCAGGCCGAGGGACCCCACCAGTGCACGAATCCGTGCACCGGGCCTCTGGTTAAATATATTATGACATCCCATCACTAAATATTTTAGTATGCATCTCTATAAAAAAACCATTTTCCCACAAAGTCAAAATATTATCACATCTAACAAATCACTAATCCCATGAACCTAAGTGACTATTTATATTTTATTTCCACAAATATACATTCTCATATGATTTCTTAGACCTTATTGTCACTTTTCTAAAATGGCTCTGAGTTTTAGGACATAGCTGGCTAACTTTCCTGGACTAGCCTATAAAATGATGAACTAAAACAATATATATTTTTTTGTTTCAACCCAGAAATCTTCCTCAAAGACTAACATTCTACCATCTTCTTCATATCCTTTGCTCCATTTTCCTTATATTTTAGATTATCTTGCACTCCAGAATTTTCATTCTATCCTAAACTTGACTTTATTTTTGGTGAAATGCTGTTCATCATGAAAACATAACTTCACTGTGTGCATCTTAACTGCTGCGTGTTCTGGGAGCAGGGCAGGGAAAGGGGTTGGTGGTGGATACAGATGTTCACTCAGCCCCTGCTCTTAGACTTCTGGCTTGCACTCCTTACAATGTGTTTGGCAACCCAAAACCCTGAGCCCTCTTGGCTTAGTTTCTATAGAGAGGATGCAGGTAGAGGGAACATCCTGGTACTAACCTGTATAGACTTTATGTAGTCCTCAGTTCCCATGGTAACCTGTACTTCTGAGGCAGGAGATTCTCTGTGTGTCTGTGGGATCCATTCTCTCCTCTTTGTCTCTGGTACTTGGTCAGTATTTGGATTGAGTCACTGACACTTCATCTCTCCCATTTTTCTGGGACTTTCTTGATATTTCTCATCTACATTTTTCTCCTCTCCTAGGCTCTCCATTATTGTCATTTTGGGGGCATGTCAGGGGGAAGAGAAGAAAAATGCATGTGTTCAGTCTGTCATGTTTAACCAGAAGCTCCTAAAACCCACTTTTAAGTCATTTCTCTAATACCAGCTTCTCAAAAATGAAATTAGAAGATTGGAAAGAAATCAAGAGCGAGAGAAGTCCGTAGCTAACCTGGAGTACTTGAAGAATGTCTTGCTACAGTTCATTTTCCTAAAACCAGGTAGTGAAAGGGAGAGGCTTCTTCCTGTCATAGACACAATGTTACAGCTCAGCCCTGAAGAAAAGGGAAAACTTGCTGCAATTGCTCAAGGTAGGTGAAGCAAAATCTTAAAACTTGTTTTATGACTTACTCTAAATGTTGTCTTGTGGTTGAGACTTTGTGTGTATACTTAAAATCTTTTTCTTAACACTATGACTTAAAATTATAACTTTTAAATGTTGTTTATTGATGTTTCTCACTCTCCCCCTCTTACTTCCTCTCTCTAAAATGAACATATCCTCAGGTGAGGATTTGAGGAAAAAAAAGACACATCAGAATACATTGAATTTAGTAAGAGTAAGAATTATTTCTTGAAACTCTCTAGGTATATGTATGGATGTTGGTTATTTGTCTGACTGTCAGTTCCTAATATAAAATGTCTTTTTTTTTTCCTGTGGGTTTAGGTCACAAATATTTGAGAAGCATTAGTTTAGGGAATAAGGTTATCCAACTCTGATAATTGACATTAAAATCCTTATGATAAACACCTATTAAGGGCCCAACTTTCACCCCAAGCAAGTGTTATGAGCTGCTGGTTGCTGCCTGTTACATCTATATATATATATGTACACACACACACATATATATATCCTACCTAATAATAGACAAATATGCAAATTGTCCGTACCTTCGCTATGCCCGCGATTGGCCAGGAGGCGCGGGGGGGCAGGACTTGGGGTGGCCAATTGGGCCAGCGGGACGCTGAGCTCGCGTTGCCAGCGGCGGCTCCAGCTCAGCATCTGTGCCATGGCTGTGCTGCAGCACTGAAGAGGCCTCTGGGGCAGTGAGCTCACGTCCCACCGCGGACCATCAAAAGCAGGGGAGCTGGGTGTCTGTCCGCTCAGGCACCAGCGATCAAAAGCAAAAGCGTGGGAGCTGGGTGCCTGTCCACTCAGGCACACCTTTCATAAGCCTCCGCCGCGCTGGAGGCTTCTGAAAGGCCTGGTGCACCAGCGGACAGGCACCCAGCTCCCCCGCGATTGAAAGCGAAAGCGTGTAAGGGACCCTACACGTGCATGATTCAATCATGCACTGGGCCTCTAGTATATATATATAAAAAGGCAGCTACCGTAACAGCCATACAAACTAACAACCGATCGCTGTGACGCCCACTGTGGCCAGCGAACCAGCCCAATCAGGGGGTGGGGCTGGCAGCCAACCTCGCGGCCCCTCCCCACTGCCAGCCTGCCACTGATCAGACTCTCCCACCCCGATCAAGAGCGGGGCCCGCTGGCCAAACATCCCCTCCCTTCCCCCCTGTCTGGCCAGCTGCGCCCCCGATCTGCCAGCCCCACCACAATAGGCCCCCCATTCAGGGGTGGGGCCAGCTGGCCCACCGCCCACAGCCCCTCCCCATGGCCGACCCCACCTCCAATTGGCCCCCAAACCCCAATCAGGGGCAGGGCCCGCTGGCCTGACCCTGATTGGGCCTGATCCAGGTGGGCTGGCCAGCCAACCTCCCGCCATCTCCTCCTCCCAACAGGCCCAGCCCTGATCTGCCCTGATTGGGGCCAGGCCAGCTTGACCCCACCTGTGCATGAATTTATGCACTGGGCCTCTAGTCTCTATATAAGAAACACAGCATAAAGTGCCACATTAGTCCCAGAAATGTGACATGGAGAAGACACTGCTGAGGAAATATTGTCACGCTACTTGCAATGTAAATGTTAACTCGCCCTGCTCCCTGCTTATCAGATCTCAACACAGCTCACAGATTGCAGTCCACTTGGGATACAACTTGTGATAAATCAGCTCGCTCTCCACATACGTTAATTACATAGTACTTCCCTGGGAAAAACTGGAATCTCAGCTCTGCTGCTCTGGCCAGAACTAAAAGTTGCTTCTGTACATCTTTACTCCCCAACTAGGTTATCATTTACAGAGCTGTATATTGTTACTTATATACCAAGGTCTAACATTGTGTACACATAAAGAGGAAAAAGTCCAACAAACACAGTTGGGAAAAATGCAAATACTATCATAAGCTTTTTTTTTAATCCTCACCTGAGGATATATTTTTATTGATTTGAGAGAGAGAGAGGTGAAGGGAGAGAGAGAGAGAGAGAGAGAGAGAGAGAGAGAGAGAGAAAGAGAAACATCCATCAGTTGCCTCCACATGCAGGAGATCAAACCCACAACCTGGGTATGTGCCCTGACCAGAAACCAAACCCTTGACCCTTCAGTGCATGCTGACATACTCACTGTAAGTGCCTGGTTGGATCTGCAGAGGATATAGAACCTTATCAGAAGAGAACAATTGCTCAGGGCAAGAGCAAAGGCACCATATCTCAGCATGGCTCTACTCTGGTTGTTATTTACTTAAGGGGATGAATAGCTTCCAGGAATATTGACAGGGCAGGGTCATGCCATATCTGAGAACACAGCTTGAGTTTTATTGTGTCACAAGACCTATACTCAGAGTATATCATTTATTCCAGAAGAACACACAATAATCTCTGCATTTTGTATTGGGAAATGTGTTACAGTCACCTAGCTCTCATTGTTCCTGGGAGCAAAGCCACCTCCTCTGATAGGAGAAAGCAGAGTCAGTGCCCAGTTGTCCATCCCTAAATAAAGAGCTTTCTAGAAGCTCTTCTTGCAGATTGTGGAAGACAGACTTCTATAAGGCCTCCTGTCCCATTAATCTCTCCTCCATGTATCTGTGCCTTTATGTAATCCTCTTCCCTTGAATGGCCAGTAAGCTGGCCTCGTGACTCATTGTAGCCAGTAGAATATAGCAAAAGTGGTAGGATGTTACATATAAGTTGCAAGAGACTGTGACTTCTGTCTTGCTAGCAGATGTTCTGCCTTCTCCACTTACACACTTTATTGACACAACCTGCCATATTGGAGCGGCTCATGTGGCAATGAACTAAGGCCATCCTTCCAGCAGCTCTTGAGGAACTGAGTTCTGCTATCTACTGTGACTTTGAAGCAGATCCTTCTCCTTTGTTCCTTCACGTGAGAGCTTGTCCCTGGAAGATGCCTTGATTGTAGATTTTTGAGAGACTTTGAGACAGAGGACCCAACTAAGCCATTCCTGGACTAGGTTCCCTCACAGAAACTGAGTGACTAAATGTGTTTTAAGCTGATAAATTTGTGGTAATTTGGTATGTAGCAGTTTATAACTAATCCTATATAATAAAAGACTAATATGCTAAGTGTCTGCTCATCCAATTGGCCATTCAACCAATTAAAGCATAATATGCTAATGATATGCTCAACCGCTCACTATGACGTGCACTAACCACCAGGGGGCAGACAGTTGACCAGTCAACCAGTCGCTATGACATGCACTGACCACCAGGGAGTAGAAGCTCCAACTGGTAGGTTAGCTTGCTGCTGGGGTCTGGCTGATCGGGACTGAGCAAGATGGGCCGTATATGCCCTAGAGCCTTCCCGCGGTCCCTCCCTGGCTGGCCAATCTCCCGCATTCCTCCCCGGCCCCGATAGTGCAGCAGTGGGGTCCCTTGGCCTGGCCTGTTCCTTCTCACAATCCAGGCACCCTTGGGGGATGTCAGAGAGCCAGTTTCAGCCCAATGGCAGAATGACTGGTTGCTATGATGCGCACTGACCACCAGGGCGCAGACGCTTAGCCAGGGGAAACGCCGCTCAGCCAGAAGCCGGGGTCATGGCTGGCAAGCGCAGTGGTTGTGGCAGGAGCCTTTCCCACTTCTGCGGCAGTGCTAAGGATGTCCAACTGATGGCTTAGGTAGGGAGCAGGCCCAAGCCATCAGTCAGACATCCCCCAAGGGCTCCTGGACTGTGAGAGGGTGCAGGCCGGGCTAAGGGACCCCCCCCCCACCCCCGGAATGCACAATTTTCATGCACCGGGCCTCTAATACATGAATAAAACCAGATAATAAACAGAAAAAGAAATGAAAGGGATGTGTAAACTGTAGAGTTTCTCCATTTAAAACTTTGAAAAGGCTTCTCTGAATGAGACCCAACTGTACATATATGTCTGAAAACACAGAAGGGTGTCTGGAAGGGTATATGCTAAATGTAATGATGGTTGCCTTTGTGGAGGGGAGGGGAGAAGTGAAGGATAAGTTAAGCATACCTTCATTGTACAGCAACAGTCCCATTCCAAGGTGTTTAGAAAACCTATGTCTACACAAAGAAAAACACAAAGCTCATCTATACTAATAAAAGGGTAATAATGCAAATTGGTCACGATGCCCTCACAGTAACAACCAAAAAGCAAGCTGCATGGGGCGACCAGGCCGGCAGGGGGGGTTAGCAAGGGACAATCAAACGACTGACTAGCAGGCTGTGTGGGGCAACCAGGCTGGCAGGGGGGGAGGGTGGGCAGTGAGGGGCAACCAGGCCAGCAGGGGGGGGGCAGTTGGGGTGACCAGGCCGGCAGAGGGGGACAGTGAGGGGCAACCAGGCTGGCATAGGGGCAGTTGGGGGTCACCAGGCCGGCAGGAGGGGCAATGAGGGGCAACCAGGCTGGCGGGGGGGCAGTTAGAGGCGACCAAGCCAGCAAAGGGGGTCACCAGGCCGGCAGGAGGGGCAATGAGGGGCAACCAGGCTGGCGGGGGGGCATCTAGGGTTGACCAAGCCAGCAAAGGGGGGGCAGTAAGGGGTGACCAGGCTGGCGGGGGGGCAGTTGGGGGCGACCAGGCCAGCGGGGGGCGCAATTGTCGGTAACCAGGCCAGTGGGGGGGGGGCGGTTAGGGGTGATCAGGCTGTCAGGGGGGACAGTTAGGGGCGATCAGGTAGGCAGGCAGGTGAGCAGTTAGGAGCCAGCGGTCCCAGATTGTGAGAGGGATGTCCAACTGCCGGTTTAGGCCCGATCTAATCCTAAACTGGCAGTCGGACATCCCCCGAGGGGTCCCGGATTGGAGAGGGTCCAGGCTAGGTTGAGGGGACCTCACCCATGCATTAATTTCGTGCACCAGGCCTCTAGTGAACATATTAAAAAAAAACACTGAATTATAAACCCTAAAAGGGTGAATTTTATGGTATGTGAATTAGTTCTTGAATTTTTAAATTGAAAACCTCTGCACAGCCCTGGCCAGCATTGCTCAGTGGTTAAAGCATTGGCCCATGCACCAAAGGGTCACGGGTTGGATTCCTGGTCAAGGGCATGTATCTGAGTTGCAGGTTCATTCACCCACCCTGCTCTGGGTATGTATAGGAAGTAATCAATAAATGTGTCTCTTTCACATCAATGATTCTCTCTCTTTCTGTCTTTCATTCTCTCTCTCCCTCCCTCCTTCCCTTTCTGCCTTCCACTCTCTCGGAAAAAAATCAATGAGAAAAAATATCCTGGGGTGAGGACTAGCAAAAAAAAAAAGAAAAACACCCGTGCACAAATGTTTATAGCAGTTTTTTATTTTTTAATTTAAATTCTTTATTGTTGAAAATATTACATATGTCTCCTTTTCCCCCATTGACCTCTCCCCAGCCACTCCCACCCCCAGCACATGCCCACTGTAGCAGCTTCATTTTAAATTGCTAAAAACTAGAAACAACTCAAATTTCCTTCACTGGTAAATAAATAAACTGGTGCAGACACACAATGGAATACTACTCAGCAGTAAAAAAGAGTGAACTGATACACGCAACAGCATGAATGGTTGTTGAATGCATTGTGCAAGTGAAAGAAGACTATAAGACTCACACAAAAAAAGACTATATACAATGTGATTCTATTTATATGAATTTCTAGGAAAAAACAACAACACAAAACAAAACAATGGTTGTGAAGGAGTAGCAGAGGTGCTGGCAAAAGGGCATGAGAAAACTTTGACACATTATTCCTTGGTTGGGGGTGGTGCTACATTTAAAAGGTTGAATTTTACTGTAAGTAAATTATCCTACCTAATAATAGACAAATATGCAAAGTGACCATACTTCCAACAAGCCACTCCCACCATCCAATCAGCGAGTATGCAAATTAACCCAACCAAGATGGCTACAGCCACAGTGAGCAAGGTTTCCTAGGTAACAGAGGAAGCCAAGCTTTCCGCCTGCCCTTGCCAGGCCTAAGCCTCCACTCAAACTACAAAGTTTCAATTATAGAAGGTAAACAAATTCAAACAGAAATGGCAGCAGAATGGAGCTTGAGAGAGCAGGCCAGGGTTGCCCCCGGCAACAGGGGAAGCAAAGCTTTCCACACACCCTGGCCGGGCCCAGGCCTCCGCTTAAGGCTAAAGTTTCAATTATAACCCCAACGCAAATGGCTGCCGGCCGCGGAGGGAGCCCCAGGCTTGGCTCCGCTCCAGGCTACAAAGTTTCAATTGTAGAAGGAAAATAAATTCCAGATACCAGGGCCTCCGCTTGTGTTGCCAGGGGGCGTGGCTGGCCTGCAAACCACCACAGGCCCCTCGCTCAGGCCGCCCCACACCACAAGGGAACCCCACCCTGATCAGGGACACCCTTCAGGGCAAACCAGCTGGCCCCCACCCCTGTACTAGGCCTCTATCCTACGTAATAAAAGAGTAATATGCAGATTGATCATCACTGCAACACACAATATAGCTGCCCCCATGTGGTCAAAGATCCTGCCCCCATGTGGACACAAGATGGCCAGCAGGAGAGGGCAGTTGGGAGGCACCCGGCCTGCAAGGAAGGGCAGTTGAGAAGGAACAGGCCTGCATGGGAGGGCAGTTGGAGACGATCAACCCTGCAGGAGAGGGCAGTTAGGGGTGACCAGTCCGACAGAAGAGGGAAGTTGGGGGAAAACAGGCTGGCCGCAGAGTGGTTAGGGCGTGATCAGGCTGGCAGGCAGAAGCGGTTAGGGGCAATCAGGAAGGCAGGCAGGCAAGCAGTTGGGAGCCAGCAGTCCTGGATTGTGAGAGGGATGTCCGACTGCCCTCGAGGGGTCCCAGATTGGAGAGGGTACAGGCTGGGCCGAGGGACAACCCCCCTCCATGCACGAATTTCGTGCACCAGGCCTCTAGTACTTCAATAAGCCTAATTTTTAAATGATTAAAAAACAGTTGGGGTTTGTTTTGGTTTAGTTTTGAGGTTTACCGTAAATTGATTAATTTTAGGTTCTAAGTTATGTAAAGGCTTCTATTTTAAAAGAATATAAAAAGTTCCTTTTATTTTCAATAATATTTAATGGCACTGGAGACTTTATTTTGGAATTATCTAATAGAGAAAGACAATAAACAATAAATACTGAAAGTTTAAGAACAGAAAGATTCATAACATCAAAGTACGATATGAGAAGATTAATACTTTTTTTTTTTTAACTCCCCAAAGGTGAGGAAGAAAATGCTTCCCGTTCCTCCGGATGGGCATCCTATCTGCATAGCTGGTCTGGACTTAGATAGATGGATGGAAAGAACATTCTTTATTAACCAAATAGAATCCATTTGGCAAAAAATGGTTCACATGTATTGCTGTTATTCTTTCATCAAAAAGTGTGTGTATATCCATATCCACACGTGTTTGTACATATGTGTGCACATATACAGGGGTGGGCAAAAGTAGGTTTATAGTTGTAATACAAATAAATAATACAAGAATAAACTGTGTTTCACATACTCATAGTTGAAAGCCTACATTTGCCCACCACTGTATCCTGTATTTAAAAGTCTCAGCTTGAGTAAAAGTACAGTAGCCTGCACTGTTGATACCAATCCATAGCTCTTTGATTCTGTGATCACCCACGCATGCTGCCAGGTGAAAGCACCAAGAACTCACTCCATTCTCTAGAACCTCAGGACCTGCCTATTTCTGAGCAGTACTGTGAATGTTAAAATTAAGTGACATTTTGGTACCATATCAACTGGAATTTAGGCTTTTAAAATAATATTTCACGAATATTTATTGCAAGGTCGGGCTGATAGATTGTAATTAGCTATAAATTGTTAAAGAAATTTGTTAATTAGAACATGAAGGAAAATGCTATATTGGTAAAGTTGGTTTGTTTATTAAGGGACTATATGTTAGATATATTACAGTTAATTATGAGACTAAGTTAAAATACAATTTTTGTAGTTATTTACTTTTAAATTAACTGGGTTTTTGCCCTCTAAAGTAAGTTATATCAAAACTCACTGTGTTGTCAAAGCCCTTTATTGGCTGGTGTAATACTGAATGTGAGTAGATGGAACCACCACCTCACCTTGGGCTGATTTCATGGTGTCTCTCTAGGCTCTTGTTACAGCTCAACTATTTCTAAGCCATGAGTCTATTTTGAGAATTCTCTCCATCTCCCCAAATAAAAATGTATCAGAACAATGACTGTATTACTCAGCATTTTATCAAAATATGAAACTGGTGCTTCCCATGTTTCAGCAGATAATGTTATTCTGTAAGTTTTCCATTAGAAGGATTTTAGAGAGACACTTTAGAGATCCACAGTTCTTCTTAATAACTCTAGATGGTGTTATGACTTGCTTTTGATGCCTCTGAATATATTTTATTGACTACAAAAAATTGTGTTCTTAAATCATAAATTTGAGAATTCTATTTTTAATATTTGTTAAGTGTGTTCTATGAAGGTCTCTCTTAAGCTTTTTAATTTATATTCTAATTTTCACTCTCAGCTGGTGAACTGACTTGTACTTTGGTTACTCAGAACATTGGCTTCCAATTTAATTTAACTGAAATGTGATGCTGACTTGTTGAGTTTGTTCTTTTTTTTTAATATATTTTTATTGATTTTTTTACAGAAAGGAAGGGAGAGGGGTAGAGAGTTAGAAACATCAATGAGAGAGAAACATCAATCAGCTGCCTCTTGCACACCTCCCACTGGGAATGTGCCCACAACCAAGGTACATGCCCTTGACCGGAATCGAACCTGGGACCCCTCAGTCTGCAGGCCGATGCTCTATCCACTGAGCCAAACCGGTTAGGGCTGAGTTTGTTCTTTTAAAAATATCTCATATATCTATCTTCCCTCCTGTTTTAGAACAGAACTAACTAGTGAAAGAAAATGCATCTATTTCAGAGCTGACTTTAAAAGATTAATTTTTTTTTTACTTTATATAATGTGAATATAAGTATGCCAACAGCAGACAATGAAACTATAATAGTATTTAAATAAATCCCACTTTCTCTTTAAGTCTAAGCCTTTTTTAAGTCTATACACTTGTTTTGAAATATAGTCTCTGCTTATGAATATAACAAAAATACTATTTTGCCTGATTAAAAAATTATTACTTTGATTACAAAAGAAATATTCTTTCATGATTTTAGCAATGAGAGGAAACATAGTGATTATTTTAATATTTCTATTAAATATGTTTATTATATTTTTATGCTTACTCTTTCTTTTAGACACTGTCTCTTTGGGGTTTTAAATTAGTTTATGGGTTGGAATTGCAGAGTCCTTAATGACCTCCTTAGACAGGTGGGACATAGAATATCAGGTGCTTGAGAGAACAGAGGCCGACCTTTTGGTACGTGACGTGTAGACCGAGGTACCTGCATGTCTGACAACCATCTTACACCTTAAACTGCAAGCCTTGCGTCGCCTTTCTGTGGGCACCTTAGATTCCAGCCTCTCTGTGATGTAAGGCATCTTTTCTATGTAATGAGTTTTGCTTACACTCCAAACAGTATAAGATCAAGAATTATATTTTTTACACCTCACATTAGTTGATTATGTAGCTGGAAATACATAGTATTGAGGAGTGTAACGTTTTCCATAAAGACACAATTTTGGTACTGGGTGAGTGGCGCAGCACACACAAAAAAGTACACATATGGTAATGAAACACACGTTAGGCTGCCTGCAGCAGCAAACGCCAAACTCATGAGATAGGTGCTGGTCCAAAAGGGAAGAGCTTTATTCAGGTGGCATGGCCTGGAGAATGGTAGACGCCCTTCTCAAAGACCATCCCCCTTTCCTGCTCATGCCTGTAGTTCTTATAGGGATAGGGAGGGGAGGGCTTTTTTCTGTCCAATTATTTTGTTAGCGTTTGGTGTGGTTGGGCCCTGTCCACTCATCTTTGTAGCTTTTGGCGTGCTCAGTGTAAGAACCTCTCCCTGTGCCATCTTGGCCTATGGGAGAGACTCCCCTGTGCTCCCTGGCTATGATAACAATTCTCCCTTCAGAACTCTGGACCCATACAATCTTAAAGGGTAAGTAGATAAAAGTCTTACCGTCTGTAGTTCCTTCCTGCTGTCAAAGGGTGTAGTCTTACCCATCCCTGGTTCCAGAGATTCCTGCTATCTACTAAAGGAAGAAGCGGTCAGAATAGAGAAAAGCCTTTACAAGAGGGAGGAGAATTGCTGTCTATGGAAGGTGGCATATGCAGCATCTAGAGGATGGCACTGCTGAACAAGTGAAGCTGGTAGACTGCTCCATATTTCAAGGGCGGTGTTGCCGATGGGCTTCCAAAATGAGACCTATTGTGTAGACAATGAATCAAGTATTTAGTGAGGGGTATGCCCAGCAGTGCGGGGAAATTGTAACAAAATTAGAAGCGAGAGACTAAACAGTTCTCATGATGTAACCCTGAGTGAGGCTTTGCGTGGCACACCCAACAGCAGGATAGTTTGCCGAGGAAGCCACTATTTGGGAAATGCTGACAAAGGGGTTATCAGTCCAAGCATGCGCATAAAGTATAGCAATTGTAAAACATAATAATAAAATAAAAGTAACGTTGTCACTTAGCTTTGGGAGGTGCTGTCCTTTTCCGAAAGGAGTTTTAACTCTCCTTCAGGAGTGCAGGTCCAGTTTTCCCTTGCTGTATCAACAGCAGCAGTCAGACCCGAGTCCTCCTCAGGTGATGCCCACTTGATCCGTGTGTGGTAGATCCAAGGCTTGATTCCTGTGAGCTTTAGGGAAGAGTGTGTTGTCAGCAGGTCATCATAGGGACTAGTCCATTACTTGGCTAACTGCTGTTCAGGTATTTAGTAAGACTTCCAGGTCCTTAGAAAGACTCGGTCTGCCGACCGGTGTGGCTCAGTGGTTGAGCCAAGAAGTCGCTGGTTCGATTCCCGGTCAGGGCACATGCTGGGCTTGATCCCCAGTAGGGGCCATGCAGGAGGCAGCCAATCAATGATTCTCATCATTGATGTTTCTATCTCTCCCTCTCCCTCTCCCTTCCTCTTTGAAATCAATAAAAATATATTTAAAAAAAAAAAAAGACTTGGTCTCCTGGCTGAAACAGGTGTATAAGAGTACATCAGACAGGTAGGTAGATGTGCAATGAGCAAACTTGTGCAAAGTTGTTAGTGTTTGACCTAAATGTTGTACATATTACTTGATTTTTGATGTATGTTCTAAATCTGAAGGGGGTGTTCCTAAAACAGGAACTTGGAAGGGCCTCCCATAAACTATTTCAAAGGGGCTTAGTTTAAGTCTTCTTCTGGGCACTATCCTAATCCAGAGCAAAGCAATAGGGAGTGCCTGGTCCGATTTAAAATGTGTTTCCTGGCATATTTTTGCCAGGGTCTTCTTTATTGTGTGCTTCATTTTCTTAGTCTTCCCCGTAGATTGGGGGTCTCCGAGATGCATGTAGTTTCCATTGAATCTGTAGTGCCTGTCCTATATCCTGGGAGATTTCTGAACAGCGATCCACTGTCACTCTGAACACTGTAAGGAAGTCCAAACCTAAGGATTTTTTTTTTTTTTTTTAGTAGAAGTGTTACTACCTCAGTTACCTTCTTAGTCCTAGTGGGTATGCCTCTACTCATCCAGAAAAGGTGTCTACAAAAACTAAAAAAATTAAAGTTTCTGCATAAATACAACTGCCAGCCCTCTAATGGGCGTACTCTATATATTGTATGCCCTTTCCTGTTGGGGCACGTTCTGTTTTGGGTGCATACCTGACAGGCTTGGATAATCTTCTGAATGCCCTTTGTAAATGAGGGCCCTTCAAATGATGTCTAATGAGGTCCATCAAAGCATCCCTTCCACAACAGGTCCCTTCATGTAGGTGTTTGAGGATGGGATAGACTAGAACTTTAGGGAGTAAGGTCATACCATGGGTGTTGATCTTCCATATAGAATTAGGGTCAGGATACCTCGCGAGACTTCCCAAAAGCCTCCCTCTTGCAGCTCGGCCGCCGACATGCCATCCAGACTCAGGAAGACCCGAAAACTTCAGGGCCACGTGAGCCACGGCCATGGCCGCATCGGCAAGCACGGGAAGCACCCGGGCGGCCGCGGTAACACTGGTGGCTTGCATCAGCACAGGATCAACTTCGACAAATATCTCCCAGGTGACTTTGGGAAAGTGGGTGTGAACCAGAGCTTCTGCCCAACTGTCAACGTTGACAAACTGTGGGCCCTGGTCAGTGAGCAGACACGGGTAAACGCTGCCAAAAGCACGACTGGAGCTGCTCCTGTCATTGATGTGGTGCGATCGGCTACTGCAACGTTCTGGGGAAGGGAGAACTCCCAAAGCAGCCTGTCATTGTGAAGGCCAAGGTCTTCAGCAGAAGAGCCGAGGAGAAGATGAAGGGTGTTGGTGGGGCCCCTGTCCTGGTAGCTTGAAGCTACACGGAGGGAAATTCATTAAAATGTCCAAGTAAAAAAAAAAAAAAGAATTAGGGTCAGTGTTAAGAGAATCCCTATTCACTGGCCCATTTCTCATCTTGTTCTGACAGGTCCAGGTGGGGAATTAAAGTCTCAAGAAGTGGCAGTCTTGGGTGGTTTGTCTTACTGTTTTATCGGCAGTTTGGTTCCCCTGGCTTGTTTTGGAACTGTTCTGGTGTCCTGGGTAATGTATTATGGCAATTTGATTTGGTAGATTCACTGCCTCTAGCAATTTTTAAATCTCTCGTGCATGTTTGATGTCCTTATTCCCCAAAGTGGAGAGCCCTCTTTCTTTTTATATAGGGCCATGGGCATGGACTACCATGAAGTCAGTGTGTATGTTAACATTCTTCCCCTGGGATAAATCTAAGACTCTGGTGAGGCTATCAGCTCAGCCTTTTGTGCTGAGGTTCCTACAGCAAGGACGTGGGCTCCTATTACCTTGTATATGGTGACTACCACATATACGGTTTGTCGTTGCCATCCTCCATGAATCTGCTCCCGTCTGTAAATAATTTCCAGCCAGATTCTCTCAGCAGCTGATCAAAGATCTCGGGTGGGAGGAGTTCACCTATGGGTCCTATCAGGTAAGTCAGGAGCACCTGGGGCTGGAGAGCACATTCCTGCAGGATTCCTAAACATAACTGCTATTTCTCAGGAAAAAGTTATCTGTGCATGCGGTTGACAAAGTAAATCTTGACCCAGTGATGGGATGGGCAGTCTGGCGTGTGGAGAAAATTATGCATAAGTTTTTTATCTCCAAGCTGGCTTTCTAGATGTTGAAGGAATGCCTGCTTTTGTAATTGTCCGATAACTGCAGTTACCATTGCCCCAGCTGAGCTTTTTTCTGTTAGTTTATTTTTTTAATTTAAATTATTTGTTGCTGAAAGTATTACATATGTCTCCTTTTTCCCCCCATTGACCTCTCCCCGGCTGCTCCCACCCCCTAGCGCATGACCTCACCCCCCTATTGCCTATGTCCTGTGGTTATGCTTATATGCATTCTCAGTTACTTTTGTATTTAGCACTGAATATGTAGCTTCCATATCTACAAGGAAGTCAGTTAGCTTGTTCCCCACTACCAGTGGTACCCCCGGCTCCGTGGGGGAATAGGAATAGGTTGGGAGGTGTCCAGGGGAGCCTTTGGACCTCCAGATTCATCACTCTTCCTAGCCCTTCTAGGGGAGGGTTCCCATTACTTTATTTTTGAGTCTGGGTAGTCCTCCTCTTACGGCCCTCCTCTCTGCAATAGGCACGTTCATTGGTGCCGAGTGGCTCTTTCCCTTTTCCTTTCAAATCCCCCCTCTTCTGGTTTCCTGCACTGTTTCTAGGCAAATGGCAGCCTGCTTTAATTTCCTTGTTTCCTGGGCATGGTGAACTTTAAAGCCTACGTCCACCAGCTGGGAGGGATTCATTCCCAACACCCTGTCTAAATGGTGGAGCCTGTTTCTGATATCTGTGGGTCCAAATCAGTGTGCTTTCAATAGGCCTGATAGAATGTATATAAGCATAGCCCATGGACACTCAATAGTGTAGGGAAAACCTGGGCTGGGGTGGGGACTGGGTAGAGGGGGACAACGGTGGAGGGGGGACTATGGGTAGTATCTGTAATACTGTCAACAATAAATTATTTTTAAAATAGTGTAAAAAATTAGGCCTGATAAATCCTTTCTAAAAACTCAGGAGGGCCCTGGCCAACTTGGCTCAGTGATTAGTGTGTCAGCCTGTACAGGCTTAGCTTCAAGTCCCAGTCAAGGGCATGTACCTGGGTTGCAGGTCTGATCCCTGCCCCAGTGGAGTGCTATGGCAGGCAACCAATCGATGTGTCTCTGTCACATCAATGTTGTTTTTTTAATGTTTTGTCTATGTTTTACTTAACTTATTTCTGCTCTAATCTATTTATTTTCTTACTTTTACTACCTTAATTTTAGTTTCTTTTTCTTTTGCTAGTCTCTTGAGCTGTAAATTTAGGTGTGTTTTTTTAATCTTTATTGTTGAAAGTATTACATATGTCCCCCTTTTTCCTCCATTGACTCTTTCTAGCCCACCCCCACCCCCCAGCCCAGGCCTTCACATCCTATTGTCTATGTCCATGGGTTATGCATATATGCATACAAATTTTTTGGTTGATCTCCTCCCAACCACCCTTCTTCTCCTTCCCTATGAGGATCATCAGTCTATTCCATGCTTCTAGGTCTATGGATCTATTTTGTTCATCAGTTTATTTTGTTCATTAGATTCCACTTATGAGTGAGATCATAGGATACTTGTCTTTCTCTGACAGGCTTATTTTTCACTTAGCATGGGTTCAAGTCCCAGTCAAGGTCCTTCCATGATATTGCAAATGGTATGAGTTCTCTGTTTTTGGCTGCGTAATTTTCCATTGTGTAAATGTACCATGGTGGGTTTTTTAATCCACTCATCTGCTAATGGGCACTTGGGCTGTTTCCAGATCTTAGCTATGGTAAATTGTGCTGCTATGAACATAGGGGTGCATACATTCTTTCTGATTGGTGTTTTTGGTTTCTTAGGATATATTTCTAGAAGTGGGATCACTGGGTCAAATGGCAGTTTCATTTTAAAAATTTTTTTTCGCCCCCACAGAAGGGATGGATGTGGGAAACTCTTGTCTGTTACAGACAAGAAAACTCAGGCCCAAAGGAGCAAGGAACCTAAATCTCTAGGGAGGCTTCAGAACTGACTTAGTCCTGATGTAGTCCGTGACAGGTGACCACAGCCCCTTGGAGATAGCTGGGTCTAACTCGTGCCGTTGCCTTGCTGTTGAAGAAACAGGCCTGAAGAGGAGCTAGAAGTAATTTAGTAACTTAGTGACACAGTAGTAGCAAGTACCCATCTCTTTACCCTACCTTATACTGCAAGCAGCAGGCTAGAGGCTACATTTAGCTCCCAGAGCTACATTCACCTATGACCTGGACTGGTTCAAGGTGAGGCCCACATCCACCAGAGAGGCCCACCAGCTGGGTCATGACGGGGGCAGCCTACACCTCCCCTGACAGGGATCCACCACCCCAGCTGTCACCTGCAAAGCCGGGTGAGAACTGAAGCTGTCAGTGCCTCCCCTGCTAACGCCCACGCCTGCTGCTGCCTGAGCCACGAGTTTGAACAAAGGGAACAGAGGCAGCAGCGCCCCTCACACTTACACATGCTGTACTAGTTACCTGAGCACCCAGGGGCCAGGCCTCCACCTCACCCCACTCAGGTTCCCGGAACTGGATGGAAAGAGGAATGAGATGTCTGTCTTCTTAGTCCTTACAGCTGCAGAGGAAACGAGTGAGACTAGCCCAGCATGAGATAATGTGACAGTGACACTCCTCATTTTTAGTTTTTTGAGGAAACGCCATACTGTTTTCCACAGTGGCTGCACCAGTCTGCATTCCCACCAGCAGTGAACTAGGGTTTCCTTTTCTCCACATCTTCAACAGTTGTCATTTGTTGATGATAGCCATTCTGAAAGGTGTGAGATGATAACTCATTGTCCTTTTGCTTTGCATCTCTCTGATGATCAGTGACTTTGAGCATTTTTAAACATGTCTCTTGGACATCTGTATGACCATTTTGAAGAAGCATCTATTTAGGTCCTTTGCCCATTTTTAATTGGATTGTTTGTCTTCCTTTTGTTAAAGTGTAGGAGTTCCTTATATATTTTGGATATTAACCCTTTATCAGATGTATCATTGCCAAATATGTTCTCCCATAAGGTGACGCCCTTCTCATTTTATTGATGGTTTCTTTTGCTGTGCAGAAGCTTTTAATTTTGATGTATTTCTGTTTGTTTATTTTCTCCTTAGTTTCCGTTGCCCTAAGAGATATATCCGTAAACATGCTGCTACAAGAGATATCTGAGATTTTGCTGCATATGGTTTCTTTTAGGATTTTTATGGTTTCCTGGCTTACATTTAGGTCTTTGATCAACTTTGAGTTTATTCTTGTGTATGATGTAAATTGATGGTCTAGTTTCATTTTTTTGCATGTATCTGTCTAATTTTCCCAACACCATTTATTGAAGAGACTGTCTTGATTCCATTGTATGCTTTTGCCTCCTATGTCAAATATTAATTGAGCATAATAGCTTGGGTCGATTTCTGGGCTCTCTCTTCTGTTCCATTGATCTATATGCCTGTTCATATGCCAGTACCAGGCTGTTTTGATTATGGTGGCTTTGTAGTATAACTTGATATCTGGTATTGTGATTCTTCCAACATTGTTGTTCTTAAGATTGCTGAAGCTATTCATGGTCTTTTTTTTGGTTCCATATAAATTTTTGGCGTCTTTGTTTTGGATCTCTGAAATATGCTGTTGGTATTTTAATAGGAATTGCATTAAATTTCTAGATTTCCTTGGGTGGTATGGATATTTTAATGATGTTGATTATACCAATCCATGAACACAGTATATTCTTCCACTTGTTTATATCTTCTTCTGTCTCTTTTTTCAACATCCTGTAGTTTTCCAAGTACAAGTCTTTTGCCTCCTTGGTTAAATTTATTCCTAAGAATCTTACTTTTTCCCTAGCTGGCTTGGCTCATTGGATAGAGCGTCAGCCTGTGGACTGAAGGGGTCCCAGTTTGGAGAAGGTGCAGGCTGGGCTGAGGGACAACGCCCACCCCACGTGCACGAATTTCATGCACCAGGCCTCTAGTTTATTTATAATTGTATTATTTATTAACCTACTTTTGTCTACCCCTGTATATCTGATAGGGGATTTATATCCAAAATATATTAAGAACTCATACATCTAAATAACAAATAATAATAACACAATTTAAAAATGGGCAAAGGACCTCAAGAGACATTTCTTCAAAGAAGATATATGAAATGCCAACAGGTACATCAAAAGATGCTCAACATCACCAGTCATTAGGAAGATTCAAATTAAATGAGATCTGAGATATCACCTCATGCCAGTTAGGATGGCCATCATCAAAAGACAAGAGATAACAAATGCTAGTGGGACATGGAGAAAAGGGAACCCTCATGCATTGCTGGTGGGATTGTAAATTGGTGGAGCCACTATGGAAAACAGTATGGATATACTAAAATTAAAAATAGATACAGCAATTTCACTTTTGGGAATATATCCTAAGGAAATGAAAGCATTATTTTGAAAAGCTATCTGCACCCCATGTTCATATTTGCATTAATTACAGTAGCCAAGACATGGAAACAATATAATTATCCACCAATGGATGAATTGATAAAGAAATTATGAATATGAATATTATTCATGCATAGAAAATGAGGAAATACTACATTTGTGCCAACACGGAGAGACCTTGAAGGCATTATGCTAAGCAAAATAAATCAGAGAAAGACAAATACTGTATGATTTTGATTATATGTAAAAATCTAAAGTTAAAAATAATATTCATAGGAAAAGATCAGACTTATGGTCACCGAGGTGGAAGGCGGTCAAAAGGTACAAACTACCAGTTATGACATAAATGAGTACTACAGATGATAACTATAGCTAACACTGCTTGCTGTAAACTTATAAGTATAAATCCTATGGGATGTCTGTAATACTTTCAACAATAAAGGATAAAATTTTAAAAAAGAGTATAAATCCTAAGAGTTCTCTTCATGAGGAGGAAATATTTTTTCTTTTTCCTTTTATTTTTATTGTATCTATATGAGAAGTCAATGTTAGCTGAACCTATTATGATAATCATTGTACAATATATATAAATTAAACCATCATGCTGTATGCCTTAAACTTCTACAGTGATGTATGACAATTATTTCTCAAAACTGGAAAAATGAAAATAATATAAAAAAACTATATGATATCAATTTTGAAACTTTGGAGATAAAATAAACTGAATTTTTAAAAATTTAAATTTACTTTGTAGAAACTGTGTGTCAACAGTGATCTTGTAGAATTTAAAAGTTTGAATAATCCTAAGAACAGGCATAAAGATTAATGTAACTGAACAGAGAGCCCAGAAATCAACCCATGCTTCTGTGATCAATTAATATTTGACAAAGGAGGCAAGAGCATACAATGGTGTAAAGACAGTCTCTTCAATAAATGGTGCTGGGAAAATTGGACAGATACATGCAAAAAAGTGAAGCTAGACCACCAAATTATGCCATATACATAATATACAGGAATAAGCTCAAAATTGATAAAAAATATAAATGTAAGCTGTGAAACCATAAAAATCCTAGAAGAAGACATAGGCAGTAAAATCTCAGACATCTCTCATAGCAATATTTTTGCCGATACATCTTCTAGGGCAAGGGAAACAAAGAAAAAATAAACAAATGGGACTAAATCAAACTAAAAAGCTTCTGCAGTGAAAGAAACCATCAATAAAATGAAAAGGGACCCACTGTATGGGAGAAAATATTCATCAATGATACAACTGATAAGGGGCAAATTTCCAAACTATATAAATAACTTATACAACTCAACACCAGGAAGACAGACAAGCCAGTTAAAAGGGGGGAAAGGACCTTGAATAGACACTTCTCCAAAGGGGACATAATAGTACAGATAGACAATAGGCAAATGAAAAAAATCCTCAATGTCACTAATCACCAGAGAAACGCCTGCCAGAATGCCTACCACCAATAAATCAACAAATGACAAGTGCTGGTAAGGATGTGGAAAAAATGGAACCCTAGTACACTGTTGATGGGAATGCAGACTGATGCAGCCACTGTGGAAAACAGTATGCAGTTTTTTTTTGTTTTTGTTTTTGTTTTTATTAAAAATGGAACTGGCCCTAACCGGTTTGGCTCAGTGGATAGAGCATCAGTCTGCAGACTCAAAGGTCTCAGGTTCGATTCTGGTCAAGGGCATGTACCTTGGTTGCGGGCACATACCCAGTAGGGAGTGTGCAGGAGGCAGCTGATCGATGTTTCTCTCTCATCGATGTTTCTAGCTCTCTATCCCTCTCCCTTCCTCTCTGTAAAAAATCAATAAAATATATTTTAAAAAATGGAACTGCCTTTTGCCCCAGTGATCCCACTTCTGGGAATATGTCCTAAGGATCCCGGAACACAAAGAACATATTCACCCTTATATTCATAGTAGTGTTGTTTATAATAGCCAAGATCAGGAAGCAAACAAAGTGCCCATCAGTAGATAAGTGGATAAAAAATAGCTGTGGTACATTTACACAATAGAATGCTACATGGCTGTAAAAAGGAAGGAATTCTTACGGTTTGTGACAGTGTGGATGCAGCTGGAGATTATTATACTAAAGGAAATAAGCCAGTCAGAGAAAGACAAATATCATATGATCTCACTTATATTGGAATCTAATGAATAAAATAAACTGATGAACAAAATAGAGCCAGAGACATAGATACATGGTACAGACTGACAGATGTCAGAGGTGAGGTGGGTGAGGCCTACAGGATGAAAGAAGGTGAGGAGGATCGCCAAAAAACATATATGATAGCCCATGGACACAGACAATAATGTGGTGAGGGCCAGAGGGAGGGAAGGATGGGGTCTAGGTGGAAGGGGGTAATGGGGGGGACGGGGGACATCTGTAATAATGTCAACAATAAAAATAAAATATTGAATAATCCTATAGCTAGGAAAATAAAATAAAAACTGAAATGATGGTTAAAATCTTCCCAACTAAAAAATACAAAGTCCAAATGGATTTAGAGTCATGTCCCATCAAACTTTCAATAACAATCATCCCAATATTATATCTACTTATTCAGACAATAAGAAAAGAAAATATTCTTCAACTTATTCTATAAGGCCAGCATAAACTCTAATACCACAATTAGATAAGATATTATGAGAAAGAAACATTGCAAACCATTTCATAATGAATACAGTTGCAAAAATTTAAAACAAATTTGATTAACAAATCAAATCCATCAGTGTATAAAAGAACATAATACATCATGAGTCAACTGGGTTTATCCTATGTCTGCAAGTGTAGTTTAATACTAGAGAAACCATAAACATAATGTATTACATTAACAAATAAAAAGAGAAAAGGCATTTGATAAAATTTAACATACATTAATATAAACCTTTAGTAAATTAAAAATGGGAGAAAAAAATGTACACTAGGAAAGAGTATCTGTGAAAAATGAAGAGCAAACATCATCCTAACTGGGCACTGTTATAATTATTCATTTTTAAAATAAGGAATGATATCATGATGCTTACTATAATTACTTCTGTTCAATGTGGCATTGAACATCCTAGACAGTGCAATGAAACAATAGAAAGAAATTAAAGGCATACGGGACAAAATAAATAAAAGTTATTACTCTCAGCTGATATGATGGTTACACTGAAAACAAAAAAATGTACAGATAAATTTTTAGAAAAAATAGAAGGGAGTTGACAAGTTGGTTGGTTATAAGATTAATATATTTTAAAAGTCAGTTGTGTGTTTTTTATATTAGCGAACAACTGGAAAACTTAAAGAGAAGACACCACATAAACCAGAGAATTTTAAGAAATTAGAAATAAAGATATGCAACACACCTAGAAAGAAAGTCACATAACTTAGTTTAAAATATTTTTAAAGACTTAAATAGAGAAATATGCCATATTGATGAACAAAAAAATCTCAATATCAAATTAATCTATAGATTCCCAAGTTAATCTATAGATTCACAGCAATTTCAACCAAAATGCAATAGAATTTATTATGGGACTTGATAAATAATTTCCAAATGTAGATGGAAGAGGAGACGGCAATAGTCAGGACACTTCTAAAGAAGAATATCAAGGACAGGAACTTGCTTTATCAAATATCAACAGTTATACCAAACCATAATGGATATGGTATGGGTAAAGGATAGACAATTGCCTAACGGACCAAAACAATAAGCCCAGAATTAGACCCACATGTATATTCCACAATATATAAAAAATCAACTCTAAAAATGTGGTATGTAGTATACAATAGAATATTATTCAGCCTTAAAAAAGATGTAAATTCTGACATATGCAAAAACATGGATGAATCTTAGGGGTGCTTTACTAAGTGAAATAAAGCAGTCACAAAATAACAAATACTGTGTGATTCTACTGTGTGGTACTTAGAGTATCCAAATTCATGGAGACAGAAAACAGAATGGTGAATGCCAGGGGCTGGGGGAGGATAAAATGGGTAGCTGTTGTTTGATGGGTATAGAGATTCAGTTTAGGAAGATGAACAGAGTTCTGGAGATGGATGGGGATGATTGCACAAAAATGTACTTAATACTAATGAGTTGTACATTTAAAAATAGTTAAGATGGTAAAGTTTATATTATGTTTAGTTTACCACAACTAAAATTTAAAAAACAGCCCTAGATAGAATAAGAATTAAATGTTAACAACAAAACTTTAAAGCTCTTAAAATAGAAGGATACTATTTAAAACTTGGGGTAGAGAAAGCTGTCTTGGAAAAGATGCCTAAGACAATAACTATTAATGAAAACACTGATAAATTTGTACTAATATTGTTTCTTGTTTGTGAAAGATACTTTAAAGAAAGTGAAAAGACAAGTTATAAACTAGGAGAATATCTATAATAATAAAAGTGTAATAGACTAATTAGACCAAACAACCAAACGACCTTCCGGACATGATTCTGGACATCTTTCCAGATGAAGCCGCAGTGGCGGGGCTGAGGCAGAGGTGGTTAGGCGTGATTAGGCAGGCAGGCGAGCGGTTGGGGGCGATCAGGCAGGCATGCAGAGTGATTAGGGGCAATCAGGCAGACAGGCAGGTGAGCAGTTAGGGGCAATTAGGCAGGCAGGCAAGTGAGCAGTTAGGGATGATCAAGCAGGAAGGCAGAGTGATTAGGGGCAATCAGGTGAGTGGTTAGGGGTGATCAGTCAGGCAGGCAAGCGGTTGGGGGTGATCAGGCAGGCAGACAGAGGAATTAGGGGTGATGAGGCAGGCAGGCAGAGGGGTGAAGGGAGATCAGGCAGGCAGGCAGAGTGGATAGGGGTGATCAGGCAGGCAGGCAGGTGAGCGGTTAGGAGCCAGTGGTCCCGGATTGCGAAAGGGATGTCTGACTGCCGGTTTAGGTGAGATCGGGCCTAAACTGGCAGTCGGACATCCCCCAAGAGGTCCCAGATTTTGTGCACCGGGCCTCTAGTATTCACAATAAACAACCGATAAAAGCATAATATCATAATTAAAAAGATCTTCAACTCAATAAGAAAAGTACAGACAAAACAATAAAATAGGCAAATGATGTGCAAGCGCATCAAAGAAGATGAAACACACATGGCTCACAAATGCATGAGGAAACAAATTTTCTTTTAGTTATTGATTAAGGAATTGAAATACCATTTTATTGGCAAAAGAGAAAAGTGACCCTACCACCAAGTGCTGGAAAGGATGTGTACTTTCAACTTTTGGTCGAGAATACGTTTGTATATTTTCAGAAAACAACTCCAAGACCATGTGGATTCCTGCAACAGAGAGGAATTGACAGGAGTGCTCCAGCCATGAAGACAAGAGGAGAAACAGTCCAGAGATGGAAGACGCTGACGACGCCTTGCCATACTAGCAGTCAGCAGCTGTGCATCACTGCAGGTTGCCCAGGACCAAACTAGAGGGAGTCGGACCTGCATTACCACCATTCGTCCACCATCCAGAACTGAAAAGTCAGTGCTGACATGTACACATAAGGAACTGTTTGACATTGAAATTGGGACTCAAAAGAACTGTTGGCCCAGAAAGAAACTCACTACAGACTGATTCATTTGCCTCTCAGCATAACCATTATTGCTCATCTCACATTCGGTTCTTATAAGTGTATTTCTAGTAGCACATGATCTTACTCATCTAGGGGAAATGATGAACAACATAGACTGATGAACAAGAACAGACCCAGAGACAGGGAGGCATGGATCAGACTGTCGGACCTCAGAGGGAGGGTAGGGGAGGATGGGGATAAAGGGGAGAGGTCAACCAAAGGACTTGTATGCATGCATATAAGCCTAGCCAGTGGTCATGGACAACAGGGGGGTGAGGGCATACGTGGGGAGGGGTTTGGGATGGGAATGGGGGGATGAGGACAAATATGTGATACCTTAATCAATAAAGAAATTTAAATAAAAGACTTTGCTAGAGAATGAATTAATAAATCTACACTAATAAAAGAGAAAGATGCAAATTGACCATACCTTCGCAACACCCACCAGCCAATCAGGAGTGAGTATGTAAATTAACCCAGCAAAGATGGAAGGTTAATTTGCATACACAGGCGCCAAGCGGCTGGGGCTGGGCTTTCTACATGGCCCCAGCCGCTCTGGGCCTCTGGGCAGCGTGGGAAGGCAGAAAGGCGGCTCTGGCCGGAGCAAAGGCGGTGCCGGCAGCCAGGGGGAGGAAGTCCCATTCTTGCACGAATCTTTGTGCATCAGGCCTCTAGTCCTATATAATAGAAGGCTAATATGCAAATAGACCGAACGGTGGAATAACTGGAACAACAGAACAACTGGTCGCTATGATGTGCGCTGACTACCAGGAGGCGTATGCAGAACAGGGTGGGCGTTGGCCACAGCGGGATGGTGGAGCAGGTGAGTGTGGGTGCCAGACCAAGGTGGTGCACCAGTCGCTGTCATCGGGGCAAGCCTCTGGTGGTTAATGAAAATTCTTTGCTCCCGTGTGCTGCGATCTCGCCCGGCACTTGCACCTGCTGCCGGCACTGGCCCCGCTCGCATCTGCAGCCGGCGCTGGAGCCACCGCTCGCACCCACTGACAGCACCGGCCCCACTCACACCCACTGCTGGTGCCAGTCCCAATTGCTCCGTGCTCTCAGTGGGTGTGAGAGGGCCGGCACCATCAGCGAATGGGAGCAGCAGCAGGAGGAGTGGGGCTGCCAGCAGACAAGGGACTGGGGGCCGTGGCAGGAGGGGCTGGGCGGGGGCACAGAGTTGGGCCGAGACCTGCTCCTGTGCCTATCGCAACCTCACAGCCCATAGTTTCTTTCAAGGTGCACAAATTCGTGTACTGGGCCCCTAGTTGTGATATATTCACACAGTAGTCAAACAAATTATAGCAACATGGAGTAATATCAATGGATTTTAGCAATGTACTAGTAATAATAACTAATAAATATGTTCTAATAGATTTTATATAATATATTTTTATAAAGTTATACCAAATTAACAGAAAATTTAGTTGCTTGCTTGCAGATATGTGTGTTCAAGAATGCATATAAATGCAATAAAACTAGATAAGAAGAAAAGCAAGAAAATGATAAACAAGGAATTCAGAATTATAGATATCTTGGATGGAGAGAGGCAGGAAGACAGTGGGTAATCATATCCTATCTAATAAAGAAGGAATATGCTAATTGACCATCACACATCACAAATATGGCGGCACCCACAGCCAATAAGGAGGGAATATGCTAATTGACTGCCACTTCCTCAAAGATGATGGCGCCCACAGCAATAAGATGGGGGTGCCCAGTGCCCTTAGCCCCACCGGGGTGGCAGGGGTGCGGCCAACCGGGCCCACCCCCAGGCGGGTCTGGCTGCTCTGCGCGCCTGCCTCCGGAGTCCCCCAATCTCTTCAGCCCCCCAGCTGCCCAGGGCCGGCCCGAGGCACAGGCAAGCCTCAGATGGCGGCTGCCCAGCCACCCAGGGCCGCCCGAGGCTCAGGTAACCAGGGCCACCTGAGGCTTGCACTGCTGGCAGTGGCAGCAGCAGAGGTGTGATGGGGGTGTTGCCTTCCCCTGATCACTGGGTCACCTTCCACCCCTGAGGGCTCCTGGACTGTGAGAGGGGGCAGGCCAGGCTGAGGGACCCTCCTCCAGTGCATGAATTTTCATGCACCGGGCCTCTAGTATTTATATAAATTGTTATGAAGGACATAGTTTTTATTTTAAGTGGTGTTTTCATAGGTTCTTACTACATTATCAAAATAATCAACTACCTAATAAGACAAATAAAAACAATTAATGGACCAATGATGAAAGTACGTCAGGAACAAAGAATTATGATTAACCAATTCCATGTAACTGAAGTTAAAAAATGGTAACATACAAAAAGTGCAAAGATCACTCAGAGGAAGTCATTATTAACATTTTGATAAATTCTTTCCAGTGTGTTTCTATATATACAAGACATATACAAATACCATTCATTACTAATATAACCAGTCCCCTTCACCGTAATGTTGCAGTGGGATGTAAGTCACCAGGGAATATAGTTCAGCCACACTGGATTCTTATGAGATTTTCTCACCTCATGGTGTGTATATCATTGTAGGAGAGGATAATGGGATGGTTCATGTACAGCTCAAGAGTAAAGCTAAGCCCTCCTTCACATTGTAATATCGTGTGCAATATCATCCTGGTCCAGGCCTCTTTTTTTCTTTCTTTCTTTTTTTTTAATCCTCACCTGAGGATTTTTTTTTTTTAAGAGAGAGCATGGAAGGGAGGGAGGGAGGAGGAAAGAGAGAAACATTGATGTTCAAGAGACATATTGATTGGCTGCCTCCCCCATGTGCCCTAATTGGGTGGGGATGGAACCTATAATCCAAGTAAGTGTCCTTGACTAGGAATCGAACCCTGGACCCTTTGGTGGGGCTGATACTCTAATCATTGAGCACACTTGCCAGGGCCAGCACTCTCTTTTGAACATGAAAAGTGGGGAGTTGGCACAAGCCTCGAAAACTTATCTGTTGATGCCCTGGACACATGACTGGAAATATGAGGTAGTGGCCCACCAGCATTTTAAAGCCCCTCAAAATTTTGAGAATTCTCTGTTTTTGTCCCCAAGAATGCTGCTCAGAGCTACATCTATGACCAGCATTATAGATAAAGTGAATCAAAATCACAAGAATCCCATGGAGAAAACAGGAAAGGTAGAGAATGAAGATCAGAATGAACATGGAATAGCAAATAAAAGCATATACTGCTACATAAAAGGCACTGTCCGTGGCAAAGAAACGCAGGAAAGCTCTCAGGCCAAGGCAGTGAGTGCTGCTCGGGATATGCATATGCTATTTACCTATGAAGCTAATTGCCCAGCTCATAGCAATTCCTTGTGAATATTCTACTATTTAAAGGCATTCCAAACCCTTTTTTAAAAAAATTTGGATTAAATTTAGAATAACGTAGACATTCGAAGAGCAATCTGCAGAATTTAGAGAAATTAATATCTGTATAACTGTGGCCCAATAATCCCACTTCTGGGCATGTATTTCAGAGAAAGGTGCACACGTGATGAGAACGTTCATCTAAGCATTAGTTGTGGTAAGAGCCAGGGTTGGATGCATCCTAGGTGTACACCTCTAAGGAAATGTGGAGGGGAGGTGTACTCTACAAAATCCTGCAGTATTAAAATAGTAAGTAAAGCAAACATATAGAGATGGTTGCTTAAATATAGTGTTGCAAGAAAGCAAGAGACAGAATGAGATCTATAGCATAAAACCACTTGTATAAGCGTGTAAATGAACTGAAAGAGAGTTCATCCCTACTGGACATATCTAGACTAGTAGGAGACAAAAGTTCTCATCCTAGCCCAACTGAGTTTCACACAGATAATTAGAGTCTCTTTATTTGCAAAGCGCTGAGTGAGGAGAACAGGGAGCTGCTTCCCTTAAAACCCGAACTTACAGATGGCTTACAATTGAATGGTTTTAAGAAGTAGGGGAAACAGCTGTGAGGAAGCACGCTGATGGGTCAAGTTTTAATTGGAGGACCTTGAAATTTGGCCAGTTATAGTAAGAGGTTTCAGCACTGGATCTTCCTAGACAATGGACTCTTTGTTTCTGAAAGGAGAGGGGGAAACTTTGGTTCTCAGTTCAGCTGGAGAACAGGGGACTCATATGCGCAGTGCTGTCTCTGTGAAATAACTCTGAAATCACCCAACTGATTTAAGGGAGCAGGACCAGTTTTAAGCTGGTCAATGTGATTTGTGTGCTGTTTCAATCACAAAATATGTACATTTACAAGACAACAGCAAATATTTCCCAACAATATAAATAAAAACAAGGACATACCAAAACTATGAGAATCGGTTCTCTCTGGGTGTGTAACTTAAATTGTTAATGAATTTATAATACTCCATTAAGGAAATATAGATTGTGTGCATGTCCCCCCTCATTCCTAATACCTAGTACCTCTACAGATTCAATGTACGTTGTCACTTTCTTTTTTAAAAAATATTTTTTATTGAGTTCAGAGAGGAAGGAGAGGGAGAGATAGAAACATCAATGATGAGAGAGAATCATTGATCAGCTGCCTCCTGCATGCCCCCTATGGGGGATCAAGCCCACCACCCAGGCATGTGCCCTGACTAGGAATCGAACTGTGACCTCCTGGTTCATAGGTCAACACTCAACCAGTGAGCCACACTGGCCGGGCTAGAATTGCTCTTTTGTGTTGTTGTTAACCCTCACCCAAGGATATTTGTCCATTGATCTTTAGAGAGAGTGGAAGACAGGGAGAGACAGAGAGAGAAACATTGATGAGAGAGAGACACATAGATTGGTTGCCTCTCACATGTGCCCCAACCAGGGCTGGGGATTGAGCCTGCAACTGAGGTGCGTGCCCTTGACAAGAATCAAACCCAGGACCATTCAGTCCGTGGGCTGATGTTCTGTCCACTGAGATAAACCGGCTAGGGAGCTGCTTCTTGTATAGCTTGCCTTTCCAGATAGGGTGTGTGTGTGTGTGTGTGTGTGTGTGTGTGTGTGTGTGTGTGTTTTGGCTCCCTTTTCTCTTCCCACAAATGGTAGCACACTAAATAAACTTTTATTCCTTGTCTTATTTCGTTACTTAAAATATATCATGGAGATAATTCTTTATTGCTTCATGTCATGTACCTAATTGTTATTTTTTAATTGTAGTAAAATACATCCTATCTAACAAATATGGAATATGCAAATTGACCATCACTCCACAACAAAAAGATGGCGGTGCCCACAGCCAATAAGGAGGGAATATGCAAATTGATGTGACAAAGATGGTGGCGGCCAGGCCAGGATGCTTGCATCATCACCATGGCAATGACGCAGGCATTCACTCCCCCGCCCCGGCCACTCCAGGCCTCTGGGCAGTGCATGTGTGCAGAAGCTGAGCAGCCGGGGCAGGGCGGGATGCCTGCTATGAGGGGGGTTTGGGAAGCAGAGGGAGTTACAAGAGGGCAGCAGGGCCAGAGCATAGGCAAAAGGCGGCTCTGGCTGGAGCGAAGGTGGAAGGCAGCGGCCAGAGTGAAGGCCCGGGTCCCGGGTGCCGGAGGGAAGCCAGTGCTGGCAGCCAGGGGAAGGAAGGCCTATTCTTGCACGAATCTTCATGCATCGGGCCTCTAGTATAACATAAAATTTATCATCTTAACCATTTTTAAGTGTGCAGTTCAGTGGTGTTAAGTTTATTCACATTGTTGTATAACCAAACTCCAGAACATTTCATCTTACAAAACTGAAATTCTATACCCATTAATCAATAAAGTTCTGTTTCTTTCTCTTCCCAACTCCTGGCAACCATCATTCTACTTCCTGTCTCTATGAATTTGACTTCCTTACACGAGTGAAATCATATAGTATTTGTATTTCTGTGATTGGCTTATTTCACATAGCATAACGCCCTCAAGGCTCATTCATATGATATTATGTGTCAGAATTTCTCCTTTTTTATAGCTGAATAATAATAGTTCATTGTGAGTTTATACAGGTTTTCCCCAATATCCGAAAGTAGAGTGTTTCTATTAAACCCTTTGTGATCCAAAATGGCATAAAGTGAAAAAACAATTACCATTAACTTACATGGAAAAAATTTGGGGGCGTACCGAGGCCCCCAAAATAACCTGCCAAATCATACCAAATACACTTAATTACACTAAGTTTTGCACTAAGCATAACACCCTGATGAGCTCCCTTTGGCTTTTCTGATATTTTACAACACATCTTGCTAATGGATCAACAAAATAAATGGAGATAAAACACAGATGCTCACCGACACAGTTCAAAACTATGGGGCTGGATGCCAAGGTTTGGAATGTAGTTCCACAGGAAAGGCCTTGGCCGGGTCATCCTCGCTGCTTGGGGTGCTGCGGCCTCTATTAAACTTGTTACCAAACAAATGCTGAACACTATTTTCACTTTCCACTTTATTTCATAAAAGCAAACATCGTTTTAAGATTTCTTTCAGTTAGAGAAAACAGGCACTAATGTAGGTCTTCATGAAAGCAAAGTGGCCTAAGATGAACTTTTAATAAGTAAGGGATCCCTGTACCACATTTTGTTTATCCATTCATCCTCTAATGGATATTTGGATTGTTTCCATTTTTGGCTATTGTGAATAATGATAGTATGAACATGTGTGTGCAAATATTTCTTCAAGTTCCTGCTTTCAATTCTTTTGGAATCTCAGAAATGAGACTGCTAGATCATGATAATTCTATTTTTAATCTTTTGAGGACTGCCATACCTTTTTCCACAATGGCTGCGCCATATATATATGCGCACACACAAGTGGCCCAGTGCACAGAATTTGTGCACATTAAAAGGGGATTAATTAGCCAAAACCGGTTTGGCTCAGTGGATAGAGCGTCGGCCTGCGGACTCAAGGGTCCCAGGTTCGATTCCAGTCAAGGGCATATACCTTGGTTGCAGGCACATCCCCAGTAGGGGGTGTGCAAGAGGCAGCTGATCGATGTTTCTCTCTCATCGATGTTTCTAACTCTCTATACCTCTCTCTTCCTCTCTGTAAAAAATCAATAAAATATATTTTAAAAAAGGGGGGGGGATTAATTGGAGGAAATATTTTAATATTGCTATTTGCCCTTTCTCTACAATAGAAATGTCAGAGATGAAAGAAAATTAGTAAAATGTATATGAAAATCTTCTTCCTGTCAGAGTCTGGGGCATGCTGTGGGACCCAAAGTCAAGTCCCCGCCCACCCGGGGCTCCTCAAAATGGCGTAAGACCCAGACCCAGCCAGCTCCACCCCCGTTGGGCAAGATCCAGACCCGGCCGGCCCCACCCTTGTCAAGCCCCACCGGGCGGAGGGTGCAGCCTCAGGTCCCCCAGTGCACCCTCAGATCCGCCGGCCCAGCACCAGGGCGGGCAGTGCAGCCTGAGGTCTCCTGTCAAGCCCCGCCAGGTGGGGGGTGCAGCCTCAGGTCCCCCGGTCCTGCACCAGGAGGGGGGAGCAGCTTCAGGTCCCCCAATGCCAGGGTGGGGGGCATGGCCTGAGGTCCCCTGGTCCAAAGTGGGGGAGCAGCCTGAGGTCCGCCAGCCCGTCAAACACCGCTGGGCAAGGGCATGGCCTCAGGTCCCCTAGCCTGGTGCTGGGGCATGGGGCATGGCCTGAGGTCCCCCGGCCTGGCGCCAGGGCAGGGGGCATGGCCTGAGGTCCCCTGTCAAGCCCCACTGGGTGGGGAGCACAGCCTCAGGTCCCCTGCCCAGCCCAGCACCACGCAGCCTCAGGTCCCTGCTGATTGCTTCTTAAGGCTGGCTGTGGGTGCAGCCATCTTGTGTTATGGAAACCCTGGGCGCCGCCATCTTTGTGATGGTGTGATGTTCAATTTGCATATTCCCTTTTTATTAGATAGGATAAATATACTTTTTTTCCCCTGGATTTCAGAGAGGAACGGAGAGTTAGAAACAATGATGAGAGAGAATCATTAATTGGCTGCCTCCTGCTTACCCCCCACTGGGGATCAAGCCTGAAACCTGGGCATATGCCCAACTGAGGAATCGAACTGTGATCTCCTGGTTCATAGGTCAAAGCTCAATCCCTGCGTCATGCCAGCTGGGCTGTGGTTGCACCATTTTACATTTGCATCAACAGTGCATAAGGGTTCCAATTTCTCCATGTCTGCCAGCACTTGTTGATAGTAGCCATTCTAATGGGCATGAAGTAGTATTTTAGTGAGATTTTGATTTGCAGTATCCTAATATGCTTCAGGATGAAATTCCTTTTTATTTTATTTTTTTTAATTGTTTTCTTTTAATATTTATTGTTGAAAGTATTACATAGGTCCTCCTTTTTCCCCCCATTAACCTCTTCCAGCCCACTCCCATCCCCCCTCCCTCCAGGCCCTCACCACTCCATTACTGAGTTATGTGAGCATCTTTTCATATGGCCCATTGATTTTATTTATTTATTGTTTTGAAAAATTTTTAGTTTTTATTTCATAATCATAAACTGAACTCTGCAATCCAGTTAGACTTGGAAGGGGTAAGGAAAATATGGAACCCAATGAAGTGCAGCGAGAGCACAGAGGTTACAGAACATTCCAAGCAGATGGGGGTAAAGGGGTGTCTTCTGAAGGACAGAAGGAATGGTCTGGTAGTTAAGCTAGAACACAAGTCAAATTGATTAGAGTTGTCCACAGTCTGCAATGATGATCTTCTTGTTGGTCTTGCCATTCTTGGACCACAGCACTCTATGGCTGCCACAATATCCATGCCTTCTTTCAGCTGACCAAAGACCAAACCCTTGCTATCCAATTACTCAGTGTTGGCAGTCCAGAGAAAAACTGGGAAACATTTGTTGTTGGTCCAGCATTTGCCATGGGCAAGATGCCAGGACCCATATGCCAGGATGAAATTCCTTTTTATTAAAAAAATTTTTTTCTTTTAATCTTTATTGTTGAAAGTATTACATAGGTCCCCCTTTTTCCCACATTAACCTCTTCCAGCCTGCTCCCGTCCTTCCCCCCTCCCCTGCCCCCCCAGGCCCTCACCACTCCATTGTCTGTGTCCATGGGTTATGCATATATGCATACAAGTTCATTGGTTGATCTCTTCCCACCCACCCTCCCTGCCTTCCCTCTGAGGTTCAACAGTCTGTTCTATGATTCTGGGTCTATTTTTCATCATCAACTTATTTGGTTCATTAGATTCCACATATGAGTATGATCATGTGATATTTATCTTTCTCTGGCTGGCTTATTTCACTCAGCATAATACTCTCCAGGTCCATCCATGCTGTTGCAAATGGTAAGAGTTCATTCCTTTTTATTGCTGGATAGTATTCCATTGTATAAAACTCCCATAGTTTTTTATTCACTCATCTGCTGATGGGCATTTAGGCTGTTTCCAAGTCTTAGGTATTGTAAATTGCACTGCTATGAACATAGGGGTGCATATATTCTTTTTTTTTTTTTTTTTTTTTTAATTTCTTTATTGATGAAGGTATCACATATTTGTCCTCGTCCCCCCATTCCCATCCCACACCCCTCCCCACACATGCCCCCACCCCCCTGTTGTCCTTAACCGCTGGTTAGGCTCATATGCCTGCACGCAAGTCCTTTGGTTGGTCTCCCCCTTTACCCCCACCCTTCCCTACCCTCCCCCTGAGGCCCGACAGTCTGATCCATGCCTCCTTGTTTCTGGGTCTGTTCTTGTTCATCAGTCTATGTTGTTCATTATTTCCCCTAGATGAGTGAGATCATGTGCTATTAAAAATACACTTATAAGAACCGAAAATGAGACAAGCAATAATGGTTATGGTGACAGGCAAATGAATCAGTGTGTAGTGAGTTTTTTTTCTGGGCCAACAGTTCTTTTGAGACCCAATTTCAATGTCCAACAGTTCCTTATGTGTACATGTCAGCACTGACATTTCAGTTCTGGATGGTGGACAAATGGTGGTAATGCAGGTCCGACTCTGTCCGGTTTGGTCCTGGGCAATCTGCAGTGATGCACAGCTGCTAACTGCTAGTATGGGAAGGCCACATCAGCGTCTTCCGTCTCTGGACTGCTTCTCTTCTGTCTTCATGGCTGGAGTAGTCCTGTCGATTCCTCTCTTGCTGGAATCCACATGGTCTCGGAGTTGTTTTCTGAAAATATACAAACATATTCTCGACCAAAGGTTAATAAAGGAATATTTTCTATAAATTTGACTGGGGATCCTTTTTCAATTTTTGCCCAAATGATTTTCCTCTGGCTTGTTTTGTCACCTTGTGTGTTTTTCATGGGTGTCTTGCTTTTAGCCTTACAATTAATTTTCTAACGTATTAATTTTCTAGATGTAATTTACTTACAGGATATTTTTCCTTACATGATATTCCTCTACTATCCCCTCCTTTTTTGATTTAAATGTTAGGAGGCTTTTGAAAATTTTATAATGTATTCTTGGTGGCTTTTAAATTTTAATTTTTTGCACTATAATATAGCTGTTTTAGGTTCATTATATGGTGCACACTTTTATCATGAGATGAAGTACCAATAAAAATTTTAGTTGACTCTTTAGGAACACCTTTTTGTCTGGTACAATTAATTTTTCTAGAATATTCACTTGTTTCAACTAGCCAATTTAAATTTGTCTGAAAACTTGACTACTATTTTACTGTCAAATTTATTACTCTAACAATAATCTTGTTTTACCCTGTAAATATTGGTGGAAGGGATTATTTGCCTTCTTGAGTAGGTCCTGAGCATTCCTGGTGGTAGGCTGGATTTAGATATCGTAAACCCCCTTCCCCACACCATGGGTACAGGGCAACTCAAACAATTCTTGTTGGAGTGAGAGGGCAGCTGCTGTCGGCCAAGTCTCTGTCGGTCACCTGGGTCATATATTCTTTCTGATGGGTGTTTCAGGTTTCTTAGGATATATTCCTAGAAGTGGTATGACTGGGTCAAATGGGAGTTCCATTTTTAATTTCTTGAGGAAACTCCAGTGGCTGCACCAGTCTGCATTCCCACCAGCAGTGTACTAGGGTTCCCTTTTCTGCACAACCTTGCCAACACTTGTTGTTGGTTGATGATAGCCATTCTGACAGGTGTGAGGTGATATCTTATGTCGTTTTGATTTACATCTCTCAGATGATTAGTGAGGATGAAATTCTTATCATCAAATTTCTCTCCATAGAAGGACTTGCTGACTGTACCATTATGGCATGTGAGGTCACTGACCTGGCACATAAATCCCGAATAATTCTGTGAAATCAGGAATCTTTGTAACCAGATCCTTCCCCCCAGTGCTCAGAGCACAAGAGTTTTCTGCTCTCTTTGGAACTTTGTCTGCAAACAGCATGAAGGAGATGCAGCCCAAGGGCTCACCTTCAATGGTGATGTCAAAGAACACAGTAGGATTCATCATGGCTGGTCATGGGTGGCTCTGGTGCATTCACGTCTGCAAAGCAGCCTATTTTTATTTTTTAATAGCTACATAACATTATATGTTGGAACCATAATTTATTCATGTCCTGGTTAAATAAACTTTCTCAGTTGCTCTTCAAAACAAAATTACAGAGATTCTCCTTGTATATTCTTGTTTCCATTTTTAAAACATTTTCATTTTGAAATTTCAAATATACACTAAAGTAGACAAATGAATATAAAGAACTCCATATACCTATAAGCCAGCTTCACCAGTTATGAACTTATGGCCAATTTTGTTTCACTGATACTCCTACCCACATCCCCCACTCCCACCCCCACATTTTAAAGAAAATTCCAGTCATTATGTCATTCACTTTATAAATTGTTCCCTAGATATCTTTAAAACCTGTGCATACTGTTTGTGTACACATAAGAATACATCTGTAAGATAAATTCCAGAATGTGGATTTCCTGATCAAAGTGGAGTTGAATTTCACATTATGATGTTGCCCACTTGTCCTCTACAAAAATTGTGTGGATTTATTCTCCTATCAACAGTAAATCAAAGCACCTGTTTCCCTGTATCCTCATCAAAACAGTATATTGTCCAATTGTTAATCTTTGCCCATATATTAAAACATGGTATTTTAAATTTTTTATTTTTATGTTTTTGTTAATCCTCACTCAAGGATATTTTTCCATTGATTTTTAGAGAGAATGGAAGAGAGAGGGAAAGACATAGAGAAATATCTATGTGAGAGAAACACATCGATTTGTTGTGTCTGGCACAAGGCCGGGCTGGGAGGAGCCTGAAACTGAAGTACCTGCCCTTGACTGGAATCACACCGGGGACCCTTTGGTCTGCAGGCCTAGGCTCTATCCACTGAGCCAAACCGGCAAGGGTTTAAATTTTTATTTAATATTGGATACTTTCTTGTGCCTTTAAAAATCATTCGTATTTCTGTGGAAACCTGTGTATATACCTTTTCTATTTTTTTGAATTGGTGAACTTTTTCTTACTGATTCTTTTGTCATAAAGAAATTTGCCTTTTTTTGGTCATCACATTTATCGATATCAAATTTTATGACTTCTGGGATTTATATCTTGTTTGGACAGTTTCTCTTCCCTCCAACCTTAATTATTTTCTCCCAAGTTTTCTTCTAGTATTTTTACATGTTCTATTTTTTACATGTAAATTTTTGCTCTACTTAGAATTTATCTTGATTTAAGGATGTCAAAGGCATCCAGTGTTTCTCATCACATATCTAGACTAGTAGGAGACAAAAGTTTTCATTCTGTGATTAGAAATTAAGTATAGATACAAAGTCACAATCAGACATCCTAGCCCAGCCTGAGTGGCTCAGTTGGTTGAGCAAGGTCTCGTGCACCGAAAGTTGCCGTTGGATTCCCGGTCTGGGAACAAAGCTTGGCTGCCAGTTCCCAGTCCGGGCACTTAGGAAGGCAACCAATCGATGTTTCTGTCTCACATCGTGTGTTTTTCTCTCTTCCCCTTCCTCTCTCTAAGCATGTCCTCGGATGAGGATTAAAGAAAAAAAAAATCAGATATCCTGGAAGAGATTGTTTTTTATGCCCAGGGTAAATAACCTGATGCTTTGCAGACTTCCAGTTTTGGTAGAGTGACTGGGCAGAAGGGACTGAGGACAAGGGGGAAGGAACAGGCAGTGGGAAGACTGGAGTGTCTCAAGAAAGGTTAGATTTCCTAATTCTCCAATTCCTAAGCGCCGTGAAAACCCCACTGAGCACCCCAGAGCGCGCCAGGTTTCGTGCACAGACAGCGGTCAGTGCTGGCCAGCTTCCGGTGGGTCTCCTCAGGGCCCCTCACCGGGACCGGGGGAACTCCGCGGACCCCAACACTGTGGCCCAGTTGCTCCCTCCCTGAGCCGCGGTCCGTGAGCAAAGCTGAATCAGAGCCGACTCGGGGAATGAGAACCGCCGGCGCCTTCCGCTCCCAGCGAGCGAAGCTGTCACCCAAGACGGGAGGCAGAGCCCAGCCCTGCGACCGCTCCGCCGCAAGCCCGGGACTTCCGGGTCGGTGAGCGGGTCCTCAGCCCGGCGCGCGTGTGGGGCGGGGCTCTGCTGGTGGGCGGGGCCCTGCTGGCGGGCGGGGCTCTGCTGGCGGGGCGGGGCTCTGCTGGTGGGGCGGGGCTCTGCTGGCGGGGCGGGGCTCTGCTGGTGGGCGGGGCCCTGCTGGTGGGCGGGGCTCTGCTGGCGGGGCGGGGCTCTGCTGGCGGGGCGGGGCCCTGCTGGCGGGGCGGGGCTCTGCTGGTGGGGCGGGGCCCTGCTGGTGGGGCGGGGCGGGGCTCTGCTGGCGGGGCGGGGCCCTGCTGGCGGGGCGGGGCTCTGCTGGTGGGCGGGGCCCTGCTGGCGGGGCGGGACCGTGCTGCTGGGGCGGGGCTCTGCTGGTGGGCGGGGCTCTGCTGGCGGGGCGGGGCTCTGCTGGCGGGGCGGGGCTCTGCTGGTGGGGCGGGGCCCTGCTGGCGGGGCGGGGCTCTGCGTCTCCGCCCGCCACGCCCCCACTTCCCCGTCCCCTGCGCCGCGCGCCCCCGCGTGGCCAGCCCCGCCCGTAGCGGGCCCGGGATGGAGGCGGAGGCGGAGGACGAGGCGGTGGCCTCCCCGCCCCTGGTCCGCCTCTCCTTCCTGTCGGTGGCCCGCCCGTCGGCCCACTCCCGGCTGCGGCGGCGAGAGGAGGACGCGGTTGGGGCGCGGAGGCCGAGGTGCGGAGGAGCGGCGGCCCGCGCGGAGAGATGCTGGGCGTGGCGGCAGGGATGACCAACAGGTAAAGTTCGGGCCCTTCCCGGCCGCGCTCTGAGCCCCGCCACGTAGGCTGCGAGCGGCCGCCGGCCCTGCTCCGCGCCCCTTCCGGCCGGCGAGCCCCCGCGGACCGCCCTGGGCCCGGCGGCCCTCCGACCCGCTTCCGCCTCCCGCGCCCTGCCCCGGGACTGGCTCGCGGCCTCTGGGGTTAGCGGCTCCCGGGGTGCCCGGTCTGAGCGCTCTGGGGGCGAATCCTGCCGTAGTGCCTAGCAGAGTGCTCGCGGCAGACATTCGTTGAGTGAATAATGTGTATTCTAGCAATAGGAATGTGACACAGGCCCGCGGTCTTAGCCCCCATTTTAAAAATGGAAAATAACTTGTGGTAGTTGTGCCTATAGGTATTTACTATATTAGAAATGAAAACTGAGGCAAAGCAACTGGATTTTCCTATCTCTTTTGCCTTCAGTTTATTGCCATATATTTTGATTGAATTACATGAAGAAAATCTGGTCTTACACAGATAAGTGGTTGGGAAGGGGAGGAGTGTTTTAGTAGGTTTTTAAGTAATTGTGGGTATTCTTTGTTACTGCACCCAAAGAGGTTACTGCTAGTTTCTTACAGATTGGTTTGGATGTGAAATCTGAAGCCTTACAGATGAACTCTTCACATGTGGTACATTAACATTCATTGTTCTATCCTGCAGCTTAAATGGGCTTGTTACCCATTGTAACATCTTACGTTTATCATTTGGAAAATACTGATTCACCCAGTTAAGGCAGATCTTCCAAATTGCTGACACATTTCATTATACAATATCGCTAAATCATTTTTTAATAGCACCGCTGATTTCCCGTAAGTATGGAGAAGCAGTCAGGCTCAAGGTGGTGGATACAAGTTTTCCAACATTCTAATTTTCAGTTGAAATCTCGGTTTTTATTATTGGTAGACAACTATTACCAATTGTTTTCCTCCAAGTGACAGGTTCATTTTGTTCAGTTTCAAGAAACGTCTACAAACCATGGTTTGTCTTGTTATTGTTTCCAGTAAAAATGTATCATGAAAAAAGCATTTAATTTATGTTCTTTTAACATATGTGCTTTTCCTCGAGACAGCTGGCTTACCTTGGTATGCAGCAGAAGTGCTTCATGCATACCTCTTTTTAAAAAACTTCTTAAAAAAATTGATTTCAGAGAGAAGAAGAGAGAGGGAGAAAAAAAAATCCATGTGAGAAAGAAACATCGATCAGTTGCCCCCAACTGGGGATCAAACTGCAACCTGAGCATGTGCCCTGACGGGGAATTGAACCCACCACCTTTTGGTGCTCCAACCAGCTGAGCCACAATGGCCAGGATATGCATACCTTTCTTTTCTTCAGAAGTGACAAAAATGAAGGTCAAGAGTCAAGATTTAATAACATTCATAATTTGTACTGCTTCATCAAGGATATTTTTTCTTTATTAAAATGTATTAAATATTAAGTTGATACAATATTTAAAATATTTGTAAAAAATAAAGACTAATTATACAGTGGATATACAGTATTAGTAAAGAGTATAACATTTGGGCTGTTTACAATTTGGGGCTATCTATACTATTATCTATACTATTAATAGAGGAATATGCAAATTGCCTGGGACAATCATGCAATGACCAATCAGAACGGGGCGGGGCTGCGGCAGAGAGCTCTCAGCACACCTGCACTGGGGTCCGAAGGGCATGGAGAGGAAGGGAGAGCAGATAGGCAGTTAGGAGGATCAGGTTAGGAGGGGAGAGCAGATAGGCAGTTAGGAGGATCACAACAGGAGGGAGGGCAGTTAGAGGGATCAGGCTGGCAGGGGGGAGCAGTTAGGCAGTTAGGGCAATCAGGCCAGGAGGGGAGCGCAGTTAAGGGGATCAGGTCGGCAGGGGAGAGCTGTTAGGGTCATCAGGCTGGCAGGGGAACAGTTAGGGGCATCAGGCAGGCAGGCAGGCAGGTGAGTGGTTAGGAGCCAGTGATTCTGGATTGCAAGAGGGATCCCGGATTGGAGAGGGTGCAGGCCAGGCTGAGGGGACCCCCCCCCCTCCCCCTATGCACACATTTCGTGCACCGGGCCTCGAGTCTATACTAATTACAGTAATATGCTAATTAGACCGGGAGGTCTTCTGGGAGACCTTCTGGACATCCTTCTGGACAAAGCCATTGGGACGGGGCTGAGGCAGAGGTGGTTAGGGGTGATCAGGCCAGGAGGAGAGGGCAGTTGGGGGTGATCAGGCCGGCAGGGGGGTAGTTGGGGGCAAGCAGGCCGGCAGAGGGGGGCCAGCTGGGGGCAAGCAGGCCGGCAGGGGGTGCCAGTTGGGGGCGAGCAGGCCGGCAGGGCGGGGCAGTTGGAGGCAAGAAGGCTGGCAGTGGGGGGCAGTTGGGGGTGATCAGGCTGGCAGGGGGGCAGTTGGGGGTGATCAGGATGGCAGGGGGGAAGTTGGGGGCAAGCAGGCCAGCAGGAGGAGCAGTTGGGGGTGAGCAGGCCGGCAGGGTGGGAAGTTGGGGGTGAGCAGGCTGGCGGGGGGGGCAGTTGGGTGCGATCAGGCTGGCAGGGGGGGTCAGTTGGGGGCAAGCAGGCTGGCGGGGGGAGGCAGTTGGGGGTGATCAGGCAGGCAGGCAGGTGAGCAGTTAAGAGCCAGTAGTCCCGGATTCCGAGAGGGATCCTGGATTGGAGAGGGTGCAGGCCGGGCTGAGGGACCTCCTCATGCATGCATTTCGCGCACCGGGCCTCTAGTCTATACTAATTAAAGGGTAATAGGCTAATTAGACTGGGATACCTTCTGGACGTCCTTCAGGACAAAGCCATTGCGACGGGGCTGAGGCAGAGGTGGTTAGGGGTGATCAGGCCAGGAGGAGAGGGCAGTTGGGGGTGATCAGGTTGTCAGGGGGATAGTTAGGGGCAAGCAGGCGGGCCGGGGGGGCAGTTGGGGGCGAGCAGGCTGGCAGGGTGGGGTAGTTGGAGCAAGCAGGCTGTCAGTGGGGGGCAGTTGGGGCAAGCAGGCCGGTGGGGGGCAGTTCAGGGCAAGCAGGCCGGTTGGGGGTGATCAGGACAGCAGAGGGGGAAGTTGGGGGCGAGCAGGCCAGCAGGGTGGGCAGTTGGGGGTGAGTAGGCCGGTGGGGGGGGGCAGTTGGGTGCGATCAGGCTGGCGGGGGGGGTAGTTGGGGGTGAGCATGCCAGCGGGGGGGGCGGCAATTGGGGGCGATCAGGCAGGCAGGCAGGTGAGCAGTTAGGAGCCAGTGGTCCCGGATTCTGAGAGGGATGTCAGACATTCCCTGAGGGGTCCCACATTGGAGAGGGTGCAGGCTGGGCTGAGGGACACCCCCCTCCCTGTGCACGAATTTCGTGCACCAGGCCACTAGTCTCTCTCTCTATCCTATCTAATAAACTGGTAATATGCAAATTGACCGTCACTCCAACACACAAGATGGATGCCCCCATGGGGTCAAAGATGGCCACCCCCATGTGGACCCTACCCATGCATGCATTTCATGCACCGGGCCTCCTGTTAATAATAAAGCTATTGTGAATTTTGTGGACAGGTTTTTATGTAAACCCTAGTGGCCCTGCACACAGATCCATGCGTGAGTAGCTTACTGCTGCTTGCCTCAGCTGGCTGCCCCGCCCACCGCACGTAGCTTGCTGCCCCGCCCTCCTGTAGCTCTCCACCACTCATAGCTTGCTGCCCCACCCTCCTGTAGCTCTCCGCTGCTTGTAGCTTGCTGCCCTGCCCTCCTGCTGATCGGTCGTTACATGTCATGGCGTAATTTGCATATTACCTCTTTATTATATAGAATAAGTTTTCTTTTCTATGGGGTAAATGTCCAGGAGTACAATTGCCAGGTTGTTTGACAGACTTTTCTAGAGTGGCTGTACCATTTTCATCAAGGACACTTAAACGAGAAATTGGCATTCTTTTCCTGTAGGTACATGAAGAATTTGGTTATGCTACAACTGCTTTGATTAGTGCTGAGAGACCAGCAGTTGTACCTGTTATTGCTTTTGCACTATCAGTGAAAGTGTCAACACAGTGCACAAGGCTATATCAGTATATCAGCTTCTTAGGAACTCCTTAGCATTATTATGAGAAATAGTTTTGATCTTCTAGACCTCTTGGAAAGGTCTGCCCTTCCCTCCTCAGGTTTCCAGACCATACTTTGAGAACCACTGTTAATGACATTCTAAATGATGAGGGAAGTGTACATATTTGAGATATTTAAAAGGAACGTATACAGAGAGTTCTCTTTAAAATATGTACTGGATGCTTGTTGTAGTATGTGCTTTCTAGTTTTGGGGAGTTTTAATGGGACTTAATAACTAAGCCATGAAGAACGACTGGAAAGAGCAACTTGCTGCCATGAAGGATTTTCCCTGACACTGTGGCCACTGTTGCTATGAAAAGGGTAAATGTCGTGGAAGTGAGTGTGTTCCTAAAACTTCAGTGCTGGTTTATACTAAAATGCACATATACTAAAATTGGAACGATCCAGAAAAGATTGGCATAGCCCCAGTGCAAATTTGTGAAGTGTTCCATATTTTTTAAAAATGCACAAAAACAAAATATCAAAACTTCAGTGCTCTATGCCTGTTTGTATTGTTAGGAAATTGAGCTCTAATTTTTTTTTTTCAATTTTTTTATTAAGGTATTATATGTGTACATATCTTACCATTGCCCCCCCCACCCCACTCCCATATATGCCCTCACCCCCCAGAGTTTTGCGTCCATTGGTTATGCTTATATGCATGCATACAAGTCCTTTGATTGATCTCTTATCTCCCCCACCTCTCCCTAACCTTCCCCCTGTAATTTGACAGTCTGTTTGATGCTTTACTGTCTCTGTATCTATCTTTTTGTTCAATTTTATAATGTTCTTTATTATCCATAAATGAGTGAGATCATGTGGTATTTTTCTTTCATTGACTGACTTATTTCACTTAACATAATGTTCTCCAATTCCATCCAGGTTGCTGCAAATGATGAGAATTCCTTCTTTTTTATGGCAGCATAGTATTCCATTGTGTAGATGTACCACAGTTTTCTGATCCAGTCATCTGCTGACGGGCACCTAGGCTGTTTCCAAATCTTAGCTATGGTGAATTGTGCTGCTATGAACATAGGGGTGCATATATCCTTTCTGATTGGTGTTTCTAGTTTCTTCGGATATATTCCCAGGAGTGGGATTACTGGGTCAAATGGGAGTTCCATTTTCAGTTTTTTGAGGAAACTCCATACTGTTCTCCACAGTGGCTGCACCAGTCTGCAATCCCACCAGCAGTGCACGAGGGTTCCTTTTTCTCCGCATCCTCGCCAACACTTGTCGTTTGTTGATTTGTTGATGATAGCCATTCTGACAGGTGTGAGATGGTACCGCATTGTTGTTTTGATTTGCATCTCTCGGATAATTAGTGACGTTGAGCATGTTTTCATGTGTCTCTTGGCCTTCCTTCTGTCTTCTTTTGAAAAGATTCTATTTAGGTCTGTTGCCCATTTTTTTATTGGATCATTTATCTTCCTTTTATTAAGTTGCATCAGCTGCCTGTAGATGTTGGAGATTAAACCTTTATCAGTGATGCCATTTGCAAATATGTTCTCCCATGTAGTGGGCCTTCTTGTTGTTTTGTTGTAATTTTTTTTTTTATTGATTTGAAAGAGAGAGAAACATTGATTTGTTGTGCCACTTATTTGTGCATTCATTGGTTGATTCTTTTATGTGCCCTTACTGGGAATCGAACCCGCAACCTTGGCATCTACACTAATAAAAAAGAAAGGTGCAAGTTGACTGTACCTTCACGATGCCCATCAGCCAATCAGAAGTGAGTGTGCAAATTAACCCAACAAAGATGGTGGGTTAATTTGCATGCACAGGCGCCGAGTTGCTGGGGTTGGGGCAGGACGCTTGCATTGTTGCCATGGCACTGCCCCAGCTGCTTAGGGCCTCTGGGCATTGTGGGAAGGCAAGGCTGGAGCGGAAAGAGGTGGCTCCAGGGCTGGAGCAGAAAGGTGGTGCCAAGAGCCAGGGAAAGGAAGGCCCATTCTTGCACGAATCTTCGTGCATCGGGCTTCTAGTATTGGAATAATGCTCTAGCCAATTGAGCTACCCTACCAGGGCTGAGCTCTTAATTTTTTAGTAAAGGAATGGAGATTTGTTGGTAGAAAAGATACCTTTCAGTTCTGGTTGTTCTGTGTCCTATAGTCCTAGAGCTGTGGTCAGCAAACTGCGGCTTGTGAGCCACATGCAGCTCTTTGGCCCCTTGAGTGTGGCTCTTAGGCCAGCTTAGGAGTACCCTAATTAAGTTAATAACAATGTACCTACCTATATAGTTTAAGTTTAAAAAACTTGGCTCTCAAAATAAATTTCAATCATTGTACTGTTGATATTTGGTTCTGTTGACTAATGAGTTTGCCGACCACTGTCCTAGAGAAAACTATCAGGACTGTGAAGTCTTGATTTATTTACTTATTTATTTTAAGTCTCATCCCTTTCCTTTGTGGTAGCTCCTTAGACCATCTTCTGAATAGCTTTTTCTTTTGCTAAATGTGAGCACAGGAAGTGAGCTTTCATTTCTGCCCCTACACTGGGCCAAGGAAACTTCCAACAGCTATGGATTAGTGATGGGAGAGCAGAGCTTTATTCTGACAGTCTTTATTTTCACCTAGAGGCCTGGTGCATGAAAATTCATGCACTGGCAGAGGGGACCCCTCAGCCCGGCCTGCCCCCTCTCACAGTCCGGGAGCCCTCAGGGGTGGGAGGCAACCCGGTGATCAGGGGAAGACGATGCCCCATCACACCTCTGCTGCTGCCACTGCCAGCAGTGCAAGCCTCGGCTGGCCCTGGTTACCTGAGCCTCAGGTGGCCCTGGGCGGCTGGGCAGCTGCCATTCGAGGCTTGCCTGTACTTCGGGCCGGCCCTGGGTGGCTGGGGGACTGAGGGAACTGGTGGACTCCGGAGGCAGGTGCGTGGAGCGGCCAGGCCTGTCTGCCGCCCCAGCGGGGCTGAGAGGACTGGATGCCACCATCTTGTGGCTGTGGGCGCCGCCATCTTTGAGGGGGTGGCAGTTAATTAGCATATTCCCTCCTTATTGGCTGTGGGCGCCACCATCTTTGAGGGTGGGACAGTCAATTAGCATATTCCCTCCTTATTGGATGTGGGTGCTGCCATCTTTGCGACGGTGTGAGGGTCAATTAGCATATTCCCTCTTAATTAGGTAGGATAATGTTGTATTTGTTCTTCAGATAATCATTTAAGTAAACCTTAGTAGAGGTCATGTTTATAGCTAGGGTTGCACTAAAATAGAAGGAAGATTAAACCAAACTATCTGTTGATTTTACATTTCTTGTAATTATGTTTTAAGCTGTGGCTTCCTGACCACAGAAATATCTACATTACATATTGGACTGTTGACATGTTGTCTTCTAAAACTTTAATTTTAATGTACTTGAGAGGTAAGAGCTGCAATGCCTGTTGCCACATACTGTGCATTCCCCAACAGCAGTGGTTCTATCTCTTCTCGTGCCAGCCTTTCATCTCTTTTTTTTTTTTTTTTTTTCTTAAGAATTTTAGTGAGTTTATTTGAGCCAAACTGTCAACATATGCCGGGAAGCAGAACCTCAACGAATTGAGATAATGCTCCAAAGAATGGCGGGTTACATCTGTATTTATACATTGCAATCCAAGGAGGGACATACGTGGGTTACGTGAAATTCATTGGTGATGGATTAAGGAGGTGGGATAAAGTCAAACCCCTGGGATTGGATAAAAAGTAAAATGATGGACACATACTTAGGTGGGTACAGGAACAATTAACATGATAATGAAGGAATTTGAGGCATCTGTCCTGGCGCCCACCACATTGGGTTGTGCCCCAGGGGCTCCAGAAAAAAGGAAGTTACAAATTACCCAGACACCTCACAGATATGTTATCTTAGAGGCAAAAAGGCAAATGGGCTCAGGAAAGATCTAAGTTGATCTTTGTCATGGAAAATATCAGCCTAGGACATGACTGCAGTTAAATATTTAATTTTCAGACCATCTTTTGTGGTTATTTTAGGTCTCTGAGTTTTCAAGACTGCCACACTGGCCTCCCCTGAGCTTGTCAGGTTAGCATGTGGCTCCTTTCGTCCACACAGCCCCCTTTTGGTCATAAATCAATCCAAAGGATGCATTGATGACCAACCTTTTGGTTGGATAATGGAGTCCCACGGTGCTAGGAAGGCTCATTCCTAGGATGTCTCAGTGTCAGCATGTCTTGCTGAACAGGTGGACCACTGGGGATGGGGCAAGACCATAACCTTAGATGGCATTTAAGGTCGAATTATATATATATATATTTAAAAAGGCAGGTAAATGGGAGGCAATCAGATCCTATATGTCCTTGTTAAAAGTATTCTGGATCATTTCTAATTTTGAGCCACCATGATCTGAGTCTTTTTGCTGTTTGTCTTACGTTTTGCTTTTCTGCATCTAATATAACATTTACATATCAAGAACAAAAGTAACAATAGTAAACCAATAACACTGATTAGGAACAGAAAATGTCTAATACTAGACAAGGAAAAGTCTAAGGGGAACAAGTATCACAGCCAACCGAAAAACGCTTTACATGTATTATCATAATTTTTTATTAAGCTAGTTATGTTTTCCTCCTTCATCCACTGTCATTGGTACCTTATGATATGTTTGGCCAGGTGAATTAAGACTCTACTATTTCATTATCTAGAAGCTCTAATTTTCTTCTGGCCAGTTAGTTCCCATAAAAATGGCTTCATGGGGAGGAGTTCAATTTCCCAATACATTGGTTTTTCAGTATCAATATTATCACAGATTTTATGAACATCAGGCAAAGTCATTCTGCCTATATTTTCAGTATTACACCATATTCTAGTATTATTTAATGTAAACTTGGTGATATTACAGTAAAAATTGCTTTTAACCCTTCCCAGCAAAAACGCCCCTTTCCCATATACTATATTGTTATTTGTTGGGGTAGATACAATAAGCCAGGACTGGGTGAATTCAGTATTCCATATGGATTGAGGGCATAACCATTCACTTTTCCAATTTTCAGACAGTGAGATAGGTTCACCTTGTTTATTATTTTTAAATATGGCCCATCTACTTCCCATTGGAAGTATTCTAGTATTATTGAGGATGGTCCTTACGCCAGCCAGTTGAACTACTGGGAATTTTAAGCTTAGGATTTAACTGGCACCTGGGCTATTAAAAACACAATGTCGTAGATCACATTTCCCATTTAAAATTTTCCAAATTCCTGGGGAACCATATGAGTCCCGTAAGTGTCTGGCCTGGGCTTCTGCAGCCATTATAGTTGGCCATTGTTTCATAGCCACTTCAGATTCCTCGCATTAGCATAGACAACAGGCCCAGTTGAGTTAGGGCACAGGCACGTTCCCATTGTTGGGTTGGGCATGAGTTTTTATAGTCTGTCGAGCCTGTTCTATCCATTAAACTAAGGCTTTATTGTCTTTCCATGCTGCTTCCCACTCTTTTTCCTTCTTCCTGAAACAGCATTCCCTCTATATGACCTATTTTAGATAAAAATCTTTTTCTAATGAATGACATTCTTTATTAGCTGCAAGTTCAGCTTGTCCCGGATACCAAGGCCAGACCCTACTCCTCCAAGTATTCCTCTTTTGCTTCTTTTAGGGAGACCAATGTTGTTGGATCCACCAGAAATGTTGTTGCCATTGGGTAGCTATGGCTCGGGAGCAGTTAGGGTATACTGAGTGGAGCCAAAAATGTTGAGTTCCCCATGCCATAAATGGGTGAAGGGGACTCCCAAATGAGCTAGAGTTTGAGTATTCATAGGGCTCCTCAAACATCCAGGACACAAGGACGGTGGGGTAATTATAAACATATCTACCCACCAAATGATGTCAATAATTTCTGAAATGGGGACCCATTGATTTATTTCTTGTTTCACAGACATCCAGCCATAAGAGCATGGCTGGTGAGTCTGAGGACATGAAATGCTATGACAGATAGGACAGGCTGCTGCAAGCCTTTGGCCATTATATCTAGGTGTTTTTCTTAGCTATTCATTACCCATCTCTATAGCCATACAATATTCATCCAGATGACATCCATATACAATTCTACCAGTGGAATTATCAGGGAGATATTCTTGGAGGTACTTGCCTAAGGTGGGTCCTTTATAATAGATAGAGCCAGAAAACAACAACAACCAAAGCTTATATTGATAGTAGGAGAAGACCAATATGTGGCTAACAAGGCATTAATTTCACTATCATACCTGATAACTAGAACATCATTGTGTAGTAGGTAGGAAAGATCAGCAGGTATCCAAGTTAAATTTTTCATATCTAGTAAAGGAAGAGGTCTGGGGAGGTAGATATTGTTTCCACTAGGGAACCATAAGGTTAATAATAATATGAAAATCATTTTATGTACATTCAATCAATATCAGTCAGATGATATAAAACAAGCAATATCCGTATGTGAGTATACAGGCCTTGTTGACGTTATCTTGGGATAGCTGTCTGCCTCCGTGGTCAGCGACTTCTCGTCCTTGAAAAGTCTGTGATCTCCTTCTCCCTTTCACTCTTTCTAAAAATCAGTGGAAAAATATCCTCGGGTGAAGATTAACAAAACAAACAAACAAAAAAATCATACTGTTGTGCAATTGCTGTTTTTCCAGGATTTTAAAAATTGTGGTAAGATATGCGTAACATAAAATTTACCTTTGCAGTGTACATTCAAGGCATTAAAGTACATTCACATTAAGTATATTCACATCTCCAGAACCTCTTCATCTTCCAAACTGAATCTCTATGCTCAATGAACAATAATTACCCATTTCTGGCAATTGCTTTTTTAACCTCATAAACTGTCTTTGAGGTTTTCCTATGTGTAATATCTGGGTATCTACATTATGTTTTTTAACCTTAGTTTTCATGGCTATGTGGTATTTCACAGTATACATGTGATATAATTTATATAACCAGTCCTTGATGGACATTTGGGTTCCATTTTTGTTTGTTTGTTTGTTTGTTTCAAACACTTGACCACTTGTGCCATTGTTTCTGTAGGAGGTCTCTGAGTATATAGAGGTGTGCGCCAAGATCATTGGGCCTGTGTGCCAACCCCAGTTCTGTCCTTTCATTGGCTCTATGGCCTTGCCCTCTCAACCTTTTTAAAGCTCAGTTTCTTTTTTTTTTATGCAAAAACACTTGAATTGGCATCCTTAATCCTCTTCGTCCAGCAGCAAAGACCTATGATGCGTTCATATAAATCTCAGGAAGCCCACGTGACCACACCTGCCACCTCCCACCCTGGTATCTCCAGGATCAATAAAGCCATAACTACCAAAGAAAAGAGAATCAGCCATGGCACTCAGCAACACCAGGTGCAGACAGAAAGCCGTGGCACCACTTTCAAGAGAAAACACTGCAATTTAAATGTTCTCTTTTCACATTGTCAGTGTTCTCCTTTCCTGAGTCACTGCTACGGCCCCACAGAGCAGCGGCGACACTGGGGACCGAGCCTTAGCACCGACGCCATCCGCATGGGACCAGGAGCGTGCAGGAGGCGTCACTCCATGGCTGCCAGCTACTCAATGGCACAGTGGACTTTCTTTGCGATTTCTTCATATTCTTTCTGCTTATTGTTGGCTCCCTTTGCCACTTTGTTCTTGGCTCTTTCTTTGTCCAGTTTCAAAAATTCACCGAGGATTAGCTCTTCAAACTGCTTCTTGACAGGAAGGAAGGCATAGCCGGATGAATGCTTTTTTTGTTCCTCTATGGGGTTGTCATCTGGCTCCCAGCCTTTCAGCTCCTTGAAGCAGAAGAAGCACTGGCCCAGGTCAGGCTCGGTCTCGGTGGGCCAGTTCTTGAACGTAGAGATGCGGTGGTTCTTGAGGTAGAGCTGCCAGGCCACGGGCAACGACACGACACCCATCCCACCGCCACCCCGAGCAATGCTGTGATTCAAATCACTTAAAGCTCAGTTTCTTAATTTATAAAATAACTAGAGGCTCGGTGCATGGGATTCGTGCACTGGTGGGGGACATGGCCTGCAGGGACAGACCCGCTGTGGGAGCACTGCTAATTCCGGTCAGCCGAGCAGGAACAGCTGCTCATCCTGGTCAGCCGAGTGGCGCTCCCACTGTGGGAGCGCACTGACCACCAGGGGGCAGCTCCTGCATTGAGCGTCTGCCCCCTGGTGGTCAGTGTGCATCATAGCAACTGATCGACTGGTCATTCTGGTCATTCCGCTGTTTGATCGCTGGGCTTTTATTATATAGGACTAGAGACCCAGTGTAAGAAATTCGTGCACGGGGTGGGGGGTCCCCTCAGCCCAGCCTGCACTCTCTTCAATCTGGGACCCCTCAGGGGATGTCCGACTGCCGGTTTAGGGGATTGGGCCTAAACCGGCAGTCGGACATCCCTCTCACAATCCTGGACCACTGGCTCCTAATCTCTCGCCTGCCTGCCTGGTCGCCCCTAACTGCTCCACCCTGCTGGCCTGATCGCCCCTCACTACCTCTGCATGCTAGCCTGATTGCCCCTAACTGCCCCCTGCTGGCCTGGTCGCCCCTCACTGCCCCCTCCCTGCCTGCCTGGTTGCCCCGAACTGCCCCCCCCTGCCGACCTGGTCACCCCTTAATGCCCCCCTGCCAGCCTGGTTGCCCCCAACTGCCCCCCCCACCAGCCTGGTCGCCCCCAACTGCCCCCCCAGCCTCTTTGCCCCTCACTGCCCCCCCACCAGCCTAATAACCCCCAACTGCCCCCCCTGCCGGCCTGGTTCCCGCCAACTGCAACCCCCCACTGGCCTGGTCACCCCTAACTGCCCCCCCACCGGCCTAGTTGCCTCTTACTGCCCCCCTGCCGGCCTGATTGCCCCCAACTGCCCGCCCCCCCCGCCAGCCTGGTTGCCCCTCATGGCCCTCCTGCCAGCCTGGTTGCCCCACAGAGCCTGCTTGTTCAGTTCTTTGGTCGTCCCTCACTAACCCCCCCTGCCAGCCTGGTTGCTCCATGAAGCCTGCTGTTCAGTCGTTTGGTCGTCCCTCACTAACCCCCTGCTGGCCCGGTTGCCCCACGCAGCCTGCTGTTCAGTCATTTGGTTGTCCCTTACTAACCCCCCTGCCGGCCTGGTGGTAGGCAGCCATATTGTGAGGGTGTGATGGTCAATTTGCATATCACCTCTTTTTATATAGGATACCATCTGTCTCAGAGAGTTGTGAGAGTTAAATATGAAGGCAAATTAAACATTTCTGAACGGATACAAATCAAATCTAAGGAGTTTAGGAATCGAGAATGAGAGGGAAGTTTTTTATACTGTTTTGATTTTTTTTTTAACCATATGCATGTAGTAATTTTTAAAGAATTTAACATCATGCCAAGAACCTACTAGATGCTCTGTTAATGTTAACTGTAGTTTTGGTGTTGACTTTTCCTACCATCCTGCTGCTTTTCTTCAAATTTACAGCTTCTGATTTCACCATGTCAGTTAATGGCACTCACATAGTGAGTTTTTATTTCATCCTCTCCTTCACTTCCTGTATCCACTTTCTTGCTGAGTTCCTACCTTAGAATTTTCTTTTGAATCCTATCTCTTTCTTACTCCGTTCTTACTGACTTCATTTTCATCTTCATCCTGATTATCTTTTAAGACAGGGAAAGATTTTAGAGAATGCAAAATAAAATCCCAGTGCATATTAAACATTTGAAGCGGAACAATAGTTTTTGGTGTGTTCTGTTTTTCATTTAACCCTTTGCACTCGCTTGCTTTTTAAAAAGAGCTGCTACCGATGCTAACCGTGTCGAGTCACACTCGACATCCGAGTGCAAAAGGTTAAATGTTGATAAAGTACAGAGTTTTTTAAAGGGGTTACAGTATTGGTGGTAAAATTTACATAGTATATGCTTTATTAACATATCTGTATTAATAAAAGGGTAATAAGCTAATTAGACTGGGTCGACCGGACATCTTCCGGACATCTGACTTCCTTCTGGACAAAGCCACGGTGGCAGGGGCCGAGGCAGAGGTGGTTAGGGGCAGTCAGGCCAGCAGGGGAGCAAGCAGTTAGGGGTGATCAAGCCAGCGGGGGAGCAAGCAGTTAGGGGCGATCAAGCCAGCGGGGGAGCAAGCAGTTAGGGGCGAGATCAGGCCGGTGCCGGGGGAGCAAGCAGTTAGGGGACGATCTGGCCAGCAGGAGAGAGCAGTTAGGGGGCGATCAGGTCAGCAGGGGAGGAGAATTGGGGGTGATCGGGCTGGCAGGAGAGGGCAGTTGGGGGTGATTGGGCCAGCAGGCAGAGGTGGTTAGGGGCGATTGGGCAGGCAGGCAGAAGTGGTTAGGGGCGATCAGGCAGACAGGCGAGCGAGCCAGCTGTCCCGGATTGCGAGAGGGATGTCCCACAAGGGGTCCCGGATTGCGAGAGGGTGCAGACTGGGCTGAGGGACTCCCCTCCCCCCCATGCACGAATTTTGTGCACTGGGCCTAGTGCTAGAAATAAAATTAGGGTAACATGAAGATGTAAGAAATTTGCACCTTGCTGCTCCATATAGACTCTGCCTTGCTAACATAGTAAGGAAGAAATCGGGAGAATAACAGTGGGTGGGGAATTGCTGCCTATTTCTCCACAGCTGGTTCCTCCTCCTCAATGCAGTAGATTCAACAGATTTCTTTTATATGCAGGGCACAACGCAGGTGTAGCAATGGGAATGCAAAAGGGGACTGAGACATGGTCCCTCCTCTTGAGAATCCTTCAACTTAACTGTTCTATCAATCATGTTGGCTCCGGATTCTCATAGAGCACACTTTGGTCATACTGTATGGCCTCTCTTTTCAAAATATTAAGATGACTTCTTATTGACTGTCAAATAAGTCCAAATACCAGAGCCTGGAATTTAAGGCTGTTTGTGGTCTGGCCCCAGCCTGTCTTTATAGCTTCTCACACACTGTTTGTTCCCTTAGTCGTTTTGCTAAACTTGAACCCATTTGCCATTTTCTGGAAACTCCTGATGCTTTCCCATGTCAGTGCTTTTGCTCATGTTGTTCTCTTGGGCTAGACAACTATCTTCTCTGCAATTGGAGCAAAATTGTTGCTTCTCCCATGAAATAACGAATTTCTGGAATATTTATTGGGCCCCTGTTGTGTGCTAGCAAATTAGGGATTCAGAGTTTGTATTTGTTCTCTCAAGCATTTTGACTTCTTTTTTGGTAGCTATAAACTACTGTTTTGTATAATAGTTATTAGTTTATATGTCTAATCTTTTCTGCCACATTGTAATCCCTGTAAGTAAAGGAATATCTTAATCACATTTGTTAAATGTCCAAAGAAAAATAAACTGGATTTAAATGTGTTTTATTTTTCCTTTTATTCCTTCATTTATTTTAGAGAATTGAAAAGTTCAGAGCTGGCTCTGCTTGGTACCTGTGACATTGTTTGAATAAATTCACGACACTTTGAGTAAGACAAGATTGCTTTTACATTTAGTTTAAGTTAACTCTACAGTGTATTATATTCTAGTGGCAGAGACCCAACATCCACGATACATTGGGAAGGAATTAAAATGAAGTTTAGTCATCCCTGTTTAGATTATTTCATTTCACTGCTAAGTCATTCTTTTGAAAACTTTCTTGGTAATATCAAACTTTTATTAATTACCTACTTTGACAAAAAGTACCTTAAAGTTGTGAAACATCTATGTAGCAAACCTTATCTTCACAGCCGCACTGTGAAGTAGGTTTTTATGCCCACTATACAGATGGGGAAACTGAGCTCAGGAGGATAAGAACTCACCAAGTCACACAGTTAATGCCAGAGCTGGGGTTCACATTGAAGTGCCCTGCAGAAACCTGTGTCTTCTCAGTTCACTTCTTTGTTCAACAAAAGGTCACAGCTCTGTACTTCTTTTCCTAGGTTTCAAGGCTTTCTCTTCAAATGCCCAACCAACCTACTGTTTTTTAGCTTACCTCATCTTATTGCCAAGACACATCACAGTCCTTCTTTCTGATGAATGTGGCTTTTCCTTTTTTAGGAGGTAGAGGGTTCAGACTCACTACCAAAGCCTAGTTTAAACTCTTCTGTCTTGAAGATGGCTTCCCTGCCTACTTCAACCTCTATTAATCTTTTCTTTCCTGACCTTATAAAGAACATATTGGATAAGAATAAATTCTTAAGTTTAGTATGTATGTACTTGTGTGTAACACACCAACTTCTGTTGTTTTCATTTTGAAGTCTTGGCTACACTTGCATATACTAAAGTGGTATTTACAAACTTGGGGACATATGTTCTAGTTCAGTGTGTCCATTGTGTAGACTATACTGTGGGCCATGGAGCATATAATTACAATATTATGAGGGATTGTACATTGTCTATTTTGTATTGTAGCTATTTGTATATAAGTACCATAGGTGAAGTTAAAAATAGTCTTTTAGATATTTAAATGCAGAAATGTTCATTTGTCACCAGTTATTATAGAGTTATTATTATTTATTTAAGACTTGAGGAGCAGTCAGATGTTTATTGAGCTCTCTCAGGAAGTGGATATGTGCCAGTTTGGCAGTGTCCCAGAGGCCTGACTGATTTGGACTATTGTGGGGAAATTCAAAATCAAGGAGAGCAGTACTCTCAGATCATGGCTGTGGACCACTCAAGGCATGGCTTCACAGATTGTTCAGCCTCATTCCTTATTTCTTGGGGGAAGAATGCCGTGAAATCTCTAATTTTTAAAAAAATATATTTTTAATTGAATTTATTGGGGTTGATACTGGTTAATAAAGTTATATAGGTTTCAGGTGTACAATTCTATAATACATCATCTGTATATTGTATTATGTGTTAAGTATCCTAAGTCAAGTCTCCTTCCATCACCAATATCCCCTCTTTACCCTCATTTACTTTCCCGCCCCCAACCCCTCGGAAAATCATTATACTGTTGTCTGTGAGTCTTTGTTTTTTTCCTTTGCTTAATCCCTTTACTCTTCTCACCAAGCCCCCAACCTCCTCCCCTCTAACAGCTGTCAGTCTGTTCTCTGTAACTCTGAGTCTGTTTCTTTTTTTAAAATATATTTTATTGATTTTTTACAGAGAGGAAGAGAGAGGGATAGAGAGTTAGAAACATCGATGAGAGAGAAACATCGATCAGCTGCCTCTTGCACACCCCCTACTGGGGATGTGCCCGCAACCAAGATACATGCCCTTGACCGGAATCGAACCTGGGACCCTTGAGTCCGCAGGCCGACGCTCTATCCACTGAGCCAAACCAGTTTCGGCAGTTTCTTTTGTTTTTTATCAACTCACTATATTTATTTATTTTAAGTTTTATTGGGGTAACATTAGTCAGCATGAACATATAGGTTTCATGTGTGGATTACTAATTTACTCTGAGTCTATTTCTGTTTTGTTTGTTTACTTTGTTCATTAGATTCCACATATAAGTTAAATCAAATGGTACTTACCTTTCTCTGACTGGCTTATTTCACTTAGCATAATAATCTCCATCCATGCTGTTGCAAAAGGTAAGATTTCCTTCTTTTTTACAGCTGAGGAGTATTCCATTGTTGGTGAGGATGTGAAGAAAGGGGAACCTTCGTGCACTATTGGTGGGAATGCAGGTTGATGCAGCCCCTGTGGAAAACAGAATGGAGTTAACTAAAAAAAAATTAAAAATTGAACTGCCTTATGATCCAGTGATCCCACTTCTAGGAATATAGCCAAAGAAATCTAAAACACAAATTCGAAAGAATGTATACACCCCTTATGTTCATTGCAGCATTATTTACAATAGCCAAGATCAGGAACCAGCCCAAATACCCATCAGTAGATGAGTGAATAAAAAAGCTGTGGTACATTTACACAGTTGAGTATTACGTGGCTGTAAAAAAGAGGAACTCTACCCTTTGGGACAGCATGGATGGACCTGGAGATTATTACGCTAAGCGCATTAAGCCAGTCAGAGAAGGACAAATATCCCATGATCTCACTTATATGTGGAATCTAAAGAACAAAATAAACTGATGAACAAACTAGGATCAGAGGCATGGATACATGGAACAGACTGACAGATCTCAGAGGGGAGGTGTGGGGAGGATGAGAAGAGATCAACCAAAGAACATATAGGTATAACCCATGGACAGACAATTATGCGGTGAAGGGTTGGGGAGGGGGGCAGGGTGGAAGGAGGCAAAGGGAGGGAAAAATGGGGGATATCTGTAATAGAGTCAACAATTAAAAAAAAACACAAAATTTTTTTTTCTGTATGGGGGGAAAGAAGTTGTGGTACATTTACATAATGGAATTTATAGAATTTCTACTTCTCAAATATAGAAATATCTACTCTAAAATTTCCTGTTATGGATAACTTAAGACATATACAAAAATAGAATAATGTAGGCCTATGTGTTACTATTTAGCTTCAATAATTATTGACTCAGCCAATCTTTTTTCACTTTTCTCTCCTTGTTGCATATTATAAAGATTTTAATATGTATTCTTTTTTTAAATATATTTTATTGATTTCAGAGAGGAAGGAAGAGGGAGAGAGAGATAGAAACATCAGTGATGAGAGAGAACCACTGATCAGCTGCCACCTGCACACTCCCCACCGGGGATCGAGCCCGCAACTCAGACATGTGCCCTTGACCGGAATTGAACCTGGGACCTTTCAGTCCACAGGCCGACTCTATCTACCAAGCCAAACCAGCTAGGGCAATATGTATTCTTAAAAGATAAGGACTCTTCTAAAAATTTTTTAAAATATAACTACATCATTATCACACCTAAAAAGATTACTAATAATTCCTTGATATCATCAACTCCACAGTTGGTGTTCAGTTTTCCGTTTATCTCAGATACCCATTTTATTTTATAATTTTTCCAAATTGGGATCTAAGTAAGGTTGACACATTTTGGTAGCTTGGTTAGTCTTTTCATTTCTTCTAGCAAATAGGTGCTCCTTCCATCCTCCCCCCTCCTTTGCCCCCATTTTTTTGTTGTTGAAGAAACTGGGTTGTTTGTCTTGAAGCATTTCCTACAGCCTGGATTTGGCAGATTGCATCCTGAGTTTAGCATTTTGTTTTGCTTTCTATGTAGCCAATAAATTGGTATTTGGATCTAAAGAAGCAGTTTTCAAACTTCTTGGTCTCAGGATCGTTTTACACTCTTAACAATTATTGGGGACCCTGAAGAACTTATTGATATTTGCTGTATTTGAAATTTAATAAACCTGCTTTTGTATGTTAACATAAATAACATTTTATAATTATTTTCCAAAAGAAAAAAAATACTGAGAGGAGTGCTTTAAGTATTTATTTTTCATATCTGTTTTATGACTTACTGGAAGTTAGCTGGCATTTAGTCTTTGTAATATTTCATGTCATGTACTTTCTGGAAAATTCCGTTGTGTACTTGTGAGAGAATGAGAATAAACAAGATAAATATATTGTAATATCTTAATGTTATGAAAATAGGTTTGACTTCTAGATCGATCAGCAGTTTGCTCCTTGGATCTAGAGGTCTGATAAGATTCTCATAACTACATGATAGATGGTGTTGGGTTCTTCCATCAGGAGGTACATAATGTCTGCTTTTGTCTCTTTTTGTGATTTCAGCAGCTGTTGATTATCAGTGCTCTAGATCAAAGGTTGACAAACATTTTATCTAATGGGCTAGATAGTAAATATTTACAGCTTAGGCTATATGATCTCTGTCACAATTACTCAACTATGCTGTTGTAGCATGCATGCAGCCAAAGACAATATATAATTAAACTAGAGGCCCGGTGCATGAATTTCATGCATGGAGGGGGGGGGCCCTCAGCCCAGCCTGCATCCTCTCCATTCTGGGACCCCTTGAGGGTTGTCCAACCGCCTGTTTAGACAGGTAGTTGGATATCCCTCTCACAATCCAGGACTGCTGGCTCCCAACTGCTCACCTACCTGCCTGTCAGCCTGATCACCCCCTAACCACTCCCCTGCCAGCCTGATCGACGTCTGACTGCTCCCCGGCTGGCCCAATAGCCCCTAACTGCCCTCCCCTGCCGGCCTGGTTACCCCTAACTGCCCTCTCCTGCCGGCCTGGTCACCCCAACTGTCCTCCCCTGCTAGTCTGGTCGCCCCTAACTGTCCTCCCCTGCAGGCCTGGTTGCCCCCAACTGGCCTCCCCTGCTGGCCTGGTCACCCCTAACTGCCCTCCCCTGCTGGCCTGGTCACCCCTAACTGCCCTCCCCTGCAGGCCTGGTCCCTCCCAACTGCCTTCCCCTGCAGGCCTGGTCCCCTCCAACTGCCCTCCCCTGCGGGCCTGGTCCACCCCAACTGCCTTCCCCTGCAGGCCTGGATCCCCTCCCCCCCAACTGCCCTCCTCTGCTGGCCCGGTCACCCCTAACTGCCCTCCCTGCTGGCCTGATCGTCCACAACTGCCCTCCTCTGCTGACCTGATCCCCCCCCTACTGCCCTCCCCTGCAGGCCTGGTCCCCCCCAACTGCCCTCTCCTGCAGGCCTGGGTCCCCCCCCCCCCCCAACTGCCCTCTCCTGCAGGCCTGGGTCCCCCCCCAACTGCCTTCCCTTGTTGGCCTGGTCTCCCCCAACTACCCTCCTCTGCTGGCCTGGTCACCCCTAACTGCCCACAGCTGTCCTCCCCTGCTGACCATCTTGTGGCGGCCCTCTTGTGTCCACATGGGGCAGCCATCTTTGACCACATGGGGGCGGTCATCTTGTGTCTTGGAGTGACGGTCAATTTGCATATTACTCTTTTATTAGATAGGATGAGCATGACTGCATTCTAATAAGATTTTAATTATAGACTCTGAAATTTGAATTGCATATAATTTTCATATCACAAAATATTTTTTTATTTCCCTCCCTCCCAACATTTAAAATATAAGACCCTGGAGGAGAATATGGATCAGATCAGATGTACACTTTCCTACTTCTCCCACTAGTATAACTAAAACACTCAACATTATTTGTAACCCTAGATTACAAAGTAGCAGTTAGCCTGACTTCATCCCAAGACCTGTGTGCTCCCACACTTACTGATAAGTGTAGTTGAACTTTTTAAGTTGCTGGGAAGTAGGCCAAGCCATATTCCAGGATGGTGGACGACCAGGCGGGACTTTTGTGGGAATGGCCAGTGTTTTACACTTCTTCACTGAAGGCTGGTGTCGGGGAGAGGTGAATTTGAGGAGGTTGAGATCATAGAACATGATGGTGAGAGAATATTCAGCTAAGGTTAGCTTGACCTGCTGGCTCCAGGTGGTTGGACATCCTCTCCAGTAGTATGTTCTCTCAGTCCTGGGTTCACAGAGACAATGCAGAAGCAGTCAGATAAAAATGACGAGTGTCAAGCCCATAATTAAAAAAGGGACCTTTGGCACTTTGAATTATGCCATCTGTCCACCTTAGATTTATTCTTTGGATATTTTAGAAGCTTAAAGCATATGAATATAGGTTAGATTTAGCCTGATTCCTCAGGCTTGAGTTGAATGCCTCTGTTATTCTAATTGGACATTTTCTTTTTTTTCTCCTTTTTAGGGCTGGTTTAAGGTTAGGATTAGGGTTAGGTTTAGGGCTAGGGCCAGGATTAGGTTTAGGATTAGGGTTAGGTTTAGGGCTAGTGCTAGAGTTAGAGTTATGTAATTGGACATTTTAGAATGTCCAGTTAGACATTCTAATATTCAGAGAGTGTGTGGGAAAATGTTCAAAATATCACAGGTTGATGTCATTGCCAACAAGAGAATACACTGAGACTTAATGGATTGCTGTCAGAATAATCCTTTCTTTGGAATACAATGTAGATCTTGTCATGGTGAAGCATCTTTTGGGAAATAGAGGGTAGTCTTTATTAGAATCTTGAGATGGAGCAATTCATCTACCAAATGAGCAGCCTTTGGTCTTAGGGGTATGTAAGAGCTTTGTGAATAGCCCATTACATCTGGAAAGTTCCATTAGCACTTAGCTCATTTTAGATGATTGAATATATTTACATGATTGAGGATAATGATGAAAAAATGTATTTCTAATTTTAAGATATATGTGTAGGAAGCAGGTTATCTGTTCTATAAGGTGGACCAGAATTACAATGATGCTACTCTAATGTTTGAAATAATTTAATAGTGTTTCTGGACTTGATGTGTTTTTTGTTGATCTGTTTGTTTTTCAAAGCTGGCTAATGCACATCAGGAAATGAGAGCATTTTTGGTCTTTTGGGCATTTGCCAGATCTATATAAAGCATGAAACATCTGCAGATGTCTTTTTAAGGCAATATCTTTATGCTTTGTAATGGAATGTTTTAATCATGAGTACATGAATATTATACAGTTGTATGAAAACTGCTTTATTTTTGCTACTCTATTTTAGAGGTGGATTTCCCAGTACTTTTCCCTTTGAGGAAGGGCATTGGTGAAGTGTAGAAAGTAATTTTTAATTTTAATACATAACTTTCTACTGAATTTGACCAAAAAAAATCACACAAAAATTCCAGTGGTTCCTCAAAATATCAGAGGTCTTTTACCCCACTTGGGTCAGTTTGGGACCGTGAGATCAGACTTAAAGAATTGTCTAAACTTGAGGCTTTTTGATTTTTAAAATAAAGTAGCTACATCTCTTTCTGATAATATGTTTGGTCAATTAGATAGCGGTCACCAACCTTTCAGACCTCACTGACCATCAGTGGTCCGCGGACCACCAGTTGGCGACTGCTGAATGCTTTCTACGCAGGAAGTGGTGGTGATAGGTTCTGGAATGTGCAGCAAACATTGGTTGATTAAGAGGGAGATGGGAACTCCAAGGATACAGGGCTTGGGAACTATTTAGAAATGAAGTTTTCTTTTGCTGTGTCAGGGTTAATCATGCTTTCCAGAAGGAAGCATTGCTGCAGGTTAGCTAAACAAATGGGTTAAAAGTAAAAACAAGAAGTTGGAGTTTTTAGATAAACTTTGATAAAGAGGTGAAGTTGTAAGTATATATAGCATTGTCCTAGAAAAAGCTACTTATACTTTTTGGGAAACCTGTTTCCCATGTCCAATAACAATGTATAGCACATAATAGACAGTAAATACTTGTCAAATGAATAAATAATGATGTAGTATATTTTTATTTGGTAACTTTTTGTTTTGTTTAGTGTAGTGTATTGCTTTAAATATTGCCATAAAATATGTGAGTAAATGCTAATAAGGTACCTTTCAGTTGGCATTAAATTGTACATGAAGGGTTATTCCAACAGTAATACTGTGCAACTATTTCTTTTCTTAGTTTTTAGTGCAGGAACAGTTGTTTGACATGGAAGGAAGCTTCTAGAGGGAATGTGTAAAATCTTTTAGATCAACCATTAGCAATGGTTGTGAACTTCTTTTGTTTTTCATATTAATATATAAATTTAATACTATTAATGAAAATTCCAGGTGGAACTCTTGGTACAGTTGACAGAATTATCCTTTGTTGGTTTAGTTCAAAGTGTATTGTTGATTTGCTTAGAGGCAACCAGAAAAAAATGGTCTTCTACTAGCTAGTTAATACTTTCTTCTTAGCAGATGTCTGTGTTCTAATCCAGCACAGCTGCATAGATGTAACTTAGGCAGTGTTGAAGGCTATGATTATTTATTATTTCTCTATGTTGCGAATGGGAAAAGAAAAAAAGTAAGATGAAATTAGGCTACCAATCTCCTTTCTGTGTCTTCCCCTCATCCTCTTTTCTGAAGAACTGTTCTGTTACTGGAAAGGGGACCTGGCCCTGAGCGGATCGGCCTCAGGCCAGCCAATGGTGTGTGGGTTCTTGACTTCATGCAGGAAAAATTTCCCAACACGAATCCAGGTGTATTTTAGGGGATGTTTATTAGAGCTGGGGACGTGAAACAAGGGGCTGGGGAAGTGAGCCTAGGCTGGTCTGCTCTGACTCACTAAGAAGCCAGAGGACAGGGTCAGGGGGTTGCCTGGGATGAACTGCCACTGCCCTTTGCTGCCCTGGTGGCAAGGCTCATGGGGTCCCTTAGTTTAGGAGACGCACACCTGTAGGGGACAAAGGAGAGGGAAGGCACGGGCATGCTCCTGGGAGAGAAAGTGTGGGCTGGGAACTTTGTTTTGAGGGGTCTTAACGAATGGGTGTTTAGAGGTAGTCTTAGGGGAGGATTTCAGTAGAATATTCATCAGCCTTATGCTGACGTATTAAAATAAGGTTTATTCTCAACTTGATCTGTCCTTGAGTGTGGTTGGCAAGTGACACTAACCGGATTTCTGTTACCTGTCTCCCCTAGTAGGTGATTGAAGCTGTTTACCCTCTGGTTGGGGAGGAGAAGTGCAGACCATTTATTCTTAAGTGTCCCTAGTATAGGGAAGATGGGATTTACTAGATGGCTATAAAGTATTGTTTAACTATCTGTCTCACTTTCCCCATTTTACCTATCCTGGCTTACTGGCCTGTCTCATTCCCCTCTCAGACACTTCCATCCCTGAAATCTTTTTGCTGGAATAAAACAAGCAGTGATAATTTGACAGATCCTCTTTATTTATAGTTTAAATATTTCTGGTGATGTCATCAGATGCTCAGGTAAATTTTGTATGGTTGACATTGCATCAGTAGTTCTCAGTAATTCCGAGTCAAAAGATGGAAGAAAAAGAAAACATTAGCTTGGAGGGTTGAAGACAACTAGAAGAATTCATAAACCAGTTTAGTTCACAGATTAAAAACAAAACTTTAAATTTGGGGCATTGATTTTCATTGAAACCAAATTTTTCTCCTTAAAATTGTTAATTTTATTAAAGAGCCTGTATTTAATTCGGCCTGATAATTTGCTGAAACGCAACAAGAATCCAGGCACATCTCTCTTGATTATGATATTGCAGTCAAAGGTTTGGTTAGTAAAACTACAATTGGAATCTGGTTTTATGTGTCCTATTATAAAGAGAACAGGTTCTTATTGGATTTATGCAATATTGTCATGAAAATAATACACACTCATTGAGAGTTGCCAAATTCTGAAGGGATTGGGTAGGGAGAAAAATATAAATGCTCTAGTATTGTTTATAAGGATAAAATTTACCAAATTGTTCAAGGAAAATAGAAACAAGCTTCCTTATCTGGAAAACAGCAAGTTTGTTTTTTTTTTAAATCAGCAATATTTTTAACAAAGTTGTAATAATAATTATTGTTAGTTCATTCAGTCCCATATAACCAATTTTTGTTCTGATTATTTGGCAGTATTTCCATGAATCCAGTTATTTCTTGGGGTTCCATACATTTTTTTTCTACTTCTAAGAGTTGATCTGCTTAGCCCTGGCCAGTGCGCTCAGTGGTTCGAGTGCTGGACCAGGCACCGAAGGGTCATGGGTTCAATTCCCAGTCAAAGGCATGTACCTCAGTTGCAGGTTCCATCTGAGGCCCCAGTTGGGGCACGTGTGGGAAGCATCCAGTTGATGTGTCTCGCTCACACTGATGTTTCTTTCCCTCTCCCCCTCTCTCCCTCTCTCCCTTTCTGCCTCTCCCTCTCTCTCCTTCTCTCCCTCTTCCTCCCCCTGCCACTCTCTTTTTTTTTCCTCCTGCCACTCTCTTAAGAAATCAATGGAATAAGTGTCCTCAGGTGAGGATTAACAACAACAAAAAGAGATGATCTGCTTAGAAATCTGTAAGTTAGAGTCCTTTTTGTGAATCTTTCCAAAGTCTTAACATATTTGCAAATGCATCAGAGTAAAACAATGACTGTATAAATGACAAAGCTGAAATGACATGATTATAGACTTGATTACAATGCAACTGATAAAAAAAATTTGCTTTTAAGCTATAACATTCCAAGATACATTTTGGTAAATAATAATTATTATGAAATGACATAAAATAATACAAAGCTCACATTTTTAGATTTAATACACAATTTTGATATATAAGGAATAATATGCAAGATTTAAAACACTGCACATGACTCATTAGAAGTGTGCACTGACCACAGGAAACAATTCATCCAATGTATGGATCACAAACACCTGGAGTGCCACTGCTGGACGTCCCCATAGGGAACCATTACTCTTGGCTTGTCTTGTGACAGGGCACCTGCTACCTGAGAGTTTCCTATTTGAACTTGGCTTTGATTTTTGCAAGTTTCTTCCTAGAGCAGATTGAAATTTCTAGAGCATCCATTTTTATAAAATATATGTATATAAATAGAATATAGTAACTTTTATTTGGCACAGCTTTTCATGTAATTTTACAAACATATTGAATAGGCCTAATTATTTCAAAACACTTAGGAGAGAGAATAAATCCTTGAGGTATTCCAGGGCCCACTGGAATAACTCAAAAGTTATTTATTGGTTTAAAAAAGTCTCTTAAAATTTAAGCTTTGGGAAGGTTGTCAGACAAATTTAACCAAAAGATTATATCATAAACAACAAATACATTTTATGGTAATAACCCTAAAGGATATTAATTAAACTTAAACTAGTTTTAATATCAAATATTTTGTTCAGACTACAAGATTCTGTTTAATCTACATTTATATCTATAAAAGCCTGAGTGACCTTTTGACTGTTCGACTGGTAGCTATGACGCACCCTGACCACCAGGGGGCAGACGCTCAATGCACAGAAATGAAAACATGGAACAGATTGATGAATCTCAGAGGGAAGCGGGGGAAAGTGGGAAGAGATTAATCAAAGATCTTATATGCATACTAGAGGCCCAGTGGGGTCCCTCGGCCTGGCCTGTGGGGATTGGCCTGAAACCGGCAGTCTGACATCCCCTGAGGGGTCCCGGATTGCGAGAGGTCTCAGACCAGGCCGAGGAACCCCACCAGTGCACGAATGTGTGCATCGGGCCTCTAATAGGTATATAATCTTTTTAGTCCAATAAAACATCACACCCTTGAAATGCCATCTGGAGGCAGAAAACACACCATTTTATAATCTACACTAATAAAAGAGTAACATGCAAATTGACCACCACTCTGCTACACCCACAAGCCATGCCCACCAGCCAATCAGGAGTGAGTATGCAAATTAACCCAACCAAGATGGCTGTGGCCACGGAGCGAGCAGGAGGCTTGGATTGCCCCTGGTGATGGAGGAAGCCAAGCTTCCCGCCCACCCTGGCTGGCCCTGGCCTCTGCTCAAGGCTACAAAGTCTCAATTATAGAAGATAAATAAATCCCAGATACCAGGGCCTCCGCTTGGGTCACCGGGTGGAGTGGCTGGCCTGCAAACCACCACAGGCCCCTTGCCCAGGCTGCCCCATGCCCCAAGGGAACCCCCATTCTTAAGGGCAAACCAGCTGGTCCCCACCTGTGCACCAGGCCTCTATCCTATCTAATAAAAGAGTAATATGCAAATTGACCGTCACTCCAACACACAAGATGGCTGCCCCCATGTGGACACAAGATGGCCACCACAAGATGGCCAGCAGGGGAGGGCAGTTGGGAGGGACCAGGCCTGCAAGGGAGGGCAGTTGGGGGCGATCAAGCCTGCAGGGGAGGGCAGTTAGGGGCAATCAGGCTGGCAGGGGAGTGGTTAGGGGGTGATCAGGCTGGCAGGCAGAAGTGGTTAGGAGCAATCAGGAAGGCAGGCAGGCAAGCAGTTGGGAACCAGCAGTCCTGGATTGTGAGAAAGATGTCCAGGATCGGGCCTAAACGGGCAGTCGGACATCCCTCGAGGGGTTCCAGATTGGAGCGGGGTCCCTTGGCCTGGCCTGTGGGGATAGGGCCAAAACCAGCTGTACGACATCCCCCAAGGGGTTCTGGAGTGTGAGAAGGCACTCTGCAAAGTTGCTGTCACTCAGCAGCTCCTACATTGAGCGTCTGCCCCCTGGTGGTCAGTGAGCGTCATACATACCGGCCGATTGGCCAATAGGCCGATCACTTAGGCTTTTATATATATAGAAGATATATTCGCATAACATTCCTAGTTGGAAGGGAAACAGGTTCTGATTTGAAAACAGATGTTGATTAGCTATCTCTGCTATTTGCACAGAAGCTTTACTCTGAAGGAGAAGGCAGTTTGTTAGGTGTGGTTAAGAACAGATAAAGTAGACCCAGTGGCCTTAAATGCTTTCCTTTTTATGATAATTTCAGCTTCTCTCAAACTATCAGTGAGAAGGAGAAACACCCTTGGAGGATGTTAGAGTTGCCAAAGGAGGAATGCACAAGGCCAAAGGGGGAAAATAATTAATGAATTTATTAGGTCATCTGGAAACCAGTTGGGCTGAGCCCCAGAATGGCACAAGCACCCAGGGACAGGGAGTCAAGAGATTTTAAAGGACTCTAGGCCTGCTTTTACTGGGCGGAGAACTCTCTGGGAAGGTCTTGAGGGGAAAGATAATGGTCTTAGCAAGTGAAATGTGGTCTTAGCAAGTGCTAAGCAAAAGGGAATGCCTCTTGTGACATGGTGTAAAGGTCAGTTCCGGGGGCGGGGGTGGGGTGGGGTGGTGGTGTCAGAGAACCCTAAGCTTGTTTCTGTTTTGTGTTTTGTTTTTCCTTCCTAAGTCCCATTTTGGTCTTCATTAATTCTTTCTAAGGTGACCTGGCTCTGTACAATAGAAACAGACCCCTCTATAGTTCCTAGCAGACCCCATTTAGCAATTCTGTTGCCTTGGTCCCAGAAACCAGTAGTTATATTAATTGGAATAGGTCAGAATAGCCGGTACTGTATTCTTTAACAGTAAATAAAATTCCTTTGCAAACCTATCTGTGTCCAGGAGGAAGGAATGTATACAATCCCTGTTCTCTTGCCTCAAACCAGCCTTTCTGGTTTATGTAATTGACTGTTGCTCCTCCCAGGAACTTGTAATTTGCAGTCAAGATAAGCTTCCCACTCACTCAGTTTTCACTCTAAAGCCTCTTTTTAAAATTTTGTATGCAAAAGAATTAATTTAGGCATCACAGGAGCTACATTTTCGCCATTTTATGTTGATACCACTTCTAGGTAAATCTAGTTAACACTCCTGTAAGCCAGGAGTGTTAATAGGGTTTGGGAGTTTCTGGCCTTGGAGGCATAATTTCCCATGTTGGTTTTAGTTTTATTTTGAGGTTTGCAGAGTCCAAATAAACCTCCAGCTATGCTGTGTACTGGGCTAAACCGCACTGCCTGTGTGCTGAGCTCCAAGTCATAATAAAACCTTTCCACCTCTCTTGGCTTTCCCTCCCCCTTCCAGAGATTCTCTCAGTCACCTAAGAATGTTTGAAATGTGAGCCAGAGGGAGTAAGCACCCCTCATCCTCAGCCTAATGAACCTAGACTCACAGTCACGTGGTAAAAGATTTTGTTCAGATCCCCAGAAAGCACCTTCAATTGAAAAGCCCAAGTCAAGAATCAGCCATCCATTTCCCTACTCTGTCCTGCTTTAGTCTGGTTTTTGTTTTGTTTTGTTTTTTTGTGGTTTTTTTTTTTGACAATCTTAACCTTTGGCTCTACTACCTCAAGGATTTTTTTAAAAACAGATCAAAGAAAGCCAGTCTGAATTCAACTTCAGGCATAAGGGAAGGAAAAAAAAGGAAGAAAAGAATTGTAACTGGACAAACAATGGGTCCGTGCTGCCTGTCACTACTTGAGCCAATTAAGCAGAGACAGGGTTGAAACGTATATGAGTATATGAGCGTTTATTCCAATACTGCAGGCAATGTGGGAGAACAGCAGGGCTTCCACAAAAATCTGCTCTGCATATCACCACCATAAGCCAGCTGCTTATATTGGGTAAAAAGGACAAAGATTACATGGGGAAATATCCAAAGGTCATGCCAAATGGGCAGTTCACAGAGGGCTAGGGATCTTCAAAGAGCTAGTGATATGCAAAGGCTGGGGTCTTCAAAGGGCTGGCAGCTTTGGTTTCTGGCTCTGGATTCTGCAACAGGTTGTTAATCTTTTCATGATAATAGGCAGCTCCCTGATGGGGAGGATGGGCTGCATTTCCAGGTGAGCTCCCAGGTTCCACAGGCAATTGCCAGCCAGGTTAGAATGTGCCTTCTTTAATCAGAATAAAACAATCAAGGTTAACAGAGCATGATTAATATTTCTTAAAATTCTAGCTGGTTCCCCAACATTCTATTTCTGCCCCTATCAGAATGTCCTTTCAGCCAGAAGACAAGGACCTCTCTCTTTGTGGGAACTGGTAACCTGACAGGGGAGAACCATGGAGAAGGGCCAGCTGTGATTTTAACTACTCCTGGATGCATGGATATCGTCTTGCAGTTGGCAGGGTGCCTTGTACAAACTTCCCTGGTCTATGACTGACTTATCCTGGTCACTGGGGTCTTTAAAAGCAGTGCCCTAATGGCTCTTAAGTGCTCCTCTCATACCCGCAGAGTACTGCAATCCCCAGAGAGAGAGAGAAAACCCGTTGGCCAAAGGAGAAGATGCAAGGAGGAAAGAAAACACAGTCAGTCGGGTCCTTCAAGCCAAGGCAGCTAGGATGACTGGCTTACCAGTAACGAAGCAATCTGAGTCACAGTACCATAATGTCGGCAACAGCGAAACGGCACCAGTTGTTAGGGAGCTTGGAGAGGGAATGGCAAGGGTAATGAGCCTGAGTGAGGGGTGGGGGTGGGGGGATGGGGACAAAGAGGGGGAAAGGGAAGGGCACAGGCATGCTTCAGGGTCACCATTTGGGGGTCGCATCTGGGTCGCCAGAGAATGTTACCAGAAAGGGGACCTGGCTCTTAGTGGGTCTGCCTTGGGTCAGCCAGTAGTGTGTGGATTCTTTATGCAGGAAAAATTTCACAACACAAGTCCAGGTGAATTTTAGAGGACGTTCATTAAAGCTGAGGGAATGAGTTTAGGCTGGGCTGCTTTGGCTCACTAAGAAGTCAGAGTAAAGGGGGACTTGGGGACAGGGTCAGGGGGTTGGCCAGGATGAACTGCCACTGCCCATTGCTGCCCTGGTTGTAAGCCTCATGGGGTCCCTTAGAGTTTTTTGTTTTTTTTAAATCACCACTCCTGGTCATTTTATTTATTTATTTTTAAAATATATTTTTATAGCTTTCAGAGAGTAAGGGAGAGGGATAGAGAGATTGAAATATCAATGATGAGAGAGAGTCATAGATCGGCTGCCTCCTGCTTGCCCCCTACTGGGGATGGAGCCCACAACCTGGGCATGTGCCCTTAGTGGAATTGAACCTGAGCCCCACAGGACGCCTACCACACAAGGCCACTCTTCCAGACTAGGAGATATAGCCATCTGCCTAATGCATA